>NC_134797.1:32701262-32801262 GCF_046742065.1 Oratosquilla oratoria
AGAGGAGGACGATGAGGAGAGGATATGGACAGGGAAGGAGAAAGGAGAGGAATAAAAAGAGGAGAAAGAGGGGAAGTTAAGAAGGATGAGGAGGAAGAGAAACGAGAACTGGAGAAGAGGAGGAGGAAAGAGGGAGGGAAATGAGAAAGTGGGCGGACGAAAAAAGAAGAAGAAGGAGATGAAAAAGAAGAAAGAATTAAGATGAATAGGAAGGAAAAGCAGGAGGAAGAAAATGAAGATATGAGCAGGAGAAGAAGAAGAAAGGAGAACAAGGCCAATAAGAATAAGGAGAAAAATGGAAGAGGAAGAGGAAGGAGAAAATAGAGGAAAGGAAGAGTAGTAAGGGAGGAAGAAAAGGAGAAAAAGCATGAGAGAGACAGAAAGAAGGAAGGAAAGAGAGGAGAAAGAAGGAGAAAAGAGGTAGGAAAAGAGAAGAAAAATGAGAAAATAGAGGAAAGGAGTAGGAGGAGAAGGACAAAGAAAGAAGGAAAATGAAGAGGAGGAGGAAGGAGAGAAGGTGGAGAAGGAAGAAAGAGGAAAGAGTAGTAGGAGGAGGTAGGAGAAAAGGGAATAAAGGAGTAGAGAGAGGAAGAGGAGCAGAAAAAGGGAAAAAGAGGAAAGAGAGTGAGAAGAAGGAGAGAAAGAAGGAGGGGGAAATAGAAGGAAGAGGAAGAGAAGGAAAAAGGAGGAGAATGGAGCTGAAGTAAAAGGAGCAAGGAGGAGAGAAGAGGAGGAGGAGGAGGAGCAGGAGGAGGAGGAAGAATAAAAATAAGAGAGTGATATATGAAAAGATATACGATTAATCTGATCGCAGATATGACAAGACATGCAATTAACCGGATCGCAAAATCCGTGTGAACGACTTTTCATTAGCCAGAACATAATATGTGAAGTGCTAAAAGTCTCGGAAAAACAAGTGCAACGATCATTTACCTTCTGAGCATTAGAAATAGATAACCCTGTTCATTTTCAACTTCCACTCTCAACTTCGTTCTGTTACCCTCCTAAAATATCACTTCCATCATTCTTATGATCTCATTTCCTCGGTGCGAAATTGACCCCAAAGGCATACACGCATCTCATTGCAGACAAAATACCAATACGGTAACATAAATGTATAGATGACTGAATAAGTGTAGAGATTCTTGACCTTTTACATTCTATAGATTATTGTAAAACAAAAACAAAAAATCCTGAAAGGTCTCTAATGCGTCCTTGTAAATGGATAATTAAGTTCATTAAGGACGTTTTCTTCTTAATAAATTCATAACTAGATAAAAGAAGCGAATATCAAACGTTTATCCTTCTTCTCCAATAGTTCAGTGTTTCCCATATACAGTATATTTATAAACATTTAAGTTTTAGACACTAGCAATTAAGCAATCGTTAGGCTTTTGTTCCTTACGACATAAACAATAGATTTTAATTCATGTCATCCATACCCACCTTTTCCAAAATTGATTTATCTACATTTCCAAGACTGTTATTTGTTACTTTTTGTCATGTATGAATAGAAAACTTAAACACAGATACTTTTGAGGATTTTTTGGGCAACAGTACAACATCTAAATTAAACTAAATTAAATTAAACATAAACTTTGAGTCGTGGACACAACCACTGCGTCCTTCTTGCCTGACGACTGACATCACAAACAAAAGAACTACGAGATCATTTTTTTCTGTGCGGTTTAAAAATCCTTTTCGCAAAGACTCAACGATATTTACTTTTGTCTTTTAAATTGAATGGACCCCAATGAGGTTTTTTATCACCCTATGATCTACCCCGACTAGAGGGCCGAGTCTGAAGAGCTTTTTTAGTGACTGATTTATGGTCGAACTATTTTCTAATTAAAGTCTAAGATAAACATAGTGATTCCTTGCAATTAGAAAGTAACAGAGCGTAGGGGAAATGATAAAATGGAATAAAAGAAGATTGGGAGGGCAAAGAAATAAATTAGAAAGAAGGAAACGAAAGAAAGAGCGGAGGGACAACAGGGGAAACAAGGCGAATGTAATCGATCACTAGGCAGGGAACGGCAAAGATAAACGATCGAGACTCACTGACTGAAAGACAAATGTAGAAGAATCAGAAACATGGCCGAAATGCAGAAAAAAGATATATAGAAAATTAAATTAATGGTAGGACGACGCAGGCCTAATCCAGACTAAGAAATGTAAATATGTAGTGTTATATATATATATATATATATATATATATATATATATATATATATATATATATATATATATATATTTTTTTTTTTTTTTTTTTTTTTTTTTTCTATTACCACATAATATCATATCCAGCTGAATCACTTTCCCCTTCTTTAAGGGGAATATTGAAGGAGTGAGAGAAGAGGAAAGGGAGAGGGGTAAGATGAAGGAAGAGGATGGGAGAGGGAGAGGAAGAGGAGGGAGAAAAGGAGAGAGGGGAGGACAAGGGGAGAGAACACAGATAAAAACCAAACCAAGAAGAAAGTGAGAATTTTTGAGAGAAAGAAAATTATGAAAAACGGAGAAAGAGGTATACGATCAATTTCTAAACTCTAATGTAGAATGATCGACTCCCTCCATTCCTTCGTTCCTTCGTTCCTTCTTCCCTCTCTCTCTCTCTCTCTCTCTCTCTCTCTCTCTCTGTTTTCCCATCCTCTTTCCCTCTCCCTTTCCCCCTTACCTATTTCCTTCCCTTCTTCTCTCCCTTATTTCCTCCCTTTCTCCATCTCTCTCTCCCTCCCTCTTACCTCTCCCCTCCCTCCTCTCTCTCACACCTTACTTCCTCTCCCTCCTCCGTTTCCCACCTACTTCCTTCTCTTCCTTCTCTCCCTTCCCTCCCTCCCTTCCTTTCCCCAGTCCATCTCTTCCATTCTCCCTCTCCCTCTCCCTCTCCTTCACCTTACCTCTCTCTCTCCTTCTCCTTCTCTCTCCCTCTCCTTCTCTCTTCTTCTCCTTCTTTCTTCCTCTCCTCTCTCTCTCTCTCTCTCTCTCTCTCTCTCTCTCTCTCTCTCTCTCTCTCTCTCTCTCTCTCTTTCTCTTATCATGCCACTTCTTTCGGCACTACACGACTATTTCCAGTATTTGATCAGAAATCCTTTTCCAGCACCAAAACTGAGTGACACGATGCAAATTGCCTTGGTGTTCTACTCAAAATCAGAAGGGTTAGGAGAACCCTGAACAGGCAACATTCTATTACTAAATCTAGTTTACTATGTGACACAATATTACATATAACATATTACATATAGCATAAAGTGAGGACATGGAAATAAATTGCGTAAATGTGAGTCATGAGAAAGGGGAGGATCATACGTTGGCTTCTTTTATTTCTGAGAGTAGATTGGAATCAGCCGGGGTTGGTAACAAGCGTCTCCAGTTACTTGAAGAACGTCAAATGCAGATCGCTTACGTGCTTAACCTCCTCCATCCGATGACGTCTACGCAGGCGTCGGGAGTCGTGAGTGGGTATGTGAGGTTGCCAGCGTTGGCATCTTGATTATATTTATTTTGTAGCTGTAGCCGAGTGACCCCCCCCCCTATTCTGTAAACTGTCTTGATCATATTTCCCGTGGTTATTAATATTCAGAGTGAAAGACAACGAGTAATACAGCTGTAACTTTCTATTTCATTACGCGAATATTGTGATGCATCATCGAATCATCATACATCAGGCAGCTGATACTGCCCGAGATAATTTGACTCGTATTAAAGAGGTTAAGTGCTGTCTCAGGGGCAGAGTTCTCAGTAACGCACCCCACCCCCCCTCCCCCGTCACCACTTCGCATCTCCACTATACCTTACAGCCTGTTTTAGCTATTGGCTTGCGAAATAATTAAACAGATTTTAAATTTTGTATTTAAGGTCCCTATTTCAGAAAGGATTAGGGGAAAAATATTTCATATTCTGTTGATTCGAACGCAAAAGTCGTATATTACGGTAAATCATTCGTAGCTTCTTTGACCTTTTTTTTATTGTTATGATTATTTTGTCAGCCTTGTGGGCGGCATGTCCAGGGCCGATATCAAGATAGTGACTAGGGAAGAACAGACATGACGTCATGTAGGAAAGAGAGTCTTACGTCTCTATTCGGCCGGGGACTGGCGAAAAACACACACAGACGTCTATCCGGGCCTTAGAGAGAGAGCCATGTCCGCCTGCTATCAAGTATGATTTCTTTTTCCACGAGTGCATCACTTCCATCCTCTTTTATAAGCTCCGTTGATGACGTCACTACTACGCACTTAGGCGGAGCGCCGGGCATCACACAACGAATTTGTATAATTCTCGAGAATATCGGAGACGTTCTTCCGAATGTTTCACCTCCACCCGCTCTTACGCCTTCACGTATTTACGTCGAATCATTTATGCACTACATCACAATCACTATACATATTTAAAAAATGAACATAATACACACATATAAGATACATAATATATATATACAAAGATAAAAGATACATAATATAAAAGGAAGGAATTACACTATTCATTGGGTATTTTCATCAAACATCCTGTTATACTCACGCTAGGGCGTGATTCTCTCTCTCTCTCTCTCTCTTTCTCTCTCTCTCTCTCTCTCTCTCTCTCTCTCTTTCCCATCCTTTGTCTCTCCCTCCCTCTACTTATCTGTCTATATATCTATCTGTCTGTCTGTCTCTCTGTCTCTGTCCGGCAGGAAGCGAGTTCGTGGAGACGCCGTCTCCTGACCCTTCGAGTGGTTGAGTTCGTGACGTTCAACCGAATCAAATCGAGTCAATCTATTCTTTCTCGACCCTCTCCACTGTGCACAGGATCTCCACCGAGTAAATAAAATCACTTGACGACAGATAAGATAGAAGTATAAGTTCTATTGGTGTCCGTAAATAGATCAAGCTAGAATGGGTTACCTCGCTAAACACTGGATATTTCCTTAAGAACATAAGAATGAAGGAGACTGCAAGAGACCATAAGGCCTACACTAGGCAGCTCCGTATCCATCACCACCTGTCATCCCCATCCATAGTTTCAGCGCTTACTACATGGTTACTAAGATTATTCCCTTCGTCAACCACCCTATTAGTAAACCAATTCTTGCCTATTTCCTTTTTAAATCTAAATTTGCCCAGTTTATAACCATTACTACGAGTCCTGCTTTGTTGTTTTAATATGATGAATGAAATAGCCCGTCGACAAGCAAGACGTCATTAATAGAACTTAAAGTGTTCGGATTATTTTCCCTCACTCGTGAAACACTATCCTCGGTGAAAGAAAGAAAATTTTGAGAAATAAAGAAGACTAATCGAATGAGACGCTGCTCTTAGAGAGGTTATAAAAACACTTAACAGCGTTGACACTTGGACGCCGTGAAAAGTAGGGAAGGGTGTGGATGAGAGGGGGAGGTGGAAGAACACGGGAAGGGGAGGAGGGAGGGGGATGTGATGAAGAAATCGATGGAATAAATGGAGAAAGAGATGCGAGAGATTAGAGACCGCTAGAAAAGACATGGAATAAATAAATTGATGAGGACATCAGTGGGGAAAAAGAGATAAGAGAAATAGAGACCCGTAGAAGAGAGATAAGAAAGAGAGAGAAAACCAGCGTGGATGGATTGGAGAACATTATAAGGGAAATTAAAGGAAGCAATAAGAGAAATAGAGATAGTAATCGGTTATTAAAAAAACAATAATAAAAAACCGGAGATTAGGTAAAAACAATCAAAAACACTTTTTTTCAAAAGTCCAAAGTGTACTACTTTGACAGTATGTATTATACACCATCGCTCAGAGGAAGGTCGAGGTGCAACAGAAGATGTCCTTCTGGGCCGCAATTTTGAAACCTTTCACCACCCCTGCTGAACCATTTCTAAATAAATAGAAATGTCTAAACCAACGAAAACTGCCCGTAGACTTTATAGAAAAGTCAATGAATCAAGTAAACGTCACCAGAAAATCAGATAAAATTCTACTTTCTAATGGTAGAAAGCATTTGGCAGAAGTGGCGAAAGGTCCTAATAGTAGCACCGTCCTGTGTCTCTGGAAATTCACTTCCAAAAGCAGTTTTTATTTATTAATTTATTATCATTATGATTTTTTTTCCGCATCCGACCTAGATATGGACCAAAGGGTCTCCTGTCGGCATGCTCCGCCTTTGTAATCCTTTGTAATCCTTTGTTCCCGACCATAACAAGGAGAGAATATTTACTAAAAGTACCATTGCCGACACAAGATACAGCTATGTACTCTTCAGTATTGCTTCCATGTTAACTTTTCTCATTTTCTATTCCTGTTCTTTATTTTATTTTATATTTTTTGTGAATTTCATGTTGCCAATACCAGTACTGTCCTGCTTGATTTGAGATTGTATTTATTCTTATCTATTTATTCATCTATATATTTGTTTATATATATATTTATTTATTTGTTTATTCATTTATTCATTTATTCGTTTATCTACTGATTTATTTATCTTTCATTTATCTATTTTTCTGTTTATTTATTTGTTCATTTACTTATTAAAATGATTTGCTTGTTTATTTATTAGCTGACAGATACATTCTGAAGATAAAAATAAAAGTGTTCAACTTTGGGGTTCTCCTGCAAGACCTTCGATCTATCCCCCTGTGGGACGATGCAGCCTCTGCACCTCACCACAGTGGCTCGATCCAGCTTGGCTATAATTATCATTATTATCATTTTATTTAATTATCATTGTTATATTCTTTTCACATCCGACCTAGTTATGGACCAAAACGTCTCCTGTCGGCATGCTCCGCCTTTGAAATCCTTTATATAGAAGGTGCCAAGTGCATCCAACGTATCGTTCATACTGGAACGGCTTTGCTCGTGAATGGCATCTGAAACCAGCGTAATTTTACGTATCATTTACGAGCTAGAAACGAGTCTAAATATGAAAGTTTTGTAGAGAGTAGAGAATAGGTCATTGCGTAAACGATCGAGTTGGGGACTCGTGAAAGATTCTTGAAATTCTAGTTGGGATGCAGAAACTCTCAGTCGTTGTCAAAAACCCGGCAAAAATGTAAAAGGTCTCAGTATGAACGCAAGTACATTATTTAGCTGTGCGTGCATGTGTGTTTGTATGACACAGAGAGAGAGAGGGAGAGAGAGAGAGAAAGAGAGAGAGAGAGAGAGAGAGAGAGGGAGAGAGAGAGAGAAAGAGAGAGAGAGAGAGAGACTGCATTGCATTGAATGTATGTAGTCAGTACCTCAGACTGGATGTAGAAATACGAGTACAGTTAATAACTAGTTCTGTGAGACTTGTAGGCGCATACTTCCCTGTGGTGTATTGGCTGTAAGGTTTATGCAGTCAATACTTTAGGAGACTTTATCGACACCCCTATGGACCAGAGTCATGCAGATGTATTTCATGATTGGAGATTAATCTCCATTCGAAAAAGAATGCTGAACATTTATATCTTCTACTATCACTCCTATCTACTCTTCAATGAGATGTTGTTCCCAATGATAGAGGCGCTGCACATTGTCGATGAATTACAGAAATGTCTGTATATGCACTGGAAGTATGGACAAGAGAGAATGCACTCCAGCATTGAAGAGCTATAGACGTAGTTACATTTCAAAAGAATAGAGGTGATAAATCAGTATGTGACCATGTTAAAAGATTTTTTATATATATATATAACATGGAAGCTCTTAGTCTGAAACCCCTCAGAGAAGAATAATGTCCGAAGCTGCTAAGAAAAAATATATATTGTTTCGATTACGATGTGGTTTTCGTAAAAGAAGAATTGACACGATATTTACTGCACGTCAGCCGCAAGAAAATTGTAAAGAGAAAAGAAGAATCAGTTTACGTTTTCTATTGACTTATCGGGAGCCTTTGACACGGGGAGCTGAGAAGAGAAGTCGTGGTGTAGTGCATCTTTGGGTCTTGGATGGAAACAGAAAGCTCTCGTGTACTAACAGCGCCGGTCCTGTCCAGCATTTAGCCTATCTGGCTTGCGTCGCAACACTTCTTCACAGAATCGTAGAGAACGAAATCGGGATGAGCTTACAGTAGTCTCTAGCTTATTCATTTTAACATAACAAAGATTGATTAGACATATAAATTGCATTGGCAGTGGGAGTGGCAGGTTTGGCTACATTCATACATTAACTTGAAGAAAATATAAATTAAAAGATTATTGGCATCCAAAGATAGAAGACTCATGAGTCAGCTCGTCAGCAATAATGGTGGATATTTCTTTTTTATGCCATATTAAAGTGCATTATAGATATCAACTCTTTGATATGATAAGGCTCTAGAACTTAAGAAATGTAGAAAATATCTTCAGAGTTACAGAATACAACTTGCTCATGTCACTCAAAAATACTAAAAGGTGAACTCATGAAGAACCAGATTTAGCTTTAGAGGATTTCATGCAAAGGGCATCAAATTATATTCCAGTCCCCCCCTCCCCCTGTATAGCAAATGTCCGCTCCTTAAGAGACCTCGGATGGCTTCTCAATACAGCCAACAATGATTGGCCTAACTTACTGGAAACACCTGGAGAAACTGGAATTGTGCTCTCAAGAGAGGTGAAAGGGGAAATACTGGACAATACATCTCTGGAAAAATTTAGAGAACTTGGCACCAGACCAAACTCCCTTGCTGCTGTGTCCCAAACTGAGTTCCCTCGAGACACTGATGTGAAATGTACTCCCTCCCTGCCCCAAGTCCCACTCTCCTCCCATCCAGCAGTTTCACCCAGAACCGACCTCTCTGGCTGACATACCTTTACGAGATTGTCACATACCATCGCCCACCTGACATAAAATCTGGAAATATTTGAATTGTACAATTCGTGAAAAAATAGCTGAGGAAATTAGTATCAATAAAATTGTAATTGACTTTATTACCTTTCTTAGGGCTTTAGCAACATCTCTATTAATATATTTTTATTTTTTCAGCTGAGGAAAAAAAATTATGTCCTCTTGATAATATTTTCATAATTAGAATATAATTGAAATTAATTTTCTATTATGCGTTAAAGACGACTGAGCTAAAGAATCTTGTCTCTCACACAGCAGCACTGAAAAAAACACCATGAATTAATCTCTCTCTCTCTCTCTGTCTGTCTGTCTGTCTGTCTCATTCCCAGTCCTCTTACCTTGTCCCCTTTTCCCCTCCCCACTCTTCCATTATCTCCAGTTCCCTTCCCCCGCCTCCCTCCCTCCCTCCCTCCTCCTTGACGGCACAGACGAGGCGAAGTGAGACAGGCAGGCGGCGTAGGTGAGGCATCAGCCTCTTATTGCAGAGACCTAAGGAACAACAAGAAGCTGACAAGTTGAAGAATGAAAAAGACGAGGAGGCTGAGGGTGGAGGAAGTAAGGAGGTAGAGAGAGAGGAAGAGAGAGGGAGAGAGAGAGAGAGAGAGAGCGGGTAGAGGTTGGGAGGAGGAATAGAGAGGGAGCAAGAGCAAGATCATGGAGAGGGAGGGAGGGAGTGAAAGCTCATCACAATGAAGAAGCGAAGAGCTCGCTGATGATCCGGGTGTAGATTTTTTTTTTAGCCCTCATTAATGTGGCACAATTTGTTTGATAAATTGTTGAATTGTTTATTATTATCATCATTACTGTCATTATTAATGTTATTATGATTATTAATGTTATCATTATTATTATAATATTGATGGTAACAATAATTATATTGTTATTATAATTAGTATTTTTATAATTGTTACTTATGTTATTATTATTATTGTTATTATTATTGTCATTATTATCATTATTATTATATTCATTATTATTATTATAATTACTATTATAATTATTATTATAATTACTATTATTATTATTATTATTATCATCATCATCATCATCATCATCATCATCATCATCATCATCATCATCATCATCATCATCATCATCATCATCATCATCATCATCATCATCATCATCATCATCATCATCATTATTATTATTATTATTATTGTTATTATTATTATTATTATTATTATTATCATCATCATCATTAATATTATCATTATTACTATTATTATCATTACTAGTATGATTATCATTATCATCATCAACATCGATCAACAAGATTTTTGTTACCAATCATGGCTGGCCTAGGGCTTTTACGTCACCGGAGGGGGTGGGGGGTTGGAGTTCTGAATAACTGGATAAACTGATACTCATATGAAGGCAGAGAGAACAGGAGGCGAAGAAAAAGTGACCTAAGCATGCAGAAAGAAAAGACAGGTACGCACGCTACAAAAGGACAGACACAACGACAGGACACAGTGGCCGCTAGTCTTCATAAGCAAATTCCCGGGCGGACACCTGACCCATGCACGCGTCACTATGAGAGGGAGAGACGTCCCAGCCGAGTGACTTGATGGTCCTGTCCACTCAAAATCACTTTGTCCGAAAGTCTTCATTCGCTTTCCAAAACTAACGTTCGATTCCCCATCGAATTAGAATAGAGAAGTGTGGGGAAAAAGTACGTAGAAATTTAAACAGATCAGTACTGCGTTTTCATCGAAAGATGACCCGCGTTATAGTCTACTCACCTCGTCCGAAATGCATCAGTCGGTTCCGAAGTCTAGTGTTCATTTCCACTCCGAATAAAACGTTAAAGTGTGCGAGGAAGAAAGAGGAAAAACTAAGAAATAAAAAACAAAAACAAGCTAGCATTGCATTTCCATAGAGATGTTGGACAATGTTATGCTTCCTACAACTATTATTTTTTTTAAGAACACCTTCACATTTCCTCCCATCTCCTCTGCTCTTATATTCTTGTGTCGTCTTCGTCTTATGTCGTCTTCGTTCGATGTGAGACTTTGGGATGCAATTATTCTTCACATCCGTCGACAAGTCAATGCACTTTATATGATTCATTCTGGTTGACAGTTGAGATTGTCTCGATGATTTAACTTCAGATACATGTGTCTTACTTTGGAGAGCCAACAAATTATCTTATTTGTGTGTACGTGTATCCGTGTGTATATAAATGTACATAATGTGTGTGTGTGTGTGTGTGTGTGTGTGTGTGTGTGTGTGTGTGTGTGTGTGTGCGTGTGTGTGTGTGTATTCACCTTAGTCTTTGGATCTCTTGCTGGACTCCTGATCGACAGCTATTTCCCTCCCGAAAGAGAGCTCAGAGCTCGTATGACCGATCTATGGGTAATGCTGTGACCTTACACGCCCACACACCCCCAACTCCCCGCTCACGAGAGTTGGAGTAACGACTCGAAGTGCAGCGATGCTGAAATTATTTCAGCCCTAGGCAGGATTCGAACCCGGACCGCCGCAATGACAGTCGGGGACTCTACCAACCGCGCCACCGAGTGTGTGTGTGTGTGTGTGTGTGTGTGTGTGTGTGTGTGTGTGTGTGTGTGTGTGTGTGTGATATCTACCCAATCTGTGAGTGCTGCCAAATATTTTAGGTACATTTTGGTCTTGACGTTTATTTAGTCTTCCTTTTCTATAAATTCTTCAACATTGTAATCAATCAGTATCAAAGTAAATTTTCTTTAGCATACTATCATTGGAATCAGTATTGTATTCAGTTGAATTGTCACTTCTTCATTCATTCATTCATTCACTCACTCATTCATTCATAATTCATTTGGTGTCATATAAACAAAAAGAAGTCGAACATTCATACAAGGATTCCAAGAAAAAATCCTAACCTAACCCAACCTAACTTGGCCTAACTTATCCAAATCTAACCCAACCTAACCCAACCCAACGCAAACTAACCTAATCTAGCCTAACCCAACCTAACTCAACCCAGCGTAATGTAACCTAGCTTAACCTAACCTAGTCTAATTTAACCTAATATAACCTAAACTAGCCTAACCTAACCTAGTCTAATCTAACCTAATATAACATAAACTAGCCTAATATGAGCTAACATAGCCTAATGTAAACTAACTTTACCGAGGCAAATTTAGGACTTTTTTTTTTCTCTATTTCTGACTATTGCGGTCACTAACCTGCTGCAGGTTTTGTCTTCCGTTAACATTCCCAGCGTTTCGTTTTCAAACTATCCACACGTCGTTCTGCCCAACGCTACATTCGATGAATCTATACAAGCTCAGATCCCCCCACCTCGGAATAAAGAAGACAAATCTCTCTCCATAAATCTCCTGAAATTGATGGCATATTTTTTGTTCTAACTTTAAAACTTTAGGTAGAAAACATGTAAATCATGCTTCTTTGGAAGGGTTTGATGGAGATAGCCTTAATTTCCTCAAACCTAGGCTATTTTTAGGCTGACGTTAACGACGACAGTGTTTACATAATTAACCAAACTCACTATATGAGTCACATACAATTAAAGTGTGTATTACACGGGCAAGTTTTGCATGAACACATTGGTCAAGCAAACGTAGTTTTCCGTCATCTCATCTTACTCAAAGTACGGTAATCACTGCCAAAGAGCCGTGTCCACTTCAACACAGATACAAACACACTGCCATGAAATGTGTGTGATAGATTAACCTCTATATTATAAAAACCTTAATCCAATTAATACAAATACAAAGACGAGAGCGACTATCATATTTCAGTTCCAACTCTGCGATAGATTAGATTCACATGTGGAAATAATAGACATGATATTCGTAAACTAAATCAACAAATCTCAAGAATATATTCTCAATTGAAAAACAAACCCAAAACATTCCGCTAAGTGAAATGCAAAATAATTATATCTTGCAAACTGTGTAGTAGCCCAAGTCAGTACACACTGCAGTCTACCAAATACTGATGCCTCGTCCCTTCCCGGTGTTTGGTTGGCTGCAAAGTGGACTGACATGGGCTTCCAGACAGTTTGCAAAACATAATAATTTTGCATTTCACTACGGAACATTGTAGGTTTGGAGGACATATTCTTAGAGTTTGCCGGGGATGTTCACGAACATGCTGTATACGAGACAAATAAAAAGTGGGTAATACAAACACAAAGAACACTCATAGTCTCATACTCGACATTATGACCTTCACATGCAGATAATCTATCTTTTATATTTGTTTAATTATTTATCTACCTCAACGTTTCTCAACCTTTTTATTCTTGTGTAGCCCTTAAAGTCAATTGTATGTCTCAAGGAACCCCTGCACAAAAAAAAAAAAAAAAACATATCTTTCTCATCTTATTTTCATCGTAATAATAGGTTAGATAGGATGATGTCTATATTACAATAACCAAGAATGTGTCGTGCGTGTTTAATTATATTACGTATATTCTATATACATAAAAAACATTTCTCTCTAAACCTTCCAACCTCCTACTCCGGAAATGAGTCATCACCGGAAACACTAACTCCCGGGGACACATCTTACTCAGACTCAGAGAATCTTTACGAAATATTACCAAGAGAATCTTTACGAAATAACGCTAAGAGAATCTTTACGAAATATTGCCAAGAGAATCTATATACATAAAAACGGAATTACGGAATTCTGACAAAAGAATCTTTACGAAATATTAATGAGAAAATATTTACGAAATATTGCCAAGAGAATCTATACCAAATGTTAACAAGAGAATCTTTACGAAATATTACCAAGAGAATCTTTACGAAATATTGCTAAGAGAATCTTTACGAAATATTGCCAAGAGAATCTCCACTCCACTAACATAAAAAAATATTTCTCTCTAAACCTTCCAACCTCCTACGCAAGGCCCAACCCGGAAATGAGTCATCACCGGAAACACTAATATTACCATGGAAAAAGAAAGTGGTGCTAACAAGAAAAAGAGAATCTTTACGGAATTCTGACAAAAGAATCTTTACGAAATATTAATGAGAAAATATTTACGAAATATTGCCAAGAGAATCTTTACCAAATGTTAACAAGAGAATCTTTACGAAATATTACCAAGAGAATC
Source organism: Oratosquilla oratoria (assembly GCF_046742065.1). Classification (NCBI taxonomy): domain Eukaryota; kingdom Metazoa; phylum Arthropoda; class Malacostraca; order Stomatopoda; family Squillidae; genus Oratosquilla; species Oratosquilla oratoria. The sequence goes on from NC_134797.1 coordinate 32,715,099, forward strand.
TTTACGAAATATTGCTAAGAGAATCTTTACGAAATATTGCCAAGCGAAGCGAAGCGAGCTACGCCGTAGGCCAAGCACACCTGGCGAAGCCAGGTCCGGGTGCTTGTGAAATTAGATAAAAAATCAAAAGTGCTTTAGCTTATCACACTTGTTCTCGCGGAACCCTTAGGGACCTTTTGCGAAACCCTGGTTGAGATACGTTGGTCTATCTGTTAATTTATTTAGGGATTTTTTAGAACTGACATATGAACAAGTTGGGTTACTAGCACAAAGATGATGATTCCTAGGAGGGACTGAGGACCGTTGCTGGTTGCTCTGGGGTTGCGGGGTTGCAGACATTAAAACTCAAGGCGAAAGCTATATATATATATATGTGTGTGTGTGTGTGTGTGTGTGTGTGTGTGTGTGTGTGTGTGTGTGTGTGTGTGTGTGTGTGTGTGTGCTATTCAGAGAGGAATTTATATAAAATTATTGATTATCTAATGAATTAATTAATTTGCTCCATTTTAATTTAGTTGCCCCGCGAGCGTGTGGTCGTGAGTTCGATTCCCGGGACCCGCAACGGACTACCAGGTTTTTTTCACTTCCCACTTCATGGGAGTGGGATAGTGAGTCTGAGTTACTTTAATTTTGTTCTAATTCATCCTATTTTCAATATCTTTTCATTTTGATTTCATTCAGTTCCATTTTGTTTATGAATTATCTTAATCCTTTTTTTTTTTACCTTATTCTATCTTTTTATTTGTTTATTTTTTTTTTTCTGCTGTTCTAATTTGAGCAGTAGGTTCATCTCATATGTTATAATATTGTGATGGTCATTCATTTTTCGAAATGTAGTTTATATTAACTGGCATTTCTTAAGCTGCATTTTCAGTATTTTATTTTCTAATTTGTTTTGCATTTTTTATTTTGTGATTTTTATTTTACCTGATTTTGATTTATTTTGTTTCATTATTGTTTTTCGTGATTCTATTCTATTGTATTGTTTTTTTATATCTGTTGTGTATTTTAGTCTATAATACCAAATCATATTTAATTTCAAATCCTTATATATAATTTTTTCACTTTAATGATTTTGTATATTTTTATACCATAATAGTCATATGTATTATATTTTTTGTCTACTTTTTTTCTGATTCGTGACATTTTACTTATTATTCATCTATTTTATGTTTTCTAATTTTGTTGGTTTTATGAATCTTTTTATGCCATATTTTAGACACATTGTCCAAAAACATGGCTTCCATGTAAAAATAAAAATCATCATCATCATCATCATCATCATCATCATCATCAAATGAGATGAACAATTTCACCATCATTATTACGATACCATTACCATTAGATCGACGAATATTTAACGCATTACGAAAGCTTTTTCGAGACGATTGACATTTTCTTACCATTACCTGCCAATTACCTGCAAATTACCATAGTGCCAATTACCATTTTATTTGCCTATGTATTTCGATCATTTTTTCATTTTTTCAGTTCTTTCCTTTTCATTTTCTATTCCAATTTTTTTCCATATTTTTTTCCTATGTTCTTATTCATTTTCAAAATGTTCATTGTTTTTTCTTTCGTGGTTGCCAGCCACGCTGCCTCATTTCTAAGATATCGATTAGGACGTACCTTAATCGACTTGTAGTCAATTTCTTGTCTACAATTTCCTTAATGTCCGAAAATATTTCTTGGACTGCCCGAGTGCCTATTTGCGAATGCTTGGCCGCTTGATCCAGCTTCTGGCCAGCATTTTCGAGAATAGCGCACATAGCCTCTAGAGCTGTTTCATCTCTTTTATACAGCAGAGACTATATGCATGATGCTATACGTTGTGATTGGACAATGCCGTCCAGGGATAGGCTTGCAACAAATGTGCACAGAGCCACGTAATCCTTTCGCTTTATGAGCTCTTCGTTTGTACATTGTTCTGCAGACATTAAAACTTTCTTTTCCTTTTGATTTTCGGACTGTATACCGGGTAAGGCCTCTGTGTGCTTTTCGAACCTTCTTTGGCACTGGTGTATAAGACTGACTTTGAAGGCTTCTGCAGTAAGCTTCTCCAATTTGTCTATGAGCATCTTACAGAGCCTAGAATACGTCCTGGCATAAATTTTTTGCCTTGTAGCAAATTCCGTGATCATACAGGCAGCTTTCCCTGCAGTGGATGGGTGCTGGGCGATAAAGGAATGGATTTGTACAGAGAGATTTTCAAAATTTTTCGGAGACAGTTTGTTCAAGAGGGATTTAAAGGTTCCCTTACTTCCTGTGGGTTCTTTCTGCGCTGGAACCAGTCGTTTGGCGTCGGAATGACCCGTGGGGTGGGTTTGAGGTCCTTTGCAGGAACTTGTTGTGGCATTTTTCTCGCAGCTATGTCCCTGTAGGACATCTTCTCGGGCTCTTGAGGCTTACTTTCTTTTGGAACATTTCTTCTTTCTTCTCTATCTTCTTTCGTTATTGTATACTTTTCTTCTGTTTCTATATAATTTCTTTCTTTTTCTGCAATGTTTTCATTTTTCTTGTCGTTGCTTTCTTTTTCTGTATTTCTTTTTTCTATACAATTTCCATCACTTTCAATCTTTCTATTTTCTATATTCATTCCAGTATCTTTTTCCTTTAAATTTTCTATGTTTCTTATTTCAACACTTTCTTCTTCATTTTCAATACTTTTTCTCAATTCATTTTCTTTAACTTTCCTATTCTTTCCATTATTATATAATGTATTGTCTTCATTATTTACTTCTCTGTTACCATTACAGCGGTTTGCAGTGTCTAAAGACTGGCTCGATATTTGCTTCTGGCTGTCCTTGCCAGTGAGAATATCGGCCAAGTCTTTCTGTAGAGGCTCCGTGTAAATTTCCACGCTGTAAAGTTTATATTTGTGAATCTTTATAAAAATGTCGCCATTTTGATCTCTCATGAATACCGTCCTTTCAAAGAATTTGTCGCCTTCGTCCCAGCCAGTGCCGAATATGTCCCGTTGATTGAAGAAGTTCATTGGAGAAGTCATCAAGCGTACCCAATTGGCAATAACCAGCGGGGCCCCTGAGCAAGCATATTCTTCTGTGAAGAGCACAAAGAAGATGAACATGAACATAAACCCCGGGGTATTACCCTGGGTGAACAGAATCACGTGTTATTACATAGCCATTTCTTTCTAATCTGGTAATAAATATTGATACTGAAAAGTTCTGAAGACAAATATAACTGAAGAAATGTCTTCCAGTCAAAGTCTGGAAAAATATTATTTTTCTACATTCATGATTAATTACGCCCAGCTGTTTATATTTGTTATCGGAATTCAGGTTTAACCCGAGAAAATGCCAAGGAGTTTTTTTTCACCCGAATGTGGATGTACTTTTCTCCCCCTTATGATAAGGATAGCCAAATCACCCATCCCTCTTACCACAGCACGTAAGGCACAACTCATCATAACGTTCCCACGATCCTTCCGAGGTCAACTGCAGTGCAGCGAGTCATAGCTCTTTCATACGATTGCCCTGCAGGCGAAGCTGAACCACGTCAATTGGTTCGACGTGCATCATGCTCCAGTTATGTACACATGTGTACAAGTGTGCACGTTGCATGACGTACATGTGGAGGTAGGTGTATCAGTCTGCATCATGTGTATATGTAGGTTTGTGGTATCTACGCTGTCACTGACAATCGTTAACAAGCATGCTTATGCTTGACTAACTATTTTTGGGCTAGGCCTAAGCAGACTAGGGGTACAATCATGACAGACTAGCTAGGGTGACAGGCTTGACCATGATGACACGGGCTTCCATAATAGGCCTATGACCACGTCTTGTCAATTGGAGTCAACCAAATTAAAGTTTGTTTTTTGAGAGTCAAACAAGTGGAATCTTCCCTTACCACCACCACCCTAGCAGGAGTTAAGGCTAATTATACTGTATCAGGAGGGAGGAATTCGTACTGATATAGACCTAATGTTTTTTTCAGCTGAAACAAAGTGCCTATGATGAATATTCACCTTGTGCAAGTACCACTACCAGCGAAATTGAGATGGAATGTGAAAGTGATTATGGTGACAGTGCCAGTGATTGATGGCTTTTCTTCCCCTACGGCAACCACTACCTATGGCAGACCATTTTACAGATCTGTCTGCGAGTATCTTTTGCTAGGCTTCCTCTCCCCTTCAATCAAATGATTTCTCTATTCCTTTTGCTACATAGGCCTGTTCTATTCTAACTTATCACAGATAAAAAAATGTAATTCATGAATTCTTGAAACTTTTGCCTGTGAATATGAAGCTTGGCATCCAAATACGAGCAATCTTCTTCATTCGATGTGAAGTCGCTTTCATATCGTTGGCTATGTACTAGAATATACACAACAAACCTTACGTCATCAGTTGCTCTAGCGGTGGAAAATATAACTACGACATTGATTGATAAGTTCACCTGATATCAGGCACTTAAGATCATGCTATTTGGATGAAATCAAGACTATAAAATGCAAGAAACGTGCATTTTGATATTTTGACTTCTAAGTTATATTTTCATACATGAAATAAGAAAAAATAAGGAAATCCAAAACCTTCTCAGTTGACCTTTAAACAGTGAGATAACGGAATATTACAGATGGGTAATTTTGAGGTCGGAAATCTACACGTTTTGGTGAATTTATTATCAATCGTACTAATTCTTACTAATTTTCTTATTAATTTTGATCAGTTGGAACCGCTGAAAAAATATACGTTTATTTTCACCCTGAACAGTAACAACGAGCACCACGAAGTTTTCTGCAACACTTGAAGACTCCTCGTCTTCAGCCATGGCGATGACAACCATGGCCTTAGCCATAATTGCCTTCTTCTGTCTTGTGTACATGGAGGCAGACATATCGAAGAGGAAGAGTTTTGTATGATTTTTGTCTACCAGCTGATCACACGTGCAAAGAAGGGAAAAGCTGCCGAAACATTGCTCATGTGAACCGAACTTAATACCGGCCGAATGATGTTTGAAAGGAGCAAAACACGAACATTTTCATTGTCACATATTTTATTACAAAAATATATTAATCAAATATATGAACCTAATGATATCTATTTACATGACAGGTAGCAAGGATTAATATGGAGTGTTGATTTTAATGGGTTATGCAGGTTGTGACGTCATGTCGGTCCTGGACTCAAGTTACCTAACTATTCCCATACCACCGTCGCACACAAATATTTAATTCATATATGTTCCTGCCTCTAACCATTTCTTCCCTCAACAATTAATAATAATACCTAACTTAGACCTAGCATTAACACTAAGGTATGAATTCTTAAATATTTCTACTAACCATTAATATCAATTTTACATTTTGAACATAACCAGTAAATAATTATAAAGATCGTTTCTTTGTTTATCTTTTTTGTATTAATTGCGATAGAAAAAAGCTAAGCCAACATACTTCCACAAACAGCCCATTAATTGTCAATTATATTATCCGCAAATGGCTCGCAAGCAGTAGCTTGGCATAAACGAAGTCGAAGTCGTACATCGAGCATGCCTTCGAACAAAGTCGTTGCGTCTTTTTGTTGATGCGTCGAAACCATAAAGCGACCAAGTCAAAAAGTGAACTACGACAAAAATACAAATTAAAAAGCCATCCTTATAAAACAGATGTTATTTCTCAATGACTTGAATTTCCCTATGAAATGAAAAAAAAAATAAAATAAAAATTGCTATAGACACGGTAATTCCGATCCGATTTTCGCCATTATTGGTACAGCCAGTGATAGTGCCTGAATAATCGAGCGCGTTTCAGCCACCTGGTTTTAAATCACACCTTTGTTTCATTTAGCCTTTGTTCCTTTGTTTTCAGAGAGTATTCCGTGATTATCTTAAGTATCCAACAGATAACTTTAAGTTCACAAATTAAACTTTACAAAAGTAAGAACATATCTTTGGTGTTATTCTCTCATAGTTATGTATATCATTTTACTTTATGCCTCATATATTACATTAATTATAATTTTCTAATTTTATTTTCGATCATTTTTATTTAAAAGGTATCGTGACAAAGTGATCGTATGTTTTATATAAATTTTCTTATATGATAACATCCATAGTAAACATATGAAAGTAAAAGAAATATAGGGAGTGATTTATTGTTTTTTTTTTATTAGCCTTTGCAATTTATAAAGGAGTAAAAATAAATGTGCATCATTGAGATAACTAAAATTCTATCTATGTATCTACATACCAAGAGTTTTTCCCTCTTATAATAGAGGTGGCTGAGTCAAAAGCAGGTACTATTTCCCACCCATTTCGCTCCCCCTCCACCACCCCCTCCTACCCCTCCCATCTCAGTCCCTCATGGACGACGGGTCATTCTAGTTTAACTAAAATTAAAATAGAATATATTTTGACATCAAAATATAGATGTTTTTTAAATTCTATCTGCACAAAAGCCTCAACACAATTCTATTGGTAAAAATATATCCATTATATTATATGACAGCATGCAGATTTCTATGTGTACACATCTTTCAACATTACAAAATAGCATCTATCTAAAAATTATTCTGATAACCAGTGAAATGAAACAATTGATCGTGGATAAAAATAAATTCGTAATATTGGAAAACTCCAGACAAATTATTATTTCTATATTTCATTCAGCACTATTAAACAGAATTCAACAAGTTATTGAGAATACGTTTCTCATAATTAACATAGAACAATCGAATGCCATTTTCCTTTATTTATTTATTTATTTATTTATTTTTACAAAAAGAAATATTCTGAACACGTTCCTTGTATAGGACATTAAATAATCGATCGTAATTCCTTAGGAAATAACTGATTCTGAATACGTTTCGTATAAGTGAAATTAGATAATCGAATGACATGTGTTGAAGTCTAATACCCGAGTCACGTCGTCTTCTCTTTCCTGCATTTCATTCCTCCTTCCATAAAGAAACGTTTCCTTCTCCTTTTATCCTTCACAAAAGAAAAAAGAAGTATTTTCTCTGATTCCAAAATACTGTGGATTCTGACTTTTTACTCTCGATACTTGTTTTATTACGATTTTTTTCTAAGTTTCGTGTTTTTGTTCTTCGCAGTGTGCAAGGTTTTGCTGGAAATCTTATTAACATGACCAGCTCCTTTGCGAGTGTCTTTTATATTTTTCCTACAACACGAAAATTTCGACCTACTCCCTGAATAAAATCGCCTGGCGGCGGCCAAAACCAACGTTTACTTTGTTTTATAACAGTTAATCAATGAAACAGGAAATGGGTCTGCGAAGAAAAGCAAGACCCCTAAGTGAACAGAACCTGAATCGAGGCCCCGTTCCAGTCCTTCGCTGAATAAATTCGTGACACAGAGACTCACGAAGTGGAAGCTCCGACCTCCAGAGGTGTCGCGAAATCCTGAAACTCCTCCTCCCTCCTCCTCCTCCTCCTCCTCCTCCTCTTCCTCCTCCTCCTCCTCCTCCTCCTCCTAAAAGTATTACACGGGCAAGTTTTGCATGAACACATTGCTCAAGCAAACGTAGTTTTCCGTCATCTCAGCGTACTCAAAGTACGGTAATCACTGCCAAAGAGCCGTGTCCACTTCAACACAGAGACAAAAACACTGCTATGAAATGTGTGTGATAGATTAACCTCTATATTATAAAAACCTTAATTCGATTAACTGAACTGTCACTTCTTCATTCATTCATTCATTCATTCACTCACCCATTCATTCATAATTCATTTGGTGTCATATAAACAAAAAGAAGTCGAACATTCATACAATAATTCCAAGAAAAAAGTTCTAACCTAACCAACCTAACCTAACCTAATTTTGCCTAACTTATCCCAATCTAACCCAACCTAACCCAACCCATCGCAAACTAACCTAACCTAGCCTAACCCAACCTAACTCAACCCAGCGTAACGTAACCTAGCCTAACCTAACGTAGTCTAATCTAACCCAATATAACCTAAACTAGCCTAACCTAACCTAATATGATCTAACATAGCCTAATGTAACCTAATTTTTCCGAGGTAAATTTAGGACTTTTAAATATATATATATATATATATATATATATATATATATATATATATATATATATATATATATATACTGTATGTATATATATATATATATATATATATATATATATATATACTTTATTTTGTGATTTTTATTTTACCTGATTTTGATTTATTTTGTTTCATTATTGTTTTTCGTGATTCTTTTTTATTTTACTGGTATTTCTATATCTGTTACGTGCTTTAGTCTTTTATACCAAATCATATTCAATTTCAAATCCTTATACATAATTTTTTTCATTTTAATGATCTTGTATATTTTCATATCATTATAGACATATGTATTGAATTCTTGTTTTTTGTCTACTTTTTTCTGATTCGTCACATTTTACTTATTATTCATCTATTTTATATAATCTTTTCTAATTTTGTTGGTTTTATACATATTTTTATTAGCCATATTTTGGACACATTGTCCAAAAACATGGCTTCCATGTAAAAAAAGAAATCGTCATCCTCATCATCATCATCATCATCATCATCATCATCATCATCATCATCAAATGAGATGAACAATTTTACCATAATTATTACGATACCATTACCATTAAATTGACGAATATTTAACGCATTACGAAAGCTTTTTCGAAACGATTGACATTTTCTTACCATTACCAGCCAATTACCTACCAATTACCATATTGCCAATTACCATTTTATTTACCTATAAACGCATAATTTTCTAGATATTGTTTTTCGATCATTTTTTCATCTTTTCATTTTTTCTTTTTCATTCCTTATTGTATTTTTTCATTTTTTCTATACTTTTTCTTTAGTTTCTTATTTCTTTTCAGAATTTTCATTGTTTTTCCTTCCGTGGTCGCCAGCCACGCTGCCTCATTTCAATAATGTCGATTAGGAGGTACCTTAGTCGACTTGGAGTCAACTTTCTGTCGACAATTTCATTGATGTCCGAAAATATTTCGTGGACTGCCCGTGTGCCTATTGTCGAGTGCTTGGCCGCTTGGTCCAGCTTTTGGCCAGCATTTTCCAGGATAGCGCATATAGCCTCTATAGCTGTTTCGTCTCCTTTCTACAGCAGAGACTATATGCATGATGCTATACGATGGGCTGGGACGATTCCGTCCAGCGATAGGTTTGCCACAAATGTGCACAAAGCCACGTAATCCTTTCGCTTAATGAGCTTATTGAGCTCTTCGTTTGCACGTTGTTCTGCAGACATTAAAACTTTCTTTTCCTTTTGATTTTCGGACTGTATACCGGGTATGGCCTCTGTGTGCTTTTCGAACCTTCTTTGGCACTGGTGTATAAGACTGACTTTGAAGGCTTCTGCAGTAAGCTTCTCCAATTTGTCTATGAGCATCTTACAGAGCCTAGAATACGTCCTGGCATAAAATTTTTGCCTCGTGGCAAATTCCGTGATCATACAGGCAGCTTTCCCTGCAGTGGATGGGTGCTGGGCGATGAAGGAATGGATTTGTACAGAGAGATTTTCAAAATTTTTCGGCGACAGTTTGTTCAAGAGGGATTTAAAGGTTCCCTTACTTCCTGTGGGTTCTTTCTGCAGGCGTGGTTGCGTTGCATGGGGAGAAGATTCCGACTTCTTCTGGCGCTGGAACCAGTCGTTTGGCGTCGGAATGACCCGTGGGGTGGGTTTGAGGTCCTTTGCAGGAACTTGTTGTGGCATTTTTCTTGCAGCTATGTCCCTGTAGGACATCTTCACGGGCTCTTGAGGCTTGCTTTCTTTTGGAACATTTCTTCTTTCTTCTCTATCTTCCTTCGTTATTGTATCATTTTCTTCTGTTTCTGTATCATTTCTTTCTTTTTCTACAATGTTTTCATTTTTCTTGTCGTTGCTTTCTTTTTCTGTATTTCTTTTTTCTATACAATTTCCATCACTTTCAATCTTTCTATTTTCTATATTCATTCCAGTATCTTTTTCCTTTAAATTTTCTATGTTTCTTATTTCAACACTTTCTTCTTCATTTTCAATACTTTTTCTCAATTCATTTTCTTTAACTTTCCTATTCTTTCCATTATTATATAATGTATTGTCTTCATTATTTACTTCTCTGTTACCATTACAGCGGTTTGCAGTGTCTGAAGACTGGCTCTATATTTGCTTTTGGCTGTCCTTGCCAGTGAGGAAATCGGCCAAGTCTTTTTGTAATGGCTCCATATATATTTCCACGCTCAATAGTTTATATTTGTAAATCTTTACAAAAACGTCACCATTTTGATCTCTCGAAAATACCGTTTTTTCCAAAAATCTGTCGCCTTTGTCCCATCCAGAGCCGAAAATATCCCGTTGATTGGAGAAATTCTTTGGAGAAGCCATCAATCGTACCCAATTACATGGAACCAGCGGGGCCCCTGAGCAAGCATATTCTACTGTGAAGAGCACAAAGAAGATGAACATGAACATAAACCCCGGGGTATTATCCTGCGATAACAGAATCACGTGTTATTTCATAGTTATTATTTTTGCTAATCTGGCAATAAATATTGGTACTGAAAAGTTCTGAAGACAAATATGACTGAAGGAATGTCTTCCAGTCAAGGTCTGGAATTTTTTTTTATTTTCTACATTCATGGTTAATTACGACAGCTGTTTATATTTGTTATCGGAATTCAGGTTTAACCCGAGAAAATGCCAAGGAGCTTTTTTCACCCGAATGTGGATATAATTTTCTCCCTTTTATAATAAGGATAGCCAAATCACCCATCCCTCTTACCACAGCACGTAAGGTACAACTCATCATAACGTTCCCACGATCCTTCCGAGGTCAACTGCAGTGCAGCGAGTCATAGCTCTTTCATAGGATTGCCCTGCAGGCGAAGCTGAACCACGTCAATTGGTTCGACGTGCATCATGTTCCAATTATGTACACCTGTGTACAAGTGTACACGTTGCATGACGTACATGTGGAGGTAGGTGTATCAGTCTGCATCATGTGTATATGTAGGTTTGTGTTATCTACGCTGTCACTGACAATCGTTAACAAGCATGGTTATGCTTGACTAACTATTTTTGGGCTAGGCCTAAGCAGACTAGGGGTACAATCATGACAGACTAGCTAGGGTGACAGGTTTGACCATGATGACAGGGGCTTCCATAATAGGCCTATGACCACGTCTTGTCAATTGGAGTCAACCAAATTAGTCTGTTTTTTGAGAGTCAAACAAGTGGAATCTTCCCTTACCACCACCCTAGCAGGAGTTAAGGCTAATTATACTTTATCAGGAGGGAGGAATTCGTACTGATATAGACCTAATGTTTTTTTCAGCTGAAACAAAGTGCCTATGATGAATATTCACCTTCTGCAACTACCACTACCAGCGAAATTGAAATTGAATGTGAAAGTGATCATAGTGACAGTGCCAGTGATTGATGGCTGTTCTTCCCTTACGGCAACCACTTCCTATGGCAGACCATTTTACAGACATGTCTGCGAGTACATTTTGCTAGGCTTCCTCTCCCCTTCAATCAAATGATTTCTCTATTCCTTTTGCTACATAGGCCTGTTCTATTCTAACTTATCACAGATAAAAATAAAATGTAATTCATGAGTCCTTGGAACTTTTGCCTGTAAATATGAAGCTTGGCATCCAAATACGATCAATCTTCTTCATTCGATGTGAAGTCGCTTTCGTGTCGTTGGGCATGTACAAGAATGTAAACAACAAACCTTACGTCATCAGTTGCCCTAGCGGTAGAAAATATAACTACGACATTGATTGAAAAGTTCGCCTGATATCAGGCACTTTAAAGATCAATTCGAAATATCCAAAACTTTTCATTGACTTGTCTTGAAAGTCTCACGAAATCTCAAGAAAAAGTAAAACATTAAATTAGATTTCCTTAGTTCTTCTTTTCCATAAACGTTTGGTAATATTTTGTTAAATCCTCAATGAGTTTAACATCAATGCGTTATCTAAAAACATCAGTACAGTCAAAAATCTTCTCGTTATAAATATCACAAGTTATGAAGGAAGATGTTTACGTTGATCAGATTGGTTCTCATATGAAAACGAGTATATTATAACACAAATAAAGTATTAGGACAGGCAAAATGGCAAGGAGTAATTTCTTTGCATGAGAACATTTAATCATAATACTGACTGGAACATAACCAATAGCATTGTTATTTGTAATTCCGTATTGGACATAAATATTGAATCGAGTCGTACCAAACATTTCCTGCAATAATAATTTGAACTTAGGCATGCAGGTATCTACGTACATATATACTTGTTCATACATACATACATACATACATACATACATGGATGCATACATACATGGATACATACATGCATACATACATACATGCATACATACATGCATACATACATACATACATACATACATGCATACATACATGCATACATTCATATGTACATATATACGTACATAAATATATATATACATACATGTTGTAGTAATGACTAACCTAATATATCGGTTGAGAGGCGCTTGTTGCGAAAAGTAAACCTTCTCAAAGATGCGTAGCTTTTTGTGATTGGTGCCGTGTTTGAGTATTTTCGCATTATCAACTATATCTTGTCTTGTTCTCTTGTAGGATTGTGTCACGTGTTTCTGTGTGCTCTCCTCACGAACATACATAGTCAGTTTCCTGCTGACAGAGATTGTGGTGACACCAATGTAAGTCATGTTGTTGAGAAGTTTACGGTCTTCTTCGGGGCTCGTGTTGGATATTGGTGTTCCTTATTGGTCTGTTCCAGGAGACTGCGGTTATAGGATAAGTTGTTTATGATAAAGAGGTTATAGAATTTGGGGGTTTCTTGTAGTAAATGATGAGGGCCAATTTGTGCTTTGGCTGGTGGATATGACACATTCATACAAACATGCATACGTACACACACACACATACATACACACGCGCACACACATACACATGCACACACAAGCCCCCCACACACGCACACACACACACACACACACACACACACACACACACACACACACACACACACACACACACACACACACACACACAAACACGGACACACACACGCACGCGCTACGTTAACCTTGCCTCTCGATGTTAAGTCCTTATTTACAAATATACCAATCCTTCCAAACAATGGTACCATTCTAGATAATGTATACCGCCACCTGTTGCCCCGATCCCAAAATCCCAGAGAACATTTTGAAGAAACTATTTATGGCCTGTACGGGGGAAGAGCCCTTTCGAAGTCCTGCAGTGTTATCAATACAAAAATAAAAACTCTTGAAGATCAAGCTCGTGCCAGATTCAAGAAATTAAAGTCGCACTTCACTAGAGAGCACAAGAAGATACAAACAGCACCAAGTGGCTCAGCAGGCATGATATCTGCAAAATGAGAATTTTACGAGTGCCTTGCATTCCTGGAGTCTTTGTAAGTGGCGGCGAGGAGTTCTTGTCAGAGACAAGCTGGTTGAGACCAACACACCATGAGGTAATTTGTAGTGTTCTTGTAGTCTTTTATTGTAGTTTTGATTCGGGGCGACAAGGGTACTATCACAAAAAAAAAAAAAAAAAATTCTTGTAGTTTTTGATTCGGGGTGAAAAGGGTACAATTACAAAAAAATAATTTCTTGTGGTTTTTTATTCGGGGTGACAAGGGTACTATCACAAAAACAAACAAAAAAAACTCTAAAGTACACTGTATATTGCCATGCATAATGGGCCAACTGTACACTCACTTTTAGTGCGATTAACCTGTGTGAACATCATGGTATAACTTGGTATGACAGCGATGCTTAAATTTGGGCAACGTAGTGCATCATGACGCAAACAGATTCAATACATCATTAGGTTGTCTTGGCAACAACATTCGAGAAACAGAGAACTACCCCCTTAGTGATGTCTTGTATGTAGAACCTTCTAAGTATATCTGGAAAGGCGTGGAAGAATTTGGAATGGACCGGTACAAAAGATCACAGAATGTAGATTTAGCGAAGAGCAGGGAGGTTTTGAAAAAAGTACGGGAATGAATTGATCAGATTTTTTAGTGTGTGGATGAAATACTGTTTTGTGATCACTAATATAGCACCTTCCTTTCACAGGATGGAAGTCTTTCAATACCTCTAGTACAGAGCTCATTTGAACAACCACGAAGCAATGTGATAAAAGTAATAAATGTGATGGATTTGAGTATACTGTTACCGAAACAGACAATGTCAATGAATTAGCTTGGCACAATAACCAAGTGACTGAAACTGACCTTTAGAGAAATCAATAAACAGCATAATAGTTATATATAACGAATGTGTCGCTTGTTTTAACTTCTTCTCCATCACCCATCTTGATAAGTCCAGAATCTTCTAGTCCAGTCTTGCCAGCATCACAAGCCTGAGGTCACGAGTTGTCTCGGAGTGCCATGAGAAGGCGAAGAGCAAAGGCATGTGATACAACACTGGACGTTGCATTCCAGATGACTACACAGCCGCCACCGACCTATTCAGTCTCCAAGAAGGTTTCGGCAGTGGCAGAAAATGCAATAAATTTAGTTCCTCCACAGCTGCAGGTACAAATTGGTTATGCTATTTTGCAGAGTGCGCTTCAAGTATATGAACACTTGAAAGAAAAAACACAATTTATAATCATGCAAAAACACCTACCAAGTAATGCTGGTACGTCGTATTCAATATTTTGAGTTTTCATACTCTTAGAACATTTTGTAATGTTTAGAATATTTTTCTAGTACTTCACCCAACGCCTTGCCAATGTCCATTTTGGTCTCGGTCAGTTAGACCAGGGGTTCAATTATTTCGATCAATTTACGATCACTTCCCAGCAACAAAGTATTTGTGACAATCACTATAACACATTTCCCTGATTCCGTATATCTACTTTATGATGCATAGTCGAGCATCGGGCAAGTTGACCTATGCTGACAAGTACTTGACGCGTTAGGAAGGGTAGTGGGGGGGGGGGAGTAGTAGTAGTAGTAGTAGTAGTAGTTTCAGGATCTCGTGACACCTCTGGAGGTCAGAACTTCCACTTCGTGAGTCTCTGTGTCAGACGAATTTATTCAGCGAAGGACTAGAACGGGGCCTCGATTCAGGTCCTGTTCACTTAGTGGTCATGCTTTTTCTTCGCTGACCCATTTCCTGTTTCATTGATTCACTGTTCTAAAACAAAGTAAACGTTGGTTTTGGCTGCCGCCAGGCGATTTTATTCAGGGAGTAGGTCGAAATTTTCGTGTTGGAGGAAAAATATAAAAGACACTCGCAAAGGAGCTGGTCATGTTAATAAGATTTCCAGCAAATACTTGCACATTGCGAAGAACAAAAACACGCAACATAGAAGAAAAAATCGTAATAAAACAAGTATCAAGAGTAAAAAGTCAGAATCTACAGTATTTAGGAGTCAGAGAAAATACTTCTTTTTTCTTTTGTGAAGGATAAAAGGAGAAGGAAACGTTTCTTTATGGAAGGAGGAATGAAATGCAGGAAAGAGGAGAAGACGACGCGACTCGGGTATTTGACTTCAACACATGTCATTCGATTATCTAATTTCACTTATACGAAACGTATTCAGAATCAGTTATTTCCTAAGAAATTACGATCGATTATTTAATGTCCTATACAAGGAACGTGTTCAGAATATTTCTTTTTGTAAAAATAAAAAAAAATAAAGGAAAATGGCATTCGATTGTTCTATGCTAATTATGAGAAACGTATTCTCAATAACTTGTTGAATTCTGTTTAATAGTGCTGAATGAAATATAGAAATAATAATTTGTCTGGATTTTTCTAATATTACGAATTTATTTTTATCCACGATCAATTGTTTCATTTCACTCGTTATCAGAATAATTTTTAGATAAATGCTATTTTGTAATGTTGAAAGATGTGTAGACATAGAAATCTGCTTGCTGTTATATAATATAATGGATATATTTTTACCAATAGAATTGTGTTGAGGCTTTTGTGCAGATAGAATTTAAAAAACATCTATATTTTGATGTCAAAATATATTCTATTTTAATTTTAGTTAAACTAGAATGACCCGTCATCCATGAAGGACTGAAATGGGAGGGGTAGGAGGGGGTGGTGGAGGGGGAGCGAAATGGGTGGGAATTGGTACCTGCTTCTGACACAGCTACCTCTATTATAAGAGGGAAAAACTCTTGTTATGTAGATACATAGATAGAATTTTAGTTATCTCAATGATGCACATTTATTTTTACTCCCTTATAAAATGCGAAGTCTAATAAAGAATAAATGAAATAATTCCCTATATTTTTTTTACTTTCATATGTTTACTATGGATGTTATCATATAAGAAAATTTATATGAAACATACGATCACTCTGTCACGATACCTTTTAAATACAAATGATAAAAAATAAAATCATAAAATGATAACTAATGTAATATATGAGGCACAAGGTAAAATAATGTACATAACTATGAGAAAATAACACCCAAGATATGTTCTTACTTTTGTAAAGTTTAATTTGTGAACTTAAAGTTATATGTTGGATACTTAAGATAATCACGGAATACTCTCTGAAAACAAAGGAACAAAGGCTAAATGAAACAAAGGTGTGATTTAAAACCGGGTGGCTGAAACGCGCTCGACTATTCAGGCACTATCAGTGGCTGTACCAATAATGGCGAAAATCGGATCGGAATTACCGTGTTTATAGCAATTTAGATATTTTCTTTTATTTTATCGGAAAATTCAAGTCATTGAGAAATAACATCTGTTTTATAAGGATGGCTTTTTAATTTGTATTTTTGTTGTAGTTTACTTTTTGACTCGGTCGCGTTATGGTTTCGACGCAACAACAAAAAGACGCAACGACTTTGTTCGAATGCATGTCCGATGTATGACTTCGACTTCGTTTATGCCAAGCTACTGCTTGCGAGCCATTTGCGGATAATTGACAATTAATGGGCTGCTTGTGGAAGTATGTTAGCTGAGCTTTTTTCTATCACAATTAATACAAAAAATATAAACAAACAAACGATCGTTATAATTATTTACTGGGTATGTTCAAAATGTAAAATTGATATTAATGGTTAGTAAAAATATCTAAGAATTCATACCTTAGTGTTAATGCTAGGTCTAAGTTAGGTATTATTATTAATTGTTGAGGGAAGAAATGATTAGAGGCAGAAACATATATGAATTAAATATTTGTGTGCGACGGCGGAATGGGAATAGTTAGGTAACTTGAGTCCAGGACCGACATGACGTCACAACCTGCATAACCCATTGAAAACAACGCTCCATATTAATCCTTTCTACCTGTCATGTAAATAGATATCATTAGGTTCATATATTTGATTAATATATTTTTGTAATAAAATATGTGACAATGAAAATGGGTGTGGAAATGTTCGTGTTTTGCTCCTTTCAAACATCATTTCGCCGGTATTAAGTTCGGTTCACATGAGCAATGTTTCGGCACCAAATTCCTGTTTTGTCGGCAGCCTTTCCCCTATTTGCCCGTGTGATCAGCTGGTAGACAAAAATCATACAAAACTCTTCCTCTACGATATGTCTGCCTCCATGTACACAAGACAGAAGAAGGCAATTATGGCTAAGGCCATGGTTGTCATCGCCATGGCTGAAGACGAGGAGTCTTCAAGTGTTGCAAAAAACTTCGTGGTGCTCGTTGTTACTGTTCAGGGTGAAAATGAACGTATATTTTTTCAACGGTTCCAATTGATCAAAATTGATAAGAAAATTAATAAGAATTAGTAAAAAGAATAATAAATTCACCAAAACATGTACATCTCCGACCTCAATATCGCCCATTTGTAATATTCCGTTATCTCACTGTTTAAAGGTCAACTGAGAAGGTTTTGAATTTCCTTATTTTTTCTTATTTCATGTATGAAAATATAACTTAGAAGTTAGAATACTAAAATGCACGTTTCTAGCATTCTATAGTCTTGATTTCATCCAAATAGCATGATCTTAAGTGCCTGATATCAGGTGAACTTTTCAATCAATGTCGTAGTTACATTTTCCACCGCTAGGGCAACTGGTGACGTAAGGTTTATTGTTTACATTCTTGTACATAGCCAACGATACTAAAGCGACTTCACATCGAATGAAGAAGATTGATCGTATTTGGATGCCAAGCTTCATATTCACTGGCAAAAGTTTCAAGAATTCATGAATTACATTTTTTTTATCTGTGATAAGTTAGAATAGAACAGGCCTATGTAGCAAAAGGAATAGAGAAATCATTTGATTGAAGGGGAGAGGACGCCTAGCAAAAGATACTCGCAGACATGTCTGTAAAATGGTCTGCCATAGGTAGTGGCTGCCGTTGGGGAAGAAAAGCCATCAATCACTGGCACTGTCACCATGATCACTTTCACATTCCATCTCAATTTCGCTGGTAGTGGTACTTGCACAAGGTGAATATTCATCATAGGCACTTTGTTTCAGCTGAAAAAAACATTAGGTCTATATCAGTACGAATTCCTCCCTCCTGATAAAGTATAATTAGGCTTAACTCCTGCTAGGGTGGTGGTGGTAAGGGAAGATTCCACTTGTTTGACTCTCAAAAAACAGACTTTAATTTGGTTGACTCCAATTGACAAGACGTGGTCTTAGGCCTATTATGGAAGCCCCTGTCATCATGGTCAAGCCTGTCACCCTAGCTAGTCTGTCATGATTGTACCCCTAGTCTGCTTAGGCCTAGCCCAAAAATAGTTAGTCAAGCATAACCATGCTTGTTAACGATTGTCAGTGACAGCGTAGATAACACAAACCTACATATACACATGATGCAGACTGATACACCTACCTCCACATGTACGTCATGCAACGTGTACACTTGTACACATGTGTACATAACTGGAACATGATGCACGTCGAACCAATTGATGTGGTTCAGCTTCGCCTGCAGGACAATCCTATGAAAGAGCTATGACTCGCTGCACTGCAGTTGACCTCGGAAGGATGGTGGGAACGTTATGATGAGTTGTGCCTTACGTGCTGTGGTAAGAGGGATGGGTGATTTGGCTATCCTTTTTATAAGGGGTTGAAAAGTACATCCACATTTGGGTGAAAAAAGCTCCTTGGCGTTTTCTCGGGTTAAAACCTGAATTCCGATAACAAATGTAAACAGTTGTCGTAATTAACCATGAATGTAGAAAATTATATTTTTCCAGACTTTGACTGGAG
Organism: Oratosquilla oratoria; assembly: GCF_046742065.1. Taxonomy (NCBI): domain Eukaryota; kingdom Metazoa; phylum Arthropoda; class Malacostraca; order Stomatopoda; family Squillidae; genus Oratosquilla; species Oratosquilla oratoria. Next base: position 32,734,287 of record NC_134797.1, read on the forward strand.
GACATTTCTTCAGTTATATTTGTCTACAAAACTTTTCAGTATCAATATTTATTATCAGATTAGAAAGGAATGGCTATGTAATAACACGTGATTCTGTTCACCCAGGGTAATACCCCGGGGTTTATGTTCATGTTCATCTTCTTTGTGCTCTTCACAGTAGAATATGCTTGCTCAGGGGCCCCGCTGGTTCCCTGTAATTGGGTACGATTGATGGCTTCTCCAAAGAATTTCTCCAACCAACGGGATATTTTCGGCACTGGATGGGACAAAGGCGACAGATTTTTAGAAAAAACGGTATTTTCGAGAGATCAGAATGGTGACGTTTTTGTACAGATTTACAAATATAAACTATTCAGCGTGGAAACATATATGGAACCAATACAAAAAGACCTGGCCGATTTCCTCACTGGCAAGGACAGCCAAAAGCAAATATAGTTCCAGTTTTCAGACACTGCAAACCGTTGTAATGATGACAGAGAAGTAATTAATGAAGACAAAACATTATATAATAATGGAAAGAATAGGAAAGTTACAGAAAATGAATTAAGGAAAAGTACTGAAAATGAAGAAGAAAGTGTTGAAATAAGAAACATAGAAAATTCAAAGGAAAAAGATACTGGAATGAATATAGAAAATAGAAATATTGAAAGTGATGAAAATTGTATAGAAAAAAGAAATACAGAAAAAGAAAGCAACGACAAGAAAAATGAAAACATTGTAGAAAAAGAAAGAAATGATATAAAAACAGAAGAAAATTATAAGATAGCAAGAGAAAAGAGAAAGGAAGAAATAAAAAATGTTTCTAAAGAAAGCAAGCCTCAAGAGCCCGTCAGAATGTCCTACAGGGACATAGCTGCAAGAAAAATGCCACAACAAGTTCCTGCAAAGGACCCCAGACCCAGCCCCCGGGTCATTCCGACGCCAAACGACTGGTTCCAGCGCCAGAAGAAGTCGGAATCTTCTCCCCATGCAACGCAACCACGCCTGCAGAAAGAACTCACAGGAAGTAAGGGAGCCTTCAAGTCCCTCTTGAACAAACTGTCTCCGAAAAATTTTGAAAATCTCTCTGTACAAATCCATTCCTTCATCGCCCAGCACCCATCCACTGCAGGGAAAGCTGCCTGTATGATCACGGAATTTGCCACGAGGCAAAAATGTTATGCCAGGACGTATTCTAGGCTCTGTAAGATGCTCATAGACAAATTGGAGAAGCTTACTGCAGAAGCCTTCAAAGCCAGTCTTATACACCAGTGCCGAACAAGGTTCGAAAAGCACACAGAGGCCATACCCGGTATACAGTCCGAAAATCAAAAGGAAAAGAAAGTTTTAATGTCTGCAGAACAATGTACAAACGAAGAGCTCAATAAGCTCATAAAGCGAAAGGATTACGTGGCTCTGTGCACATTTGTAGCAAGCCTATCGCTGGACGGCATTGTCCAATCACAACGTATATCATCATGCATATAGTCTCTGCTGTATAAAAGAGATGAAACAGCTATAGAGGCTATATGCGCTATTCTCGAAAATGCTGGCCAGAAGCTGGATCAAGCGGCCAAGCATTCACAAATAGGCACTCGGGCAGTCCAAGAAATATTTTCGGACATTAAGGAAATTGTAGACAAGAAATTGACTACAAGTCGATTAAGGTACATCCTAATCGATATTTTAGAAATGAGGCAGCGTGGCTGGCAACCACGAAAGAAAAAATAATGAAAATTTTGAAAATGAATAGGAAAATAGAGAGAAAATAAGGAGATAACGAAAAAATGCAATAGAAAAGAAAAAGAAAGAACTGAAAAATTAAAAAATAAATTATGCGTTCATAGGCAAATAAAATGGTAATTGGCTCTATGGTAATTGGCAGGTAATGGTAAGAAAATGTCAATCGTCTCGAAAAAGCTTTCGTAATGCGTTGAATTTCGTCGATCTAATGGTAAAATTGTTCATCTCATTTGATGATGATGATGATGATGATGATGATGATGATTTTTATCTTTACATGGAAGCCATGTTTCTGGACAATGTGTCTAAAGTATGGCATAAAAATATGTATAAAGCCAGCAAAATTAGAAAACATAAAATACATGAATAATAAGTAAATGTCACGAATCAGAAAAAGTAGACAAAAATACAATACATATGTCTATTATGGTATAAAAATATACAAAATTATTAAAGTGAAAAAAATTATGTATAAGGATTTGAAATTAAATATAATTTGGTATAACAGACTAAAACACACAGCAGGTATAAAAATACCAATAAAATAAAATAGAATCACGAAAAACAATAATCAAACAAAATAAATTAAAATCAGGTAAAATAAGAATCACAAAATAAAAATCACATAATAAAAATGCAAAATAATTTAAAAAATAAAATACTGAAAATGCAGCTTAAGAAATGCCAGTTAATATAGACTACATTTCGAAAAATGAATGACCATTACAATATCATAACATATGAAATGAGCCAACTGCTCAAATTAAAACATAAGAAAATAAGAAAAAAGAATAAAAGATAAAATAAGGTAAAAAAAAAGATTAAAATCATTCATAAACAAAATAGAACTGAATATAATCAAAATGAAAAAATATTGAAAATAGAATGAATTAGAACGAAATTAAAGTAACTCAGACTCACCATCCCACTCCCATGAAATGGTAAGTGAAAAACCCTGTTAGTCCGTAGAGGGTCCCGGGAATCGAACTCACGACCACCCGCTCGCGGGGCAACTAAATTCAAATGGAGCAAATTAATTAAATAATTAGATAATCAATAACTTTATATAAATTCCTCTCTAAATAGCACACACACACACACACACACACACACACACACACACACACACACACACACACACACACACACACACACACACACACATATATATATATATATATATATATATATATATATATATAAATAGCTTTCGCCTTGAGTTTCAATGTCTGCAACCCCGCAACCCCAGAGCAACCAGCAACGGTCCTCAGTTCCTCCTATAAATCAAAGGAGCTGGTCATGTTAATAAATTTTCCAGCAAAACCTTGCACACTGCGAAGAACAAAAAAACGCAACATAGAAAAAAATCGCAATAAAACAAGTATCGAGAGTAAAGTCAGATTCTATAGTATTTAGGAATCAGAGAAAATACTTCTTTTTTCTTTTGTGAAGGATAAAAGGAGAAGGAAACGTTTCTTTATGGAAGGAAGAATGAAATGCAGGAAAGAGGAGAAGAACTGAGGGACTGAGATGGGAGGGGTAGGAGGGGGTGGTGGAGGGGGAGCAAAATGGGTGGGAATTGGTACCTGCTTCTGACTCGGCTACCTCTATTATAAGAGGGAAAAACTCTTGGTATGTAGATACATAGATAGAATTTTAGTTATCTCAATGATGTACATTTATTTTTATTCCTTTATAAATTGCAAAACCCAATAAAAGAAAAAATTAAATAATTCCCTATGTTTCTTTTACTTTTATATGTTTACTATGGATGCTATCATATAAGAAAATTTATATGAAACATACGATCACTCTGTCACGATACCTTTTAAATAAAAATGATAAAAAATTAAATTATTAAATGATAATTAATATAATATATGAGGCACAAGGTAAAATAATATACATGACTATGAGAGAATAACACCCAAGATATGTTCTTACTTTTGTAAAGTTTAATTTGTGAACTTAAAGTTATCTGTTGGATACATAAGATAATCACGGAATACTCTCTGAAAACAGTGAATCAATGAAACAGGAAATGGGTCAGCGAAGAAAAAGCATGACCCCTAAGTGAACATGACCTGAATCGAGGCCCCGTTCTAGTCCTTCGCTGAATAAATTCGTCTGACACAGAGACTCACGAAGTGGAAGTTCTGACCTCCAGAGGTGTCACGAGATCCTGAAACTACTACTACTACTACTACTACTACTACTACTACTACTACTACTACTGCTCCTACTCCTACTCCTCCTCCTCCTCCTCCTCCTCCTCCAACTCCCCCCCCCACTACCCTTCCTAACGCGTCAAGTACTTGTCAGCATAGGTCAACTTGCCCGATGCTTGACTATGCATCATAAAGTAGATACACGGAATCAGGGAAATGTGTTATAGTGATTGTCAGAAATACTTTGTTGCTGGGAAGTGATCGTAAATTGATCGAAATAATTGAACCCCTGGTCTTACTTACCGAGACAAAAATGGACATTGGCAAGGCTTTGTGTGATGTACTAGAAAATTATTCTATTCATTACAAAAAGCTCTAAGAGTATGAAAACTCAAAATATTGAATACAAAGTGCCAGCATTATTTGGTAGATGTTTTTGCATGATTAGAAAATGTGGTTGTTTTTTTTCAAGTGTTCATATACTTGAAGCGCACTCTGCAAAATAGCATAACCAATTTGTACCTGCAGCTGTGGAGGAACTAAATTTATTGCATTTTCTGCCACTGCCGAAACCTTCTTGGAGACTGAATAGGTCGGTGGCGGCTGTGTAGTCATCTGGAATGCAACGTCCAGTGTTGTATCATTTGCCTTTGCTCTTCGCCTTCTCATGGCACTCCGAGACAACTCGTGACCTCAGGCTTGTGATGCTGGCAAGACTGGACTAGAAGATTCTGGACTTATTAAGATGGGTGATGGAGAAGAGGTTAAAAGAGGCGACTCATTCGTTATACTGTATATAACTATTATGCTGTTTATTGATTGCTCTAAAGGTCAGTTTCAGTCGCTTATTGTGCTAAGCTAATTCATTGACATTGTCTGTTTCGGTAACAGTATACTCAAATCCATCACACTTATTACTTTTATCACATTGCTTCGTGGTTGTTCAAATGAGCTCTGTACTAGAGGTGTTGAAAGACTTCCATCCTGTGAAAGGAAGGTGCTATATTAGTGATCACAAAACAGTATTTCATCCACACACTAAAAAATCTGATCAATTCATTCCCGTACTTTTTTTAAAACCTCCCTGCTCTTCGCTAAATCTACATTCTGTGATCTTTTATACCGGTCCATTCAAAATTCTTCCACGCCTTTCCAGATATACTTAGAAGGTTCTACATACAAGACATCACTAAGGGGGTAGTTCTCTGTTTCTCGAATGTTGTTGCCAAGACAACATAATGATGTATTGAATCTGTTTACGTCATGATGCACTACGTTGCCCAAATTTAAGCATCGCTGTCATACCAAGTTATACCATGATGTTCATACAGGTTAATCGCACTAAAAGTGAATGTACAGTTGGGCCATTATGCATGGCAATATACAGTGTACTTTAGAGTTGTTGTTTTTTTGTGTGATGGTACCCTTGTCACCCCGAATCAAAAACTACAAGAAATTATTTTTTTGTAATACTACCCTTGTCACCCCGAATCAAAAACCAAAAGATTTTTTTTTTTTTTGTAATACTACCCTTGTCACCCCGAATCAAAAACCACAAGAAATTATTTTTTTGTAATATTACCCTTTTCATCCCGAATCAAAAACTACAAAAAATTATTTATTTTTTGTGATAGTACCCTTGTCACCCCGAATCAAAGCCTACAGGAACACTACAAATTACCTCATGGTGTGTTGGTCTCGACCAGCTTGTCTCTGACAAGAACTCCTCGCCGCCACTTACAAAGACTCCAGGAATGCAAGGCACTCTTAAAATTCTCATTTTGCAGATATCATGCCTGCTGAGCCACTTGGTGTTGTTTGTATCTTCTTGTGCTCTCTAGTGAATTGCGACTTTAATGTCTTGAATTTGGCACGAGCTTGATCTTTAACAAGAGTTTTTATCTTTATTGATAACACTGTAGGACTTCGAAAGTGCTCTTCCCCCGTACAAGCCATAAATAGTTTCTTCAAAATGTTCTCTGGGATTTTGGGATCGGGGCAACAGGTGGCGGTATATATTATCTAGAATGGTACCATTATTTGGAAGGATTGGTATATTTGTAAATAAGGACTTAACATCGAGAGGCAAGGTTAACGTAGCGCGTGCGTGTGTGTGCCCGTGTGTGTGTTTGTGTGTGTGTATGTGTGTGTGTGTGCGTGTGTGTGTGTGTGTGTGTGTGTATGTGTGCGCTTGTGTGTGCATATGTATGTGCGTGCGTATGTGCATGTGCGTATGTGCATGTGCGTGTGTGTGTACGTGCATGTTTGTATGAATGTGTCATATGCACCAGCCAAAGCACAAATTGGCCGTCATCATTTACTACAAGAAACCCCCAAATTCTCTAACCTCTTTATTATAAACAACTTATCCTATAACCGCAGTCTCCTGGAACAGACCAATAAGGAACACCAATATCCTACACGTACCCCGAAGAAGATCGTAAACTTCTCAACAACATGACTTACATTGGTGTCACCACAATCTCTGTCAGCAAGAGACTGACTTTGTATGTTCGTGAGGAGAGCACACAGAAACACGTGACACAATCCTACAAGAGAACAAGACAAGATATAGTTGATAATGCGAAAATACTCAAACACGGCACCAATCACAAAAAGCTACGCATCTCTGAGAAGGTTTACTTTTCGCAACAAGCGCCTCTCAACCGATATATTAGGTTAGTCATTACTACAACATGTATGTATGTATATATCTATGTACGTATATATGCATGTATGTATGTATGTATGTATGTATGTATGCATGTATATGTGTGTATGTATGTATGCATGCATATATGTATGCATTTATGTATGTATGTATATATGTATGCATTTATGTATGCATGTATTTCTGTATGCATGTATGTATGTATGTATGTATGTATGTATGTATGTATGTATGAACAAGTATATATGTACGTAGATACCTGCATGCCTAAGTTCAAATTGTTATTGCAGGAAATGTTTGGTACGACTCGATTCAATATTTCTGTTCAATACGGAATTACAAATAACAATGCTATTGGTTATGTTCCAGTCAGTATTATGATTAAATGTTCTCATGCAAAGAAATTACTCCTTGCCATTTTGCCTGTCCTAATACTTTATTTGTGTTATAATATACTCGTTTTCATATGAGAACCAATCTGATCAACGTAAACATCTTCTACATAACTTGTGGAATTACTAACGAGAGGGATTTTGACTACTGATGTTTTTAAAAAACACATATTGATGTTAAACTTATTGAGGATTTAAGAAAATATTACCAAACGTTTATGGAATAGAAGAACTAAGGAAATCTAATTTAATGTTTTACATCTTCTTGAGATTTCTTGAGACTTTCAGGACAAGTCAATGAAAAGTTTTGGATATTTCAAATTGAATGGAATCCTGTACATCCTTTTTATTCCACTCACCACCTAAGAATTCAAAAGTATTAACTTCAAAACCTCTGAAGAACATGGAAGGAAAATAAGAAAATTTAGTTATTTTGATGACGAGAGGAACAGAGTTTGTTAACAGGCCTCATTGAAGACAACTTGCTGTTGGACCGTGAGGTCTAGACAACTTCTTGAAGACTTTATGCCTCAACAAGGCAGGGCAATTAACATATATTGTTCCAGCAATGAAAAGGCAATTCGTTCTTTTAAGAGGTCGGATTCTGGTTGGGTAAAGGGAGATGGGGGAGAAAGGGGAGGGCAGGAGATCAAGATCGACTGTAACTTTATTCAGACAAGTGTTCACCCCTTCAGGTTTCAAATTAAACCTACTAACCATTTCACTGTTCTTTACGACGTATACATTTGTATTGGTTCTGATGATGATATTGTTTAACGTCACACACTCCCTCCTGTCGGGAGGCTAGGACGGTGCCCCTCACAGAGGGCTTTATAGCGTGGAATTTAATGAACCATGCCCTTGGTTCAACGTCGCTGGTGGCAGGATTCGAACCGTCCTCACCTCGACCTTCGCCGTAAGTAACGACGCCTTAACCCGCTCAGCCAGCGAACTTCCTTTATTGATTGTACTAGGCGATTTTATCTAACTGAGAGAGAAACTTCCTGAGCAAGAAGACCTCCTGAGCAAGAAGAGTCAAACGGAAATAGTTCCCAAAGTATCGAGCCAGGAACTTTCAGAATTTATGAACCCTCCGATTTTTTGCAACAAGTTGAGTCTTGCGATGCATACGCGCTTTTTCTTTTCTTTACTTTTTTATTTGTTTACTTCTTTACTTTCCTTTTCTTTTTTCTTTTCCTTTCTTTTCGAACGCCAGTTTGTTATTCTGCTTGTGTCCGTAGTACTACTTATGGACCGAAGGAGCCAATCTCTGTATATTATCTTTTGAGAATTTTCAAATAGATTATAATGAATTACTATAGCAAAGCATGTTAGTAGGAGACATAACGAAACTATGGTAAAGAAAACACAACTAATCAAGCACACAGGTAAACAAATAAACAAGCAAACAAAATGACCAACATATCACATGATTCAAACAAGACTTCACTTGAAGCTGCTTCGTTTGTGAATAAGGAATTAATATTTAAGATGTCACACATATATTTCTTTGAATGTTTAAGTTAACCGGTGACAGACATTCGTGTGGCAATATAATTATATATCTTTTATCTCTAATAGAGCTATTTAAGATCTATCAACGATTTTTATTTCGAACTTTGCTTTTGTTTTTTGCTTTTTCATCCCTGGTCGTCTTTTTCCTGATCGACGTTTTCAAATCACTCGGATTTATCAGGTAACTTTGATCATTAATAGGGGATTCACTGATTAAGAATCCTTGAGTTTCTGATAAGCCTGTATGTTTTTCGCAATACCTCCTCTGTTTCTATCAAAACTCATTTTAGGCGAAATTGATTAGGTGGACACCTCTCCTCGAACAGAATCTAAGTATAAAACACCTCAGTAAGCGTGTTTCGAAATACTTCCAACATTTGATCGACATTTTTTTTTTTTTATTCTTTCGATTTATCTCCCGACTTTGAATATCTCCTTTACCACCGACATAACTTAACATCTGCGTGATAACGTCCCTAAGAATAGAAGCACTAATCATAAAAAATATCAAAATTAGCTTAATCTTTTTTCTCAGCCTATAAGCTGAAGTCTGAGCTGTATGGCTGGAAAGTATTATTTTCTCGGTTATTTTCTCAAGTAAGATATTACAGATATAGCCATTCTGCATCGTTTCGTTGTTTTAACCTAGTAGGTTTTTGGTCACTAGATACATATATATACCAGAGGTTTTTTCCTCCCTACAAGAGAGGTAGCCAAAAAAAAGGCATAGAAACCACTCCCACCCATTCCATCCCCCACATACTCCACTCCCCTCTACCCTCGTCCCTCCCTCCCATCTTGGCACCTCCTGGATGACGAGAAGAGTAATTTCCACCTATTATAGAATGCTTCGTGACTCTGGTCGGTAGGGATGCCACTAAAGTCTATAACATTGACTGCCATAAACTTATGTCGTCAATACACCATACAAGTGTAGCTGAAGAGTTACCTGATATTTGCAAGAACTAAAACCATAAAGTGACCCTGCCTCCGGGCTGGAAGGGTAAATGGCTGGAACCTGGTCAGATTTCCGAAATTTTGGTGGGCTTTCGGGCCCTCGACAAAGTTATGAGTTCAGCAGATGGAGTGCACTCCGTGATATGGTCTCCCTTTGTTTATTAATTTCTTCGTTCATCTCCGTTTTCTTTGTTTCCTCGCAAATTCCTTCCCTCACGCCCTTTCTCATCGTATTCTTCGAATTAATTCTATTGTATTTTATTTTACTTTATCTAATTTCTCTTGATGTGTTCATTTTTTTATGTTTTTATTTTATCTACTTGGTCATTCATTTATTCATTCATCTATATATTATTTTGTTTTACCTATAGTCCACTGACCTAATCAAGTGCACCGTATGGGGGTATGAATTGCATAAGTTTTATACAGTTAACAGTTTAGGAACTTTAGTGACATTCCTACTGACCAAAGTCATGCAACATTTCCTTGTGGTTGTAGAATAAATGTTTATTCAAAAGTAAATGCTGATCTCTTATTACCTCCGCCATCCCTATTCTTTTCAATATTTCCTTCATCACTTCTGGAGCTCCATTTCTTCAGAGTAATATTGTCTCCATAGATAGAGGCTCTCATTTTTGCCAACAAAATACTGTTCTTCTAACATTTAACTGATTTATCACCGACTTTAGCAATATGTCTCTATATATTATGATAAAAAATTGCAGGAGTCAATGATGCTATAGCATGTGTAATAGAGTTTGGTACCTTGTACTTGTTCGTCGTCTTTGTAACAGATTCAGATTCCATCAGTTGTAAGTGACGGTTGCTGACTCTCCCTAATATACTCTCCCTTATGAATCCCTCAGGGGCCTACATATAGTAGTTTTCTTTGTCTTCAGAGGTACAGAGGGGAGGTGATGATCCAAACTACATTTACATGCCTCCCAAAGACATGAAAAGAGTAATGCAGCTCTTCTTATCGTGCATCATTTGCGCATCTCAATTTCTGTAAAATGTCATTTTTGTTATTTCCTTCTTTCAAGTTAAGTGGTCCTGAGTTTTTATGCAATTTGTTTTGTTTTTGGTCGACTTCATGTTTTTGTCAAATTTGAGATGTCGGTGAGTGCACGATGGGTTTCGTTATGATATAGCACCTCTGAAAAAGTTCTAAGAACCATTCGCCATTTATTTTATTCTTTTACTTTCTTTATTCTATATTTATCTCCCCCTCTCTCCATATATATCTATCGATCAATCTACATATCTAGATATCATCCCGAGACATCAAAAACATTCTTAGAAAGAGATCAGTCCGAGCCATCCTAGCCCTCTTTTTGGTATATTTTCTGTGTCTGGATCGGTTAGTAAACAGTGAACTGCTGAACAAGTGTCCATTGGTTCGAATCCCGCTAATTCCAACAGTTTCGAGACGTCGCTCACACAATGTCGACATGTTTTTATACACTCTAGCTTCCTTTGTGGTTATGTGCAGTGACTCCCATGTTCCCTACAGGGTACAACTATAAACATATGTACCCAGGACAATCCAAGGATTTAAATTCAACGAACAATACCTGTACTCCTTGGTGCCCCTCCTGCTAATTAAGAAAGTTGGAGAGGGAGCCAATAAGACGTCTGCTCAGCATGAGGTCGAGATACAATATTGGTGTCAGGGAAATTGTTGAGCCATTTGCCCTTTACAAATTTCATTCTGGCTTACGTTAAACCCTAAAGTGGGATGGCAGTAGATTGAATTTGTTCATTGCCATAATGTACTGCCCACATATGGCAACTTTTACAATACTGAGGGAGTAGATCCAGGTATGAAAGGCGTCTCAATCGATCAAGACCCCGACACTGAAGTCTACCTCGACCCGAACAGGGTTTTAGTCAAGATCTATATACACCAGGTCTAACCGTTTGAGCCGTTCTGCGCAGCTTCTGACATCATCTGGCTGCTTCCGTTTTCTCTTTGTGAAACACTGAAGAAAACTGTGAAACGCTAAGGAAGACTGGAATTATTATATTTTCCCCCCGTTTCTCTCTCTCTAGCTCATTGCTATTATCAGTGTGTGTATGTGTGTGTGTGTGTGTGTACGTGTGTGTGTGTGTGTATGTATATACTTGTATTTTACGGGAACTGGAAATATCGTCGTGTGTGCTTATATGTGTACACGTTCACGTGTGTGTGTGTGTGTGTGTGTGTGTGTGTGTGTGTATTTATATACTTGTATTTTATGGGAAGGGGAGATATCGTCGTGTGTGCTTATATGTGTACACGTTCACATGTGTGCGTGTGTGCGTGTGTGTGTGTGTGTCTGTGTGTGTGTATTCATATACTTGTATTTTACGGGAAGGGGAGATATCGTCGTGTGTGCTTAAATGTGTACACGTTCACATGTGTGTGTGCGTGTGTGTGTGTGTGTGTATTTATATACTTGTATTCTACGGGAAGGGGAGATATCGCCGTGTGTGTTTATATGTGTACACCTTCACATGTGTGTGTATGTGTGCGTGTGTGTGTGTGTGTATTTATATACTTGTGTTTTACGGGAAGGGGATATATCGTCGTGTGTGCTTATATGTGTACATGTTCACATGTGTGTGTGATTCATCTTGGTCTTTTGGATCACGTATTGGACTCGTGATCGACAGCTATTTCCCTCCCGGTAGAGAGTTCAGAGCTCGTATGTTCGATCTATGAACTTCCACGCACACACATCTCCAACTCCCCGCCCACGAGAGCTGGAGTAATGACTGGAAGCGCATCGATACTGAAACAAACATTCAACCCTAGGCAGGACTCGAACCAGGTACCACTGATAACGCGGATTATCATGTCTGTGAGTCTACCAGTCGCGCCACCGAGACAAATGTGCTAGATGGGGTGTGTGTGTATTTATATACTTGTATTTTACGGGAAGGGGAGATATCGTCGTGTGTGCTTATGTGTGTGTGAGTGTGTGTGTGTGTGTGTGTTTATATACTTGTATTTTACGGGAAGGGTAGATATCGTCGTGTGTGCTTACAGTATATGTGTACACGTTCATATGTGCGTGTGTATTTGCAGGGAAACGATGAAAATTAACATTTGGCTTAATCCCTCTTTGGTTTGAGCCACAACCCTTAATGGCACAATAAGCCATATTGTCAAGATCTATATATACCGGTATATATAGATCTTTATTGTCAGAATATAACTAATTGCGTGGAGCGGTGCAAGCGGAGGCGGCAACATGTCCATGCAACGAACCAGCTACAACTAACAGCGATGGGACGCGCGAACCCCACTTTGAGCAGCCAGGTGACGTCACGGGCCCGCTGCTCCAAAACACTCGAAATTCGGTCGGAAGTGGTTAGACCTGGTATATATAGACCTTGGTTTTAGTCTTGTCGAAAATCGAAACTTGTTATTGAGCGAGCACCTCCCAAGTGAAACACCATTCCCTTGGTGACCGACTGTCTTTCCTTCAACAGAAACTTGGTAGCAGAGCTTAAGTAGCCAATCTTAGCTGCCGGCGGCGAGAACCCCAATCCCGCAGCACCAAATGTCGTTATGAACTTGGCCGACTCGGGCTGAAAGCTCTCTAACTTTGAATTCCTCTCCTCCAGTCCTTCCGCTTTACCCCCCTTTTTCTTTTCCTTCTTCTTCTTCTTCTTCTTCTTATTATTATTATCCTTTTTCTTATTCATCCCCTTCTTCTCATTGTCCTTCTTCCTCATTCTTTTCTTCTTTCTTCTTTTCGGTTTCTTCATCATCATCTTCTTTCTTCTTCTCCTCCTTCTTCTTTTTCTTCTTCATTATTGTCTTTTTCTTCTTTTTCTTCTTCCTCTTCTTCATCTGCTTCTTATTCTTCCCCTTCTTCTGTTTTTCCTTCTTCCTATTTCTTTTCTTCATTCTTCTTTCTCCTCTTCAGTCTCATCATCATCATCTTCTTCTTCTTCTTCGTCTCCTTTTTCTTATGCTTCCTCTTCTTTTGTTTTTTCTTCTTACTCTTTATTTTATTCTTTCTTTTTTTCATTTTCAGTCTCTTCATCATCTTTTTTCTTCTTCTTCTCCTTCTTCTTCATCATCTTCTTCTTCTTCTTCTTCTTCTTCTTCTGCTTTTCCTTATTCTTTTTTCGTTTATCTTTCTCTTTTTCAGTCTCTTCATCATATTCTTCTTTTTCTACTTCTTCTTCTGCTTCTTCTTTTTCTTCTTCTTCTTCTGCTGCTGCTGCTTTTCCTTTTTCCTCTTTCTTTTCTTCTTTCTTCTTTCTCATCTTCAGTCTTTTCATCAAGAAAATATTAGTTACACTGATAAGACCAAAATTGGAGTACGCTGCAACACTATGGACACTCGAGTACTAAAAAGAATATAAAGAAATTAGAACAAATTCAAAGAGCAACGACAAAGATGGCACCAACACTCTCCAAACTGACGTACGAACAAAAACTGGCCAAACTCGAACTACCAACCCTGGAACAAAGAAAAGAAAGAGGAGATCTACTAACCATCTACAGAATTATGAAAAGGATGGAAGTCCTTGATAGAGATGATTTATTAAAGTGGGATAAAAGGAAAACAAGAGCACAGGAAAAGAAACTTAAAAAGAATAGTTATAGAAGAGATCAGAAAAAGAATAGCTTCCCACACAGAGTGGTGGATATCTGGAAAAAAAAATTAACGAGGAAAACGTGAGTGCAAAAACTACACAATAATTTAAAATAAAAATGGATGCTGAAATATACAAAAGCGGGAGAGGCACTACAATACAAAATGTAAATACAACTCGGTAAATACACCTACATACACACTCTCGCGCACTTGATGGCGCAGTGGTAGCGTTCGCGGCCGCCACTACGGTGGTCCGAGTTCGAACCCCATCCAGGGCTGAAGTAATTTCAGTTTCGCTGCGCTGCGAGTCGTTACTCCAACTCTCGTGGGCGAGGATTTAGGTGTGTGTGTGTGCGTGTAAGGTCACAGCATTACGCATAGATCGGTCATATATGAACTCTGAGTTCTCTTCGGGGAGGGAAATAGCTGTCAATCACGAGTCCAACACGTGATCCAAGACCATGGTGAATTACACATACACACACACACACACACACAGACACACACACACACACACACACACACACACACACACACTCGGCTTGCTGTTGCATTGTGGCTGTGATACTTCATAAACATTCATAAAGATATTATGGACCACTTGAATTCAATCTCTCTCGAGACCACTCTTTACTACTTATTAACAAAAGTGTTTAGATGCGAGGAGAATAAAAGATAAGATAGGGAGACATATAGATGGCAGTGATCAAGCATATGAGTTTCAAAGAACCATTTTTTTAATCAAAATGAAAGAAAAACAAGAAGGGAGGAGTCATGGCAAACGAAAAGAAATATATTTCAACTGAGTTAGAAATTAACATGGATGGTAACATCAACCGCAAGATTAATAAGCTTGGCAAAACACGACGACATGAACCACTGAGGTGAAATAGATAAATACAAAATGAAAGAAAATAATAATGATAAAAAATAAAAAATAAGAAAGGACTCTACACCATTCGGAGAGGTGGCTAAATAAATAAATTGTTAGAAAAGAATGTAGTAATGAGGCAAAACGAAATATAGAATGTGCAGCAGATCCTGACTGATTCTGTTTCACGGCAAGAAGTTCCCCCTATCAGTAGTCTAAGACGGTTCCCCTCTAGAGGATTTTGTAGCGTGGAATTTATCAAGCAATGCACCTTGGTCCAACTCGCCGGTGGCAGGTTTCGAACCGTCGTCCCCTCGACCTCCGCCGAATGCATCGACGCTCTAATCCCCTCGGCCAGTGAGTATCCATGCAGCGGCTAGGAATGGTCTGGATGATTGATCTAGCTTATCACAATGATTTACAAAACTCATTGAGCAACTCTAAGTTTCATTTTCATCCTGAGATAGTTGACATAACAAGCGAAACATGACAGAGGATGTCTGAAAAAAAGAGAACGAGAGTTTGGATTTAGAATAGAAAATAATTATCATAAGTCTTTATACGTTCCTCAGATTTTACGAAGACAAGAAATCACAAGAAATCACAAGAATCACAAAAAAAAGCGACTGGGTAAGCTGCTTATATCTAGACATGAAAAACATGTATTGTAGTACCACATAAGGGTCTATATTCCCATAAGATTACGTATGCATTTACGTGTGTGTGTGTGTGTGTGTGTGTGTGTGTGTGTGTGTGTGTGTGTGTGTGTGTGACAACATTTTACAGGTTGTGTCTTTTTTCTAGCTGCTACGCAGGCGCTGCTGGGGTAATCGGAAGCGTAGTGGTCTCGCATTCGGTTAGTTATGGGTTCGAATCCTGCACTCCTCTTCGATTTCTAGCAGTGACTGTATGTTACCTGCCCGAACAGTCCAAGTGCCTAGGGCAAAGGTGACGGCTTCAGTCGAAGCTACTAAGCGCCTCCTGGCGTAGGTTCCTCACCTTTCCCAGGCGACTTTATTCAGCTGAAGGAAACGCCCTCACCGCACGACGAAGGGTAAATGTCAATCAGATTCAGTTCATTCGGCTAATTCCGTTGACGGAAGAGATTTCGGTTTCCAGGAAACATATTTTGTCTAATTCTTGGCCAGTTGGATTGCACTTGGTTGGAGTTCTGTTCCTTGGCGGATGACACAGCGCCAAATTTTTGGAGCTCCGCTCTTCGGTGGATGATGAAGGTTCTTCCGGCAAAGTCTTCAACCTTTCCCCGTTCTGGTCCTTCCGAGGATTTCAAATCATCTCCTCCACCTGCCAGATGCCGGCCCTGGTCTCAACTTCAGGGTCCAACATGATCCAAAGAATTCGGTCAAAAACCTCCTTTTGAGACTCTTCAAATGTCTCTTCTCCACAGAGACAGGTTTCTAAAGCTCCTGGCCATCTTCTTAAACGGCTCCTAATGTCTCTTCTTATCCGTCGCTTGATGTCAAGGTATTTGACCTCGGGGACAGAGTAAGACAAGAACCCCTCAATCATCTCCAACAGGAGACAGCCGAGGGACCACACATCGGCTTTGCCTCCGGCGTAAGGGTGCTGGCTGCGGTCCAGCACCTCCGGGGCCATGTACCATAAGGTACCCTAAACCACACTGATATTTCGCTCGTAAACGTCCGATCTCTTGACAGCAAGGCCGAAGTCGATAAGTTTGAGGACCTTGCTGCCGACGTCCAGGACGACGTTGCTGGACTTGAGATCGAGATGGACGTAGTGGCTCTCGTGGATGAAGGCCACGGCAGCCACGAGCTATGTCATTGTTCCTGCGTTTGGGGATTTTGGCGACCCCCAAGAGACGCGTGGTGGTGCTCGAGACCACCACGGTCTTCCCGAAGCTCCCTTCGTCGAGGCTGAAACACACGACATATTTCTCGACGAAGGAAGACTTCGATGGCTTTCTGGCGGTGGAGCGATTTTCCTCCTCAGAAGCTTCTTTTTTTGTCATGAGCTTCTCGGTGAGTTTCTTCGTTGTCCTTTTCGTGGACAATCTCACCAGGAGGAGTCATCTCGCCAACAGGACGATCCTGCCCTGAGGCGTCCTTCACGCAACAAGCGAAAAGGGAAAAGAGGCGAGCGCAAAGGCAAAGCGCGCGTTGGCGCATGCGCACGCAGTCGAAATGGCAGAGTCGAACCATTACGACAATTTCTTCGAAGTCGGCGGCGGAGGTCGTGCCGCCCAGCCGACCAGTTACCGAAGGTGAGATTAGGAAAAAAAAAAGTGCGTGCGAGTAATCATGATTGCATATGTACACACACACACACACACACACACACACACACACACACACACACATGTATACTTAGTCTCCTGTTATTGTTCTTCTTAACTTTTTAACTGTTTCAATCTTCTTTTTAGAAAGAAACGCAGTACCAGAATCTATGGAGAGTTGATCAAGTATGCAAAATATACAATTATATACAATATACAACAACATACAACAATAAGAACAATAATGATAATACCAATAATAACAATAATAAAATAATAACAATAATGATTATACTACTACTACTACTGATTATAATAATAATAATAATAATAATAATAATAATAATAATAATGATAATAACAATAACAACAACAACAATAATAATAATAATAATAATAATAACAATAACAACAACAACAATAATAATAACAATAACAATACTAAGAGCAATAATAACAACAACAATAATAATAATAATAATAATAATATTAATAATAATAATAATAATAACAACAACAACAACAACAACGAGAACAACAACAGCAAGAATAATAATAATAATAATAATGATAATAATAATAATAATAATATATAAATACATAAATAAAAGGCAATCTATTGACATCCTCAACCCAAGTTCTTCGTATTCTATTTTCACTTTTTCTGAACTCCATTATGCTACACTTCTTGATGTTGAAGTCCACTTCCCATTTCTTACTCCATTTCCAAATCTTGTTCAGGTCTCCCTGTAGTGATTTGCAATCTGTTTCGGTTTTTACTTTCCTCAACAATTTGGCATCATCTGCAAAGGAACTCATGTAACATTCCACATAATTACCCATGTCATTCACATAAATAGAGAACTTTATTGGAGCCAATACTGATCCTTGCGAAACTTCACTTATCACCTCCTTCCAACCTGAATATTTTTCTGTGAGAACTATTCTCATCTTTCTACCATTCAGGAAGTCCTCCATCCAGTTTAATAAGTTGCCTTGTATCCCTCCTATGTTTTCCAATTTCTTAATTTTTTTTTTTTTTTTTTTTTTTGTGTTACCTTGTCGAAGGCTTTTTGTAAGTACAAGCCCATCCATCCCTTTCTTGTATTATATCTATTAGTCTTTAGTAAAAACAGATTAAATTTGTGGTACATGATCTTCCCTGTCTGAGCCTAAATTGTAATGAGTTTATTATATTATTTTCTCCTATGTGTTTTACCCATCTATTCTTGATCATTTTCCCACAAATGTTGGCAACAGTGCTTGTTAGTGAGACCGGTCTGTAGTTAGTTGGTTCTCTCTTGTTTCCTCCTTTATATATATATATATATATATATATATATATATATATATATATATATATATATATACTTATATATATAGATATAAATATATACACACACACACACACACACACACACACACACATATATATATATATATATATATATATATATATATATATATATATATATATATATATATTTGGGATAAAGGCCATTCAGAATACATGTTCTGTTGAAGTCGACAGCAGTTACAGCATTATTCAGTTTGCTTTTTCAATTTTTCTAACGGTGTTCCGATCTTCGTAGGCGAGGGTACTAAGTAAGTTTCCAAAATCCATATTAACTCGAGACGTCTTTCGGCCTTCACTCGGCCATCTTCAGGAGTGTAAGTATAGATGTGTTATGTTGAAATGGTGATTATATGTGGTTTATGTTGGCACTGGGGGAGGTGACCTTTGTGTGGAAGGTGGCGCCCCGTGGGGTGCTGTCTGTCTAAGTCCTTGTGGCGCTCCGTGTGGTGCTTGTGAGTTTCTAGCTGAAGGAAGAGTGGAAACGGGCATTTGTTGAATGTTGATGGCAGGTATTAAGTTGTGAACATACACAGCTTCCGTCATTCGTAATCTCCGGGTGTCATGTTCATTGTGTAGGATTACTGTGTTTTCTTCCATCATTTTTCTACTCAGTGTTTGCCCATGTGTCCTGTCGTTATGGCGGCGTATCGCTCCATCCTGTAAGTGCGCTGTGATTCTTTTGGACAGTGTGGTGGTAGTGAAACCTATATACCTGGTAGGTAGGCGACTGCAGTCACCAATATTACAAGTATATTGGTATACTAGGTTCACTTTTTGCAGTGTATTTGTTGGTGGGAGACAGCTGTTCTTCATTACTAGATTGGAGGTTCGTTTGGATTTGTAATAAATTGTGAGTTTGATGTGTGTGTCGGGATTGGTGGGTTTAACATTACGCTGAATGATATTCCGCATGACTTTTTCGTCTTGTTTGTAACCAGAAGACATAACGTTTTTATAATATAAATTGATGGTCAGCTGGTTGTCCACGTGTGTCTCTTGGGCCATGAAAGTGTCCAGTCGTCTTCTTATGACATCGTCTATCTCTTCTTTCTTGTAGCCGTTGTTGGAAAGTAGTTGGGAGATTCTTTTCAATTCAGCGTTGGTAGCAGTCCATGTAGAGCAGTGTGTGAACGCACGCTTGACAAAAGAATTAATCACACTGCGTCGATATCTCTCAGGACATTCGCTGGCGCCATTTAAACAAAATCCTAAATTGGTCGGTTTGACGTACACTTCCGTGGAAAAACTGTCTGTGCCTCTGAGTACAACGGTGTCAAGGAAGGGGAGTTTGCGTTCAATCTCAATTTCATGTGTGTAATTGAGTGAGGAGTTTTTCTTGAACATCTCAATGATCTGAGAAACACTGTTTTCTGTGTCAGCGCTGATAAAGATATCATCTACATATCTTGTATAAATGGAGGGCTTGAGCTCATGGTGTTGTGTAAATATCGTCTCTTCGATTGAGCCCATATAAAAATTAGCAAAAAGGACACCCAACGGGGAACCCATGGCTACTCCATCAATCTGCACGTACATGTTCTTGTCGGGTCCATAGAACGGTACCTCTTTGGTACAGGCTTGTAGTAACTGACGCAGTATATCTTCGGGAATTGGGAAATGGATTTCATCTGAGCGATATAGCCTATATCGCGTAAACACCAGACTCAAAGCGGGAAGTTTAATGCCCGACGTTTCGGTCCTAGTCCTAGAACCGTCTTCAGGGGTGTGAAAATGTACAGTGTTCAAAAGAGCTATTATAATGTCCGTGGTTGGAATTGAGAGAGGTATTCCGCACTGCCGAAGCTGTCCGGGTCCCCCCTTCACTTCCAGTCACTCCGAGTACCGGACGACTGGACCACCTTTACATAATTCCAACCACGGACATTATAAAAACTCTTTTGAACACTGTACATTTTCACACCCCTAAAGATGGTTCTAGGACTAGGACCGAAACGTCGGGCATTAAACTTTCCACCTTGAGTCTGGTGTTTACGCTTCTCCCCTTACAACATGGATCCCAGACTCCAGATCTTCGCATATATATATATATATATATATATATATATATATATATATATATATATATATACACACATATATATACACACACACATATATATATATATATATATATATATATATATATATATATATACTGTTTATATATATATATATACACATATATATACGTATATATATATATACTGTTTATATATATATATATATATATATATATATATATGTATGTATGATTCCCGAGGATAGGAAAGATCACTAATCTGCGACCCCAATTCCTGTTTTACACAAAGCCCATGTGCACCAGTTGAAAAGGGGTAAGGATCGGAATAAATCCCTTGCACGCTTTTCGCCATTGTAACTATGAGAGAAATTCGCTAGTAACAGCGACATCAACTTGATAATTTCTATCACAGTCGCATGCAGGATTCGAACCCACTGCTATCGGCCACCCGTAAGATCACCTTCATCTAGATTATACCGCCATGGCTAAAACATGGATTGATGAAGTAAACAGGATGATACAATCCACCTCTGTTTACTTCATCAATCCATGTTTTATCCTCACTTAGGCCACAAAGCAAGTGACTGTCGGCCTACCGCCATGATGAAGTAAACAGAGGTGGATTGTATGCTCCTGCTGACACCTTCTTTTCCCAATTAACAACTATGAGAGAAACATTTAAAGTAATACACGGTGACAGTCTCAAGGAAGGAAAAGAGTGCTTGAAAACAGCTGTTCGTGAATTAGAAAATGTTGGACTTCATGTACCTCATGATGTCATATAATTTTTTGCCAAAAATCTGTGTACTTTAGAACTAGGAATCTAAATAATAACATTAAGACAAATAAGAAAAAACATAAGTCATGCAAAGGTCAAAACAGAAAGCTAATGAAACTGACCACATGAATGAGATGTAGTTTACTTTTTCACTAGGACCATATTGCCTGTTTTCCTTTATTGTTTATGTTATCATTAAGTGGTTTATATTCAATAACAAATATTGAATATTTATGCTAACATTATGAATGGTGTGAACTTAAATTTTCTTTGTTTTATGACTACTGTTTGCCATAATTACTATGAATATATTTTTGCTTACAATAAACCCTTTAATATTCCAAGTGTTCATCTAATTAGTAATGCATGCAGGTAATACGTAATGCAGTTAAAGAAAAAAAGGGGGGAGAGGAAGAGATAACAGGCTCCAAGGGTGGTCAAGTTCAAGTGAGTGGCTGGGAGGTGCGGCGTGGATGACGTCATCACCCCTCCTCGCCCGCGCTCGGCCCGCGCTCGGCCGGCTGACCTGTCTGCATGGACCTTGATGTAATAATACATATATACGTAAATATGTGCAAATATATTCATTCGTACCCATACACATAACATTTTGTGACGACTGACATAGGGTTAACTTTATTTAGTCATAGATGTGTATCTACAAACACCTATTATTGCCCACTTCCGTTACCAAGCGCAGTAACAAGGTCAGGGTTGGAACGCATTCGTGTACTTCCGCGGTAAACAACAAACCCGAAAGTGACAGTGTTATAATAGCAATATGTCTGCTATTATCTGGTGACATTCATCAATGCCCTGGCCCTGTGAGCAGAAAGAGACAGTCTAGATTCCCGTGCACGTGTTGTGAAGTAGGTGTGAGATCCAACAGTAAAGCCCTGTCCTGCGACCAATGTGACAGATGGACCCACATTCGTTGTTGTGATTTCCCTGCTGACCGATATGAGGAGCTACAATTATCTGGTGAGGACATTTCGTTTATTTGCCCCAGTTGCTATTTGTCTGCACTGCCCGGTGTGATTCGATGACACTCCTGGAACAGACACAGATGATATACCCGCCACTGTACCTCAGACTGAGTCTGTTACTCAAACTCAGTTCGCAGAGATGGATGCCAAACTGAACTGTTTGTTGAGCAAGGGCCTACAAATTGTTCACTGCCTGACGTCAAAGTTGGACGAGGCACGAGAGATTGCCCGGAGGACGACCCCTGCAGTATTATGCTTCACCGAGACCAAGCTGGACGATACGATAGCGGATCCGGAGGTGGAGATCAACAACTACACCATCGTGAGGAGAGATCGTAACCGGGATGGTGGCGGCGTGGCTGTCTACATACGCAACGACATCGCGTTTGATCAACGTACAGATATGATCAGTGAGTTAGAGGCTGTGTGGATAAACATTCTCTTGCCAAAGTCTAAGCCTATTCTCGTAGGTGCCTGCTATAGACCGCCCTGGCAACATGACTTCTATAGTAAGCTTGAGGATGTGTGTTCCAATGCTACAGACTTTCTGAACAAAGAAGTGATTATAACTGGTGACCTGAATACTCATGTAGAATCAACCTCGAATACTCTGCATAATGCTCTAAAGACATTCTGTTCAATGAATGATCTGAAACAAATTATCACTGAACCTACCAGAGTATGTACCACTGTTGAATCTATTATTGATCTTATTTTAGTATCTGATGTTAAGAAAATATGTTCTAGTGGTGTAATTGATATTGGATTGAGTGATCACAAAGCTACGTATTGTATCAGGAAGGTTTCCAAACAACAATTTAATCAGCATAATACCTTAAAAGTTCGTTCTCTTAAGCATTACAGCAAGGAATTGTTCTGTGAAAGGTTGTCTGCGGTTAACTGGTTTTCAGTCGTCAATTGTACAGATGTTGATCAAGCTTGGAATAATTTTAAAACTCTGTTCTTGGGTGTTTTAGACAATATAGCTCCTGTAAAATCCATCAGAGTAAAACAACGTTCCGAGCCGTGGTTTACTGGTGACATCTTGAATGTGATCAACAGGAGAGATAAGGCTTTAAGAGATTATAAGAAAGCAAAAGATCAATCTGTTTTCGCTATGTATAAGAAGTTACGGAACGAGGTTCAGGTTATGGTAGACAGAGCAAAGGTAGGATATAACAAAGATTCTCTTCAAAACAACAAAAACAATCCCAAAAAAACTTTTGGCAAACAATCAAACAGTTAGGTTCTTCCTAAAATACAAAATACAAAAATAGTAACATTGGTCTAAATGTTGATGGGATTGTTTCTTTCGACAAAGTAGCAGTGGCTCAAAAATTTAACTCTTTTTTTTCACCACCATTGCTACAACTCTCGTAAGTAATTTACCAGTACCTTCAGGTCTTTTTGGCCAAGAACACATTAATAATTATTATAGGAATCAGGGTGTAACCCATGACACCTTTGCTCTGTCTACGGTCGCTAAGGTAGGTGTGTATACAATGTTGAAGACTGTTGATGGGTGTAAGGCTACCGGACTAGATAATATTCCAGCCAGATTTGTGAATGACTCAGCGGAGCAGATTGCTCCCTGTATCACTCACATAATCAATATTTCGATTCAACAGGGCAAAGTTCCCAATGATTTTAAATTAGCGAAAGTTATTCCTTTGTACAAGAAAGGCAGCAAAACAGAATCCGGTAACTATAGACCTGTCTCAGTGCTCGGTATTATATCGAAGGTCTTGGAAAGAGTTGTTTATAATCAGGCATATGAATACATTCACAATAATAACTTGTTACATGATTTACAATCCAGCTTTAGAAAATCATATTCTACTGATACATGTTTGATAAATCTGACTGATTATATCAAAGGTGAAATTGATAGAGGTAATTACTGTGGAATGGTTATGCTAGATCTCCAGAAAGCTTTTGATACTGTTAATCATGATATTCTATTATTCAAATTACAAGCGTTAGGTTTCAAAACAGTTGTTATTAATTGGATGAGGTCTTATCTAACAGGTCGTGAGCAGATTGTGAATGTAAATGGTACAACATCAAAATCAGCTAAAATAACTTGTGGTGTCCCACAGGGTAGCATTTTAGGTCCGCTGTTGTTTCTTTTGTATGTGAATGACATGAAAGCTGCTGTTAACTGTAAACTGCTGTTGTATGCCGATGATTCAGCCTTACTAGTTTCTGGTAAAGATGTAAATAGGATTGAGACGTTACTTAGTGAAGAGTTAATGAATGTCAGCAAGTGGTTGATAGATAACAAATTGTCTCTACATCTAGGTAAAACAGAATCCATTCTCTTTGGCTCTAAACAAAAACTCAATAATGCCCCCAACTTAATTATCCAATGTAATGATACTAGTATTCAACCTAAATCTGTTGTTAAATACCTCGGAACAGAAATTGATCAAAATGTGTCGGGAGAAGTTATGGCACAAAAAATAATTTAAAAAGTCAGCTCCAGAACAAAATTTTTGGCAAGAATTCAAAAATACCTGGATGTAGAGACAATGAAGCTACTATCTTCAGCCCTGGTACAGTGTCATATTGATTATGCTTGTTCTTCTTGGTATAGCAGTCTAACTAAAAAATCTAAAATTAATCTTCAAATATGTCAAAACAAACTAATCAGGACTTTTGAAACTCCATCCTCGTACTCATCTAGATTATACTCATTTTAAATTGTTAAAATTGGTTACCTGTTGAAAAACGTGTTGTTCAGTTAAAGCTTAATCATGTTCATCAAATTGTAAACGACTCTTGTCCCAGTTATTTGTCAGACACTTTTACACTTGTTAGAAATGCTCGTACCTTGAGAACTCGTTCTAGTCGGTCATCCGTTATTGTACCTAGGTTTAATAGTTTGTTAGGGAAAAGTTCGTTCAAATACACTGGTGCTATTGCTTGGAGCTCTTTACCGTTCGACATACAATCAATTGTTTCTAAAAGTAGTTTTAAAAAATCAGTGAATTGTTATCTTTTGGACACTGTTTTTTTCTGAGGAAAATAGTTTATATGTTTAATTTATACCTTTTATGCTAGTCATTTTTCTAAGTAATTTATTTTTTCTAGTCTGTACAGTCATATTTTTCATGTTAGTCAATTTTGACGTTTTTTTTTCTAATCAACCTAGCTTTATGAAAATCTTTTTCTAGTTAATATGTTATTTTTTATGAGGACCACAGTGGAAATAAGTATTTTGACTTTCTGTGCCATCCTCGGATGTATAATTATATTTACTATGTAAAATACGAGTCTTACCTGTATTGTATTTTATTGTATGTATGATTGAATCCGAATAAAATAAAATCAAACCTCAGTAAAATACGTTTTACTAATGTAAGCCACAACAGTGAACGCAGTGCGACAAAACGCCGTTGTATAACTCCATTCCCAGACACAAGAGAACACAACTCAGTGCTGCATACCTCCCGACCCCTTCCACTGGTCCACATTTCTGCAGTACTTGTTTATGCAAAGTGGATCGTTGCACCTGCATCTTCTTTGTACCCTGTCACTGAGCATCTCTACCTTGTATTTTTTGGGGGGCACATCTTGATGACAACATAACATTAATTGCATAAAAATATGTAATCTACACGATCTTGAAATACAAAAACTTGTAATAATGCACAAAGTTGACGACATAGTTTATGTTTTCACGCTAGCCAGAAATTTGATAATGGCTAAAACAAGTCAACAACGTTCATTCTCCTCGTACTTTCATTAAATAATACAACGCATACACCATCTTCCATGTGCTCATTATAAGTGCATAGCAACTTATATGTGATTATTACAAATATTGTTATTAATCACGAGACACGTTACAAATCCATTTCTATTTCACTAATATGATCGAATGTCTACGTGCGGAATGTCGTCGTGTTGCTGTTATGATGACACCACGTGCCTCGTAGACGATGACAGTGTCATCGTCTAGGAGGCACGTGGTGTTTTTTTTTTATTTTTTTTTTTTAAGAGAATAAAAAAAATTATGTGGATCTACAAACGCTGCTAAAGAACCTTCGTGAAGATATGCAATATGGCAGTAAAACTATTCCTGAATATCTGTAGGGAGTGGGGCATAACTTGCTTTTCGGGATTTCCATGAGCCTAATTGTGAAATATTCAACTAATGAATATTTGATGTATAAATTTGTATTAATCTGAATTGAAATAGATCATGTGTATAGTGCATATGCATGTCATATAAAATATTCAAGAATAAAATGGAGCATTTTTTG
This sequence comes from Oratosquilla oratoria, assembly GCF_046742065.1. Classification (NCBI taxonomy): domain Eukaryota; kingdom Metazoa; phylum Arthropoda; class Malacostraca; order Stomatopoda; family Squillidae; genus Oratosquilla; species Oratosquilla oratoria. The sequence continues at coordinate 32,760,847 of NC_134797.1, forward strand.
TTCACTTCAAACAAGTTTATATGTTTTCTTGGTTAATAACGAAAAAAATATAATAAATCTTATTTGATATGTTATAAAGCAAAATGATTAATATACCAGGTGTTCCAAAGAGTGTCACAGTGTAAAAAGTGAGGCCGAAACGTCCGTGGTTGATAATTTTCTGGTGCCGAAACGTCATAATTATATCCATACGTTGAGAAGGAAGAAAAACTACTTGGTTATCTACCCTTCTGTGAAATGTAAATAAAACAAGAGACAATACATGAATTCTGGAAAATCAGTAAAAAAGACAAACGTACGCGATGATTATACATGGGGGAAAATAAAATTAATTAAGATTACTAGATAAATAAATATATAAATAACAAATAAATAAATATATAACTAAATAAAATAAATAAATAAAGCAGAGGGACAGGGAGCACTGTTCCGATGGGATACGCTTCCCGACATTCACTTCAACCTCAACCCGATCAAAACAAACCTCTGACTCACGAACAGTGTACAAATAAAGTCATCATGGGGCCCGAAGCAATGCAAAAGAAGTTTGAAGAAGAAGTAGAAGGCTATAAGAAACTTCAGAAAGGTAATGTGCTTATGAAATGCATGTGCATATTTGTAAACGGCAAAGTTTGATATCACGGAATATTTATTACTCAATGTGAATTTGGCCTGCTACTGGCAAGCCGAGGTGGTCCTCCAAATTTCCCAGGGTGGCCTGCATTTAGATCCGCTTATTGGATTGCTTCTTGGAGGTGTTGTGATGGTAGCAGGGGTATCCCGGAATTGGTGGTTCATCAGGTAGGGTGTTTAGCCAGGTGTTCGGTCTTCTTTTAAACGTTAAGAACTTGAGGTCTCTAGTTACTTCTCTTGCGTTCCTAGATTTCGTCAGTCGCCCAATTCACCGCCAACCACAGAATCAACTCGAAGTCACCGACACCAACAACCGTTTACAAATCAAAAGATAATGAACTAATTTAATGGTTTTATTCAATGTCGAATAGTATTAATCATATGGAAATATTCACTCACAACCATAATCATGATTGGGCTCCATGATCATTGCATGAACTAGGGTTGTCCTGAACGTGGAATAACGTGACAGTCACTAGTCAGACTGAGAGGTCTTTTGGAGGAGACCGAAAAATGTTGGACAGTTTTAGATACGATGCGCTATGCAATCTTTTGACTTTGGACAATTCTAATTAATTGAAACCAGATTCACACTAACACCTTGAACTACTTCAGTATCACTCAGATTCTTGCACACAGCATTGGTTGCCATATGTCATTTTATCACACTACTTGCATTATAAAATATAAAGTCATTGCTGTATTACTCATTCTCTCTTACTCTGAGTAATATTAAACACAGAAAATGTGATCAAACCAATTCATAGAATTTGGAGGTAACTCGTGTACAACTACAAAAAATATATTAATCAAGACCACGACACTGGCATCCTCATGTACCCACTCGTACCTCATGACACCTACGTACGCATAGGCATCATCGTACCAAAGTAGTTAAGATGTCGGTGTAAATTTTTAATGACTCTAAATTCATGAGTGATGAAATTTAGATTAACTACTCCCAAAAAACTTATGGGTGATGCACCATGAACCTAATGCCCAGATAAATGTCACTTCTGTTCATACATGACTTTTGTATTATTTATTTCATACCAGTGTACCTCTTCAAAGCGATTAAACTATGTCAATCTTCACTTTTGACGTGCTCTGTGTATATATATATTTTTTTTCCCATCAAACTATTGCTTACAATATAACCACACAATTAGAAGATGATCTGTACTCGGTAATGGAATGTATTGGGTGTTGTTTTATTTTTCATTTAATTTCAGATAATGTTTATTGCTGCTGTTCATGTTCCCCAAGTGTTCTTGGCTTTAGTCATGCATTTGCGTGGAAGTCATTGGTTGTGTTTATTTTATGAATATTAGTTCTAATAATTTGAGTACCATTCTTTTCAGTATTGCAAAATATTTTCATTCTTCTAAAAAGGTATTAAACATGACTCCAGTAAAAAGTTCTGTAGTACTGTATTTTGAAATTATTTCTAAATTGTATTAATTTACTTCGAGTAATGGATTGATTAATTATTATTTTTTTCTTTTACAGAAATAACAAAAACAACATCAGTAAGATCACAGTTAGATGGCCAACTAACTGAAAATAAGGTTGTCAAAGAGGTGAGTATACTCTTGCCACATTATCATTCAACATTGGATTATTTTTTCCTCTCCAACTCAGGCATGTAAAATCAGCATTTATGTAATATTCCTCATTTTTAAGAATTTTTGCAATTTGGTGTTATTTTTATATATCATTTTTTGTGAAGGAGGATAGGGAGGGAAAGGTAGTTGCAGTGGGAAGCGCTAAGAAAATGAGAGTGATGAGTGAGGAAAATGGAGGAGAAATAGGGAAGGATGAAGTGAAAGCAGCTGTTAAGATGATGAGGGCAGGTAAGGCACCTGGTCTGGATGGATGCCATGCAGAATGTCTGAAGAAAGGAGGTACAGTTATAGTGGACTGGCTGGCAAGGTTATTTAATGTTTGTTTAAGATAGGGTAGAGTGCCAGAGGACTGGAAAAGTGCCTGTATAGTTCTGCTTTACAAGGGAAAGGGGGACAAGTGTGAGTGTAATAGTTTCAGAGGGATCAGCTTGTTGAGTGTAGTTGGGAAGGCTTATGGGAGGGTCTTGATTGAGTGGATTAGGGGAGGAACAGTGTGGGTTTAGGACAGGTAGGGGTTGTGTAGATCAGATTTTTATGGTAAGACAGAATGTGAGAAAGCTATAGGAAAAGGTAAGGATGTTTTTTGGGCTTTTATGGATCTGGAAAAGGCTTATGATAGGGTAGACAGGAAGGGACTGAGGAAAGCTGTTAAGAACAGTCAAGAGTTTTTATGAGAGTAGTAGAGCTTGTGTTAGGATTAGAAATGGAGAGAGTGAATGGTTTGAGGTAAAGCTGGTACTTTGTCAGGGATGTGTTATGTCACTCTGGCTGTTCAATCTTTACATGAATGGGATGGTGCGAGAGGTGAATGCAAGGGTAGTGGGTCAGGGGTTGGAAATGATTAAAGAAAATGGAGAAAAGTGGGAGGTGAGCCAGTTGTTTGCTGACGACACTGTGCTTGTAGCAGGATCAAAGGAGGGATTGAGGAAGTTAGTGATAGAGTTTGAGAAGGTGTGTGAAAGAAGGAAGCTGAAGATTAATGTGGGCAAAAGTAAGGTGATGAGATGTATAAGGGGAGAGGTGACAGCAGGCTGGAATTAAGCATTAAGGGTGAAAGACTGGAGGAAGTGGATAGTTTTAGATACTTGGGTGCAAATGTGGCAGGAATGGGAGGAGTGTGGGTGGAGGTAAAATGTAGATTGAGGGAAGTGAGTAAATGCCTTGGTAGATTGAAAAGTGTAATGAGAAATAGACATCTGAGAATGGATGCTAAGAGGAGGTTATATGAAGGAGTGATTGTGCCAACAGCATTGTGCGGGGCAGAAACATGGAACATGAGAGAGGAAGAGAGAAGGAGTTTGAATGTGTTTGAGATGAAACGTCTGAGAATTATGATAGGGGTTACTAGGCTGGATAGAGTGAGAAATGAGGAAGTGAGAAGGAGAACAGGGGTGGAAAGGGAACTGGGAGATAGGGTTGATGAAAGAGTATTAGGATGGTTTGGACACATGGAAAGAATGAGTGAAGAAAGATTAGTAAAAGAAGTGTGGAAGGAGTGAATATGAGGGGCGTCCTAGGATGAGATGGATGGATGGGGTGAAAGGGGCTTTGGGGAAGAGGGGAATGTCTGTGGAGGAAGGACGGGAGAGGACAGAAGATAGGGGTGAATGGAGAGGGGTTGTGTATAGATGATGATGTGATGCATGAGGGGGATGGGGTGGGTAAGGAAGTATGTATGAGAAAAAAAAATGACAGAGCCCGAAGGGATTTCTCCCCGTCTTCTTCTTTTCTGCATGAGGGGATGGAGAGGGGGGGGGGTCGCTGAATTTATGAAGCGGCCTTGCTGTGGATGTGCTGTGTCTTGCGACACTGCTTCTGACCCAGGGCAATGGACAGGATGCAGGGATGACCCGTCATCCAGGAGGTGCCAAGATAAGAGGGAGGGAGGAGGGTGGAGGGGAGTGGAATATATAGGAAATGGAATGGGTGGGAGTGGTTTCTGTGCCTTTTTCTTTTTGGCTACCCCCCGTGTAGGGGGAAAAAGCCTTTGGTATATGTATGTATTTATTTTTTACCAAGCTTATAATATATATATGTATATGTATATAACATAGGCTTGTAGCTGTTACTTGTAATAATTTTGTGCCATACTGCTATCTATTCCCTCTCTCTCTCTCTCTCTCTCTCTATATATATATTTATATATATGTATATATATGTATATATATGTATATATATATATATATATTTAAGATTATTTCAGACAAATGAGAGAGAATGCGGGTGGGGAAGGGCAAACGAAGATGTGTTAGGAATAGAGTTTATTGCCCTAACGTTGCGACCAACTTGGTCTTCTTCAGAGGACTACAGCATTACAGACGGATCACAATTCTTATATTCGTAGTGAGAGGGAACCCGCCAAGGTATGAGCATCATGTTTTCCCTTTGGCTAACGATTTAATTATTAGGACACTTGCTGCTTTCGAGAGGCATTTAAATCCGTCTCTGTCGTTGTTGTTCTTGTTGGCGGCGATATGTGCAGCTTCCACAGTTTTTCTCATTTTCTTCTCAAATCCCTCGTGTAGAATTTCTGCGTTGTTCCAATCAGGTAGATGTCCACATTTGTCCAGGTGACGAACCAGGGAGTTAGATGTTCTATGAGCCCTGAGATCGTTTTTGTGCTCATTCAAGCGTTTATTGAACCCTCGACCTGACTCACCGAAATAAGATGATGGACAACCGTTGCATGGAATACGGTAAATGACACTGAGATTATTACGCATATTATTATGTTTCTTAAATATTTTTCCTATTTTATTGGAAGATATTTTTGCTATATTTATTCCACCTTTTAACAAATAATCATCAATAGCTATGGTGTTTGTAGAATTAGGGACAGAAATAAAATGAGACTTATCCTTTCCCGGGGTCCGGACGTTTGAGCCATCGTAGATCTTCTTGGCTTTCCTCGTTGTCCTGGTGATCAAACCTCCGGGGAAATACCCCGGAGGTTTGATCACCAGGACCACGAGGAAAGCCAAGAAGATCTACGGTGGCTCAAACGTCCGGACCCCGGGAAAGGGTAAGTCTCATTTTATTTCTGGGGCTAGTTCTACAAACACCATAGCTATTGATGATTATTTGTTAAAAGGTGGAATAAATATAGCAAAAATATCTTCCAATAAAATAGGAAAAATATTTAAGAAACATAATAATATGCGTAATAATCTCAGTGTCATTTACCGTATTCCATGCAACGGTTGTCCATCATCTTATTTCGGTGAGTCAGGTCGAGGGTTCAATAAACGCTTGAATGAGCACAAAAACGATCTCAGGGCTCATAGAACATCTAACTCCCTGGTTCGTCACCTGGACAAATGTGGACATCTACCTGATTGGAACAACGCAGAAATTCTACACGAGGGATTTGAGAAGAAAATGAGAAAAACTGTGGAAGCTGCACATATCGCCGCCAACAAGAACAACAACGACAGAGACGGATTTAAATGCCTCTCGAAAGCAGCAAGTGTCCTAATAATTAAATCGTTAGCCAAAGGGAAAACATGACGCTCACACCTTGGCGGGTTCCCTCTCACTACGAATATAAGAATTGTGATCCGTCTGTAATGCTGTAGTCCTCTGAAGAAGACCAAGTTGGTCGCAACGTTAGGGCAATAAACTCTATTCCTAACACATCTTCGTTTGCCCTTCCCCACCCGCATTCTCTCTCATATATATATATATATGCATAGACATACATATATACATCTATACATCTATACATACATCCTACCCACCATCACACTGCCACTTAAAAAGTAGCAGGGCTGAGAACATATCTCCATTTAACCCTTGTTATTTTTAACTGTTTACATTTGAGTTTGTAAGAACACATTCCATTGGTATACCAAGGAGGACTAGTGTTTAAGGATTAATGTTGTCTTTACATAGGAATTAAAATTAAATGCTGATGAAGTGTTTGAGAGGCATGATACTATTTTTAGTACTTTGTCAGAACTAGTTCTTTTATTCTTAGAGACTACTGATGACATTTTGGAATTGGAAAGTTATAACTGTACAATAAACCCTTGATATATCAAACTAATTGAAGGGAAAGCTTGGTTGTTGTAGCCGAAAGTATTACTTTACATACATTACTAAAGGCTCTTTTCCCATTACTTTACATACATATTATAATTTTCCCTCTCCCCACCATCCATACCAAACTTTGTGCCTCGTACCTTGTCAGTTATATCAGACATATGGTCAGTAGGTCTCACTTGGTTCAATAGAACTGAAATTTTGTTTAATGGGGTTTTGTATAGCAAGGGTTTTCTGTTGTTTGATATTGGTCATACTAACTTAACTGTTGCTTTCATTTGCAGGAGCTAGACATTCTGGAGGAAGGGGCCGTTGTGTATAAATTGATTGGTCCAAGTCTTATTCGACAAGACATGGAGGAGGCCAAGCAGAATGTGGGCAAAAGAATAGAATACATCACACAGGAAATGTAAGATATTTTTCCAATTAACTTGTGAATATTATTAAGGGCATACTCTTCAGTTTTATTACTATGTAATGTGTTGACTGCTGGTATGTCTTTGTTACTTGAGATATACCTTTATATAAAAGGAGTGATGAGAGAAATGAATGAAAAAGTTATGAGTGAGGGAATTGGGTTGGAGAAAAATGGGCTAAGAGTAGATAGTAAACAGCCTATTTGTGGATACCAACATTTTGCTAACAGTCAGAGGATGGTGAGTAAAATTGGTAAGGTTTGTTGGAGACAGCTGAAAGATTGCAAAATGATCTTGACAAAAGAACTTTGGAAACTTTAGAATATCAGTTCAACTGTTGCCTCAAGTTTTGCTGACTGTAAACAGCAATCAGCATTGGTCCTTAGGTCCTCCCATAGCTCTCTCTAGGAAGAAGCCTTGGACTATTGTCTGCATTGTGTCAGTATAAGAAGGACCAATGATGATCTTGCATTTGGTGTACCTGTAAGATTGGACAGCAAAACTGCCCATTTTCAGAATCCATAAACCACTTCACTTCCTTAAGGAGGCCACCCCATCTCTGTACCTGGCCTAAGATGATCAACTTCAGCTATATTTCTTACACTTTTTTAACTCGTGTACAGCTGACAATCTGTGACTATCATCTCCCCCCCCTACCACTTTCATCTGTTGACATGGGAACAGCCCCACGCAAATACAACTTAGACAAATGTCTTAAGTTTCTTCCTGGAGAGCTCTGTGGGAGAGCTTAAGTACTTATGCCAGCCGCTGTGGGGATGCAGGTTTACCACTTGACCTCTTCAATACGAGTCAAATTCTCATGAGCAGCATCAGCTGGCTGACATACGATGATTGAATGATGCATCACAACATTCGCATTGTAAAACATAAAGTTACAGCTGTATTACTAGTTATCTTTCACTCTGAATATTAATAACCACAGAAAATATGATCAATTCCATTCACAGAATATGGGAGTCATCCAGCGACCTACAGGCGCCTTATGATGCCTATGTAGGCGTCATTGTATGGAAGGGGTTAATGAAATTTTAGGCAACAAGTAATGATTAGTATAGGACTGTTTTTATCATTGGTGGCAAGGAGCAGAAGGAGGAGGGGAACTGTCACGTGTTGTCAATCTTACCTTATGCTTAACCACTTCAGTATGATGATGATGCTTACATAGGCATCATGAGGGACAAGTGGGTACATGAGGATGCCAATGTTGGCGTCCTGGTTATATATATTTTTTGTAGTTGTATGTGAGTTACCCCGAATTCTGTGAACCTGTTTGATTATGTTTTCGTTGTTTATTATTACTCAGAGTAAAAGGGAATGAGTAATACAGCAGGGACTTTATATTTTATAATGCTAATAGTGTGATACAAATTATATATGGCAGCTGATGCTGCATGCAAGAATTTGAGTTGTACTGAAGTGGTTAAAGGTGGAGGAAGTACAGATAAATTTAATAAAGAAAGGTCTTGGACTCAGTTTGAAGACTTGGTGTCATCACTTGGGGCTGCACCTCCAAATGGAAGTAAGAAAGTTGACAAGAGTTAGAAGATTGGCAGCAAGTAGATGATTCCCTCTGAAGTTCATCTCATAGGAGGTGCCTCAGTGGCTGGCTTGCAAGAAGCTCTTTTGCTTGTTCAAGGACAGTGAGAAAGAGAAGACCCCTCCAAAGGATGAATCTTTAACCAAGGTGGGGCAGCACCTAGTATCCAGACTGGGTCAGAAAGTATCATCTTACACTCTTGCACACTACTTCCAACAATCTCCCTACCTGCCTTCCCACTTTCCTATTAGCTGTTGACATAGAAACTAACCCAGGCCTCTATATGTGCCCCACATGCATTAAACACATTAAATATGCACACATCCATCAAATATAACACATGCCACAGTTGGTTCCATTTATAATGTACAGCGCTTACAAACACCCCCAAAAAAATGAAGCTGTAACCAACACACTTCAACTTTCACACTCACAAACACACCCTAAACATCTATCTATATACCAAGGGCCTCTTTCCTCCTTATAAGGGAGGTAGCCAACCACTCATATCCACCTCACTCTCACCCATTCCACTGCCATGCACCAACCATTTGCTTCCATCTCATCTCTGTCTCTTGCTCACCACCCAGGTTAGAAGCAATGCAGCATCACAGAGCTCATCCACAGTAGGGCTGCTTCATTTGCAATATGAACCAGCCTCCTTGTCTCATGTGCAAAAAATAGAAAAGACATGGAGAAATTCCTTTGGGCTGCATAAAAATATATTCCTTACACATTCTCCAGTCACACCAGAGATAAACATAAATGGACTTGGACTATACCAAACACAGTGCAGGGAATTGAAAATCCAAAAAATAGGTATGAGTGGAGAAAGGTTGTGAATGGATAAGATTATGTGGCCCAAAGGGAATTCTCCTTGTCTTCCCTAATGACTCACAAGTGGACAAGGAGGGAGGTTTGTCATTTAATGAAGTGTTAGGAGTAAACCAGCTTTGGTAGTTGGGGGCCTTCTATGGATGTACTGTTTCTTCCTGCATTGTTTCTCACCCAGACAGTTAGTTGGAGGCAGACATGGCCATTCACAAGGAGCAATAAAAGAATAAGTAAATTGGTGCTGAATGGATGTGAGATAGTTGAATGTTAGGGGCATGCTCAGGCTGGTTTTATCCCTTATAAAGGGGAAGAGGCCTTTTATTATATAGACAGAAGTGTGGTGCACTCTTACATAAACCCAAGATTGGTAATTGTTGCTTTAGAGAGATGTGTGATGGGTCTTATGTATTTAGGGCATTTGAAAGAGCCCAGGAATATGTCTCCTACTAGTTTGCAACTTGGAAGGCCTGGTGTGCTGCTCTTCTGAATAGAAACAAATTTTAAATGTATAGTATGGAAAGAAGTTGAAGTTTGCGAAAAAGTAAATGAGCATTGGATCTGTTTCAGGGTATATGTATATATGTGTGTGTGTATATATATCAATGAGAGGACGGAAGACAGAGGTGAGTGGAGAATGGTTGTATATGGATGATGTTGTGATTGCATGAGGAGGAATGGGCGGGGGGGTGTGGTAGTATGTGTGAGTAAATTTTGACGCAGCCCGAAGGGATTTCTCCCCGTCCTCTCCTTATATGCAAGGGGGGACGGAGAGGGGGGGTCGCTTATTAAATGAAGCGGCCTTGCTGTGGATGTGCTGTGTCTTGCGACACTGCTTCTGACCCAGGGCGGTGGGCAAGGTGCAGGGATGACCCGTCATCCAGGTGGTGCTCAGATGAGAGGGAGGGTGGGAGGGGTGTGGAGTGTATTTAGGGATGAAATGGGTGGGAGTGTTTTTATGCCTTTCCTTTTTTGGCTACCTCCCTTGAAAGGGGGAAAAAGCCTTGGTATATGTATGTATGTATGTATGTGTATATATATATCAGGGTTCACACGGTCCTTGAAAATTCTGGAAAGTCCTGGAAAAAAAGTGATCCTGGAAAGTCATGGAAAAGTCCTGAAATTCTGCCAAAAATCAAGTGGTCCTGGAATTAGGACTACCAGCTAAAAAAGTCATTGAAAGTCCTTGAATTCAGTGTTGCATGGATGTTGGTTGTGCTCAATATTCTACAGTGTGCAGTGTCTGCACCTATCACATGGCTATGGCATCCTTCCAGTTTCTAGTCTTTGTACTGTCTGTGGTGGTTGTACAAATACATCAGGCGAGACATCATTGATTTCTAGCTTGCCTGAACTTTTCAGGCTTTTTCTGAGGTGAGCGATTAAAATAAAAAAAGGAAAGAAGCAAAAGGGACATGATTGGCAAAGTTTTCATTCTCAAGTGAGAATTAGAAATTTGTATGTTGAACTGAAATTGCAATAAGCTTTTTTATGGGAATTAGAAATTATTTGTAGTTATGTATACATAGGAGGCAGATATAGTAATGAAGTTGACAAGCAATTATGTCTCGCCTTTTATAGCGTTGAAGATGCATGTCTGGGTTTTAACATTAATTTTTCTTTTTGCAGTAGTATGGCATCCAAGAAATGTCACTTCAATCCACTCCGGGTGGAGGATCCACTTTTTTCAGCATGGGTCAAGGAAGACCCCAAGGATGACACCAAAGCATACTGCAAACTTTGCAAGAAGCATTTTGACATAGCAAACATGGGAGTTTCCGCTCTGAGAAGTCACATGAAAAGCAACTTGCATAACAGGATCAGCCAGTCAAGGCAAAACCCATCAGCAATCCGCAACTTCTTTGGAAAGAAGCAAGACGAAAAGGCAGATGATGCTGCAGCCAATGTCACCTCCAGTGCACCAGTTGCTAGTACAAGTACAGCTCCACAAAGATCAGAGGTTGCAGCTGTTGTGTCAGATGCTGCCCTCCACGCAGAGGTTCTCTGGGCTCTGAAGCTTGTTATGAGCAACTACTCATTCAATTCATCATCTGATGTGGGCATGTTGTTCCCAAGAATGTTTCCGGACAGCCAAATTGCTAAAACTTTCTCATGTGGTGCTACAAAGTGTGCTTATCTAGTTTGTTTTGGCCTGTCTCCATATTTCCATGATCTGCTAGTGGAGAAAGTCAGAAGTGCGGAGTGCTATACCATATCCTTTGATGAGTGCATGAACCCTGTTTCACAGAATGAACAAATGGACTTCATAGTCCGTTACTGGGACAATGATTCTGGTCAGGTCAACGTAAGGTACTTTGGGTCACAGTTCTTGGGGCATGCTCGAGCAAGCGACCTACTCAACAACTTCAAGGAAGGGAAACAACTACTAGATCCCAAGCGTCTGCTTCAGGTGTCAATGGATGGACCTAACGTCAATTGGAAATTTTTCAATGACCTGCAACAGGAGTGCAAAACGCAGGATCTCCCAGAACTTCTGAACATCGGAAGCTGTGGACTCCACACTGTCCACAGAAGCTTGCAGAAAGGGGCCAACGAGACTGGATGGAAGATTGGAAACCTGCTAAGGTCTCTGTGGCAGCTCTTCCATGATACCCCTGCAAGAAGAGAGGATTTCACCACTATCACAGGGAGCAAGCTGTACCCGTTGCAATTTTGCCAGCACAGATGGATTGAGGATGCAAAGGTTGCAGATGTGGCCCAACGTGGAGAAATTTGTGGCATCCTTCAAAGACCCCAAGAAGGCCCCTAGCACTGCCTCATTTGCATCAGTGAAAGCTGCCTGTGAGGACCCACTCTCCGTCGCAAAGCTACAATTCTTCATCTCTGTAGCTAAACAACTCCAGCCATTCCTTCAGAGGTTTCAAGCAGATGCACCCATGGCACCGTTCTTGGGACAGAAGCTAAGGAAGTGGTTGTTGCTCTCATGGGACGTTTCATCAAAAAAGAAGTTCTGGACAAAGCAGACACCATGCAGAAACTGGCCAACCTGGACCCCAAGGACCAGAAGAACCAGATGCTGCCAAAAGTTGATGATCTGGGATTTGCTGCTCGAGAATCTGTGAAGAAAGCTGCTGAGAAGAAACTGGTCAGTGATTTGAAGGTCCTGGCATTCAAGAATGAGTGTGTGACACTGCTATCAGAGCTCACATGCAAGATGTTGGACAAGAGTCCCTTGAAACTGTCCCTGGTTCGATATTTCTGCACTGGCTCCAGATAAACTAGTTGCTCCTTCTACAGATGCGGCGACGAAGTTCCAGAAAATCCTCCAGATGCTTCTGAATGCCAACAGGCTGTCCGGGTAAGAGTGCGATGAGCTCCTTGCTCAGTACAAGGCATTTGGCAGTGAGATGAGGCAGGAACATGGAGCAGATTTCAAGAACTTCACCCCAGATAGTGAGAGGCTGGACATATTTCTGGGCCAGTACTTTAAAGACCACAAGTACAGCAAGCTCTGGTCTGTTTTCAAGATGCTTCTCACAGTCTCCCATGGTCAGGCATCAGTAGAAAGGGGTTATTCTGTGAACAAGGACCTCCTGGTTCAGAACATGCAGGAGAAGACTATTGTAACTCTTCGTACAGTCTATGACAGTATCCAAGCCACGGGCCAGCACTTCACTGAGTTACCCTTCACTCCCAGACTGAAAAGGCATGTCAGGGCATCGAGGATGAGATACCAACAGTACCTCGCGGATCAGAAGAAGTCACAGACAGATAATGAGAAATCCTCAAAGAGAAAGGCACTACAATAGGATATCCAGTCAGCAGAGAAAAAGAGGAAGCTCTTGAAAGATAGTATGGAGTCAATGACCAAGGAAGCAGACCAGCTGGCAAAGAAGGCAGAAACAGAGCATGACTTCACTTTGCTGGCTAAGTCCAATGCTTTCAGACTGAAAGTTTCTGAGAAGGCGGATGAAAATCTCAAACTGGAAAAGAAACTACAAGACCTCAAGCAGAAACTGAAATCAATGGAGTGACTATTTTCAAGAAAGAGCAAAGAATGAATTATACCCAATACTCTGATATATATATATATATATATATATTGTAATCTAACAGAGGAAGACTGCATAGTGTAATAAAGTGGGTGGAATCAGCTGGCTGTAAGGGGTGGAGGAGGCCAGAAAGATCAGTTTGTATTTGAAAATTGTTTCAGATATTCCGCTCAAAGTCCTGGAAATTTGATGATTTTTATCCTGGAAAAGTCCTGGAATTTAGTTTTCAATTTTCTGTGGGAACCCTGATATATATATATATATATTGAAGTATGGAAGACAAATGAATGGAAGGGCGGTGAGCTAAACACAGAGAACAGTTGGAGTTTTATTCACTGACGTTTTGTCCTTACCTGGACATTCTCAAAGTACATACAGTCTCAGAAAATGAACAGCTTATATAATCCACCCTTGCCGTGTTCCTCTCCCTCCATACTCTCATTCGTTCTCAACCCTTCTCATGTGACTCCGACCATGCCACTTCTCCCTCCATTATCAATTGTCCTTGATAACTAGAGTGCCTACTGCTCCTGCTAATTTTATAAAACCTTCCCTATGGTTGATGCAGGGGTGGGAAGTAATGTAGGCTGCCTCCACTATTTTTCTTTTAGTTTTCTCTAGACCTTTGTGGAGCACCTATCTTTTTCCAGTCTGGAAGATGACGGGAAGATCAGTGGAGCTGCAGACATATGAACACAAAAATGACGTCAGAACTCACAGAACTTCCAACTCGCTAGTACAGACGCTCCTCTACTTACGTTTTTTCGATTTTACGTTTGAACTGACTAAAAAAAAATTGTAAAAAAAAAATTAAGTGAATTTTTAAGTTTAGCGCGCTCTCCGTAGTTCAAACAATACTTGCGCATGACGCTGCGTCCATTGTTTACATTGCACAAACGACAAACTGAACATTTCTTGCCTCATCCTCATCCTCCTTCCCCTCCTCCTCCACCACCTCAATTTATGTTGCTTGAATTTAATTTATTTGAAATTAATGTTATTATTTTACAATGTTATGTGTATAATTAATGATTTAGGGGTGTTTTATAAAATACGGTAATAGAATTTACGGATGTATAGTACAGTAACAACTTACGTTCATTTTCAACTTACGTTCGGCCGTTCGGAACGTAACTAAAACGTAAGTTGAGGAGCGTCTGTAGTTCATTTAGACCAATGTGGTCATATTCCCTGTGGTGGGGGAAAAGAATACTGCCACCAAGTAATTCCACTTGGATCGTAAGAGGCGAGAAGAAAGGGACGGGGATTGGGACTAGGCATCCTTCTCCTTGTAGCCCCACAGGGGACATTCCTAAAAGAAAAAGCAAAGGCATAAGAGGGTCTGGGAGTTTTCTAACCAGCACCCTAAGGTTTGGGTCTTTTAATGTGTGTGGATGTGGTACAGATGAGAGTAAAAGGGATGAGATAGGTAGTATGTTTGTGAGAAGAAAGATGGATGTGTTGGCTTTGAGTGAAACTAAGCTGAAAGGGAAGGGCGAGTGTAAGTGAGAGGTTATCATGAGTGAAGAGAGGGCGAGGGAGGGAAGGGGTGGCTATACTAGTAAGTGAAGAGATAGGTATATGTGCAGTGGAGTGGAAGGTTTCCTCAAGGATAATGTGGATGAAGGTGAAACTGTGAAAGGAGATGTGGGTTTTTTTAAGTGCATATGGGCCTGGCAGTGAGAAGAGCGTAGAAGAAAGGGAGGCTTTTTGGATAGATTTAAATGAGTGCATAAAGGATTTAGGGAGAAATATCAATGTAATAGTACTGGGAGACCTTAATGCTAGGGTAGGAAATGATCCAATTGATGGAGTGGTTGGGAAATGTGGAGTTCCAGGAAAGAATCGTAGTGGAGAGTTGATGGTGGAAATGTGTCTAGAAAGAGAGTTGATGATAGCAAATACAGTGTTTTGGAAGAAAGTCAAGCATAAGTACACATGGGAGAGGGTGGTGGAGGGAAGGGTGGTAGATAGATCGTTAATGGACTATGTAGTGGTAAATAGGATAATGATAGGAAGAGTTACGGATGTACATGTGCTAATGGGAGAGGGTGGGGGAATATCAGATAATTTTTTGGTGGAGGGTAAGTTGAGAGTGGAGGATAGATGGAGGAAGAGGAAAGGGACAAAAGGTAGGGAGGTGCTTAGAGTGAACTCTTTAAATGAAAAGGAAAAGGAGCACAAGAAGCTGAGGGAGGAGTGGGAGGGAGTGAAGGATAGAGTAGAGCTAGGTGTGGAGGAGGAATGGGGATGGTTCAAGGAGGGAGTCACAAAGTGTGCAAAGATGGTGTGTGGAACAAGAAGGACAGGAGGATATAGAAGGAAGAGTAGTGAATGGTGGGATGAGGAAACAAAGAAGGTTGTAGAAGAGAAGAAGCGAGCTTTCACGGATTGGTTACAAAATAGGACGAGGGAGTCATATGAGAGGTACAAAGAAAAGAAAAGAGAAGTAAAGCAAAAGGTAAGGCAGGCAAAGAGGAGAGCAGATGTGAAGTGGGGTAAGAGTATGACAGAAAATTTTGAAAGTAATAAAAAGATGTTTTGGAAAGAAATTAAGAGGAAGAGGAGGCAAATCAAGTAGAGAAGAAAAGGTAAAAGGTGCAGATGGAGAGATGATAATGGAAGAGAAGGCAGTAAGGGGAAGATGGGCAGAATATTTTAGGGAGTTGCTAAATGTGAAGGAGGATAGGGAGGGAAAGATAGCTGCAGTGGGAAATGCTGAGAAAATGACCGTGATGAGTGAGGAAAATGGAGGAGAAATAAGGAAGGATGAAGTGAAGGCAGTTGTTAAGATGATGAAAGGTAAGGCACCTGGTCTGGATGGATGCCATGCAGAATGTCTAAAAAAAAGGAGGTACAGTGATGGTGGACTGGCTGGTGAGGCTTATGGGAGGATCTTGATTGAGAGGATTAGGAGAGGAACAGAGGGAGTAATTGGTGAGGAACAGTGTGGATTTAGGATGGGTAGAGGTTCTGTAGATCAGATCTTTGTGGTAAGAGAGATATGTGAGAAAGCTATAGGAAAGGGGAAGGATGTTTTTTGGGCCTTTATGGACCTGGAAAAGGCTTATGACAAGGTAGACAGAAAGGCACTGTGGGAGGTTTTGCAGATATATGGGATAGGAGGAAAGCTTCTAGGAGCTGTCAAGAGGTTTTATGGGAGTAGTAGAGCTTGTGTCAGGATTGGAAATGGAGAGAGTGAGTGGTTCGAGGTAAAGGTGGGACTTCATCAAGGATGCGTTATGTCGCCCTGGCTGTTCAACTTATACATGGATGGGGTAGTGCGAGAGGTAAATGCAAGGGTAGTGGGTCAGGGATTGGAGATGGTTAAAGAAAATGGAGAAAAGTGGGAAGTAAGCCAGCTGTTGTTTGCGGACGACACTGCGCATGTGGCAGGATCGGAGGAGGGATTGAGGAAGTTGGTGACAGAGTTTGGGAGAGTGTGATAGAAGAAAGCTGAAGATAAATGTGGGTAAAAGTAAGGTGATGAGATGTACAAGGGGTGAAAGTGGCAGAAGTCTGGAAGTGAGCATTAAGGGAGAGCGACTGGAGGAAGTGGATAGTTTTAGATACTTGGGTACAAATGTGGCAGGAGGTAGAATGTAGATTGAGGGAAGGGAGTAAATGCATTGGTGGATTAAAAAGTGTAATGAGGAATAGACATTTGGGAATGGATGCTAAGAGGAGACTATATGAAGGAGTGATTGTGCCAACAGCACTGTATGGGGCAGAAACATGGAACATAAGAGAGGAAGAGAGAAGGAGTTTGAATGTGTTTGAGATGAGGTGTCTGAGAAGTATGATGGGGGTTACTAGGCTGGATAGTGAGAAATGAGGAGTTGAGGAGGAGAACAGAGGTGGAAAGGAGGTTGGGAGATAGGGTTGATGAAAGAGTATTAGGATGGTTTGGACACATGGAAAGAATGAGTGAAGAAAGACTAGTAAAAGAGGTATGGATGGCAGATTTGGAGGGAGTGAACATGAAGGGATGTCCTAGGATGAGGTGGATGGATGGGGTGAAGGGGGCTTTGGGGAAGAGGGGAATGTTTGTTGAGGAAGGACGGGTGAATGGAGAATGGTTGTATATGGATGATGATGTGATGCATGAGGTGGAATGGGCGGGGGGTGGGGGATAAGGTAGTATGTGTGAGCAAATTTTAACGCAGCCCGAAGGGATGTCTCCCCGTCT
Source organism: Oratosquilla oratoria (assembly GCF_046742065.1). Taxonomy (NCBI): domain Eukaryota; kingdom Metazoa; phylum Arthropoda; class Malacostraca; order Stomatopoda; family Squillidae; genus Oratosquilla; species Oratosquilla oratoria. The sequence goes on from NC_134797.1 coordinate 32,778,153, forward strand.
TCCCCTTTATGCATGGGGGGGGAGGGAGAGGGGGGTCGCCGATTTAATGGAGCGGCCTTGTTGTGGATGTGTTGTGTCTTGCAACACTGCTTCTGACCCAGGGCAGTGGACAAGGTACAGGGATGACCCGTCATCCAGGATGTGCTAAGATGAGAGGGAGGGTGGCGGGGTGTGGAGTGTATTCAGGGATGGAATGGGTGGGAATGATTTTATGCCTTTTCCTTTTTGGCTACCTCCCTTGTAAGGGGGAAAAAGCCTTGGTATATGTATGTATGTATATATGAATATGAGGGAACGGAGAGTGGGTCGCCGATTAAATGAAGTGGCCTTGCTGTGGATGTGCTGTGTCTTGCAACACTGCTTCTGACTCTGGGCAGTGGACAAGATACAGGGATGACCCATCAACCAGTAGGTGCCAAGATAAGAGGGAGGGTAAAGGGTGGAGGGGAGTGGAGTGTATTGGGGATGGAATGGGTGGGAGTGGTTTTATGCCTTTGTTTTTTTGGCTACCTCCCATGTAAGGGGGAAAAAGCCTTTTGTATATGTATGTATATACATACTGTATACAGTAAAAGCCCTTGTAACCAATGGGACCGAAGACGTACCGGATACGGGAAGGGATATTTGAAAAATACATTTATTTACATTGTTCTTTTACTTATTAATATACCTTAATTCACTTTAATAATAAACACATCCACATATCTATATATTGTAAATTCTATCAGTATAGAGTAAATCCAATCAATATACATCAGTTATAATCATCACAGGATCACCAGTTGTCTAATTCATCATCTGATAATTTTACGACGGAGTTGTGAATGGCCGCGTTCAGTGTTGGTGGCTGAGAGGGTGCGTTCACCTCTACACTCGAATTTTCTTTCACTAAACTTTTTGTTCCAACTTTCATAAAATGTATAATGTCTCTGCTTAGAATTTTTTCCTCTTTGTTTGTGGACTGTTCTGCAAATTCCATAAATACTGCTAGACCCTTCGCTGCATCCTTCCACGACACTTTCATCTCAGGGTCGTCTTCTTCACTATCTGCCTCTGTCGTTTTCGCGTGTTCATCGGGAAGTGATTGTAAAATTTCATCATCACTAAGTGAGAATGTTGCTGCTCGGTCACTGTCCATATCTACACACGCTTGTATCACTTCGTCACTAATGCAAAGTTTAGCGCGACAACCCATCTTTCAATTCTTTCTCCATCGATTCTCTCTTGGCGATGGAAAACCCTCAAATTTCTTATTCCCTTCCTGATCTTCAAACATTATTTTCGGATATGATTTTCTCCAACATCGCATTAAAGTTTGTTGTTTTTCATCCTCCCAAGCTAGCGATTCCATAAAAATATCGTCTTAACATTAAGCCCACGTTGGAATTCGGAAATGCTATCGTCCTCAAAATAAACTACTTTGCGCATAGAACTTTTCCGATAATTCATTTTAAAGTTTTGAATCACTCCTTGATCCATGGGCTGGATCACACTCGTTACGTTCGGCGGTAAATACACAACAGAAATGTTTCCACTGCTCAGTTCCTCAGCCGGTGGATGTGCTTTACTGTTGTCGAGTAGGAGAATAAATTTACTGTCCTCTAGAAGTCTTTTCTTTTTCAAATTTCCTTTCACTGATGGGACAAACACATGCTAGAGCCAATTCTTGAATGTTTCTGAGTCCATCCATGCGTTATTTTGTGGGCGATAATTATCCACTGGTAAGTATATTAGATTTTTAAAACAATGTGGCTTCTGGTATTTTCCAACGAGACACAATTTGACTTTATGGGTCCCTGCCATGTTCATACATAGTAACACCGTCAATCTATCCTTGCTTTGTTTGAACCTTTTGGTGGTTTCCTCTGCTTCACTGGCTAGTGTAGATGCTGGTAGACAGTGGTAGAACAGGCCGGTCTCGTCAGCGTTGTAGATCTGTTCCGGTTTCAGATCGTCTTCGGCAACCAATTTTGCAAACCTATGACAGAAAGGAGGAAAGAAAATTTAAAAGATAAATATATATATAAGTGCACTATGCATCCGTGTATGCGAGAGATAAATTGAGATATGAGATGCGAATCTTTACCATGAAGGTATAGGTTGATTAACGTACCTGTCTATAAACTCCTCTCCATAAGGCAAATCAGCAGATTTTGCTTCACTAGACACAACAAGACGACGTTTTCTATGGCAATTCTTGAATCTGTGAAGCCATTTATCTGAGAACTGACACGATTATATTTTCAGCAAAACCTTTGGCTTTTTGTGGCAGCATTGGGCCTGATATAGCTTCTGTACCTTCAGACGTTTTAGCACAAAACCACTCGTACAACTCTTTGTCCAGCATTTCCACACGTTTATGTTGTTGTTGTTGTTGTCGTTCCCTAGACTGTCTGTCCGAGCAGTCCCGTCTCCCCAAGGAAGGCCACAGCCGAAACTGGGTTTTCCCACAAATCCTTTATAGAGTGTATGTTGTGTTGTTTGCGTGCATGATTGTGTATAATGCAGTCTTCCATTATGTGTTGTATGGTATGGGGTGAAGTGTTACATCCTGGGCAGCTGTTCACAACACGGTCGTCCAGCCTCTTCTGGTAGCTTAGAAGTGCTGGGTGGTGACCGCATCGCAGTCTGGCCAAGTGGACTCTGTCCTTACGTGGGAGAGAGGATTCAGAAGGGTGGATATCAGGGGGTCTGGCATGTAGCAGTGTGTTGTCTTTCAGTGTGTTAATGGAGCTGTGAGTGATACGATTATGAATATGTTTCCGGAGGCTGGTATTTGGTGGTTGTGGAGGAAGAGAAGAGAGTATCTGTGTGTAATAAAGGTCTATGGGTGTAGTTTTAATGTTTCTTGGTGTGTGTTCGTTTCATGGTGTAAATGGTCTGTAGGTGATGTATTTTTGTATGATTTGTGTGAGGTGTTGTTTGAAAGACATGGATGTATTGTATGTTACACCAAGAATTTTCGGTGTGTTTGTGTGTGGTATTAGAGTGTTGTTGATGTAGAGATGAGGTATGTATTTGTGTTCTTTTGTGATGAACCATGTGTTGAGTGTGTCAAGGTAAGGCTGGATTATTTCTGCAGCTTTGTCTGTGTTACGATGTGTGCATGTGATTGTTATGTCGTCTGCGTAGGAAGAGATTTGTATTTCTGAGGTGTCTGGCGTGGGTAAGTCATGCATGTATAGATTAAATAATGTGGGGGATAGAACTGAGCCCTGTGGTACTCCGTTCTTAATGTTTCTGATGTGCGATGATTGGCCATTATATGGTAGAGTGTGGTGATTTTCTGCAGCTTCAGGTGTGTCACTCAACTTCGCAAACTCTCTTAGCTTTTTGGATTGGGCCTTGATATCGTAAATGGTAGACAACCCAAAGCCGTATTCTTCCGTTAGTATTTTTCTATTTTCGCCTTTCTTCAATCTTCTGCATATGTCCACCTTTTGCTTAAGTAAAAGCACCACACTTTCTTCTTCTCAACTTTGGGCATGATAGAGTTGGCTAACATGTGCACGGAGGTGGCTAACACGTGGTGGGAGAAGTGAATGGGACTGAGAAGCCCTGGTGGCGGCGAGAGCAACTACAACCACGCGCAGGGATTTTAAACACACGCGGGAATTTAAGATTTATCTATTTTATGTATACGTCTACCTTTATCACAATTTTTAGGTTTTCGTGAAAAATATGCCGGTTATTTGAAGTGCCGGATACAAGAAGGCCGGATACGAGGGCTTTTACTGTATATATTTTCATTTGGGGGTGTTGTCTCTCCTTACCTATGTATAGTTTCTCGAGGGCACAATTTGTTGACATCTTGTAGGGGTTAATGGAGAAGGGGTAATTTCTAGAATTTAATAAAATTAGCAGGTGAGAGCCCCCAGAATTTGTAAGTCATTTGTATCATATCAGATAGGAGAAATTTATATTTGTTTATTAGGATTTTTCCTCACAGAACTGTATAATGCTGATAATATTCTCTTTTCTTTGCCAGTAAACGCCATGATACAAACATCGAGAAATTGGAAAAGGATCAAGAAACTAAAAGGGAGACACTAAGTAAATTACAACAATCCATTATGAAGGCAGCTCAGCAGAAATAAGCTGTCTCAAATGCTTGCAACGTGATAATCTTTTCTGTAACATTTTACCTGAAAATACTTCTTTATTCCCAATGTATTGCTTGAGGGTTGTTTATAGCTCTCATAATTTTGAAGTTTTTGAGATCAGTACATTGTAAGTCTTCATTTCAACTATTTTTTGGAGTGTAGCATAAATTTATCTTGATAACTAAAGCTTCATAACTTTATTTCATGATCTAATTGAACTTGTGAAATGATTGCAGTTGTGCTTAACCAGATTGTTTTCCTACACACCTTGTGCCTCTTTGTTTTTCTTCTAATTTTTTTCCCATACCAGCAATTCCATTTCTGTAAGGAAAATAAATAAGTAAACAGCGTTAACATTACAGGGTTTTACTTTGCCAAGCAGTAATTTGACAGGCCCATAGAGGCACCTGGTCTTTAGATCCTGCATAGAAATGAGTTCTCCCTTTTACTCCAGCTACTACCACCTTTTCTTTTTCTTCTTCTTTCATTCTCTATTTATCTTTCTCTTTCTCTTCCACTCACCAGCCAGACACAGAAACCAACTCAGGCATGTACATTTGTTTTGTATGTGCTATCTATCTTTATACCAAAAGGCCTCTTCCCCTGTATAAAGCACAGTAGCCAGCCAAGGCATGCACCCACCCCTACACACTCCACTTCTATCCATCACTCATTTCTCTGCCTGCCTTTCATCTTAGTTCCTGTGGATGAAGAGCCATCCCTGCCCCATACATTCAAAAGCACGTGCAATTTATGTTACACATGAAACAACTTCACATGCACCACACTTGCCAACACAAATCTGTATACAAAGAAGTGGAGCTGCAGACACTATACATCAACATAACTAGCAACATTCCATAGCAAAATTGCATCCTAAACCTACTGGAATAAAAAACAAAAGTGCCACTAGCAAAAACACAAAGCTGCTTCAATTCATATTTATACATAATACATGGGAGGGAAGTTTTTCACCTTTATATTATCCATCCTTCAGATCAAGTGGATAAAACCTACCAAAAATATTACTGACCCCTGAATCACAACCAACACATTTTACATTTCACTCCTCCCAAGACCATAGTTGACTTTACAGCAGAACATTGTACCTCTCTTCCCAATTAGAAAGCAAAAATCCCAGGCTCAGACAATAAATATTATGATACATGGACATCCCATTGCAGTATTTATTATCCTGAAAATTTTCAATCAAATGTGAGTGGAAGGTACCTTCCCAACTACAAGAAGATTGTGGTATCTTCTTGTAGTTGGGAAGGTACCACAACCACCAAATACCAGCCTCCGGAAACATATTCATAATCTTATCACACCGCTCCATTAACACACTGAAAGACAACATACTGCTGCATGCCAGACCCCCTGATATCCACCCTTCTGAATCCTCTCTCCCACGAAAGGACAGAGTCCACTTGGCCAGACTGCGGTGCGGCCACCACCCAGCACTTCTAAGCTACCAGAAGAGGCTGGATGACCGCATTGTGAACAGCTGCCCAGGATGTAACACTTCACCCCATACCATACAACACATAATGGAAGACTGCATTATACACAGTCATGCACGCAAACAACACAACATACACTCTATAAAGGATTTGTGGGAAAACCCAGTTTCGGCTGTGGCATTCCTTGGGGAGACGGGACTGCTCGGACAGACAGACTAGGGAACGACAACAACTACAAGAAGATACTATCCCCCTTTCTCCAAACCAGGTAAAGATTGAATTCCTCCAAAAACTACCCTCAAATTATCTTCACAAAATTCTAACTCGTGAAAACTGGAAATTTCTTATAACATTCCTCTAAACTGGCAGCTGTGGTCACATCACCACAGGTATCCTTGTCCAGATAGAAACAGTTCCTATCATAGTTGCTTACATGTAATGACTACATGGGTCCAATATAAATTCCTAGGCTTCCCTAGAGCTTTGACCATTATGACATCCCAATTGTTGTCTGATCAATACAAATTAGAGTATTCTTATCATCTTGTATCCAACAAGGATTCCCCCAATGATGCATCCACAGGATTTTATTCTTCACTGTTGTCACATTTCCACAGATATCCTGGTGCAGACAGAAACAATTCCTATTGCATTTGCTAACAAGTAACAACTATGGAGATCCAACATAAACTAGGCTTTCATAGAGGATTGCCCATCTTGTCATTCTAATTGATGTCCAGTTGATACAAATAAGGACATTCCTATCCTTATATCCAATAAGGAGTCTCCTAAGGAAGCATCCACAGTATTCTTTTCTTTAATGTAACAATAGAAGATATAATCAAATCTATTGAAATTACTGACACCCTATACACTGACAATTTAGTCCTATTATGGACTGGAATTTGCCCTTCTACACTAACCTTCTCTAAAGTGTTGTATCCATGTAAATCAGTGGGTTCAAGACAACAGATTCCACAGTTGCACTCTTGCCACTCCTCGCAACACTTCCCTGTGAGCAAAACAAGGATGCCCACTCCCAAACTCAAGGACAATCTACAATAGTAACACCAGAACAATTATCCACACTCTTCACAGATGATAATAATCTGATTTTGACGTTATCAACAGACTCAAGCACCACAATTGACAATTTTATCCCCAGTCCTACTAAGAGATATAGCACTCCTGAGCCCTGCTAATCATCAATTTGGTCCACACCAGTATGCAGTGGACCATGAACTAGACAGCAAAATAATTTGATAAAATATGGCACAAATATTTTATATCAAAGCTACCCTCATTCAGTATCTATTATTCTCTATGTACCCCGATTTCTGATTTTTTTTTCTTACTGTGCAATAGCTGCCACTGTAGATAGTCGTGCCTCTACTCATGTGTATAACCTCTGGCATCCCACAGGGTTCTGTTCTATTACTTGCTCTTTTCCTCTTATTCATAAATGACCTATTTGGTCACACATCTACTATGCAATCTTATGTTGATGACACTACATTTATGTACATCATTCTCCAGACACTCTTCTCAAACTGCAGGATCACTTCAGGTCACCTGACTTCTGACTTTTCTATCATATCAAATTAGGGCTGAGAAAACCTAGTGTCTTTCCATGCTACCAAAAATAAAGTTTTCACTTATTCATTTAACACATCTTTCTACTGAAGTATTCCATTTTCTTTGATGGTACACAGGATTTTACTTCTGACATCCTTACAGTTCTTGGACTATTCTTCCGAGTAAACTCAACTTGAAAACTCATATCTGGGTTCTTGCTAGAGCATCTCCAATGAAATTAGATGTTCCGTGCTACCTTCAAGATTTTCTAACTTCAACTCATCTGGTGGCCCTATACAAGTGACTCATTCGCCCTTGAATAGAGTATGTTTCTCATGTTATGGTGACTCGCCTCACTTTGCACTCTTGAGCAAGGTAGAGCCCAAAGCTTTTTGGCTTTATCAATGCTTTTATACTTACTGACAAACTTTAGGCTCTCCTGCTTAAAGCAAGATTGCAACTTTATCCCTTATCAATTGTTATTTTCATTGTTACTGGTCCTTAGAATGTAGTAAATGTGCAGTATCCCTTCTTGGGATACCAAAAAGCACCAGCTCTTATCAGACTCTGGAAAAAAATTAATTTCTTGAACACTTCCCTTACACTGGCATTTGATGTGCAATTAGGGCAATTTTAGTTCTTTCTGGAGCTTCCCCATGTAGACACCTACTTTGATATTATTGTTATTATCATTATTACTATGGATGGAGTAAAAGAGGCTTTGGGGAAAAGGGGAATGTGTTGAGGAAGGACAGGAGAGGACAGAAGACAGGGGTGAATGGAGAATGGTTGTGTATGGATGATGATGTGATTCCATGAGGTGGAATGAGTGGGAGGTGGCGGGAGAGGGAGTATGTGTGAGAAAAATTTGATGCAGCCTGAAGGGATTGCTCCCTGTCTTCTTTTCTGCATGATGGGACAGAGAGACGGGGTCGCCGATTTAATGAAGTGGCCTTGCTGTGGATGTGCTGTGTTTTGCAACACTGCTTCTGACCCAGGACAGTGGACAAGATGCAGGGATGACACGTCATCCAGGAGGTGCCAAGAGGGAGGGAAGGGGGTACAAGGTAGTGGAGTGTGATAGGGATGGAATGGGTGGGAGTGGTTTTCATACCTTTGTTTTTTGGTTACCTCCCTTGCAAGGGGGGAAAAAAGCCTTTGGTATATGTAAGTATGTATTATTATTCTTAGTATCATGTTAGTGCATGAGGGGATGGAGAGGGGAGTTCACCGATTAAATGAAGCGACCTTGCTGTGGATGAGCTGTGTCTTGCTGCATTGCTTCTGACCCAGGGCGATGGGCAAGATACAGGAAAGACCCGTCATCCAGGGAGAGCCCAGATGTCATACAAAGTAATATGTAGAAAACTTATTTTGTATGCATACTTGTCTAACAGTCATAGCAATTACATTTATACTTAGTATTATTGTCCAGCACACAGCAATTGTATTTATACTTACTTTTAGTGTCTAGTCAACTTTTGTGTTCTTTGAACTATTTTAATATTTGTGTAAAACTACTACATATATTACAGTATTATTTCCTACTTGCATTTTTGTATATTTTTTTTACTTAAGGGACCTTGGCGAAAATAAGCCCTTTATTTCATTTATTTATTTATTTTATTGAGTTATCATTAGTATATTATTATATTATTACCTGTGACTCAGTTTATATTCCATACAGTTGTTAATCAAGTCATTTGTTGATTAAATAATCAGTACTGGGTATTGGCTTGAACTGCCGGTAAAATGATTGTATACTATAAATAAATACATATAACAAAGGCTTTTTCCCCTTACAAGGTAGGTAGCCAAAGTCAAAGGCATAAATCCACTCCCACCCATTTCATCCCCACATACTCCACTCCCACGCACCACCCCTCCCTCCCTCTTATCTTGGCTCCTTCTGGATGACAGGTCATCCCTGGATCTCGCCCATTGCCCTCGGTCAGAAGCAATGTAGCAAGACACAGCACATCCACAGCAAGTCTGCTTCATTTAATCGGCGACCCCTACTCTCCGTCTCCTTACGGATAAAAAAGAAGACGGGGAGAAATCCCTTCGGGCTGCGTCAAAATATCATTCACACGTACTCACTCATCCACCCCATCCCCCACCCACCCCCTTCCATGCATCACAGCATCATCCATACACAACCATTCTTCACTCGCCCCTATCTTCTGTCTTCTCCCTTCCATCCTCAATAGACATTCCCCTCTTTCCCAATGCCCCTTTTACCCCATCCATCCATCTCTTGATTGTATACTATAAATAAAATAAGTAAAAAATTATTATATACTATTAAAAAAACTCTAAGAGACCTCGCCCCACCAGAGCCCCGCCCCAATCCGATGCAGCCTCACACTTTGTGCCCACTACTGTGGCCGGGTCCACGGCCCGTTTTCTTTTCCTTTGTCAGAGAAAACGAGACTCACGAGATCTCGCAGGAGACATGCCGGGGCAACCCTTGGGCCACGCCCCTACACAGTAGTGGTCCTCTTTTTCCTTCCTCTTGTCCTAAGCGAGTCATAGAGACCTAGTTCCTCCTTTCTTCCCCATTTTGTGTCTCCCCTTTCTCTTCCTCCCTTCTTCTTTCATTACATTTTAATCTTTAGCTTTCTTTTCCTATCCTCTCCTTTAGCTTTTCCACCCTTTTCTCCTCTTCCGTTCCTTTCCTTTCCTTCCCATACCTTCCTTTCGCATCCCTCTCCGACCGTCTTCTCGTTTTCAATCTGTAGTCAGATGACACAATATACTTGTGAATACCAGTTGGTGGTATCAGTAGGTAAGTGCCGGAGCCACGGAGGTGCCAACAAGTGTCAGTGCCTTAACCCCAAATCCCATCCCAACCTTCACTCCACCTCCCTATGCTCTTCTAAAGTGCTGCAATATGGAATATTCCACTTGAAATTCTACGGAGGGTTCCAGTGAATCTATGATGTCATCCTGACAGGGAGCTGATTGTTCTGCCCGCCTGACTGCCTCCCTCTTTAACTAAACCATGGAACATCGCACTAGAAATTCTACGAAGAGGTCCCTCGAGTATAGAGTATAATGCCGACGGGGACCTGATCGTTCTGCCTGCCCGCTTGGCCGTCAGCCTGCCTGCCTGCCTGCCTGCCTGCTTGCCTGTTTGCCAAATCGCCCAACTCGTCGCCGCGACCTGGGGGAGTCATCAAGGAGCTCCTCCCAAGCTAGCTAGCCGGCCCCGGCCGCTCGTGGTGGCGAAGTGTCCGGGCTTAGGGTGACTGTGCACCCGTGGGACGGATGGGTAAATACGGACTTGTAACTGTGTGTGCTCATTGCTTCAATCACCGCAGTTGTCATAACCATCATCATCGTTGTCATCATAATCATCATTATTACCATTGCCATCATCATCATCATCGTCGTCGTCGTCATTATTACTACCATCATCATCATCATTATTGCCACCACCACCATCATCATCATTGTCGTCGTCATTATTACTGCCATCATCATCATCATCATCATCATTATTGCCACCACCACCATCATCATCATCGTTATCATCATTATCATCATCATCATTATCGCTATCATCATTATTGCCATCATCATCATCATCGTCATTATTTCTGCCATCATCATCATCATCATCATTATTGCCACCACCACCACCATCATTATCGTTATAATCATTATCGCCATCATTATTGCCATCATCATCATTATTGCCATCATCATTATTGCCATCATTATCATCATCATTGCCATCATCATCATCTTCATCATTATCATTGCCATCATCATCATCATCATCGTTATCATCATCATTATCACCATCATCATTGTCACCATCATCATTATTGCCATCATCATCATCATTGCCATCATCATTATCATCATCATCATTATCGCCATTATCATAATCATTATCGCCATTATCATTACCATTATCGCCATTATCATTATCATCATTATTACTGCCATTATCATCATCATCATCGTTATCATCATCATCATTATCGCCATCATCAACATTATTGCCATCATTATCGCCATTATCATCATCTTAATTATCATCGCCATCATCATCATCGTCATTATTACTGCTATCATCATCGTCATCATTATCATTATCATCATTATTGCCATCATCATCATCATTATCGCCATCATCATCATCATCATTATAGCCATCATCATCATCATTATCGCCATTATCATCATCATTATTATCGCCATTATTATCATCATCATTAACATAACAACAACAACAACATAATCATCATTGTCATCACCATCATCATCATCATCATCATCATCATCATCATCATGGTGACGTGTGTTTGGCTCACTGGTTAGCGAGGCGCATTACCACTATCGCCATGATAGTTGAATGGTCTAGCATTTATCTATTCTCTTTGAATTGCATTTTTCCTTTTCACCATCGCCTACATTTTCATCTTATTAAATGTTCTGTACGTATTCTGCCTAGGTATCTAATTCCTTCCCTATGACGGTACAGAGTTTGTTCTAAGTCACAGGATTACTGACAACCAGTTTAACCATTAATACGCGCGCGCGCGGTAGAGTTCCCGGCTGCCACTACGGTGGTCCGGGTTCGAATCCCGCCCAGGGCTGAAATAATTTCAGTATCGCTGCGCTGCGGGTTGTTACTCCAACTCTCGTGGGCGGGGAGTTGGGTGTGTGTGTACGTGTAAGATCACAGCATTACCCACAGATTGGTCATACGAGCTCTGAGCTCTCTTCCGTGAGGGAAATAGCTGTCGATCACGAGTCCAACACGTGATCCAAGACATGGTGGTGAATCACGCACACACATGTACATACACGCTCGACGGTGCTGTGATATCACTCTCGCCCGATAATTCAGCGACCCGAGTTCGAGTCCCGCCCAAGGCTGAAAATCTCAGTATCGCTCCACTGCGATCCGATACTCCAACTCTGGTGGGCAGCGAGTTGTGTGTGTGTATTTACCTAGTTGTATTTTACGGGAAGGGGAGCTATGCTCGTGGTGTCCCGTCTTCATATCTCATTTTATCTAAACTATTTTTAAATTCATGTATTGTTTCTGCACACACTACTTTCTCATCTAACTTGTTCCAACTGTCTATTACTCTGTGAGGAAAGCTGTTCTTTTTCAGATCTCTTCTATAGCTGTCTTTCTTGATTTTCTTTCCGTGTCCTCTTGTATTTCTATCATCCCATTTTATTAGATCCTCTCTATCAATAATTTATATGCCTTTCATGATTCTGTAAATAGCTATCAAATCTCCTCTCTCTCTTCTTTGCTCTAGTGTCTGTAGCTCAAGTTTTGCTAGTTTCTTTTCATATGATAGTTTTGAGAGTGTTGGTGCCAATTTTGTAATTGCTCTTTGTATTTTTTCAATTTTTTTATACATTTTTTTGTACTTGGTGACCACATCGTAGCTGCATATTCCAATCTTGGTCTTATCAGAGTGATTAGTATTTTCTTCACCATTTCTTCATCCAGGTATGTAAATGCCACTTTGATTGTTCTTATTAAATTATAAGCTTCACCAAAAATCTTATTTATTTGTTTCTCAGGTGACATATTATTCATAACAATGACTCCCAGGTCCTTCTCATTTTCAACTTTTTTTATTCTTTCTTCTCCCAATTTATATGATCCTGTTATTTTGTTTTTGCTTTTTTCAGTATACTACACTTTTTAGTATTGAACTCCATCTCCCACTTCCTACTCCATTCCCAGATTTTATTTAGATCACTCTGTAGTGATTCACAATCTTCTTTCGTGTTCACTTTTTTTTAATAGTTTTGCATCATCTGCAAAGAAGCTCATATAACTTTCAATTTCTTCATCCATATCATTAATATATATAGCAAACATTATTGGGGCCAAAACTGTTCCTTGTGGAACACCACTTATTACTTCATCCCAATTTGAGTGTTTGTCTCTTATCACTACTCTCATTTTTCTTTCTTGCAAAAAGTCTTCCATCTATTTAAGCAGTTTGCCCTGTATTCCTCCTTCGGTTTCTAATTTCTTAAGCAACTTCTTATGTGGTACTTTGTCAAAAGCTTTTTTTAGGTCTAGAAATGCACAATCACCCCATCCATCTCTTTCTTGTATTATATCTATTATATCTTGAATAGAAACACATTAAATTGGTGACGCATGACCGTCCTTGTCTGAATCCAAATTGCCTTGGATTTAGCACTTTTTTTTTCTAGATATTTTACCCATCTACTTTTGACAATTCTTTCACAAACTTTTGGTATTGTACTTGTTAGAGAGACTGGTCTATAGTTGGTAGGGTCTTCTTTATTTCCCCCTTTATATATAGGTACTATATTTGCTTTTCCCAATCTTCTGGAACTTTTCCTTCTTTCAAGGAACTGTTTATTATGCTATATATTTTGTCGGCCAGTTCATTCCTGCATTCTTTCAGAATCCAGTTTGCTATTTCATCTGGTCCATGCGATTTTCTGACATCAAGATTACTCAAGTGTTTCATTATTTCATTCTTTGTTACTTCTATTTCTTTCATAGGGGGGACTTTCTCTTTCCATTCGATCTCTTCAGGTTGTATGTTCTCCCTCGTAAACACTGATTAAAAATACTTGTTCATAATTTCCGCCATTTCTATTTCCTCTGTGTATTGAACTCCTCCTTGTCTTAATTTCTCCAAATCTTGTTTGTTTTTCAGTTTGTTGTTTACAAATCTGTAAAATAATTTTGGTTGATCTTTACATTTTTCTATGACATCTTTTTCATATTTTCTCTTTTCCTCTCTGCACGCCTGTACATATTCATTTCTATAACAAGTATATATTTTCCATTTTTCAGGTCTTTTGTCTTTCTTCCATTTTGTCCAAGCTTTATCTTTTTTGTCTTTTAACTCCCTACAACTTTTGTTGTACCAGCACTTTACATATCCTTTTTCTTCCTTTTGTCTTGGGACATACTTTTCCACTCCTTTTTTATAAATTTTCGTCAAAATATTCCATTTCTCTTCCACTGTTGTTTCTTGTATATTCCTTCCCAGTTTTCTTTTTGAAAGAATTCTCTTATTTTATCAAAGTTTGTTTTTTCATACATCATTCTTCCTTTTCTATATTGTTCATTTCTTTTCATGGATTTTTCCTCATTTAGTTCCAGTTCAATCAATATGTGGTCACTTTTACTTATTGGTGTTTTATATTCAATCTTTTCCACTATTCTAGGTTCAGATGTGATTATTAGGTCTAATCTCGATGGTTCTTCATTTCTATACCTAGTGTTCTCCTGTATCCACTGTGTCATTGTATGGTCAATAATCATCTCAAGTAGAACATTTCCCCATGAGCCGTCTCCACCCTTTACTGTCATCTCTTCCCAGCAGACTTCTTTGCAATTAAAGTTGCCCATCATTACTATTCTTCCTCCATCTTCCATTATCTTATTTAATGTTATCCTTGTGTCTTCTAACATACTTTTATGTTCACTCTCTTCCCACGAGGCTGTTTTTGGATGCAAATAATTTATCACAAAATTTCTGCTCTTCTTATCTCTGTCTTCCACTTCGATCATAATCATCTCTACTGTATTCTTTCCATATGTGACACACCTCACGTTTATATCCTTCTTAGTCAGGAACATAGCTCCACCCCTTTGTTTTGTCTCTCTGTTTCTAATCCAATAATTATATGCATTATGTCCTACACTGTTGGGTGGTAGTGGACCTTTTAATTTCGTTACTACAATTCCCATTATGTCCAGTACTTTTTCCTTCAGATAATCATTCAGCTCATTCAATCCTGTTATTAATCCATCTATATTTGTGTAAGACATTCTTAGTTTTCTGCCACTTCCATTGTATTCTCTGTTTCCCTTTTGTTTTTCTCTAGTATGTCGTATTTCCTTACTTTCATATTCACTACTCTCCAATAGAATTTCTCTTTTTCTGACTCTGTTCTGTTCTCTTTTTTTTTTTCTTAGCTTCATGTCTTTTCATTTTTTCCTCCTCTCTTTCCTCTTTATTCATTTCTCATTTTATCCATACCTTTTTATATTGTTCACTTGCTGCTAGTTTCCCTGTTTTTGCTAAGATATTCTCTGCCGTCGTTTGTGACCTAAATTTAATCTTAATTGGTCTGGTCTTATCTGTACTATACTTTCTGAGACTATACATCTCTTCAATTTGTTTCATGATTTCAGGTTCATCTTCCTGAACTAATTCTAGTAAACTGCTTACTTTTTCTTTTTCCTCATTGATTCTTGTGGTTCTATTTAGGTTATGTTTCTCTTCCATTCCTAATATAATTATACATTTCTTTTTATCTGCTAAGTCTCTTACTATATTCTCCTTCTGTCTCATCACTTTAATAACTGAGTCTTCAGTTTGTTCTTTCATTTGCTGTTTAATTATGTCAGTAAATGCAACTTTACTGTTTTCTTGGATTTTTTTCCAACCCTGTGCTTCTTTTGCTATGGCCTCTTTATTGTCTTTATTATTCCTCTTTAATTCTTCATTCTCCTCTTTTACTTCTTTTAACTGTCTTTTTAATTCTTCTATTTCTTTAGTTAAGTTTTTGTTCACCTTCTCTAGTTCTTCCAATTTTTCAACTCTCTGCGCAATCTTTGCTATGTTACCGAACCTATTCTCCCAATGTTCGGTCATTTGTTCAAGTTTTTCCTCTAGTCTTGCTAATCGGGGGAGGTTGGTATCCGCCCCCCCCCTCATTAAATCCCTGGAAATTATTATCCTCACCTTCCATTGTGCTGCTCTTATCTATATTTCTAATCTTTACATTTTTGTTAATCCCTTCACCAAAATCATCGGTCCTTCTCTTGTGTGTGTATGTGTGTGTGTATGTGTGTGTGTGTGTGTGTGTGTGTGTGTGTGTGTGTGTAAGGTCACATCATCACCCATAGAGCGGACCACATATGAGGTCTGAGGTCTCATCCTGGAGGGTGATAACTGTCGATTATGAGTCCAACACGTGATCCAAGACCGTGGTGAAACACACACACACACACACACACACACACACACACACACACACACACACACACACACACACACACACACACGCATATAAACACGCACGCGCGCACGCACACACACACACACGCGCACACACACACAGACGGAACGATAGACAAAGCAACAGACAGGCAAAGATACAGACAGACAGATAGACAATAAGGCAAAGATACAGACAGACAGATAGACGAACAGGTAAATGGAAAATAACTGACAGACAGACAGACACACAGGTAGGCCGGTAAACAGATAGACAGGCAGATAGACAAAGAAAAGAAAGGAAAATGAAAAAATAAGAAAAAATAAAGAAAATAAAGTACGAAAGAAAAAGAGAAAATGAGATCAAGAAAAGGGGAAGAGGAAGAAAGAGAAACGAAGAAAAAGAGAAGAGAAAAAAACCCGGAGACAACGAAAGAGATTGCAAGACGGAAAAAGACAGGAAAAGTAATTGCGACAGTACACCATTGTGATTTTAGCCCTAAACGGACGAATGTATCTAATTTGTCACTTTTAACCAATTTTTTTTTCTCGCGTCTTTCTGTTACCAGTCCTTTTTATTCGCCCTAGGGGAGTTCGTCATCGTTAAAGAGTTCAACCAACACGCATATCGCTGTTGTTATCTCTTTTATTGTTTCCCATCACCCAGAATCACTACAGCCACACCACTGAAACCACCAATGTGTCACCATCACTATCGCTCCATGCGTTGTACCGAGAACACCATGACAACGACGACGACGATGACGGTTACGACGCGACGACGACAACGAAGACGACGACGACGACGACGACGACGACCAGGGTGGCAATGCTAACTTCCTACACCTCCCCTCGTCATTCCGCAGACGTCCCGGCCTAATTTCAGTTCACACTTCATCCTTATCCTCCCTAGCCCGGTCCCCTTTCACTTGGTCTTTCCTTTCCCCCGCCCTCCATTTTCTTTTGTCTAAAAAAAGAAATTCCTCCTTTCAGTATCTTTGACGATGGCTTCAGATTTCTGTTCTGTTTGATTCCCATACAGAGGCATGACATTTTACCTCTCATTCTGGCTCTCCATCAGCCAGTGCCATTCAAGTCTGTGGTAAGCCATTAGTAACAACTAAGATGTTCCATCAAGATGAAAGAACACTTTTTCATTTCACTCGGGGTGCCTGCGGTCCGTACGAATTCAATATCCAGACGATAATGCATCAGTGCAGTTTAATTCGCATGCAGAAAAAAAGTCTTTGTGGTAACTAAATTACAGAAATATATGCAGAATGCTTATTAGCTGCGATTTCTTCTCTCTCTCTCTCTCTCTCTCTCTCTCTCTCTCTCTCTCAAGTTGAGTCTTTCAACTTTGCCCGCACGCTTCATGTCACCCCCTCCGGGTGAGTCATCGCTTGAGGACAAGGCACAACAGTCAGGAGGTATGTGTAAACGTACACGTACAAGTACACGTAAATCACGTACACACATCCATCTCATTCTCGATCTTCCCATAAATTCGCCCTATTATCTCCACCTTCCACACTCCTTCCTTCTCTTTATTCACTTATTCTTTTCATATGACGAAACCATCCCAGTGTTCTTTCTGCTCTAGCTGCCAACTCCTTTTCCACTCCCGCTATCCGCCTTACTTCCTCATTTCTCACTCTATCCTCGTAACGCCCACCATATTTACCAAACACTTCATCTCACAGATTTGAATTTATCCTTTCTGTTTCCCTTAGATTCCAAGTCTCTGCCCCATACTCTTAGGCGTCATCACTCAATCACATAGTCCTCTCTTTGCTTCTAAACACCTCATTTTTACCCATATTTCCTTTCAAAATTCTCCTCTCATAGAACCTTCCAAATTCCAGCATTAGCTCCTTTAGAACACCCTCCAACCCTGCCACAATCGCAGTGTCATCAGTAAACAGCAACTGGCTCACCTCTGACTTCTATCCACTCACACAAACAGAGTCCAAACCCATGCTCATCATCCTCTTATTTACCTCCCGTGCCGCCCCATCTATGTGCATGTTGAATAACCATAGAGACATTACATAACCCTGGCGCAGCTCCACCTTCACCTCCAGCCACTCACTCTCACCATTTCCAACCGTAACACAACCTCTACTACTCGTATAGAAATTTTGATTGTCCTGAACAACTTTTCTCCTATCTCATACATTTGCAACACCTTCAGTGATGCCTTCCTATCGATCCTGTGGAAACGCACTGTGTTAAACGTAGGAATTATTTGATAAGGGGCGTGTGTACAGAATACCCTGTAAGCAATGTAATCAGTTTCATGTTGGTCAAACTGTTAAAACACTTAAAACACGAATCAATCATCACAAGAAATATACTGGAGAGGGAAACCAATCTAGCGATATATTCATCCACATGAGCAATTTTAACCACCCAGTTGACTGGGATAACGCTAAAGTCATTACATATGACAACATCACAGAAGGAAATTTAATTGAATGCAGTTTCATCAAATTTAACAAGAGGATAAATATGAACCTCCAACAAAGTCTGTACAAATTAGATAGTTATACATGCAAAGAAAATTCAAAGCTGTTTAAATTGTAATATACCAGTTGTGATCAACTAGACCCAATGGTTATTGATTACCAGGACGGTAGCAAAACCAAGTGTACCTCTTCTACTACCTCTCCGAGTTCCTTCCTCGCCACGGCTTATTCTGTTATAATATTCTGTAAGATTTTCTCCCTATTGTAATTCCTTCACCGTACTCACAGTGAAGATGTGAGTATACAAAAGCGCTCTTTTTCGTTAGTTTATCTTTCCTGGTGGTTATTCCCGCATTTGTGAACACACATTTCTAGTGTTTTTATTGCATATATGTATATACCTATGTATGTGTATATATATATATATATATATATATATATATATATATATATATATATATATATATATATATATATATCCTATCCGAGAGTTGACACCCATATCGAACAGGTTTTGTAAGAAAGATCAGACAAAGAGTGGCTCACACGCACAGTCGCAGCACCCACTGCAAACTGGCACGTCCCTGATGGCGAACAGGGGAACTCCTCATAGATATATGGGGTACCGTCATAATGGTGGCGTGGACCATTGGGTACCCTATGGATATAGGGCTTCACCGAATATGATGAATAAGGTGACACCAGAGAAATATCTCACCAGAAACCAGTTGGCACGCAGGTGAGATTACTGCCAATCCCCCTTCATAACAAATATGAATATCACAACCAAAACAAAATCGGGTGTTCCTGTTGGATCATCGTCTCCTAAAGGTCCAACCGCATTGCCTCGTGTGCCACCGAATGTGAATAAGCACTGTCCAAGCAGATCCAAGCCTTGGACATTAAACAACATGAAGAAAATGAAGATCTATACCTACAACGTAAGAAGTCTCTCAGAAGATCACAGGCTGGAGAGTTTAATGGAAGAAATAGACAATATCAAGTGGGACATCGTAGGACTGAGCGAAGTCCGAAGAGGGGAAGAAAAACTGATACAATGACAAGATGGTCACCACATGTTCTACTATAGAGGTAAGGACAAAGAAAGATCTAGTGGAGTAGGATTCTTGATAAACCGAGAGGTTGCTGGTAACGTAGTCAAATTCAGTAGTTTATCGGACAGGGTAGCTTGGATTGTGATCAGGCTGTGCAAAAGATACACTCTAAAAATAGTTCAGGTTTATGCACCAACTTCACAGAGTTCAGACGATGAAATTGAGTCATTCTATGATGATTTATGTTAGGTAATGGATCAAGAAAAAAGTAAGTACACATTGGTAATAGGCGATTTTAATGCTAAAGTGGGGAAGAAGATGGGAGATGACACGTGCATTGGGAAGTTTGGAGTAGGTGAAAGAAATGACAGAGGCGAGATGTCAGTAAATTTTGCAGAGAACTACAACATGAGGATAATGAACACTTTCTTCCAAAAGCGTGTAGGTCGTAAATGGACGTGGAGAAGTCCAAATGGAACAACAAAAAACGAAATAGACTTCATATTAGATGAGACCAAAAGCGTTAGCAATGTTACGGTGATAAATAAAATCAAAATAGGTAGTGACCATAGAATGGTAGGTTGCACAGCTAAATTAAATTTCAGAGCCGAGAGAAATAAACTAGTTTTAAAAAGAAAATAAGTCTTGCAAAGGTTAAGGATAATAATAAGAAATTTCAGTTAGAAATGAAAAATAGATTCGAAGCTCTAAGAACTAATGAGGAAACAGTGGAATATATTAATTTGAATTTAGTGAATATCATTAGGGAATCGGCAGAGAAAGTAGGTAGTACAAAAAAAACATTAGAGAAAAC
This sequence comes from Oratosquilla oratoria, assembly GCF_046742065.1. Taxonomy (NCBI): domain Eukaryota; kingdom Metazoa; phylum Arthropoda; class Malacostraca; order Stomatopoda; family Squillidae; genus Oratosquilla; species Oratosquilla oratoria. The sequence goes on from NC_134797.1 coordinate 32,798,612, forward strand.
AAATACTTCAAAGCTACAAATGACCTAATTAAAAGAAGAAGGACCATGCAGATTAAAAGCAGGAGAGACAAAATAGAAAGAGTAGAACTAAACAAGCTTATCAACAAAAGGCAGAGATTAGAGAAAAGAAAGAGAAACATGGATGAAATAGAAGAAACTATTCGGAAAGGTAAAAGTATTAAAGTGACCGAGCGCAGACATGCTTTAGGAAGACAACAGATGATGATATGTTTGAGAGATAGAAATGGAGAAATAATTAAATGTAGAGACAAAATGGTAAAAAGAGTAGAAGAATTTTACCAAGAGCTTTACTCGTCGAAGACCGTAGTTGAGTCAGTAAATTCATGCGTAGACGTTAGTAGTGTACCAGAGATTACAAAGGAAGAAGTAGAGTTTGCTCTAAAAACTATGAAACGAGGGAAAGCACCTGGGGAAGTTGGTATATCAATAGATCTGTTGAAAGATGCAGGGAAATTAGTTCATATTAAATTAGCTGAGTTATACACCCAGTGTTTACGTCAAGAAAGTGTCCCTGATGCGTGGTGCAATGCTATAGTGATTTTGCTTCATAACAAAGGAGACCAGAAGGACCTTAGTAACTATCGACCGAATAGCTTGCTATCAAACGTATATAAAGTATTCTCCAAGATCCTTACAAATAGACTAAGTAAAGTTTTAGATGAAAACCAACCGAGAGAACAGGCAGGCTTTAGGAGCGGATATTCGACTCTAGACCATTTGCAGGCGATAAATCAACTAATCGAGAAAACGACAGAATACAATATACCACTGTGTTTAGCTTTTGTAGATTACGAGAAAGCCTTTGACTCGGTAGAACAAATAGCAATACTAAAGTCGCTACGCAAACGGTACAAACGAACAGATCGTAAGAGTTTTAGAAAAGATTTATGTGAATGGTACCGCTATAATTCGACTACATAAGGATACAGAAAAGATCAAGATCGAGAAAGGAGTACGGCAAGGCGATATAATTTCACCCAAATTATTTACAGCTTGTTTGGAAGATATTTTCAGAAGGTTGAGTTGGGAAAAGAAAGATTTGAATATTAATGGCGAATATTTGAACCACCTAAGGTTTGTGGGTGACATTATTCTTATTTCAGAAAGAGCAGAAGACTTGCAAGATATGCTGAGCGACCTAAACAAGGAAAGTCTCAAAGTAGGTTTAAAAATGAATAAGAGTAAAACCAAAGTAATGTTCAACACGAAAGTTCAAAGTAAAGAGATTGTAATTGATGGTGAAAGTCTTGAAGAAGTTGAAGAGTATAATTATTTAGGCCAGATGGTGAAGGTGACAAAAGGTCATGATAATGAAATAAAAAGACACATTACAATTGGTTGGAAAGTGTTTGGTAATTATAATAAAATCCTGAGAGGCTCTCTACCTTTATGTTTGAAACGTAAAGTTTACAATCAATGCATTCTGCCTGCAATAATCTACGGGTGTGAGACTTGGAAGCTGACGAGGGCGATGGAAACAAAGCTAAGGACTGCACAGAGGAGAATGGAGAGATCAATGATGGGAATAACATGAGAGACCGAAAGAGAGCAAGTTGGGTGAGAGAGCAGACTAGAGTGAAAGATATTCTGGAGGCAGTAAAAGACAGGAAGTGAAATTGGGCAGGTAAATTAGTGCGAACGACTGATGAGCGATGGAACAATTGTGTAACTGAGTGGACGCCGCGAGATACGAAGCGTGGAAGAGGGAGACCAGACAGAAGGTGGAGAGGCGAGATCGAGAAGTTTGCGGGAGTGACGTGGTAGAGGATGGCACGGTCGTGTGATTCATGGAATGCTATGAAGGAAGCCTTTGTTCAGCAGTGGACTCAGGATGGCTGATTTGATATATATATATATATATATATATATATATATATATATATATATGTATATATAAACATACATATACATACATATACATATATATATATATACATATATATATACATATATATATATATGTATATATATATACATACATATACATATATATACATATATATATACATATATATATATATATATATACATATATGCAGAATGTTAAGGACAACTAACATTTAGGCGGGACAGTGTCTCATAATGCACAGGCCATGCGGGAAAATTTCTTTGCTCACATTCCTCGGGTGTTGAAGACTCGGGCAAGGCGTCCAACGATAAGCATGTGGAGTCTGGCAGGATCCTCGACATCACGGCGGTCATTTAGGCCCAAAATTACATTACATACTACTGTCGACAAATAATTCAATGTTGAAGAGATACATAGTTTTAAAGAGTTGAGAGGGTGATCTATTTCTTGTTACCTATTCCGACCTGGCAAACGCAAGAAGAACACGTATTCAGGTTCGAGCCTGAAATGGTCGTTCTTAATGGAGTTTCATCATTGAAAGCAATCGTCACTTGATGAATGGTGGTCGTAGGAAATGGTGCTGCACTTGAATGAATTCGGGGAAGATGCTCGCGCAAGGAAAAATGCCAAGTTGCCTTGCTCATTATAAAAGAAATGTGGAAGCGGAGCAAGGGAAGGCAGAGGAAGAGGAGAATAAGAGAAGGAGTAGGACGAGGAAGAGGCTAGCGAGGGAGTGAGGAAAGGAGAAAGGAAGGGAGGAAATAAAAAGAAAGAGAATGGA
>NC_134797.1:32806262-32808762 GCF_046742065.1 Oratosquilla oratoria
TAATCCAGTCGTTCTGGAAGCAGTGGCTATCGTTCTCATTGCATTCAGATGAGGGTATCTTCCCATTCCTGACCTCTGTGGGAAATAAAGAGTCAGGTAAAGGTTTATTCTTGCATTCCTTGACAAAGGGTGGGAAACAGAGAGTCCAAGGCAAAGTGAAGTATTCGGGATAAGTACAGAAGTTCGTTGGAAGAGGACCGACGCGGAGAAAGAGAAAACGGAGGCAAAAGAAAACAAGAATGGTGCATCTAGTCGAGAAAGGGTAGAGGTGTGATGTTGGTGGGGTAGATGATAAAAAAGAACATGAGAATGCGGGAAAATGCAAGAGACCATAAGGCCTACACTAGGTAGTTTCATGTCCATAACCAACTATCATTCCCATCCATTAAGTCTAACCGTTTCTTAAAACAACTGATAGTCTCAGCGATCACTACATGGTTACTAAGTCTATTCCATTCGTTGACCACCCTATTAGTAAACCAATTCTCGCCTATATCCTTCTCAAATCTAAATTTGTCCAGTTTAGATCCATTACTGCGAGTCCAGTCCCGTTGTCTTAATATGATGACCTTGTCTGTATCACCCTTGTTAAAGCCCTTGATTCATTTGACCACTTCTATTATATCAACCCGCACTCTTCTTCTTTCCAGAGAGTGTAAATTAAGGTGCCTGTCCTTGTAGGGTAAATTTCTGAGCCCATGTATCATTTTGGTCATTCTCCTCTGTAGTGGTTCTAATGAATTAATATCCATTCTATAAGACGGAGACCAAAACTGTACCGCATATTCAAGGATAGGTCTAACTAACGCCGGATAGAGTTTGATAACTACCTCTGCACTTTTATTCGTAACTGTCCTAGCAATGAAACCTAATGCTCTATTATGCCTGCTTTCTGGGTTGTGTAAACCTACGTTTTACACACTGTACTTTGAGATATTGAAGTCCATTTGCCATTTCGCTGACTATGTGAGCAATTTGTTAAGATCTTCCTGCAGCATCTCGGCGTCTTCTCCTGACCTAATATGGCGTCCTATTTTAGTGTCGTCTGCAAACGTACTACCATCACTACCAATCCCACTGTTCAAATCGTTCATATACATAATGAACAATAAGGGTCCCAAAACCAAGCCCTGAAGAACTCCACTAGTAACACTCCCCCATTTGGATTTTACACCGTTTATGGTGACCCGCTGTTTTCTGTCACTGATCCGTGCTCTAATCCATTCAAACACTTTTCCTACTATGCCATGGGCTTTGACTTTAGTAGTCTCTGGTGTGGGACCTTGTCGAGCGCTTTGCTAAAGTCAAGGTAAATAACATCGTAATTGTCATTGTTATCTGACGCCTTGTAGACATTAGTGTAAAAAGAAAAAAATTATTTACACATGACTTATCCTAAATGAACCCATGCTGAGAGTTACGAATCAGATTTTGTCTCTCGATGTGATCTCTGATTCTATTAGGTGCAGTATTATTGATTGAAACATTTTACCTATAACTGACGTCAAACTAATTGGCCTGTAGTTCTGCACAGACGCTTTGTCACCCTATTTGAAAACAACTTTTGCCTAGAGGCTAGTTGGAGGGAAAATAGGAGAGAGAGAGAGAGAGAGAGAGAGAGAGAGGTGGTGTCACACGAGAGAGTGAGGCACACGGAACGAGGAGAAGGAGGAGGAGGAGGAGGAGCGAAGGACAGCAGGAAAGTTGGGTAGGAGATCAGGGAGGAAGGGAGGGAGGGAGGGGAGGACAATGAACGAGAAGCCGGTGATGATAAGAATGATGTGGCGAAAGAAATGGGTGGGGACTGTGGGTCTAGTTAGAACTAAAATATGTGGATGAGGTCAAAGGATTAGACAATGCGCCACTGGATTCCAACATAGGATACCCTTGGAGGAAAAATTATAATAGGGATGAAAACTATAGAGGTCTATAGGTTTCTATCATGTGACTATATTATATGTATAGAAGTAGTACTATAGTCATTCCATGACAATGGATCGAATCTAACGGACACCGGTGACTGTTACGTGGTTTGGCAAGGGTAAGGTGACGGTTTTGGTTGATGCAAAGCGCCTCCTGGAATAAGCTATTCACCTCACTGGGTACACGGATCTAGAATTCGAAATGTGACGATGCCGTCGTTCGACTCCTTGCATACCGAGTGAGAGGGGCTTTTTCCTCATGTTGTGGCTATTTGTATTGACCACCGTGGCACCTCGTCGGAAGTGAAGGGGGGGGGGTCAAATGTCCGCCGACGTCCTCAGAAGCGAGGGAGCTAAATGACTCCACCAAGTTAATGTCCGCCGAATACATCTCTTCTAATGGTCTGTTAGGTATTATGGACTAAAAATGTATTTAACAGTAACAACATAACTTGGGTCTTCAGGTTGTTAACATGGGGAAAGTGATTGCAGAACTATCATTGTATCATTCTTATGATCAGTCTTAACCGCTTTGACTAAAGTGAGCACCATTCAAGGTTCTATTCCTGCTCAAAATG
>NC_134797.1:32818762-32823762 GCF_046742065.1 Oratosquilla oratoria
TGTCTGTACGTATGTATGTATGTATTAATGCATGTGTGTATGTATGTATGTATGTATGTATGTATGTACGTATGTATGTATGCATGTACGTATGCATGTATATATGTGTGTATGCATGTATGTATGCATTTATGTATGCATGTACATATGCATGCATGTGTGTGTGAATGTATGTATGTATGCATGCATGTGTGTTTGCATGCATGTATGTATGTATGTATGTATGTATGTATGTATGCATGCATGTATGTTTGTATGTATGCATATATGTACGTATGCATGCATGTATGTATGTATGTATGTATGTATGTATGTATGCATGTATGTGTGTGTATTTATGTATGTAAGTATGCATATGCGTATATATGTACGCATGTATATATGTATGTATGTATGTATTTATGTATGTATGTATGCATGTATGTACTGTATGTATGTATGTATGTATGGATGTATGTATGTATTTATGCACGTATGTATGCATATATGTATGTATGTATGCATTTATGTATGCATGCATGTGTGTGAATGCATGTATGTATGCATGTATGTATGCATTTATGTATGCATGCATGTGTGTGTGAATGCATATATATATGCATGCATGTATGTATGTATGAATGCATGCATGCATGTTTGTATGTATGGATATATATATATATATATATATATATATATATATATATATATATACAGTATATGTATGTATGTATGTATGTGTGTGTATGTATGTATGTAAGTATGCATGTATGTATGCATGTATCTATGTATGTATGTATATATGCATGTATGTATGTAAGCATGTACTGTATGTATGTATGCATGCATGTATGTATGTATGTATGTATGCATATACTGTATGTATGTATGTATGTATGTATGTATTAAAGACATTGACAGATTGGAAAAAGTACAACGGCGAGCCACAAAACTGATTCCAAATATCAGAAATAAATCATACGACAATCGACTAAAACATATGAATCCATTTTTCCTAAAAAGAGGCGTAGACTCAAGGGTGATTTGATTCTAAATGGAATGACAACATCAAAACTGACGAAACTTTCACACTGAATGCAAATCAGACAAGAAATAATTGTCTCAAACTGTCAGGAAGTAGATTTAATTTGGAAGTGGGTAGAACCAACTTCGCCGACCGTGTAGTAAATGAATGGAATAAACTTCCTGCAGAGACAGTGCAATGTAATTCAGTTCGAAGCTTTAAGATTCATTTAGATAAACACCAAGCAAGATGCTGTAATGCCTGTCATTTATTTTATATCATTTGTTTATTCATTATTGTTTATTTATTACCTATCTGTTTATTTTTATCATTCATTTATCAATTATCTATTAAAATGATTAATGATTGTTTATCATTTATTATTTTCTATATGTCTATTATACTTATTTACTTAATCATGTATTAATCTATTTCATTTATATATATATATATATATATATATATATATATATATATATATATATATATATATATATATTTTTTTTTTCCACATCCGACCTAGTCATGGACCAAAAGGTCTCATGCTATCATGTTCTTTTGTAATTATTTGTATGCTCATGTATGTATTCATATATGTATGCATGCTTACGTATGTAAGATGTGTGTATATATATTTTGATATCTGTATACGCAAACATATTACCTTAGTTTTCATATTGTACATTTTTATCAATAAAACCTTCTCACAAAGGTAACGCTGACATCAAAGTTGACCTACTTTGTGCCAAGCATTGCCTTGGGTTTCCTCATTTGATGGAGGAAATCAAATTAAAGGGAATGCGACAGTGGAAGGAAGGAAAAAGGAACGCGGCCTCCGGCGGCACCATTTTGAAAACAAATTTTTTGTGTTTCCTGGGGCGTGGGAGTGGTTGTCAAAGGGTAAAGCACACCAGGAGCAATCCTGCGACGCAGGGGAATAGATGAGGTTTTTCTGTCGCTATTTAGTCCCACTCTCTTGGCTTGGAGCAGGTATGGACGTCCACGTTTGTTTCATCTCCTGGGTTGTCAACGTGGCCATCAACCCACATTCAGGCTCTCCGTATTGAGGAACATTTTCCCTTTTATTGTAAATGTTAAGCCCCAGTCTCACACCAACCTTACGACCCGTTTTCGACCACCTCCGACCGAAAACCAAGCGATCGGTCGGTGACACAAAACCTATGGAAGGAATTGAAATGGAAAAAGTTAATGTGGTTGATAAAATGAAAACCTATGTATTGGGGACTATTCAGTGTGTGTTGTAATCAGTCTATCTATATATCGATCTATCTATTTATCGGAATCAGGTCGTAAGCCCTCCGAAGCGAAAGGGTTGCAACATTTCTCAATGGATTCCTGTATCACGTGGTAATTTTCATCTTTTTTTCCTGGCGCCTGACTGTTTTGCTAATTTCTGCGGTGCATAAGAACACAAGAATGAAGGAGACTGCGAGAGACCATGAGGCCTACACTAAGGAGTTCCGTGTCCATGACCACCTGTTATCCCCATCAATAAAGTTGTCTAATCGTTTTTTAAAACAAGCGATAGTTTCAGCGCTCACTAACTAGATGGTTACTAAGTCTATTCCATTCGTTGACCACCCTATTGGTAAACCAGTTCTTGCCTATTTCGTTCTTAAATCTAAATTTATCCAGTTTAAATTCATTACTGTGAGGTCTGCCCTGCTGATCGGTTAGTTGGTTGTTACGGGTTGTGAATTACGATGCTTCTATCCCTGTGTACAACCACGAGCAAAAAAAAAAAAAAAGAAAAAAAAAAAAAAAAAAAATATATATATATATATATATATATATATACATATACATACATATATATGTATATATATAATATGTATAATATATATATACATATATATATATAGATATATTTTGGATGTCAGTAACTGTTTTGTTTACTGCCTAATCCAGAGATGGATACTGGCCTATTTAAAAAAATTCCAGCTATTTCTCTATGTATTCTGATTATTTTTGCCAGTTTGCTTTTTAGAACTTTATAAACAGTTCTCTTGATCGTTTGTTGGATTTTCTATTCCAGTTCTATGATATATAATTTCTATTGGGAAGTACAAAAATCAAAATGGACTTTGGCTTTGAACAGACGATCAAGATCATCAACCTCACAGTGGATAGTCGCATGTGCAATACATGTGTGCTAACTTCATATCATAACCGTGTGATTCACCATTGTCTTGGTTCACGTGTTGGACTCGTGATCGACAGTTATTAACCTCCCGGATGAGAGCTCAGAGCTCATATATGACCGATCTATGGGTAATACTGTGACCTAACACGTACACACAGCCAACTCCCCGCCCACGAGAGTTGGAGTAACACCCTAGAGCGCAGCGATACTGAACTTATTTCAGGCCTGGGCGGGAGTCGAACCCGGACCGCCGTAGTGGCAGGTAAGAGCTCTAACCACAGCGCCACGAGGTGTGTGAGTAATTTCATTTGCGTAAGCCTCATACCCGGCCGAGTTATTTCGGACAGGAAGAAAAATAAAAAAGGCGAGAGGTGCATAAGGTGAAAATGATAGAGAAGGGAAAGCTGTAACAGATAACACAGGAGAAAACACCCAGGCCTAAGAGGGGTGGGTAAAGAGCCTACGTCTGTCGAACTCTCTTTAAAAAAAAAAAAAAAAAAAAAAAAAAAAAAAAAAAGGGAAGACGGGGAAGAAGTTTAATTTGCACTGGAAGGCCGTAGAATGAGCCTGCGTACAGTGGAGGAAAGGACAACACGAGGGAATCCGGAGGGAACGAAAGTATGTTGGGCTGTGATATCACGATGAAGATGAAAAGAGGCATCAAGGGTGTTGTCAAAGAGAAGACGAATGATGCGTATCTCGGGCCAAGATAGGGAAATGTGAGTGATGGAAACATAAAAGAGAAACTGAATGAAACGAAGGACAAGTCACGAGTTTCAAAGGACCTTTCCTTCAGAAGCTGGAAGCATAGAGATGAAATCTATCCTGTTAGCAGAGACCTTCCTTTGAAGGGATGAAAGAGATTTTGAAAAGGATTCAAGATAAGTCGATTATTTCACAAAATTGACAGATAAATAATCAGCCGAGAGGGAAACTAAATGTGCGAAGTAAACACGATGGGAAAATATGGATACTGGGTTGGCTATATCAAAATATATACCCTCCCTTTACCCACCCCTACATCTCTCCAAAACACATTTATTGTCACTTTCATCTTAGCTCCTTGTGGATGAAGGGTCATTCCTGACTCCCGCCCACTGATCAGGTCAGAGGCAATGCAGCAAGGCACAGTACCTCCAGAGCAGGGCCGAAACTGGTCCATCCCCACCGATTCATATGGTAACCCCCTCCCTCATCCACTCGAGAATTTATATTACAGACATAGAAAGCCGCGTAGCAATATCATTTTGATAACTATTTTATCTTCAATGGATCATTAGAACTCATTGGGACTTTCTTTAGATTTGTCATCGACTTTCATTTCAATCTGCCGCTTTTTTAGATTCTTTTGGGACATTATGTAATTCTGATAATGATCCGGTGGCTCAAAACGCTGGAGTTTGTTAAAAATGCCTGGGCCTTTTATTCCAATACTTCTCTGTTTCTTGGACGAGATTGAATAGGTAGACGTCTTTCCTTAAATGAAATGTAACTGAATAATTTCAGTAAGTGGATTTTGATGTATGTCCAGCACCTGTTCCACTGTTTTTTTTTTTTTTTTTTTTAATCTAATCCTGCCTCTCCTCAGTAAATCGAAACGTTTGTTATGGGTCAGGAAAAACAGCTTTTCTGAAACACTACAGATATACAGTACAACTGTCTATTATGAAATTTTTGTACTCTGAGCTTTGTTTGTAACCATCCGATGCAACGTTTTCACCAATTTCTACATCAGTCATTACATTTCCACCGTTCCTGGTGAACTGTTTTTTTACACCGCTACCTTCTTATGTCATCCAGGTAATTACCACCACATCACGACTTAAAAAAAGA
>NC_134797.1:32826262-32828762 GCF_046742065.1 Oratosquilla oratoria
CCATGGCCCTTCTTCTCATCATCTTTCTCCTTTTTCTTCCTCACCCTCTCCTCTTCCTTCTTCCCCTTCTTCTCTTTCTCCTTCTCTTTTTCCTCTTCCTCCTCCTCCTTCTTTTTCCCTTCACCATTATCACCATCATCATCATCATCAACATCATCATCATCATCATCTAATCACTATAATCATCACCATTATCACAATCTAATCGCTATAATCATCATCATCATCATCATTATCATCATCATAACCATCATCTAATCATGATCATGATCATCACCAGCACCACCACTACTAGCACTCGCACCGTAATTCTCCTGCATGACACCTTGTGTGTGCCCTTGCTCCTCTCCTCTGGCGCCGAGGGGGAGCCGCAAGGCGTCGGCGAAGAGAATCGCTTGGCCAGCCGGAATGAAGGAAGAAAATCGTCGCCAGTCAGGAAGGCCTCAGTTTCCATTTTCCCATACATCGATCTGTGCCTTCTTTGGTCCTCTTTATGACGTATGATGGCATCTATGACGTGGTGCCTCTTCTTCGAGGGTGTTCGTGACGTGGCCACGCCTCCCGGCGGATGGCTGTGACGTGACACTTGGAGGAGGAGGAGGAGGAGGAGGGGGCTGTGCAAGCCACTCCCGGAGGAGGAGGAGGATTGCGGCTGTGCCAGTGGCGTGGGACGGTGGCTGTGACGTGGCTTCGGAGGGGGAAGGAACGCCAAATCATCAAGGCCACAACACACACACACACACACACACACACACACACACACACACACACACATACACACACACACATACACACACACGCACACACACACACACACACACACACACACACACACACACACACACACACACACACACAGGATGGGCGGGAGAGGCAGGGAGGTACGAGGCAATGTGGAGGGAGGTGGAATGAGAGGCAGAGAGAATGAGAGCGACGATGCATCACGGAAATTTATAAGACAGAAAAAAAAGGACAGATAGGTTTAGAACGACCCATGTGGGAAGGACTAGACAGCATGAAAATCTTCCATTCCAGGTTGCAATTTCCCTCATACATAGTCTGGCTGGCTGTTTATGTACCAATTAACCCGTACTGTGATGCAAGGGGCGCTATTGTCACTGTTTTGGATGCTTAAATTTTTTTCTGCTAATTTCCGTGGCGACCACTTTGTAGAAAAGAGGTTAAATGGGAAACAAAGGTTATGGGAACTCGGGCCAAGGGTTATAATACGTTCAGGTCAGGTCATAAAGGAAGAGGAAGGGGAGTAGGCAGTAGTAGAGAAGTGTCTTAAGGAGAGAAAGTGCGAGGTGACGAAGAGAATGGGAGAGGTCTGGTGCAGATGGAGGAGGGGGAAAAACGGGTTCTGAGGTCAAAAGACTGGAAGCTAAGAAATGCTCGAGAGGGGAAGGAGCAGGACTGGGAAGGAGGCTGCTGTGGATGTAGGAAGTGGCATAGCAGGACCCTTTGCCGCGAAGGACGAGCGTGGGTGACGGAGGGAAGGAAGGAACGGATGACGACAGAGAGAGACTCTCTTGGGTTTGAGTTCGAAGCTGAAACGGGAGTATCGTGAGCCAAAGAGGAGTAATCCCTTCAGGCAACAGCCAAGGTAGCGAGAGTGAGAGAGACTACAGGAGAGTGTATTGTGACCAACATCGCCCTGCCAGAAACGAACAAGAAGGTTTATGGGCCTGACGGGGTGAAGCCAGTGGCCGAGGGCGAAGCCCCTAGGGCGTGTCACACTCGACTCCAGGGGCGAAGGGCAAGACACCGAAGGGAAGATGCTTGTGAATTATCGGGGGCGGATGGGCAGAAGGGCGTGTGGGCGGTGGTGGGCGTATGATGCATGATGAAGGGCGTGTGTGAGGAGGAGGGACGTGGGGGGAGGGGGAGGGAGGGCCAGACGATTGGGGGTGGGAGGGGAATGTCTGCAAGTTCGTCTGAAAGCGGCCATGCCCACACACTCGAATTCTTCAGCGTGCATGGTCGTGTCTTCTTGTGTGTGTGTGTGTGTGTGTGTGTGTGTGTGTGTGTGTGTGTGTGTGTGTGTGTGTGTGTGTGTGTGTGTGTGTGTGTGTGTGTGTGTGTGTGTGTGTGTGTGTGTGTGTGTATGTGTGTGGACTGCTTCATATGAATTTTATCCTGCAGCATATTACTTGCTGATGTGCGTTTGGTCCCTTAGGGCATTTCCCTCATTGCCTTGTCCAGATGGTGTCACGGAGTGAAGTTTTGATTTTCTTTCTTTTTTCTTCTTTCTTTCTTTTATTGTCAGTTTGTCTGTCTGTCTGTTTGATTGATTGATTTTCGTTTGATTCTTGGTTTGCTTGCTTCTCTGCCTCTTTGCTGTTTAGTGTTAACATTTCTTTACCTCTGGCTATTACAAAGGATTACAAAGGCAGAGCATGCCGACAGGAGACCTTTTGGTCCATATCTACCTCTGCTTTGTCTCTTTGTCTCTACCTCTTCGTCCTTTTGCTTCTTTTCCTCTTTGTCTTTTGCCGCT
>NC_134797.1:32833762-32856262 GCF_046742065.1 Oratosquilla oratoria
AGGAGACCTTTTGGTTCCATAACTAGGTTGGATGCGAAAAAAACATAATAATGATAAATAAATAAATAAATGAATAAATAAAAATTATAATAACATAAATAATAATAATTAAAATAAACAAATAAATGCATAGGTATAGTTATATAATAAACAAACAGGTAAATAGTAAACAATGATAAATTGACAGATAAATAATAATAAATCATCTTAGTTTAGTGGACAACTGGAAATAAAACAGGACTTTCATCGATGGAAACTCCATTTTAGTCTCTGGACCACTTCCTAGAGCTGAGTGAAGTGATACCGTGGGAAATATCCATGGAACATACCACCGTTATTCAAGGGATTAAAGACGATCTTGACTATTAAGTTACAGGAATCTTACATTTATTGGTAAGGGGCAAAGATGAGATAAGGACTAGCGTGTCACAGAAACTGGAGAAAAAAGAATTATTTTTCTTCTGGTACAATTCGTCATCAGGTGTAAAAGTAGCCTACCTTTCCATACACCAGGATGACATGTTGTCACATTCCTCCTCCTCCTCCTTTTCTTCCTCCTCCTTTTCCTCCTCCTCCTTTTCCTCCTACTCCTCCTTTTCCTCCTCCTCCTCTTCTTCTTCTTCCTCCTCCTCCTCCTCCTCTTTTTCCTCCTCCTCCTCCTCTCCTGGCCGTCCAAAGTTTTATCAATTCTTTCTCAATTTTAACTTGTCATCTGGTAATTGGTTAATCATTTTACTTTTACAGTGGTGATAATTGAAATGATTTACGAGATTAAATATATCGATTAGCTGCAGTTGAATAAAAAGGAAAATAAAATCCCACGCGGTTTAATGCCCAGATACATTGTTGAGAAGTCCAAAAAACAATTTAATGAGTATCGCCCAAAGAAGACGGTAATGACGAAATCCTTCAAACACAAAATTTCTATTTGATTTGATGTCAGAGCACACAGAGGAACTACTGCCTTTTATTCATTCTAGGTAGGAGGGAGAAGATGTAAACTCTCTCAAACTATTCAGGGGGCGGAGGAGATCACGTGAGTATAGGATGCTGCAGAAGACACAGAAGGGAATAAGAGGCTTAAATCTGTTCAGACCAAGTCGTGACTGCAATTCAGTCTGGCTACAAATCTATTCACACCAACTCATGACTGCAATTCAATAGGGCTACACTACCCAGAAGGCAAACTTCCACATCTGGACACCTCACAGAAGCTGAGTATTCTATTGCTGAAGTTCCTTGAAGTTAGTATAAGACGTTGGGACAGCAACCCAGATACTCGAGTACACAGGAGATTTGAAAGAATGATCACTCTCTATCAGGCAAAACTTCAACAGTTTCTTGTCCCAGAAACAGTAAACTCTACGCCAAAAGACAAGGTACTTATTGTAAAATGGGTTGTCGGGGCCTAACGCCCATGGGCATTCTTATGCATATCAATCCATAAAGGGGAAGGCAAGTGGGCATTGATGCGTCTTATCAGCGCACTGGGACGGTGCTCAGCCAAAAGGTGGAAGGAGCTGTGAAATCGTTGTTTTTTATGTCTAAAAAGAGTTATGTCCAATGAAAGGGCGGAAAAAGAGGCCCTGGTTCGTGAAGGAGTGTGACAGGTTCAAAATATATCTCAGCGGGGAGGCATCCGTTTAAAGCAATCGCAAGTCTTTACAAACAATATGCAAGGAATAATCAAAGACTGTTGAGATGCTTACTTCAGCTACAGCCGTTTGATCTGGATATACATAATCCTGGTAATCTGAACACTTGAGGGAAATGACGTGGCAGATACACATGTATTAAACAGCTAGGCTGCATCGTGTGGTTAGGCAGAATGCATTGTGTAGTACAAAGAGAATCAGTGAAGTTCTGGCTTCAGACCATCTGCGTGTTGGAAAGCTCTGCCCACTGTTTATTTTTCTTTCTATATTGCACCCTCACTCCCCGCAAGAATGCGCTGAGTGGTCTGGCAGGCTTCCGTCACTTTCTCCATTATGTGTGGAACAGAACTCGATGGTTTGAACTACATTAGGGAAATGAAGGAAATCGCAGTTGAATGGAGGAAGTTAGGGATATTCAAAGAGCATATCGTAAAGGTCAAGGTTGATCCATATATATATATATATATATATATATAATATATATATATATATATATATATATATATATATATATATATATATATATATATATATATATACACACACAATTGAAATATTGTCAAACGGGTCTAGTTCCATTTTATTCCTGATCGGTTTCACTTGAAGCTTCTTCAGATGAAGATATGGGTGAAACCGATCAGGAATAAACTCGGAACTAGACCCATCTCTTTTTTTCAATCTTCTTCAATATATATATATATATATATATATATATATATATATATATGTGTGTGTGTGTGTGTGTGTGTGTGTGTGTGTGTGTGTGTGTGTGTGTGTGTGTGTGTGTGTGTGTGTGTGTGTGTATGTGTGTGTGTGTTTGTGTTTGTATTTTTTGTGTGTATAAAAATTATTAATCTTTGTTCACGTTCTTAGTTGCTGGCCTTTTCCCTTTTATACTGACTACATCACCATGACGTTTCATCATCCTCTATGACACTTCGTCGGTCGACAAAGGATAACAACTCGTTTCAATCAACCATCGCGCTCGTACCGGATGACATTTTCCATTTACTTCTGGACGTCCTCGCTCGGGGCTCTCTCATGCCTTTCCCTGGAACCCGCTCACTATTGTCTTTGAATCTTCGGCAAAGATTATTCCAAGAAGAATTCTCCAAAGCACTTATTATAGATTTACTCTTTCGATGCACTTTACGACCTTACAAGCTGCCATCGGGCTTTCTCGTTCAAGTGATGGTAACCCATTCTAAAGCAGAAGGGTGCAAGGAATCTTGAGCCTCTCGATTAACTTTCTTGGTGTGTTCTACGACTTTGTAACTCATTCTAGCTGGCCCCCAGATGATTTTATCCATCCGAGAGAAAGACTTCTTCATCGAAAGGATCAAAACCACTCTGTATCGATTAAAAAAAGAGGAGGCAGGACATTGGCGCACTGTTCCAATCCCCCAAACAAATACGATTAGGTGGAAACACACGCGATCCCAAACCGACAAACAAGCGCGCACAATCTAGACACTGTGAGACACAGAGACGGAACACTACGAGAATAGCTCCCCTTCCCGTAAGATACAAACTAGGTAAATGCACATGAGATATCCCATGTTACCATTCATGACTTTTTGGCCTGACATTTAAGCTACCTGCCGCCGGGCGATTTTATTTAGTTTGAGGTCGAAAGCTAAAGTAAGGAGACTGTGCAACGCGTATTTGTGCACTTGTCTTCCTTTCAGCGACGCCTGCAGCTGCAGCAGCTCGTGTGTTTGGAGAAATGTGAAACTATCGCGCTTGTTTACATCATTGGTAAAACTCTGGATGTCTGGCAAAGCCTCTGCTGTGGTAACCACAATGAAGATACTGAATAAGCAAATGCGACCACGGAGTGATTTATAAACTGCATTCTGTTTTTCTCTCTCTCTCTCTCTCTCTCTCTCTCTCTCTCTCTCTCTCTCTACATTACGCCAGTCTCCAAAAGCAAAAGAAAATGGACAAAGTCGGTACCCCCCCCCCAAAAAAAAAAAAAAAAAATCCTGGCAAGTACACACGAATGAGAGAAATAATGGCCTCAAGCTGTCAGGACGTAGATTTAACTTGAAAATAAGTAGAAATCATTTCTCTAACGGTGTCGTCAATGAGAGGAATAAGCTTCCAGTATATGTATATATATATATATATATATATATATATATATATATATATATACATATATATATATATATATATATATATATATATATATATATATACAGTATGTATTATTCTATAAGACTGAGGAAAATGTGTTAGGAGGAAGAGTTCAATATTTCTCCCAGCGGGAGTAAAGAATACTTTGGTTGACCTATAAACGTATATCCAATAGAAATGGATTGTATTTCCTAAGTATTCCAGTATTTTGTAATATCCGATTTTATTATTATCACTATTAGTATTATTATTATTATTATTATTATTATTATTATTATCATTATTATTATTATTATTATTATCATTATCATTATTAGTGTTATTGTTGTTGGTATTATTATTATTATTATTATTATTATTATTATTATTATTATCATTATTATTATTATTATTATTATTATTATTATTATTACTATTATTATTATTATTATTGTTATTATTATTGTTATTATTATTATTGCTATTATTATTATTATTATTATTATTATTATTATTATTATTATTATTATTATTATTATTATTATTATTATTATTATTATTACTATTATTATTATTATCATCATTATTATTAGTGTTATTATTATTATTGTTAGTGTTATTGTTATTATTGTTATTGTTACTGTTATTATTGTTATTATTATCATTATTATTATTATTATTATTATCATCATTATTATTATCATCATTATTAGTATTATAATTATTCCAATTTTTCATTTCTATGGACCAAACTAGTGCTGTACTATTATCCCCCCCCCCCCCGTCTCTGGTAAACTCTCCCTTCGACGAAAAATGAAACACCTTTTATCAGTCGTATCGTTTTGATACAGCAGCTGTCCACCGCTGATGTGGAGAATCTGGCTTCAGCGTATAGTGACTGAAGCTGTGAGACCGTGTGTTTCTAGAGAAGGTCGTTGCTACTATCGGCTTGCTAGTCCTGCCAAAGCCGCTCGAGTTTGCTAATTCGTTTCCTCCAAATTGCAAAGCTTCCCGAGCACCCCAGATTGCAGATGCAAAAGCCAAACACAATTATGTCGAGTTCATACATCGACAAAGCTACACAAACTCTTGTAGGCCGAGATGACGGTCCCTTTATCGCAACGGGACTAAAGCTGAGCTCAAACGCGATGAGAAAGAATCACAGGATTTCAGGTTACAGACACAAATGATAGTGAGGTTGTTCCCTACGCAAACACAATTACCTTTAGCACAGATACGGGTATATAGAAAACAAGAGGAATCAGAGTATAAGTTGATGTTAGTATACCTCAACACCAGAGGCTGAGTAAGGAAGAGAAGCAAGGAAATTAAAGAGCAAATAAAATCAGATTATAATGCCAATATTTCAGAGGGTGGAAATGTCAGAGGGCACATCAAAATACCATCCAGGGTAGTCAACAATGGATCTGTCCAAAGTGGGAATACAAGGTGACCTCTAATGAAGGGATTCAAGCATGAATTAAGATTTTTGGTTTTAAAATGAAGTATATATTTCATCATCAAATTGGGAGCCAACGCCGAGGGACGCGTCGCTTGATCCTCACGACAGCGACAATTGACCACCGTTTCTCCCAGTGATCCACCTTTCCATTTCCAAAAAGTCAATCCACTTGTCCTAGCCACAAGCTCTGTGGCTATCATCTTCTCCACCAAGAAGGCTTTTCGTCAATAAGTAATACGCAGAGACAGGAAACCATTGGAAATTTTAAGAAGTAAGTTTAGTAGTCTTTGCGCTGGTACAACACACAGTGTAATCTTCCCATGGAATGAGATATATCATATGGCATACATGTTAACTGGAAAGAGGCATTTTTCCTTCTGTTCTGACGGCTGCCACGCTATTCTATTCGTCTCCGTTGCACCCTCTCGGTAGTGATGGGGGTGATGACCTATCTAGATTAGCCCTTTCTATATCATTCGAACTGGGATCATGCTGTCTTATTCATCACCCTGACACCATCTCGATAGTAAGGGGAATAGCAGTTGACACTGAAGGCACTGCAAAGAATTGGTTGTACTATTATACGCTATCAAAACACTGGCTGAGACTAAACCTCGGACTTACTAAACTAAATGAATAGATAAGTGTGGGGCAAAGGAACCAGTGAAAAATGAACTGTAATCAAGGCACTGAAGGGAGACAAGTGGTAGACTGCAAAGAATTGGTTGTACCATTACATGGCATCAAAACACTGGCTGAGATTAATTCTCAGACCTAATAAACGAAACAAATAGATAAGTGTGGGGAGCCAGTGAAAAAGAACTGCTGTCAAGCCTCGCACAGTACCAGACAATTGACCAAAGCAGACATGACGCTTCCAACAAACACGGCAGACAATACGTCACCTGATTTCGGTCCCCGACGAATGTCGGAGTGGCTTCAAGAACGCGTGGAGAATGTGTATTCTTCACATGCATGAGCATAAATTCATTAGTTTGGGATGTTATGCACAGATGATAAGCGAACTCAGATTTTTTTTATTGGGCCACACGTTTCAGACAAAGCGAAGAGATTTTCTTGTACTTCATTAAGGTAAGTTTTAGAGATTCGTCCTACCAATATATATATATATATATATATATATATATATATATATATATATATATATATATATATGTATATGTATATATATATATATATGTATGTATATGTATATATGTATACATATATATATATATATATATATATATATTATATCTGAATAGAATCGCCAATCAGTGCGATGTCAATCAATCAGTTTTAACAATTGTTCCCATGTAGCTCAATCGGTAAAGCGTCAGTCTACCGTTACGCAAGACCTCGGTTCGAGTCCGGGGATATATATATATATATATATATATATATATATATATATATATATATATATATATATATATATATATATATATATATATATATATATATATATATATATATATATATATGAAAAAGATACTCGACGTCAGTAATGCGGAGAGAGTGAGTCTGTAATACTTTTGGGTTTATATTTTCGCTACGGTGACGTGACGTGAACGGGAATGAATTTACATTTTCGTTATGCCCAATACTAAGCCCTTTCATTCAGATGCAGAAGGACTGTCTTTGAATCAGTCTCGAGAGATCGAGATACCCTTGTAATTATTAGCCAGACACACATAAGAATCTAAAACGGTGAATGAAATGGTCTTTATATTTACATTTACTGTATATTTATTTATATTTTAGGAAACTGTTAGACAACTTTATGGATGGGGATGACAGGTGGTAATGGACATGGAACTGCTTAGTATAGGCCTCATGGTCTCTTGCAGTCTCCTTCATTCTTATGTTCTTATAGCAATGACTTCAGACGAGAGGAATTACATCACATCCAGGTTCATCATGATTCTTGTTCTAGTTTTGCTGAGTGATCATGCTGTCTTCCCAGAAATTATTTGTGCAAACTGGAGGTACCCACAAACATGGAAAACCAGGAGAACTCTGGAGTTTGAAGGCTGGCGTCATTCTGAACGAAGAAAGCTGCATCGCAAGATAATACTGAATTTTGTCGTAGTCTTGGCAAAACACAAATAGATATCCAAGTAGTTAACTGCCCTCTACATCTAACCATCGTGGACAAAAGCCACCGAGAGTTTTCCCATCCATCAGTTTTCCAATACTGCAGGAAGCCATTATAAGTGATCAGTCATGTGAGGAATTTCTTGGATTTGATCAGCAATTCCTCCCGGCATTTCTCTCATATTATCTCGACAACACAGACTTAGCCATGCACGACAAATTCTCATGTCAGGATTCCAGTCTTCAGCACTCATATCAATGTCGCTCTCCTTTAACTCACTGACTAAACCTCTTCGTATGTAATCGCCTTATGACGCCTGAGGATGAGGCAAAAGAAGATTAAGGTAAGAGGAGTTTAGCTTCTGGTTAATCTGTCACATTAGCTCTAAATGTACAGAGGATCTCTTTGACAACATTGTGCAAAATTGCAAGTTAACACTATACGCTTGTTCTGAACAGCGTAATACTACGAACAATGGCTTTTGGGAGTTGTAGATGAACTGTAGGTAGTGTATAATCTAAATATATATCCAACGTATTTAATATAAGGACACTTTCTTAACAAGTTTAGATACGTGTGGCAATTGTTTTGTTATACAGCGAAACATTAAAAAAAAAAAAAAAAAAGGATAATCGGGAAGTAAATCCCAGAGTGAGACCTCCCATCAATCGACTAAAATCGCCTGGCTTTGGCAAGAACAAAATAAATAAAAAACGTAGCAAAGGGGTTAGATGGGGGTAGTTTTAACTTTCAGCACAGTCTTCTGTTGAAGAAAAAAAAGTTTTTGGCGCCAAAAAAAAAAAAAAAAAAAAATAATAATAATAATAATAATATATATATATATATACAGTATATATATATATATTTATATATATATATATATATACATATACAGTATATATATATATATATATATATATATATATATATATACAAGCCGCGGGCTTCGCCCTCTCCGGCTTCGCCGGGGGCTTGGCTGCGCAAACAGCGGCCTACGGCCGCAGCTTTCCGCGCTCTAATCCCTCGTTTTCCCCTTCGGCCTCGGCCTCGGGGCGGAACCCCAACACGGGATCCCCAACACGAAGAAGAACGCGAGGAAGAAGAACGCGAAGAATAACGCGAAGAACACGAAGTAGAATGCGAAGAAGAACGCGAGGAAGAAGAACGCGAGGAAGAAGAACGCGAAGAAGAACGCGAAGAAGAAAGCGAAGAAGAATGCGAAGAAGAACGCGAAGAAGAACGCGAAGAAAAACGCGAAGAAGAACGCGAGGAAGAAGAAGAAGAAGAGGAAGAAGAGGAAGAAGAAGAACGCAAAGAAGAAGAAGAAGAACGCGAAGAAGAAGAAGAAGAAGAAGAAGAAGAAGAACGCGAGGAAGAAGAAGAAGAAGAAGAAGAAGAAGAAGAAGAACGTGAAGAAGAAGAAGAAGAGGAACGCGAAGAAGAAGAAGAAGAAGAAGAAGAACGCGAGGAAGAAGAAGAAGAAGAAGAACGCGAAGAAGAAGAAGAAGAAGAAGAAGAAGAAGAAGAAAAAAAGAAGAAGAACGCGAAGAAGAAGAACGCGAAGAAGAAGAAGAAAAAGAAGAAGAGGAACGCGAAGAAGAAGAAGAAGAAGAAGAAGAAGAAGAAGAAGAATACCACCTGACCCCGACTTACCCAAGCGCTTTTTCAAGAATATTTTAGGACAAAGTGTCACCGTAATACCACCTGTCCCCGACTTCCACAGCGTTTTTTACAAGAATATTCTTATTTAGACTTAGATATACAGATATATCTATATATATATATATATATATACATATATATATGTGTGTGTGTGTGTGTGTGTGTGTGTGTGCACTGTATGGGGCAGAAACATGGAACATAAGAGAAAAAGAGAGAAGGAGTTTGAATGTGTTTGAGATGAGGTGTCTGAGAAGTATGATGGGGGTTACTAGGCTAGATAGAGTGAGAAATGAGGAGGTGAGGAGGAGTACGGGGGTGGAAAGGGAGCTGGGAGTTAGGGTTGATGAAAGAATATTAGGATGGTTTGGACACATGGAAAGAATGAGTGAAGAAAGACTAGTAAAAGAGGTGTTGAAGGCAGATGTGGAGGGAGTGAACATGAGGGGGCGTCCGAGGATGAGGTGGATGGATGGGGTGAAGGGGGCTTTGGGGAAGAGGGGAATGTCTGTTGAGGAAGGACGGGAGAGGACAGAAGACAGGGGTGAATGGAAAATGGTTGTATATGGATGATGTTGTGATAGCATGAGGTGGAATGGGCGGGTGGATGGGGGGTGAGGTAGTATGTGTGAGCAAAATTTGACGCAGCCCGAAGGGATTTCTCCCCGTCCTCTCCTTTTATGCAATGGGGGGACGGAGAGGGGGGGGTCGCCGATTTAATGAAGCGGCCTTGCTGTGGATGTGCTGTGTCTTGCGACACTGCTTCTGACCCAGGGCAGTGGACAAGGTGCAGGGATGACCCGTCATTCAGGAGGTGCTAAGATAAGAGGGAGGGTGGAGGGGTGTGGAGTGTATTCAGGGATGGAATGGGTGGGAATGATTTTATGCCTTTTTCTTTTTGGCTACCCCCCTTGTAAGGGGGAGAAAGCCTTGGTATATGTATGTATGTATGTATGTGTGTGTGTGTGTGTGTGTGTGAGTGAGTGTGTGTGTGTGTGTGTGTGTGTGTGTGTGTGTGTGTGTGTGTGTGTGTGTGTATGTATGTATATCGCCAAAAATATTTGGCGCAAAAAGAAAAAAGACTCGCAAAAAAAAAAAAAATGGCGCAAAATTTTTTTTGGCGCAAAAAAAAAAAAAATAAATAAATAAAATAAAATAAGTAAATAAAAATTTTGGCGCCAAAATAATATCTGAAAAATCTGATGTGATCATCGGAGCGAAGAGGATCAATGTGGAGACAACAAAAGCCATCTTTTCCAGGCGTGATTGAACAGCCATGGGGAATTGGGAGCCATTCATCTTTGGCAATTGAATCCAGACTTTACCAATAACTATTGCTTTGGACTTTCGCCAGATATCCACAGTTCCACAGTAGTTCGGAATGGTCCACAGGCCCTCCAATAAAATCTTTAGGAAGAAACGTTGGATTTTTATGTTGTACGTATTGGTGTCAGATTTTACATCACTAGCGGATAGTAGTAGTAGTAGTAGTAGTAGTAGTAGTGGTAGTAGTAGTAGTTGTAGCAGTAGTAGTAGCAGCAGTAGTAGTAGAAATAGTAGCAGCAGCAGTAGTAATAGTAATAGTAGTAGTAGTAGTAGTAGTAGTAGTAGTAGTAGTAGTGGTAGGAGGAGGAGGAGGGAGTTGTTGGTTATCAAGTTGCATGAAAGAGTGGAGAATAGTTAAAGTTGATCAAAACTTTGTGCTCGGCCCGGAAACCTTGTGCCATAAGTGGCGGATTCGGGTTGGGGGAGCGGGGTTTAGAGGGGGTTCAAGCCCCCCCCCAAAAAAAAAAATCTAGACCCGGCACCGAGTGCCGCCCTACCGGGTTGCACCTCCAAAGTGAGTTGAGGAGGTTGCCCACGTTCGTTTCACAGGATCACCACAAGCAGGGTACCCACTGTTGGTCCAGCCGGAGCCTTGGCACCAGCATATCGAAGCACAACCGGGCATGAATATGCCATAATAGCATATCATCTGGATATTGTGGCTTTTGTAAATTTCTACATAAAAAGTTTCTGCTGCAATACAACTGTTGCATAAACGTGAAGAAATATCCAGAAGTGGTGATGAGGAGCCAGCACTAGAAGGCATTCAGCTACGAACAAAGCCGTCACCTTTGCCTTGTGAACTCGGATTGTCAGGGCAGGGGAGCCTTAGAATTCGATCTCGGTTCTCTGTAGTGTCTGCCTACAGCAATACAACCGAACTGGATGAAGCCAGAGTTGATTCACTCTTGCATTTGTGCAAGGAAAACATACAATAGATTAGTTGTCTTATAAAACATAAAGGACTACTATGATTGAAATGATCTTATTACATTATGCCCTGGAAGTTTTATGTTTTTTTTTGTTTTTTTTTTATCACGCTTTGGACTTGCCTGGCAATTCTTTTCACAACGTAAGCCTGAGATATTATATTTTCTTTAAATCTTGTATCCAGTATTGCACGAGCCATGTGTACAGTATGTACATGTTAATTACAATAATAGGTTTATGTTTGTGTACCTGTAGCTATTCGTACAGATTAACGCTTTGTCTTTGCACAATGTTTATTGTGGTATCGAGAAAAGGTACGAACTGTCTGATTCTAGAATTATAATTAATTCACGAATCGTCATCTGGTATTATCTGCATTCACTGAGGTGGAGTAAGCATCCTCATATCAACTTCATAACGAACATTGAGGGAGTTCTATCATTCTTCCGTTACTTTGAAATAAACTCTTCTACGTATCATTGAACTATTTTTTCCATTGTATTAAGCTGTTTCTATCCAGAAGAAAATATCAATGGGTTCTGGTCGCAAACCAACCAATCGTTTTCCAGGCCGACGTTGCACTCTCCTTATTTGATGCTTCAGCCTAGGATTTGGTGTATATTCGTTGTACATGGTTTAAGGTTACGTCGAATATTTTGGTTAAAACAACAAAAGAGGACCATGTGTTTTTATTACCTTAACCAAAGATTCTTCTCATGCAGTAAGATATTAGTAAACATAACGGTGACTGCATGAATGCACAATCTCATTTAACGCATTCATTCAAATTAACGTCAACATCTAGACACATTTGATCAGAATTGCATTTGGAATGCTAAACAATCTAGGTTTGTACAATGGGAATGATGCTTCACAGCATTGTATAAGTGTAGGATATTCTCTACTATTCTTGGACATGCCATGATGCCCAGTTGTGCACTAACATCAATAGAACGTATAGATAACAGCGGCATTATTTTGTATCAACTATGTTCAACAGATTCCCTGAGTTTGGGGGAGTCCGTATATTTGTGTGTGCTATATGCTGGGACCGAGGGTCAGGATGGCCAACCTTTCCGAATGTTCCTACTTAAATATCCATGTTACAATAACTTTTATGTCTTCGCTCTCTTACATAAATGTTAGAACCACTCTATTTCACACGTCATATACATAGTGTTATGTAAAAAACTTTCTAAATATTTCGGTTATGCACAGGTTTTCTATTGTGGCCCTGTATTAACATTTGGTATGCTTGACCGTCGACATTGTTGAAATTACAGTTTCGAAATCATTACAATTTAAACGTCATGTTCACTTGGAAAACAATCGAGTATGCTGTACTATGGTGTTCAGCCTATATTTACCCATCCATTATACAGCCATGGTGAGGGGCAAAGCTTTATTAGGTTCCATAAGCTTTCTCACTACGGTACGGAACAGTTGCCAGATAACGCCACGGGGACCGTTGCAACTGGGTGAGGCTTGCATCTGGCACGCGTGGATACATACTTAAGCTACGTCGAGTATGAGAGGTCACTCGATTCACAACTTGTTCTTTTCTTTTCTTTGGATTTTATTCCTCGTGTTGCATTTTCTCAATTTTATTTCTGATATGAGGTAATATCCCCTTCGTACATGTAAATGTTGAATGTACGACGATTTTGTGTTCCTCTGCAATATGAGAATCCTTTGACTTGTCCACGCGTCAAAATTTTTAGTAGTAACAGAATTCACAGAATCTTTATCTTCAGCAGACGCTCATGCATTTTTACAAAGGGTCTCATTTAAATATCTTATGTTTGAATTTGTTCAAACATATGTAATTAAAAATAAAACAGTTCTAACGCTTTGGATCGTTTGTTGGGGGTAATATTAAGATGTCAAGATGAGACTCGGTCGATTCAAAGGGAAGTGACGAAAACTAAAATTAGCTACATAAAGACAATTCAATTTGAATTCAGAGGCGGGAACAGAGGTCTTCAGGCAAATGTTCACACATCGTTCATAGGAGCACAGAAACTCCAAACTGAAAATGAATAGTTCATATGCTGTTTTGACTCACGATAAACCTTCAAGGGGACTTCACACTCGAGTAAATTAAGAGGTATGCCGTCGGCTTTAGACGACGGCTTCAGACGTGTGCCGTGAAGTTTAGACGTGAACAGTGGGCTTCAGATGTTTGCAGCAGTCTGTATATTTGTTTAGGTGGTTTTATAACTTTGAGTAGACGTTCAAGCATCTATTTCATATATTTACAACCGTTTTCAGTCGATTGCAACTGGCATCAGACGGCAATGTCTGAAACAGACGCAGGAGTTAAAGACATGCTAAGCATATTCTCAGACGACCTATGGATTAACTTGCCTTGGGGACATGAACAGCCAAATGCGTGAATAACCAGATGGCCGTTTGTATTCGATAAAAAAACATGTATAGATTGCAATGCGACAGGCAAGTCGTCTAGACTTGGGAAGTTAACTGTGGATATAACGGAACGAACTCGGAACATTTGTTTGTAACCTGAGAAACCAGACCAAATGGTTGGACAAGCAGTTATGGCTGCAAACAGGACACCCGCAGAGCCAAAACACTATGTAGACAATGCTACTCTCCTTGTTTGAGGAAGTAAGAAAATAATGATTATGTTAATGGTTTAACGTCACACACTCCCCTCCTATCGGGAGGCTAGGACGATGCCTTTCACAGGGGGCTTTGTAGCGTGGAATTTAATGAACCATGCCCATGGTTTCAACTTCGCCGGTGGCAGGATTCGATCCGCCCTAATCTAGAACTTCGCCGTAAGTAACGACGCCCTAACCCGCTCAGCCTACGAGTTTCTCGAAAGATAAAAAAAATAATAAATTAATAAACCGAACTGTAAACGACATCTCACTGAATCTTAAGAGCTGCAATGAGTTATTTGTAAATAGAGAACTCTCCCTATATCATGGTTGGCTTTTTATTTGCGCACAGAAACACGGCCCTTAAACCTTTCCACATTGATATATCATAGCCTGTGACTCCACTAAAGATATCATGATAGGATCTTTTACGATGAAATGTATTAGAACAGACTCAAATTATTCTATAAGCATGAAGGAAATTGTTTGTAGCAACCAAGAACATTTTGTGTCTTTTTATGCAGTATGTCGTCGTGGTACCCTGCGCTCAAGTTGTATTCAGAAAATAAACTTTAGGTTCTCCTTGACAAAATTTATATTTATTCTAAATATTATATTGCTAATGAGTAAATGAACTTACTATGTACGTTGCATGTCTCAGAGAGGGCCACATTTTTCTGTGTTAGATGATATACTGCATATATATATATATATATATATATATATATATATATATATATATATATATATATATATATATACATATATATATATATATATATATATATATATATATATTTTTTTTTTTTTTTTTTTTTTTTTTTTACTTTGAATTTTGTTGGCGACATAACATGTTATTCCTCTTTAGGGCCTTCAATTGCAATACCAGCTTTTCTCATTTCTACGTTGCATGTCTCAGAGAGGGCCACATTTTTCTGTTAGATGATATACTGCATATATATATATATATATATATATATATATATATATATATATATATACACATATACTATATGTATATATATATATATATATATATATATATATATATACAGTATATATATATATATATATATATATATTTTTTTTTTTTTTTTTTTTTTTTTTTACTTTGAATTTTGTTGGCGACATAACATGTTATTCCTCTTTAGGACCTTCAATTGCAATACCAGCTTTTCTCATTTCCTCACCTATTCCGAATTGTCAGCTATATTTTTTCACCTTTATACCATACAATGGTAATTATGGAAACAATTAAAAAAAAATCTTTATCAACTACAATAGAATAAGGGAAAATCCTAATTCATAAAACATTCATCTGATTCAATGACAAAATACGTTATTGACATGGCTACAAACTCTATTGCAGAGGTCCTCAACATATGGTTCAATGGCCCCTCATGGGCCACAATGGTTCACAAATTGGTTCACAAATCGAAAAATGGTGATAGTGGATATACTAGGGTTCTCTTCACTAGAAATGGGATTATGGCTACAAATTCTATTGCAGAGGTCCTCAAAATGTGTTTCAATGGCCCCTCATGGGCCACAATGGTTCACAAATTGGTTCACAAATCGAAAAATGGTGATAGTGGATATACTAGGGTTCTCTTCACTAGAAATGGGATTATGGCTACAAATTCTATTGCAGAGGTCCTCATGGGCCACAATGGTTCACAAATTGGTTCACAAATCGAAAAATGGTGATAGTAGATGTACTGGGGGTTCTCTTCACTAGTGATGGGATTTCATAGAGGCCAAAGACAGCAACACATATGAAAGGGGTACACAAGTTAAGAGGTTGAGAACCCCTGTTCTACTGTCACCAAAATGAACAAAAAGAAGGTAATAACGTAATTATTGCAATATCAACATTCCTTTTCATTTTATGCCTTTATGTCCAGACCGCCATGCCCCCCAGACTTGTTCCCAACTTGTAGCATTTGCAATTATCAACTGCCACTCGAACATATATTGGTGTTTAGGTCAAACCTCAGTGATGAAGCAATCCTGAATGGGCCTAACACTAAAGTAGCACTTTTTATCGCCTTTATAGTTGTATATATTTGTATTTCATTTCATGGACACGGTGTAAAGGGTACCTTCTTCTTTGATTCAGATTTCCTCCTCTTTATGAAATTCGTTACTAGATCCTTCCCTGGTTAGAAGTCTTTCTCGGTGAGACAAATGCTTCCGTCTAACAATCATGGATTTGCAGTTACCGTGGTCCAGAATAGTTTTATCCGGAGGAAAGTTTTGAAGTAGACAACACCGCACTATCACAAGTGAATGTCTGGTCAAGAGAGTGACGGCCTGGAAAGCGAACAGCGACAAGTTAAAAAGTGAAGTCAAATGTCAGACACCAATCATATGAAAACTGTCTGAAAATTTTGAACTTTTTTCCCTACAAAGGCGGATATTCAGGATGAACTTGATATGTTTTAATATCTTAATGGAAAATGACAGCATGAGGACTAAAAATGCTTTTACATTAAATATCAACCACATGAGAAACACTAGCCTCAAGCTACCAGACGTAATCTAGAAATGGGTAGAAGCAATTTTGTTAACAGCAGAAGCGGGGTGAAATATTTTTTAAAGATTTTAAGATTCAACTGGACAAACAAAAAAAGTATTTCGTTTGTTTGCCTATATCTGTTTATCTTTCTCGTTTCATCTTTCTCTCTCTGCATCCAACCGGAAGTCTTCTGTCATCAGGCTTTGTCATTGTACGCTATTGTAATTCAACTCTTTTCACCTCCAAAGGAGGTCCTCTTCGGCTGAATGGCAAACGACTGACACGAGAAGAAATATATACGTCATCCATAGTACTGACAGAATGGATCGAGATGATCACCAGCCAGGATGAATGTACATAGTCAATAACAGTGACAAGGTTAATAACATTTAATCGGACAAGTGAGTAACACTTGACATCCCGTTTTTTTTTTTTTTTTTAGGTTCAGACTCGAATAGTTTTACTTTGAACTCTCAAATGTCCAGAATATGTATATCTCCTTTCCATACGCTTTGTGGCAGTCATCCTGTAGTATTCAGGAAACCAAATATAAACGTTCTGTTCAGTTTATGTGTGGTCATACTCTTCGTAGGAGGCTTCGATTTGCCACAATTAGAGAAAGAAAAAAGAGAATGCCCTTATTTTTCAGGACCCAGTATACACCGAAAAGAACCCATCACCTACCTAAGGTCTGGAAGAGTCTGTCACAAAGCACCTAATAAAGTAAGAACGCGAGCTCCAACAGGGAGCTTAGACCGCAACAGGAAACTACAGACAGGTGCGAGATGGTGATGTTTCCTTTGCTAATTAGATGTACCTCGTACTGGCGGTGTCGTAGTGAAGAGATTACTTGAGTCTTAGGTCCTGTTCACACTAGCGGTTTGAACCGCTTGGAAACCGCGATGGTACCACATAGTCAAGTAAAAACTACGCGGTTGTGCGTGTGGGCTTCCACCGATGTACATTGTAAATAAACCGTCGCGGTTCAAACCGCTTGTGTGAACTGGGCTTTCACTTATTCGCTACGATGCTATTCCTTTAGATAAAAAAAAAAAAAAAAAAAAAAAATCAGCGTTAACCACAAGAAAATCCGTCGAGAACACCATAGCAAATAAGTTAATGTCTGTTTATGTCAGGGTGTCAAACTCAAATCCTTTCGAGGGCCAATTATACACTTAGTTATGGACTCGAGGGCTATAAAATTTAAAAATAAACGAATGAAAATATATAAAATAAATAAATGAAAAATAAATAAATAAAAAATAAAAGTTATTATGTCTCGTCTTAACAGTTCAGTTACATTTTCCGCAGTTATAACAATTATAGTAACTCAAGTTGAAAAATCTCTTGTCACCTCGGGGGCCAATTAAGGCCATCCCGCGGGCCGCATTTGGCCCGCGGGCCATGAGTTTGACACCCCTGGTTTATGTCATCTTTTCTACCAACTCAGAAAACATCATATTCAATTTTGATGCAACTACGAACTCGTTTTAGAGCCCACACTTCTTCATCCAACCTAATACTTCACCCCTAAATAACCCTGATCCTATGAAAATGTACGCCTACGGGAAAACGTGACTTACATATTGTCTCGACATAATCAGCAATTTGCACATTATATTAGACTTCATTTTGGAATCGTCTGAACTGTGTCAGATGTCTACAGAGAGTCACAATCACCAAGGTCGACGTTGCTCGTGCAAATGATGAACCTCAAGCATGTGCAGACAGCCTAAGGCAGCGTTTCTCAACCTTTTTACCCTTGCGTAACCTTTAAAAGAAATATCATATTTCAAGGAACCCCTGCGCAAAAAAAAAAAAAAACACATATACCATATCTTTCTCATTTTATTTTCATCATAACAATAGGTTACATAGGATGATGTCTATATTACATTATTACAATAACCAAGAATATGCCGTGTGTGTTTGATTATATTACGTATGCGAAATTAAATAAAAAAAATAAAAAGTGCATTAGCTTATCTCACTTGTTCTCGCGGAACCCTTAGGGACCTTTTGCGGAACCTTAGGTTTCCGGGAAACCCTGGTTGAGAAACGCTGGCCTAAGGTCACAAACAATCCCTGACGATCAATCCTTTGAAGCTTTACGCCATAGCTGTAGAAAATCGTATGGCGCAGGCAAAAACCTACAACTGGTTTCATTGTAGCTAAAACCTACAACTGGTTTCATTGGATAGAAGAGTTTGATTAACTTCAGCAACCTACAACTGGTATCATTGGATACAAGAGTTCGATTAACTTCAGTATGGTTGCTGCATTCAGCTGAAGAAATTAATTCGGCGTCACCCAGAACCAATTCTTTAAGGCGCGTCATCGTACTGAAGGGTCTAAAACTCGTAATGAAATCATCTCGATCTGTCTCGTCTCGCCTCGCAGACGACAACGTCGCCACTCTTAGACTATGTCCATTTGACCTCCTCGCCTGCCCGCTCTGGGCTCCCCACCCCCAGCCGACCCCAGCCTTGCTTTCCCTCCTACTGCATCTCCTCATTTCAGTTTCAATCAATCAGTCAAATCAGCTGTCCTGAGTCCACTGCTGAATAAAGGCCTCCTTCATAGCATTCCATGATTCACACGGCCGCGCCTTCCTCTGCCATGTAACTCCTGCAAACTTCTCGATCTCGTCTCTCCACCTGTCATTTCAGTTATACTACCATTAAAAATATTTCCCTTCTTTCTGTCTGTACCTACGACTTAGCCTCCTACTCCTTTCCTAACTTTGTTGGTTGAGATGTTGATTAATAAACACCCTAAAAAGATTAAAAGAAATTGTCCAGTGCCAATAGCCTCCTTTTATACACAACTATTTTTTTTTTCCTACACACTTCTCTTCCCCGACCACAAACACTGATCCCGCGCGAGTGGGTGGTCTTTCCTGGGTAGTCCATAGTCCAAACTTGCGTTTCTCTTCCCTTCCACGGCCATCATCATCACTTTCCTTACCGCCATAATCACCTTCTTTGGCCGTAATATTCTCTTTGTCATTAACTTATTCGCATCAACTTCCTGTCCCTGACTCGCTTCCACCTCCTATGTATACATTTTCACCCTGAGTACATTTAATCAGCTACGAAAACAGATGACTTCTCGTATACGAAAAGTGACTTATTTATTCTGGAGTTCTGTCGTGCAACATAACAAGAGCGTCTGGTTGGTTGTAGATAAATCTTTAATCAAACACGTGAAAACAGCGAGAACAATATGATTCGCAAATAGCAGGTGTCAAAGGGTGAGAATAAGATGGTGGCTTAGTTGTGGAACAAAAGGTCCCCTGTCTATGCTCTTCCTTTGTAATCCTTTGTAAGCACAAATTTCTACACAGGTGGATGGATTTGTGAAACAAATTGGATGCAAAAATAATCCTGGCCAACAGCATAATTGAATTTGATGCAAAGTTTGATAAATGGAAACATTTACCCATTAACACAGTTCCATTTCCGTATAGAACAACTGGGTAAATACATCTATGCACGTACACACAAAAGATGTAAAATGCACACACAAGAAAACAAATAGAAAAACACGGTCACATGTACATGCAACTGCATACACACTACATGCACTTGAATGTGCATGAACACCCAATTACCTCAACAGCGATATCGCCCCCGAGACGACACAGAAAACGGTCATGTTGTGCACAATTTAATAGGCCTGTCCTAAAACCCCCCAGACTTGTTTCGTGAGTGAAACTATCTGTCGCCTGCCTACCACAAGGAAAGAATAGTTCGAGTCCTGAAGTGGAGCGTCTCGCCTTAGTGTCCCTTGTCTACTCGAATTTCACTGAAAGTGTGACTTCACCACTCATGAATTTTACACATCCTGGCATCCTCAAACATGGATGATTTCACTCTTACTGGTCTACTCGGATGTAGAATCGTAAGAAATATACGTATAATTCGAGTTTTTCCTCAGCTGAAGATAATCGCCTAGAAGCTGATTGGATAATGAAATGCGGCAAAATGTGTAACGAAATGGAAATTCAAAACGTTCCTCATCAACGTTTTTATGGAAATTCAAAACGTTCTTTATCAACGTTTTTAAACAATTTTTATGCCTTGGAGTGAATGACATTTCCCGGCTGCATTTCAAGTAAAGTCATAATTACTGCGAAAATAAACTCCAGTCTCTGTAAACGTGATAACATAACTATGATAGATGTGCTTAACAATTTTTTTCTAATTGCTGGTTACCATTTCGTTCTCGTCACTTGTCACCTGTTCTTCGCTACTTACGTTGTCCTCACTGTCCTCACATGTTTGAGCAAAAAAAAAAAAAAAAAAAAAAAAAAAAAAAAAAAAAAAAAAAAAAAAAAAAAAAAACAAAAAAAAAAAAAAAAAAATCTATCTCAGCCAACCAAACACCCTTGTTATCTGGGTTCAATTAAGGGGCTATCACACTGGGCTATTTTCGTCCAACCTCCAATTAATCGGCGGTACCGTCCACCTCCAAAACCTTTCCCGCCGTAAAATCACTATGGCAAACTATTTTATTTTCTCAACAAATTATTTTCCTCCAGCATATCCGATTCCTTCCCGGAGGATGCGAGCTGCAAATCTTCCCCCAACAGTCGGAGGAAAAATAGCCCAGTGTGATAACGCCTACAGGTAAAGGGGCAGGTGGTCCTCGGGACTGAGAAATATTACATCTCTTGTACACATGAAAGCGTCCAGTCTCTTTGTTGACAATACGTGTTTCCATGATCCTCCATACTGTTTTTTGCTCTCGTTACGTTTTCTTTGCACTAAGTCTTCTGTCACAACGCTTATATTGTTTTCTCTACACCTTGCATTCTTTTAAATCTAAGTTCCTTATAGCTCAAAGCTAACCTGTTGTTTTTTCAATTCCAATTTCTTATCCTATCTTAAAACTATTCTGAGTATTACTCACTGGTCTTTTCCGCTTATATTAGAGAGCGCGGTCTTTGGGTCAACTCTATGTTTATATCGTTACGCAGCTTCCCATTGTATTGTGCTTTATACAATTTCACTATTTGGCCTTTATCAACCCTGCAACGGAAGGTATTCATCAGGATGAGCTATGTCTCCTTTCGCTAATGAGGGAGGACCAGTGAGACAAGCAGCCTGGCGACTGGAAAGGAAAAATGTGTCATCCAATTTATAAAGGGTCAAGGGGCTCGACTGTCCTCTGCAGAGACTGGTACACAGATGGGATATCGGAAACTTCTGTTCCACATTGAACAATGAGAAGAAAAAAAAAAAAATCTTCCGCAATTTTGAGCGATCAGCTACACAGATCGTTAGAGCGTCAGCTGCTATACGATTTAACAAAAATTGTATTAGAGAGAAAAAAATTCCAAGAACTTCCTTCACTTATCAATGACTCTTTAGGATTTCTTCTTCACTCTTTGCAAAAAATAGCTGTCTAGACTCGCCTCTCATCTATTGGATGAATTTCCTCATTGCTCTTGGATACCAGACAAGTTCCACCTCCCACCTCCTCTCTCCTCCAACGCCCACCTCCCCGTGTTTTCTGACCTAACCCGTTATTTTTTTTTTCTTTTTTTTTTTTCCTCTCCCCGTTCCGCATTGTCACGTTATTACCACACCCTTTCCTTGTGGACAATTCTGGTGTCTTCCCCTTTCTATCCATGCCATTTGTGCTCGTTACTCGTCTGTTTGTTTATTTCCTTCATCGTTACCTTGATCATCGACTTTTTTTCTGACTTTTATTTTTCTTTGGCCGGCCCACTTCCGACTTCAACCCTGTCTGCAAGGTCTTGACATTTCTTGTCTTTCAATATTATCTCCTTCCACTTAGATTAATTTCCTGTTTGTTTTTTTCTCTCTCTACGTTTTCTCCTACTATTGTAAAAGTCTTCTACTTCTCCATCATGACTCCTAAGTATCACATCATAAAACATCAACCAGTTTATCTTTCCCACAACCAATCAACACCATCTCCTGCCCGTCTAACCCGCTTGCTAACATCACCACACCCGTGATGTTTTCTCTTCATTTCTCTAGTTCATATTACGTCTCCACAGTAACGCCTTTCTTTACCCAATCTCCTCCCCATCTCCTCGCAATCTCCTCATCGCCAGCACATCCAAGCCATTCTAGCCA
>NC_134797.1:32866262-32871262 GCF_046742065.1 Oratosquilla oratoria
CAGATCGGGGAGGCCTGCTCGATGTGATGTGCGTCTATGTTATGTGTGTGTAAGCACGCGCGCGCGCGCGTGTGTGTGTGTGTTTGTGTGCGTGTCTGTGTGTGTGATAGAGAGAGGTAGGGATAGATAGATAGATAGACAGATAGATAGATAGAGAGAGGGAGAGAGAGAGAGAGAGAGAGAGAGAGAGAGAGAGAGAGAGAGAGAGAGAGAGAGAGAGAGAGAGAGAGGGAGAAAGAGAGAGAGAGAGAGAGAGAGAAAGGGAGAGAGAGATTGTGTATGTTTGTGTGTTTGTGTGTTACTGGGAATAGCTCCTTACTATGTTTTACAATTAGATATAGAAATTAGGTAAACACACACTCACACACACACACACACACACACACACACACACACACACACACACACACACACACACACACACACACACATAACAAGTTGACTGAAGAGAAAATTAAGTTGGAGGTCAGTGTGAAGCAGTGGAACGAGAAGTCCAAGTAAATGAAGGAAATACCAGGGAAACCAAATAAGGACAGAAAGGGTGGTTGACATGCAAAAAAGGGACAAGTAGAGTCACGAAAAATTATATAAGAAAAAAAAAGGAATAAAGAAAAATATGAAGACGGGGGTGTGAAGAGTACTTAAAAACTGAGAAAGTTCACAAGAGAAATGGTACTAAACCCAACTAACTCAACCATTCTACTCCCACCACAAAGTGGGAAGTAAGAAACCCCTGGTAGGGCAAGCCCTGTCACTTGTGGCAAGCCGCTGTTTTTTTTTTTTTTTTTTTTTTAGGCCGATGTCTGGGTTGCCTCCCCACCTGGCCAGGGCTGTCGGGAATCAACGCAAGACGCATGCAGCGGCTCCCGGGAATCGAACTCACGACCACCTTCTCATGAGTTCGACACGGTATCCACTAAACAAGCGTGGGGCTCAAGAGGAATGGTACGACTGAAGTGGGTTGCAGTTAGCAGTCGAAATATATACATACATACATATACAAAAGGCTTTTTTCCCCCCTTATAAGGGAGGTAGCCAAAAGACAAAGGCATAGAAACCACTCCCACCCATTCCCCCTGCATACTCCACTTCCATCCACCCCCTCCCTCCCTCTTATCTTGGCACCTCCTGGATGACGGGTCATCTCTGCATCTTGTCCACTGCCTTGGGTAGACAAACGAAAATGTATTTTAGTGGTAGAGTGGCAAGAGTAGCATTTATTAAAAATAAAAAATAAAAAATAAAATAAAAGAAAGACAGAGGAAATGGTGCAATTTATAATGGGCAATGACCAATGCTTAAATGAAGGAAAAGGAAAAGATGCTGAGCAGATATATGCAAGACCAATGAAAACAATGCGAATAACAAATCCAAGTGGACGAAAATTAATGAGTAAAATTGGAAACTCTCACATGTTGTCAAATTCAGGAACGTTTGGGTAAGCAGGAATGCAACAAAGTAAAAGAGTGATGATATTGTTTAACGTTAAAAACTCCCCCCCTGTTGGAAAGCCAGGACAGTGTTCCTCACAGAGGAATTTGTAGCGTGAAATTTCATGAACCATTCCCTTGGGTCAACTTCGCTGGTGGCAGGGTTCGAACTGCCATCCCCTCGACCTTCACCACAAGAAACAACGCCCTAATCCGCTCAGCCAGAGAAGAGAGAGAGAGAGAGAGAGAGAGAGAGAAACAAAGAAAAGAGAACAACTTTATTGTTGGAGAGTGATAGATCCTAAAGTGAGGAATTGGATCACAGAAAAAGACCTAGAGGAGAAAGAAAGAGAGGAAAGGAAGTAAATTGATTAAATGTAGCAGATATAGATGAATAGATATGAGCAAATTTAGAAATAAACGACTACCTTAAGGAGAAAGGATCAGGTACAATATGCTTTCTGAAACTAAGCTCAATGGCTATCTTGATGTTCAGGTGGGTGAGTGAAAAACTAACATCTGAGGAAGGGACGGGAGAGGAAAAATGGAAGGTGCGTGATAATAACAGTGGAAAGGAGTATCAAAGTCGAAGGATCAGACACAATATGCTTTGCTGAAACTAAAATAAATATCTATATTGATGTTCAGGTGGGCGAGGGAAAATCTAACATCTGAGGAAGAGACAGAAGAAGAAAAATGGAAGGGGCATGATAATATCAGTGAAAAGAAGTATTAAAGTCGAAGAGGTGGAATTGAGAGATGGAATGGTCGAGAAAATTGATATAAAAATTACAAGTGAAGAGTGTGGAAAAAGACATCGCATACATTTCCTAAAAACAAGAACATGGAATGAAGCAGGGTACAAAGAACTAATAGATAACACAGCTGAGCCATTGAAAAGTTTTTTTAAAGAAAAAAAAATAGAAGGTAATTCTTATGGACGACTTTAATTGTGGAGAGGTTATATGGAAGGAATGGGAGACAGAGGGAAGTGAGGAATCCTGGGGCAACATATTACACAATGTAACACATGTTTTTTTTATTTGTATTTTTTCATGTTTATATATGTATTTCGTGTCACTGAATCCAAATATTACATTAGTTTTGACGTAACATCGATATTTCTTTATTTATTCTTGATTTTATATTTTATTGTTATATACGCAACCTTTCTCTACAGTAGTTAATTGATTCAATCTACTTTAGCATTCTAAGGATAATTATACAACATCTAGTATTTTTTTCATAATATGAAGTGTATTTAAGAGCTACAATATTAGTAAGAACAAAATAAACACTTTGCACTGCAAGTGTTTTGATGACTCTTCTCATGATTAGAAGTGCTTTGACGATCGAGATTTTCTAGAATGCATGCTTTCGTCTTTTCTGACTAGTGACCGTATGTAATCTCCCATCATAGCAGTATTCCATCGTCCTTGATATCTTCTTTCCATAGTTGCGATATCCTGATGAAATCTCTCGCCATGCTCCTCACTGACAGCCCCCAAGTTTTCGGGGAAGAAATCTAGGTGAGAATGCAAGAAATGTATCTTCAAGGACATACGACAACCAAGTTTCCTGAAGTTCTCAATAAGCTTTGCCACTATTTGTTTATAATTAGGGTCCTTGTGATTTCCTAGGAATCCACGAACTACATCACGAAATGAACACCAAGCTTCTCTTTCAACTTTCGTCATCGCTCTTTCCAGTTTCTCCGACTTCAACATTTTGTTTACCTAGGGTCCAACAAATATACCACCCTTGAGCTTAGCCTCAGATAGCTTGGGAAACATGAGACAAATTTCTTGGAAAGTTTCGCCTCCAAAATCCAAAGCCTTCACAAACTGTTTAATTAACTCTAGCTTGATATGAAGTGGGGGTAATAAAACTTTTTTCGAATCTACTAGAGGCTGAGAACATTTAACATTCCTGGCTGCAGTTCAACTCTTGGGGGCCAATGAACTTTATTATAATGATCATCATCAGCCCTGCTGTCCCATAAACAAAGAAAACAGGAATACTTTGTGTATCCCCCTTGTAAGCCAAGCAAAAAGGCTAGCATCTTGAAATCACCACAAACATCCCATTTGAATTCAGCATAATTGATTTTTTCAAGAAGCTGTTTGACATTATGATAGTTTTCTTTCTTCTATGCAGAGTGTGCAAAAGGCAAAGATGGGTATTTATTTCCATTGTAGAGCAACACGGCTTTGAGACTTCGTGTTAAGCCATCTATGTAAAGTCGCCATTCTTCTGGATCA
This sequence comes from Oratosquilla oratoria, assembly GCF_046742065.1. NCBI lineage: Eukaryota > Metazoa > Arthropoda > Malacostraca > Stomatopoda > Squillidae > Oratosquilla > Oratosquilla oratoria. The sequence goes on from NC_134797.1 coordinate 32,869,954, forward strand.
TGTTCGAGTCCAAGGGATTTAAACAAACCAGTAACGTATTTATAATAACACAGATCATTACTAATTTCATAGTAAATTTAAATTTTTTCATGTCGTTCCCGGTACACAGATGTCCTGCAGTCTTCCCTTAGTAGATTCTATTCCTTCAGTCTTTATGTAAGAAGTTCAACTCCTGACAGAGTAAGATCTAAATCCCAGATTAAATCATCTAACTCACTCTGATTTGGAAAATGAGGCTTCGAAGTCGTTCTTGGTACGAAAGCTTCGTCTCCCATTTCATGGCTGCTGCTACCTGCCTACCCTTCAGATGAAATTTCCATTGGATCTTCCATCTGTAAAGAAAGAAACAACTAAATATAGCAACTTCAACAAAGACGAATAGCATTAGTATTCCATATATCTTTAGGAAAGTACTTATTGAAGTTAATTAAAAGTAAAGAGAGTATGATAAAAATAAACTTGCATTTTCTGGTGGTTGTGGTACTGGTAAGCTATCATCATGTGGGACAGGTGCTCTAGATGATGGTATGTCTGGATACTGCAGAGCTTGTCTTCCTTTCACTTTCCTGTACTTCGTCACATCAATCATGCAAAAGTAGCAGTCGTCGTGATGGTTCTTCGGCTCTCTCCATATTCTAGGAATGGCAAAAGGCATTGCCCTTCCTGTACCTCTCAGCCATCCTTCTAGAGTAGATCGGCAGCTTCCACATATCACATGAGGTGCCCATGGCTTGTCCTGGTCACCCATGGGCATTCCGAAATAGAGTCTGTACGCTATCCACACTTTAGCACCTCTCACGATCTTATGTAGTACTTGTTTTTTTCCCAATATAATAACCACACACATAGCAAAATGTATCAGGAGAATTTTCACATCCTCTAGTAGCCATCTTAACAGGTAAATAGTTCAGTCATTGATCTGAAAGAGAATAAACATTTAGTAGCAGACCACATAACAATTCCAAAATATACATGGTAACATTGAAATTATATGTATTTCTATAACGGTCGATGATACAGAAAAAATAATTGCATATTTGAAATCAGCAGGAAAACTGGATTAATAAACTCTAAAAAAAATACAACAAACAAAACTTTTTAAAATAATGTTACGTTGTGTTATGTAATATAGCAATAAATAATATAAAAGCCCAATGGGTGCAAGAACCAACATGTGTGTGTGTGTGTGTGTGTGTGTGTGTGTGTGTGTGTGTGTGTGTGTGTGTGTGTGTGTGTGTGTGTGTGTATGCGCGCGTGCGCTTCCATGCGTGTGTACGTGTTTGTGCATCTGTTTGCGTATGTGTTTATT
>NC_134797.1:32876262-32898762 GCF_046742065.1 Oratosquilla oratoria
TTAGTGTTCCGAGAAAAATACATAATGCCCATCATGACTTAATAACCGTAATTATCTTCAAAACGCCTTGAACAGTCTTTAAGACGCCCTTACGACACCTCTACTTGGTGACCTAAAGGAGAATCTCACTTTGTGGGCTAATCTTTCTGGTCCTCACAACTGTGTGATCCACAATAATAAGATCAATTCCAGGATTAAAGTCTTAGTGTGACCAGGTCCAACACATTCAAAGGTTGTTTCACTAGAACCGCTATAATCAGGTATGATGTACCGCAGTGCCATTGCGTGTTGTTTGATGCTCAACCTTACTATTCTGTCGAGGTGCTCAGAGTCGGTAGGACTCATTAACAAGTATTGTCCTCCCCAATTTGATCATGTCCAGTTGAATCATTTCACGTAAAGCTTGCCTAGTCCAGAAGAGGGTTCCATGGTGTCACTGTGTCTAGCTGAATAATTTCATTTGCCTAGTTCAGAAGAACATCCCATCGTGTCATTGTGCCTATCTGAATAATTTCATTTGCTTAGTCCAGAAGCACCCCTTCGTGTCATCGTGTTTAATTGATTTATTTCGTTTGCCTAGTCCAGAAGAACACCCCATCGTGTTTAATTGAATCATTTCGTTTGCCTAAGAACGTCCCGACAGTTTTTCATTTCCTGGGCAGAATAACAATCTCGAGGAAACAACTGATTATGATGTTCTTTTAGGTTACAACAACCTAAATTTAGAATGTGCTACTTAAGATCGTCATGAAAGGTCCCCTGGTACTGTTCGATATTTTGTATAAGTGGATAAAAAATACAGTTTCTTTTTGTCTTTATGCATTGCCTTACTACAGTGTTATTCAACAACTCAGCAGGGTTTCATTAAATCTCGGAATAAACTAATTTAGCACCCAGCTACTTTTCCATCATTCTTTAAATGGACTGCACAGCTTCTGAATTTGTCATCACTCAAATTTAACGACGACATTTATGGACATCCAAGGAGCGTTTTGATTGATACTTAGTAATTCTAAAAAAATATATATATATTTGTGAGGAATTCACATAATCATCCTACTATTCTGGACATCTCAAACTGAACTACAAATGAAATGAGGTACTAACTATAGATTTCATGAACGCTTCATGGCCCCAGATTGGTCTGTAGAGAAGACTATTCCAACTCTAAAGGCTAAAGTGTCCACATCTCAGTGAGGTTGACGCACTACAGCGACAGATCCGTTTTCCATCCCGTGCTCCCTTTTCACTCCTCTGCATTTTACATTCTCGCCTCTTTTGTGACCCTGGAGTCTGTCCTTGTGTAACCCGTTCATCCTCTTCCTATCTTCGCGCCTGTGATTCTCTTTCTCTCTCTCCTTTTTTTTTTCTTTTTTTTTTTGCCATGTGGTAGTGTCTCTATCCGTATCTGTGTCAGCTGTTCGGGTACCACTTGGGCCATCTGCACGGGTGTCCATTGTGTGTGATCTCCTCCTACGGCATCTGGAGGAATTTCATCATTCGTAGCATCTTCGGACTGTTTCCTTACCTCCCGTCGATCCTATTCCTAAATATCTATATGAGATGCAAAATTCTAATCCGTAGGATATTACATCCCTATTCATTAACATCCCATTAAACACAAGGTGTTTAATGGTAACACTATGATTTTTTTTTTCTTTTTGAAAAATTAGTCTTTCCAGCGTATAGTTGAACTGACCAAAACAATCCTGTCAGCATAGGCAGCTGCATTTTCTAATAGAAATTTTATTAATTTACTAACGAGACTTCTGGTAGTCATAAATACGATGAATGGAGGCTGGAATTAACGTGTTAATTTTCATGAGAAATGCACTAGTTGTCTACTGGGAGTATCTAGAACTCTCCCTTGTATAACCGGGAGTATCAAATTCACTCCGTCTGCGTTTCTGCTTGTGCCTGAGGTCTCCGAAACCCTTGCAGTCACCAAAAGTGCCACGTCTCGCTTCTCTTTCGTGACATTTCACGTTTATTCATGCTATGCAATGACGACAACTACTTACGAAATGGGCAAATATTAGAGGTAATTTATGTGTAAATGGGGAGCTACGAGCAACTAGGTCACGCTATGCATATAGTTGATAGTAATGATAATGACAATTGTTGTCTCGAGTTTCACAACCACACAGTGCTGGCGATGGTCCTTGGTTCCTCCCATAGATAACTTTGGGGAAGAATCTTCGAACTGTTGTTTGTGCTTCATTAATGTGGAACAGTTTCTACGTAGTATTAATAGTAGGAAGATGGATGCAGTCGCTAGATTTAGTCATCCTTTTGTCAAAAAGTGGAGGAAATACAAATAAAGTTAACTGAGAAAAATATTGGTCCAGTGACCGAATGTCAGCCCCTCGGGACGAGATTTGAAGACGGGCACTATGTACAGGCATCTCACTGCTCCCTTGAATAGGTGGTCACTCAGTACAGTTAACAAGCAATCACTGTTCAAGCAATCAACTGGCCTGCTGGAGGATGATTTGGTGTTACTATGCATATTGCAATCGAACGAATTAACAACTTCTACAGACGAAGTTAATTGTACGGAGATAAACAAGTGTTCATTTTAGCAGCTGTCATAGAGATGAACAGTTGTTCGCATGATGCAGATGAACAGCTGGTTCTCGATGTGTAACCCGGAGTGGAGAGGACGGGTTTTCTTACTGACCTTGTGCGCAGCAAAGTGGTTTGTGGCCCAACATCCCACTCGAGTTTGACGGCAGATCGATCTAAAGTCTAACTCGCCCTCTCAATGCGAAATTTAATCAACACAGAATAGTGGGCTGTACCCCTCCATCCCACCCAAGTTTGACGGCAGATTGATCTAATGTTTAACTTGCTCTTTCAATCCGAAATTTAATTAACACAGAATGCATGCGTTGCTGTTGTGCAACTATATTGATCACTTTGAACAATGAAGAAAATTAATTATAACAGCGCCTGCGCGCTTGATTTTGAGTTTGGTGACTTTTTTTTTTATAGTAGACAGCTTTGAAGACGTGCCGTGAGATTTAACACAATTTTGTAAGTTCAATCTTCTGTGCCCCGACTACCTGTGCATTTATTATATGGGCCTACCAAAAGGTGGCGACAACTACCATGTTATGGAAAGTTTTGTCAAACGTGATTTGTGATAAGTTTACCCATAGTCTACCCCGAATTATGAAAAAACATACAATAATAATAATAATAATAATGATAATAATAATAATAATAATAATAATAATAATAATAATAATAATAATAATAATAATAATAATAATGATAATAATAATAATAATAATAATAATAATAATAATAATAATAATAATAATAATAATAATAATAATAATAATAATAATAATAATAATAATAATAATAATAATAATAATAATAATAGCAAATAAATAAATAAATAAAACAAGGCTTTTTCTATAAGGTAAAATCGAAAGTTCGAGTTGAGTGGAGATGCGATGAGACTGTTGCGATGAGACTGTTGCGCGCCATGAAGTAATGAGGGCCGAAGTGATTTTAGATTTGTTCTTCCCTATAAATTACGCCTAGGAGAAAAAAGACATGACGTCCTTAGGTTGTGAACTGTGACAATATGTGATAATGAGCCCATAATGTGTCCATGCGTCATTAAAATGAACTAGAGCATTTCTGTCAGGAAGTCGAATACAGTAACGATAATATTGTTGCATTCACATTTTCGACTAGATTGTTACGAACAATATAGATTGTCCCTGTCCACCAGATTTTCCAGACGTGCTGATGAGAACGTTTGTATAGATGTGGGTTCATGAACGGTATTGTTTGACCGACCCCATGACAACTGCCAGCCATGCATGGGAAATTTGGCTCTAGTGAACCTATCGTGTTTAGTTAAATGCTGGTTTACCTCCCTACTTCATCCTTCCTCTCCTCGTCCTCTTCTTCCTTCTCCTCCTCCTTATTTTCCTCCTCCTCTCCTCCTTTTTTCTCCTCCTCCTTTTTCTTCTCCTCCGCATCCTATTCCTTCTCCTCCTCCTCCTCATTTTCTTTCTCCTCCTCCTCCTCCTCATTTTCTTTCTCCTCCTCCTCCTCCTCATTTTCTTTCTCCTCCTCCTCCTCCTCTTCCTCCTCATTTTCCTTCTCCTCCTCCTCTTTTTCTTTCTCCTCCTCCTCCTCTTCATTTTCTTTCTCATCTTCCTCCTCTTTATCCTCTTTCTCATTCTCCTCCACCTCCTCCTCCTCCTCCTTCTTGACATCTCGGCGACATTCCTTCGTTGGCGAAGGGGTTATGCCATCCTCATAATGTAGGCTTCATCCCCGAAAAAAGGGTGGAAAGTTCAGTCTGGAAAAGCCATACAGGGAACATACAAAGGAACACAAAGGAATACAAAGGAATAACAAAACTGCAGGCCTATTGGCCCTAACGAGGCTGTTTGTGTTTACTATACTAAGCTACAGTTAAGAAAACAGGGCAACTAGGCGATAGAAGATGAACTAACACTACTGCTATATAAAGACATTCATTACAACTAAAGTCTTAATACTGATAGATGCTGCACTGCTGTCGCTGGAATTGGGATGAAAAAAAAAACGTGCATTCAAGTGCAATGACCCATGTGTAGCTTGTTCAAGGGTGGTCGGCGTCTGTCTTTTTTTTTTTTTTATGTAAAACGATGATAAGATCAAGGGTGAGTGATGTCGTCTCTGGAAACGAGAGCATTTGATGTGATGACGGAATCAGACCCAAAATTGGAACATAGTTCTCTTTTAGTTCTGTTTTTTTCTTAATAGAGGTTAGGGAGAGATAGCATATATAAAAAAAAATACTACTTTGGATCCTACGCCATTTCTATTTTATTTTTTTAGGAAGACATAGTTGACAAAAGCAAAAAATTGCTCCAGTTCTGATGTGAATTCTGTGGTTTGCTGAAACAGCAATTCTCCTGTCACTGAATTCACGCGAGAGGATTTTTACAAAATATACTGTTTGCGTGCTGTTATCGTAGCCCCAAAGAATCTGCTCTTTGCTCTGATGTGTACTCATATTTGTCCTTTGAGAAAACATGTTTTCAAGTTCCTTGCCCAGCAAGGAAGAGAAGATGGCTTTTATCTTCTGTTCCTTGCTGGCGGAGAGCGCCATTTTTCTGAACATGAGATGATATGCCTGTTACTCGGCTCCAGAAGCGATGAGACGACAAAGACCTGTCTCGGTCTGAACAAAAGGGAGGGGCAGCGGGATCTGTTGAGCGTTGAATGTGGGTGTTCTCCTCTTTCTTCTAGAGATGCCAGGCTCTTGTTCATTCCAATGTTCTCCACACTTTCGCTGGCGAAAGGTGCTGTGAGTGATAGAAGTTCTGGGTGCTTACAGAAGAGATGACATAGGCTGCGTGTCGACTATAAGAAGGTGAAACTCGTTTCAATGGACCTTTTACTGTACCACCGGTTGGCACCATTTTTGTCCTGGCTGCCACAGTGACATTTCATTTATCCCTCCCCCCCCCACTCCCTCTTCGTAGCAAAAGGTTGCACGTGCTATATATTTTGAGTTCTGTCTGAGGGAATGCGTTTTAGATCGTGTTCATGAAGAGCATAATCCCATCTTTGTTTCTACAGGAGTCTCTTATTCTCACACAATACAGAGTCTCAGTTTTCGAAAAATATTTTGAGTAGAGCAAATATTCCATGGAATTGTATGTTTCAGTAGTAAACCATAAGGTTTAGTTATGTCGATGCAAGACATTATCAATGTGGCTCAGATCCATTATTCTCTTATGGAAAATGGAGTCAGATATGCAGATGCCATGGCGAATTATAGCACGTGAACACCTCAAAGTAGGTTTTGCATGCTCGTGGTCCAGATGTTCAGTTTACCAAGTGTTGAGCATGAATCTGGCTTTTGGCTGTGCATCTTTCAATAGCTGTGTATTTCGTGCGTCTTTTTTTTTCAATCTGCATCCACAACGACAGTGCGGTTTGCATGGTCTATTTTTCCTTGATGGATCTCACATATGGTTTGCCCATAAAGTCGGTGCCGTTTGGCAACACTTTCGTAGGGGTTTCCTGGATTTGTCCATGTACTGTATTGTGCCTTGTTTTTTTTTTTACTGTAATATTACATTGACCCTGTATTTATGAGACATCGTGCACATTTGTGTTCATCAGGGGGCAACCACTGTACTTTTGGAGCAATGAAATGACGTTTTTTTTTTCAAGTTGCTCACGCTAGTTTCCATGTTTGCTTTAAATCTGCGTTGAACTTTTGTTGGGGGAATCCTAATGAGGTCCTTCACCCTCATCACCATAATACTTTCTTGTTTTCACTGAAGAGACGTAAGAAACGAAAGAAGTTGAGACAGATGAGGTCTGCATACTCGTAGGTGGTGTTGATGTGAAAAAAGGGCACGGTTTTATTTTGTTTAGTGCAGGGGTTCTCAACCTTTTCCCGTTTTCTACGTACCCCGTGAGTCATCAGACCATCGACCCGTACCTCCATTAACCTGACACAGAATAGAAAACGGTAATATATTAAGACTAAATTAAATATACAGCGGTACCGTAATGGATATCAAATAGTTTGAATTATAACGACTTTATTCACCAGTTAACCATTAGCATAAAAAATGATGTAGTGATACTACACACGCAGTAGTGAAACTGAAGTTACTTTCGCTAGTCATCTAAGTGTCCTTGTCAACCGTCCCGCGAACTCCGGGTTGAGAACTTGGACTAACTCCATTTAAGCTGGGACTCGTCCATCAACAGAGAATAGTCATCAGGCTTTTGCCACATCGACATGCATACTATGCAGCACGGCATTCGAGAGGACTCGAGTCGGTTGGAAGGAGGAGGAAGGAAGGGTGTAGGGGAAAAGGAAAGGCAGATAGGAAGATCTAGCCATTTAATGCATTCCACAGTGTGTGTTGGTTAGATGTGTATTCCAAGATTCCTTTCCCCCCCTTGTTTACTGCACAGCTGAATAGAATTGTCTGTTGGTCGTCATCGGCATGTACTCGTATCTGAATATCATAGTTTCCAAGTCCCAATAGAAGGTTGAATAGAGGAGGGGGTCATAATAGGTTAATTATTGTTAGGGTGGTGAGCCTTCTTATGGTTCGTAAGACCAATTTGTGCCCTGAATAATCGAGGGCATTGATCGCACTGAATCGTGGGAGGTGGTTGTGGTTGATTTGTTCTTTCTGCCCGTTGCTCTCGTTTAGTTAACAGGTTGGCTCTTCTATTCTCTTCAAAGAGAATAGAAGAGAGAATAGAGAATGTCTGTTGGTGGACGGGAAAAGGAAAACAACAAGTGACCCTCAATGCGGAAGTTCGTTTGGACAGATGTAACCCGTCCTCTGTTGAATGAACTACGACGCAACTGAATAAAACTGGCTGGTGTTAATTCTTGTAGGAGGGCTGTGGGTTTATAAAAGTACGGGACTGGATGTGTAAGCAAGAGCCTGAGAAACTGTTTGTCTTTTGTGTAACGATGGGGGAACGACTGTTGCAGAGTTGAAAAATGTTAGATAAACAGACTTTCTTTTGCGGAATGAAAGGCAGCTGATTGTAATATGGAGGAAATCAGACATGAAGAAAATTTTAACATTTTGGAAATAAACACAAAGAGGGACGGGAATGAAAACAGGAAGGGGTATAATGTAGACGAATGAAATAATGTAGTCTGACAACAGCCAGATTAAAAGGAAAGACATCACTCCAGGGGGACGGGTAACTCAGCTTCGTTCTGTATATCCTGGAGTGGTTCCTGTACTGACGTCACCAGCCCAGCTGTTTAGGTAATCCCAAACCCCACGACACTATAGAGGCGGGGAAAGGATGTAGTACAAGCTATAAAGCCAAGTCGACGGTTCACGGAGTATGAATTAAATCTAATTATTTTTCTGTCTCGGTAATGCGAATTATTTTATCAAGAAACTTTTGATAGACTTATGCAACTTCTAGCATACTTGATACACATAAGAACTGCATTAATTGGATGGTGAGACGCTTTGCGTGATGCGGAAAGGAAGAGAAAGATGAGAGAAGTGTCTGAAGGAGATACGACATAAAAACCTGAAGTTGAAAGAAAGGAGAAAAGGACTGGATTTTTTTTTTTTTTATTCCGTCTTATTGCATTCTTCTTCCAAACACTAAACAGTCTTAAGCTGCGTAGTGCCCTTTTGCCATTGAAGGCACTGAGGGTTAGCTGGGTCGGGTGGGAAGTGGAAGTAAGAAGAGAGAGGGGTTGTCCCCCCATGGGAGGACAAAAAGGTTCTCGGCTTTGAAGAGAAAATCGAAGGAGAGAAAGACCTGAGCTACGTTTATCTAAACGGGGAGATTTTCTTCACTCGTATGCTAGGTCTTGGTTCGCAACTCTCATATCTGAACTCATTTTTCATAAAAAAAAAAACTATAATAAGTCAAATATAAGAATTGTAAGCCTAGGATTAACATATCAGTGGTTAAAATCGTCGCCTTGCTTAGATGAATGGAATGTAGTAGGAGAATTGGCATGATGAAGGATCGGCAGCTACATTCGCCCTCCTCCTCCTCCTCCTCCTCCTCCTCCTCCTCCTCTTGCCCTGTGGATTTAATTAGTCCAGGCAAGGGGGAAGGAGGAGGAGGGGGGGGGTCCCCGTTCATGTGTAAACGTGATATGCGTAGATACTGTACTGCCAATTCCCTGCGTATTTTGAGAACCACATTCTGCCAACACACAGTCATTCTTGCCACACGATACACATCTTCTGGCTCCTCGGACCTCGCGGAAATTGCGCCGACTGCCACGGCGGGGTCATCTTACACACGAAGCGAGCCGCGTGACCTAATGCCTCGGCTGATGATTGCTCAGTGGGAACGCGACAGGTGACTCACGTCGGGACCATCGAATGCGTCCCAGTTTTGAAACATTAGATTAAGAACGAAAAAAAAAAAAAAAATGAGCATCAGGGAACAGATTTTTTTTTTTGGGGGGGAATAAGACGGGAAGAGATAGTGAGAGATGGAGAAGCAGAGGAACAATTTGTGATAGAAAGCGAAGTTAAGGCAACTTCAAAATAAGAATGATATAAAGAGGAATGGGAAAGACAAGAATAAATGAACAATTGTAAAAATGGCGATGATAATGCTGACGATTATGATTCAGATGATGGTGGTGATGGTGATGATGACGATGAAGACTACGATGAAACGACGAAAGTAATGGTGGTGGTGGTTATGGTGATGGTGGCGGCGACTGTGATGGTGGTAGTGGTGGTATGGATATGGTGATGGTAGGGAGGACGATCATGATAATGTTGATCATTATTACCTCAAATTTCACTGCCTGGGAACCCAAGACCTCACAGTGTCTGGCACCGTCAACGGTCCTCAGTCTCTACCACAGACCTCTTTGGAGGGAAACTGTTCCGATTCTCTGTGTTGTATCAGTCTGGATCGTTTTCTGTATTACCAGCTTATGGCTAATGAAGGAGCCGTCACACGTTGTCATCTTTTCTTATGTGAAGAGGAAGAGGAGATACAAATAAACGGATAGAGATCGGGTCGCGTGAAGAATTGTCACCCCAGAACGCCCATATGAAGAATCGTCACCCCATGAGATCCCACCTGAAGAATCGTCACCCCAGTACGCCGAATATCAACAGTGGAATAAAGATTAGGTTAGGTTAGGTTGAATGAGGGTTATGCTTATTGTCATCAACTTATATAACCGAAGAATCGTAAACCCACACGAAGAACTGTCACCCTGTCGAAGTCTGGGGTGATGAATCTTCGTGTGATCCTAGGGGTCACATGAAGCATTGTCACCCCAAAACTCCAACATGAAGAATCGTCACCCCATGAGATCCCACCTGAAGAATTATCACCCCAGTACAGAGATCTTGCGCTCAGCCCGGGGACCGAATGTCAGTCCTTGAAGCTGCACCTTCTCCACGTAGAGATGAGGGTGTTGGTGAGCTTTGAAGATTGGTGGAGGGGAGAGCGTTCTCTCTGACCCTCCAGAGTTGCAGGTGATCCTTGAGGGCGACAACATCGCCAAGGAAGTCGAGGACAACACCGATGACGAAGTGTAAGAGGACGCAGAAGATGTTGATAAGAAATGGCGGCACTGAATGCAATATCATAATATTTTCAGATGAATTTAGCATCAATGATAACATCGATGTCACTGTCAATCCTTACACCAGAAATGGTAACAAGCACAACGGTAAAATTGTGAATCTATTGATGGTGAAAATGGAAATATTAATAATGATAAATACTATGAAAATGTTAATAACGTTGATAGGAGTGGTTATAAATGATGTCGGTGTTAGTACTGATGTTAGTAATGAAAGCGATGATGATGATGATGATGATGATGATGATGATGATGATAACGATGAAGATGACGATGATGATGATAACGATGAGATGATGATGATGATGATGATGATGATGACGATGATGATGATGATGATGATGATGATGATGATGATGATGATGATGATGACGACGACGACGACGACGACGACGACGACGACGACGACGCCGCCGCCGCCGATGGGACTATTTGCCGCCTGCTAGTTTTCCGTACGGGAAAAAATTAGTCAAGTCGAGAATTTGGACCCAGTCCGGACACCGAATGCCACCCCCCCGAGGCTTCCCCTCTGATCTAGGGCGAGGTTGTTCACTGAATATGAGGACGTATGGCGTGAATATCCTATCTTCTGATCCATGATGATAAATGCCAATAGTACTTGCTAAGCATAATAATGAAATTATAGGTGTTTCTGATAGTACCCACAGGAACAACAAAAATTCCTTGTAATTAAACTGACCATACCAACGATCGTGATAGAATTATTTTGGGGTTTCAAAAAACAGTAAAATAACTAACACTATCAGTGGAAATGGATCATGACAGGTACAGTTACTAATGTAGTAATAATGATGATAATTAGAGAGTAGTAAGAAGAATAGTAGTATTGAAAATTTGCATCGATGATTATAGTCTGTTGTCCGTTTGGTTGCATAAATGCGTAACATGACGTCACTGGATGATATCCAGTGTCATCATTGTGTACCATCCAGTACTACGGTGCAAGAGAAAACGGATAATTTCTGTCTATTACTCCGTCTCTTTCCACTGGGACCGAGTTGCCATGTCGTCCATTTTGTGGCCAATTTAGTCTCTTGATTGCGATGTGGTGAACTGACCCGTTTCGTTCCTCCTCTGTCACAAATGCGAACCCTTTCGGGAAGTGACGATTTCTCCAAGCTGAATAAAAGCACCTGTTAGTCACAACAAAATATAAAGATAACATTACCTCCTTATGGATTATATATTCGAGTTTGTAATTGTCGAAATGCTTGTTATCCCTGAAATATGTCAATTCATAGTCATAGTCTGTGGAGTCAGTAATGTTCGTTTTGGCCACATTTTCTTTATTTTTTTTTTCTTTCTTTTGTCCTGGTTGTCCTAATCACAGAGGAAACAACAGGACACTTTGGAAACTCGATGCATTCCGAGTTAAAGTAACCTTTAATGAATCGGCCTTGCTGTGGATGTACTGTGTCTTGCTACAATGCTTCTGGCCCAGGGCAGTGGGCGGGATACAGGGATGACCCATCATCCATGAGGAGCTAAGATGAGAGGAAAGGGTGGTTGGTGGGAGTGAGAGTGTGAGTAGGTCAATGCTTTTGACTTGGCTTCCTCCCTTATAAGGAGGAAAAAAGCTCTTGATAGATAGACTGTAGTAGAAGCCCTTTCAAAGTTATTTTTTGATGAGTTGATAAGTAATCACCATTCGTGGGCAATTATCTCCATAGCATTATTATAAAACATGAGACCATCTTCAAAAGACGGTGATTATGATTAAATCAAACTTTAATTTCTGGATAGGAGTAAAAACCCCTTTAACCCAAAACCCAAATTCTCGGTTCGCTTCCTTGATGTATTATTTTCGCTGACGAGATCATTAAGATCTCTTTAAATCAGCAAGTGTGGTCTAATGTCTTATCACCAGATCCTTCGTCTTTCTAAGTTGTGTTATTTGGAGGCTCTGGCACAAATGAATATTTAATTCCCGACTGTAGGGTACTCACTTCAGAGCAAATAGTAAATTTAGATAGTCAGTATAAAGGATTACAAAGGCGGAACATGGCGACAGGAGACCTTTCGGTCCATAACTAGGTCGGATGCGAAAAAATATAATAATTATAAATAAATAATAAAATAAATAAAAATTATAATAATATAAATAATAAATAAAATAGAATAAATAAAAGTATAGGTATACTTAAATAATAAACAAACAGGAGTTAAATAATAAACAAACAGCTTGGATTATGATGGAGTACCATTTATATTTGTTAACCAGAAGTAGGAATCGGAGGGTTAGCTAAGGTTTGGGTCTTTTCAAATTATAGGGAAGGCAAAAGGCATACGACGTGATACAACAGATACAAAGGGGCCAACTTTCATTCTGAATAAACACGTTGCAACCAAAGTAACGCTCACAGCATCTTTAATGAAAGTAGTAAAAAGCGCTTTCGGGATTTGATTGTAAATCCACCACAGATGAGGCAAGTAACTTTGTTGACTAGTGTTATTGTATCTGTTAATAAATATATACATGATATATAACAATCAAGAAAATAATACATAATATCATCAGTAATAAACCTAATACGGATGGCAATTAAAATAATAAAATTAAAGTTAATATTAGTAATGATAGCAATAGTAATGATGACAATAATGAAACTAATGATAACAATAATGAGGATGAGGATGGTAACGATGATAATAGTGGTAGCATCTATGATAGTAATAATAGTGATAAAAGTAATAATTATGATGATAATAGTGGTAGCAGCCATGATAGTAATAATAGTGATAAAAGTAATAATAATTATGATAATAATAGTGGTAGGAGCCATGATAGTAATAATAGTAATAATAATAATGATAATGACAACACCAACAGTGGGAAGGGAGGTCGAGAATGTGTGTGTGTGTGCAAGCGTGAGGCGAGAGGTCGAAGTCGAGTGGGAAGAAGAACGAGGTCGAGGGAGAGCGAGGAGGGGGGGAGGGGGAGAGAGGGAAGGGGGGGGAGGGGGGGATAAGCAGGCTTTGGAGTATGACCCGGTTTGCTCATCACTAGACAGATGGGGAGACAGTGGCTCCCTTTGTCCTACGCCATCACCGTTTTCGCCTCGGCGGCCCAGACCGCACCTCGCACTTCTTTCACTTCTTCGTCGACTCTGCATCGCTTATTTCTGGTTACTTCTTGCATGTCCTTTACCATTGGCTCCCTCGTACACATCCTCCTGCCCTCTACTTCGTCCTTCTAGTCACTCAATGCTCAAAAATAAATAAAAGATGAATATGTCGTTATGGACGTCATCACTGTCTTCTCAGGTGGCCCTTCCCCCCCCCCCTCCCCCTCATTTAGATTACTTGTTCGTTTTCTTCCTCGCCTTTTTCGTTCACTCTGAATTAGGTCTCCAGTATACCTCATCTCGGCCATTTCTTGTGATGTTAATTATATGTCACTAATATATAATGAACGGGTGTGAGAGACGACTTACAGATCTCAGAAATCCAAAATTCCTCTCAAGAGTACCCGAGGACCGCAGTGGCTGCGATTTCTCAGTCAAAGAATCTTCAATCAATAATTAGTTAAATACATTTTTAAGAGAAATTTGATTGAAGATGGCCGCATATTCAGAAATATGCAACTTTCTTTGTGGTCTTTAATTTAATTTTTGATTGCTTCTTTTGAGATCAGGGGGAAGATCGAATACAAGAAAGATGATTTCCATGGTGTGCTTTTCCAAAATATATTTCTTACCCATGTACTCGACCAGTGGATTATGTTAAAGGGAAGATGTCTCATTTCCTTTATTGCAATACGTCCTGATTTATTAAAAACTATGACGAAAGGTAGCACATAACTTGTAGTAGTTAGCAGGTAGGTTACAACTCCTAACAAGAATTATTTGTACCAAAAAATATATAGTTATAGGTGGAAACTGTCCCAGCTGTGAACTCACGGTCATAACTTAGAGATTCAAGAATGAACATATTACACATACACACACACACACACAAACGCACACACACACACATACATACATACACGCACAAACACACACAAACACACGCAAATACACATAAACGCACACGCATATGTATATGATTAGATATTCTGACAGATTAACGTGGACGGTGACGGAAAACAAGTCTTAATTAGAGTTTATCCCTGACCAGTTTTGCTTTGAGGATCATTACGAAACTAATGAGGATTAGAGTCGGATTAAGACTCCCGTGTTTCTTCTTCCTACCTACATCATACACACGCGCACACACACACACACACACACACACGCACACACACACACACACACACACACACACACACACACACACACACACACACACATACACACACACATGTATGTATATATATATATATATATATATATATATACACATATATACATACATATACACACAGATGATAGATGTAGGTAGATGAATATATAGATGGATACATAGATGAAAATATAGATATAGATATATAGATGCAAATGTGAATAAAGATGGAGCCCAAAAGGGAGCATTGAAGTTTGCAGTTGCAAGCACAGTTGCTCTTAACCTTTTCCCTTAACCCTTCAATTTACAAACCTGTTATCGCACCCTCTTCTAGAATTAACAAAAAAGAAACAACATAGATATTATGTGTAAATAACCAAAATACGTCGTGTTTTTAAACTTTATTCACATAGATGTCCTCCTTGGATCTGATTTCGCATTCCCAGTTAAGGACCAATGTGCTAGTGAGTGACGAATCAAAGACATGAATTGTCGTCATTCGAGTGTTTTCGACTTGAGCCCTATTGGTGTTTGTCTTTGGGGAGGAATGTGCGATTCGCAAAGGCGAAGGATTCTCCTGAAAGGGAAACTAATTATAGACAATAACAGAAGCGTTGCATGGGGGTGGGGGGAGGCAAGTAGGAAAAGAAAATTTCGTCTGTCGGTCATCGATCTATAAAGGCGCAATTATTTTTCGGAAATATGTTTACGTTCTTAATACCTACCTATCTCTACCAAATAAAACTGCAAAATACGTTCAGAAACTGAATTATGGGGGCCTTCGGAATTTTTTTATTATCTGACCTTCATACATATATACATATACAAAAGGCTTTCTCCCCCTTACAAGGGAGGTAGCCAAAAATACAGAGGCATGACACCCACTCCCACCCATTCCATCCCCAACATACTCCACTCCCCTCTCCCTCTTCCCTCCCTCTTAACTTGGCACCTCTTGGATGACGGGTCATTCCTTTTGCCACGCACAATCACCACAGCGAACGCCGTTAACCAGTGGCTCAAACATATTTTGGTTATGATGAAAGACTTCTTAGTACCTTGGGTTCAGGCCCTGCGGAGGGAAGGACTCGCTGCAGCGCACAAAGACGCCCTTCTGGGCTCAAGCAAGAGGAGGACCAAGTCTTGAAGGAAGGTTGTTAGGATCAAGGTTGGCTGAGATCCGCTCGCAGCTCGGGGAATAGCATCGTTAAATGATACAGGACTCCCTGGGCGAGTCCACCCACATACGCACTCACCCTTGTACATAAATACATACGCACATGTATGCATACATGCATATACACATACATACCTCCATACATACATATATACTTATATACATACATACATACATATATACTTATGTACATACGTACATACGTACATACATATATACATACATATATACTTGTATACATACATACATACATATATACATACATACATGCATACGTACATACATACTTATGTACATACGTACATACATATATACATACATATATACTTGTATACATACATACATACATACATATATACATACATACATGCATACGTACATACATATATACGTTCAAACATATATCCATGCACGTATACATGTCGCCTTTGTGTTTTCATTGTTGAAACTTAACTTCAAATTCAGTTATGTTATATTACTATAATATTTTCCCATATTGATTTACCTGTATGAAAAGTCGTTTCTTAACATCTCTCAGAAACCTTACGTTTTTTAGTTTTCATGTCCTCAAGATTTTCTTGTTTCCCAACTTCTTTGTTAATTATAATAATTCCTTTCATTGTTCTCAACAGTGTCAACGTATTACCTCTCTCTCTCTCTCTCTTTCTATCTCTCTCTCTCTTTCGAACGATGGCATTTTTAGTGTATCTACTCTTTGTATGGTTAGTCAGTTATGCCGGAAAAAATGCTTGCTACTCTTTGAATTTTTTTTTTCTTTTCGTAGCAACCACGTCACTGTAACATTCTTCAAACTAGGATGTTTTACACATTTTCTCACCTTGTCCATGTAGAGAAACTACACTCATATGTTCATCAAAAGCTCATGAGTTTTCTCAGAAATCTCTTCTTGATATGTTTCTTTCTCAAATTATCCATTACCGTCGACAGAAATGTTTATTTTCCTTCTTTACTTTTGTATTTCCTTCATGTGCCACTTATATTTCAATTATTCTCTTTTTCTATTTCCAGTGCTTTGTGCTTTTTAAATTGAAATTCCTTTCCCACTTTTAATTTTATTCTTCAGTCTCTTTGTTGGGCGGTCACGAGAGAGAGAGAGAGAGAGAGAGAGAGAGAGAGAGAGAGAGAGAGAGAGAGAGAGAGAGAGAGAGAGAGAGAGAGAATCAGAGAGAGAGAGAGAGAGAGAGAGAGAGAGAGAATCAGAGAGAGAGAGAGAGAGAATCAGAGAGAGAGAAAGAGAGTGGGTCAGATCAAGAGAGAGAGAGAGAGAGAGACAGAGAGAGAGAAAGAAAGTGAGAGTGAGAGAGAGTCAGAGAGAGAGAGAGAGAGGGGGGGGGTGAGAGAGAGCGCAGTAGGATGTCGGTCATCCAGTCCTGTCTTATTTATACTGAAGACGGACTTTGCATCAAAGGTGGCTGCGAAGGGATGATAAGGCAAAGGGCCCGAGGGATTGGGTTGTTTACACAGTCTCGGCTGTGAGCGAAGGGAGTGCGTGGTAGTCCTTCGGCCACCATAAATAGTTTCTTATTTGGAAAGTTAAACACTTAGATGAAATTATAATCCCAGTGGTTTGTTCGACAATTAATGAGAAATTTCATGACACCTTATTTGTCTTAACAGCTCAACTATTAAACAACTGAGAAGTGTTTCGTTTTCAATGGTGATCATGTTGTTGAGATCTTATCTATTTCCTCCAAAATCCCACCGTAGGATTATAAGTGATGATACACGCCTCATCGTATCAAAGCATTTGGCTCATTATGCTGTCGATGTCATATGTTCTTGGAGTAATATTCTCTCTAATACAATTTCTGTTAAACTGGATAGCCGTTGACATTCTGATGATCTGTGTAGTAATCGTTCAAAATTGCTAAAGACTTTTTTTTTTCATCCTCATTGTTCAATGTGGAACAGAAGTTTCCAATATTCATCTGGTATACAGATGAATATTGGAAACTTCTGTTCTACATTGAACAATGAGGAAAATAAAGTCTTCCCCAATTTTGAGCGATCAGCTACACAGGTCGTCAGCGGTGATGTCATTCGTTCATACATTTGAATCTTTCTCTGTTTCCCTGAATTGATATTTGCAAATGGATTTGTGGTTTGGGTTACCTGGTTTGGGTCGTCCAGGAAACCATACCCGACGATGACTCGTCCCTTTGGATCACAAAGCAAAGTGAAGGATCTCCTGCATTGCCTGGAGGGAAACCGTCCATTAAATAATCTTTTTGGAAAACAAAAACAAACAAACAAAAAAAAGGAAGGGTGTTTTAGCTCAATGTGTCATTATTATGAGTGGCATTCGGGATCTGATTTGTTTCGAAAAGGAGACACGCTTTGTGTTTAGAGGTTTATTGTTCCAAAGCAACCTACTTTTGTACGAACCTTCCCTTCGTGAGGACCTCAACTAAATCATGAAGAAAGTCATGAGGTCCCCAAGAGGGAGTGTCCATAGAAGGACTCCCAGTGATGTACAGGATTCATGAGTATCCAATTTGAGATCCTGCACGAGGGTAGCCTGTTGTTATAGGAGGGATGATAAACAGTTACGAGTGATTTGTTGTTGTTGTTTCTTTGTTGTGACATCATTATCGCGAGGACTGAGCTGCGCACTGTCGGAGTGCAGTCTAGTCCCTTAAGGAAATGCGACGAATTCATGTGCTTTATTAGTACTTATGTACATTAAAGTCCTTATTTCTTTACACGTTATAAATGTCTAATGTCTAATATTAAAAAATTAGGCATAAATGATCAATATAATAAGAAAAGACGAAGGAAAAAAAGGAAAAGAAAGCTCACAAACCCACTTGCTCAAGCAAAAAAAAAAAAAAAAAAAAAAAAAGATAAATGAATAAATAAATAAATAAATAAATAAATAAAATAATAAAAAGGGGGCGTTCGGTAATAAAGAATGCACATCAGGGAGAGCCTTCGATCTGCTTGTTTTATCACAATGCTGAATGATACAAAATTATCAAGACAAGGGTAAATAGGATGCCAGATCAGGAAGTACAGTATCATAAAGAAGCAGTGCATATATTCATTCATATATTTGCATTACTATCGAGACCACAGGCTTATTATATCTTACGTCAGCGCCTTCCTGTATGACTGCGTAATATCTATCTATATAACAAGAGCTTTTTCCCCCTTACAAGGGAGGTAGCCAAGTCAGAGGCACGTACCTATTCCCACCCATTTCACTCCCCTCCACCACCATTTCCATCCCTCCCATCTCAGCTTATCATGGATACCTAATGATAGCTAAATGATTATATTAAGTATATTGCACATTTCCAGTACCCCTTTAAATCAATTCCAGCACCTCAGGTTATGAAGAGCTGCCCTAGTTCAATATTGGAGGAAAGAATTTAAATAGTATCAGAATAGGGAATAGAAGCCCCCACCCCCAAAAAAAAATATATATATATATATATATATATATATACACATATAAATATATGCGTTGTTGAAGTCAACAGCTGCGATAGCATTATTATGCTTGTAGAAATGCTTTTCTAAGTTGCGCACCAACGTGCGGTCGTCTGGAAGCAGGTTCTTAAGCAGATTGCTGAAGTCCATGGATATACACAACGCATGCATCATAAATGGCCTCCTTCCAAAATATAAATGTATATATATATATATATATATATATATATATTATATATATATATATATATATATATATATATATTACATGCTAGTGGGTGATAACGTTTTTTTTTATTTCTTTAGTTTTCGGAGTGGTTCAACTCAACCAAAATTTTACAGTCCTCATTTGGGGTACAGAGTTAGATGAATTCGGCTGAAGCTGACTGTGGCATATTACGTGACTAAAGATGGCAGGGGATTCGAAGTTTAAGATTTATCCTTATCGTTTCTGTCTAGTGATGAGATTGTGGTCATGTTTCGGTTGCGATATTTTGTTTACTGTTAGTGCGAGCGATAACAAGACAGCTCAACAACCCCAGGGTTAGGAGTGGGCGCTTGCCAAAACGTTCCTCATGTCATAAAATGGTTCGTAGGAGTGGCTTTATCATTTGTTGGCATCAGCGACAAAGACCTCAGGATTACAACCCAACTTCACTAAAACCATCTCACCTCACCGGAGCACTGTCGTCGTCGATCACTGACGGACCGCCAAACCACTACGCCGTCCTCTCAATAATGGAGGAATCATTTTCAAAAACAGAAGTGGATGAGTGATTTTGATCCTTTCGTTTCTGTGACGCTCCCTAAACTGAGAAAAATTGCCCTGATCGCGTTATCCGGAATAGAATTTCTAAAAACAGACATCGCACAGAAGAGATTAAACGTGGCGGCGGCAACTTGGATGGACACCCGAAGCGTTCTCAGTGACGCTACCGTAGTTGAAACCTCGATCCACACCTTTTCTTTTCTTTCTGTCATCGTCTGGCAACTTAAGTCAGCCAGGCTTGACGTACGCATAAAAAAAGACTAACACTTCGCTTCGCATTCACACACAATGCAGGCCGTGTTAAGTTTATTTTTAGATGTGACTTGTGACGAGAACATGAATCGTGGTGTTGTCAGGGTGAGACGACTTCGGGTGGGGCCGAGTCGGCGGCGCCGACATATTGTACGAGTAAACTGTTGCTTGTTTGCGCATCAGACTCCTTGGCCCAGACACATCAAGATGCAGGAATTTCGCGGTGAGGACGTGAAGCGTGGTAGGGAGAGCTCCCCGAGGTCGTTAGGCTAAAGGTGGGTCGAAATGATGATGAAGTCTGTCCATGCACTGTCAAGTGAAGGAAATTCTTCAAGAACCAGCAGTTTCGCGACAAGGAAGTGAAGCGTCTTGAGGTCGTTAGGCTGAAGTTGGGTCAAAGTGAGGCTGGTTTCGCCCATGCGAGTGAAGGAGACTCCTTTTTCATATTCGTTTCAGTACAGTAACCAGAACAAATTATACTATAACGTATCGTCAAATTCTATCTAGAACAGATATAAAGCATCGAAAGGAGGGTCAAAATGAGGCTGATTTTGCCCATGTACCATCAAACGAAGGAGAATCTTCATTCATGTTCATTTCAGTACAGTAACCAGAACAAATTATTCTACAACGTATCGTCAAATTCTATTTAGAACAGATATATAGAGCATCGAAGTCAAATCATTCAACCTTGCGCTGCACTATTTCGCTTCAGGGATATAAAGCATCGAAGCTATATGATTCAACCTTGTGCTGCTGCACCATTTCCCAGAATAGATATCAAAGGGGAAGAATTCCAGGACGGTAATGCAAATTTTAGTCCAGAGAGAAATCTGATGGAAAGGATCTCTCCGCCATTGCGGGGTGGTGGGAGGTCACGGGAACGGGAGGAATGGGCGGAATCCCCAAGTATGTAGATAGTTGTAGATAGATAAAAAAAACAAAAGTAAAGTGATTTCGTCTATCGTCTATCTTTATGTGAATAAAGTAGAATTTCAAGAATGTGTTTTAGGAGAATTTTGTCACAGAATATTGCACTCTAGAAGCACTTTGGTTTGACTTATGTCAGTTTTCATATGTAATAAAAGGGAAAGGAAGTTTTGATCCATGTATGTATGTATGGTTACAGAAAACGGTCTTGAGAATCTTGCATTGATATGATCTGAGGATGGAATCAATAACGTTTCTCATTACCGTGACACAATGTTTATGGGCTACGAAAGCATATTTGATTGTACAAAGTTGTCCTACGTGGAGTTCAAACACAAACAGGATTATGCAACACTCAGTGTAGACGTAACTAGAACTTCTTCCATAATTACTCCTTGAAAAGCTAATGTTTGTTTGTGCCCCGGAGCGAAATAAGTTGGGAGAAGCAACTGCCGAATGTGTCAAGTGCATCATAAAGTTCTAATGAACACAAAGTTGTATCAATAATAACTTTATCCTCATCAGATGGTGCTTTTCCCGACGTGAAATTAGATCCTTGCATGACCTTGGACAGGAAACCAACAGAAGTTATCCACACTGTCGTCAACAGAGAAAGAAAGAGGGTTCATTGACAACTGTACCTTTCAGTGCATTACACGACACTAGACGAAACTAATCAATAACTTTTCCATAGCTTATGATATCATCTTTCACTGTGCATTGTATAACAAATGGAAGCAATATTCTAGCTTCCCTTTGTTACATACACGACTTTACGAAAAAGAATACTAAAAGAAATGTCAGTTCGAAAGAATTCACCACACTAGATGTTGATGACCATAAATTAACAGAGAAAGGAAAAAAACTACATAATAGAAACAAATTACTTGATCACAGCTGCCTACTCACATATACTAATGATGGCTTAGTGACATATCATCTTTTCTTTTTTCTAAGATCTCTTATTGCAACTGTAGTATTGTAAACGTTCGTGTGAAAGGTCAACTTGTATCTGTTACCAGTATAATCCTTTCTTTCTTTTTTTTCTTTCTTTTTCTTTCTTTCTTTCTTTGCTGATATCCCGCTCTATATTCGGCATGAATCATCTCGCCCTCTTAGGTGTCTGCTAAGGCCTTCTCGAGGAAGACTGGAGGATTGTTGGGTAGGGTGGAGCCCAGAAATAATATTCAACCACCGGACCAACAAGCCTCCTAACTTATTGTATTAGCGTCAGTTTTTCTCCCCTGCCGTGATTCATGATACTCAAAGTAATCTATTATTTTTCGTTTCACTATTTTTTTTCGAACGTAACTGAACTGCAGGTTTTTTTTTGACAAGGTAAGTGATGAATTCCTTTGCTACCTGAAGGGTAACACAGCTGAAATCATCTGGTGTATAAAAAAAGCATTTTGTCATAGAACAAGGATAACGAAATTAGATTTCATTTTTTTCTTAGCAACCGAAATATTCATCGATCTGAAACAGATCAAACGGTTGTCCTGATGACGAATCAACTGATGAAGCTGTCGATTCGACATTTTCTTCCACTGATGTCATTGCAAATTGAATTGATGT
>NC_134797.1:32901689-32969189 GCF_046742065.1 Oratosquilla oratoria
TATCGTTGCTGCATATTCCAATCTTGGTCTTATCAGGGTGATTAGGATTTTCCTCACCATTTCTTCATCCAGGTATGTAAATGCCACTTTGATTGTTCTTATTAAATTATAAGTTTCTCCAAAAATCTTATTTATATGTTTCTCAGGTGACATATTATTCATAACAATGACTCCCAGGTCCTTCTCATTTTCTACTTTTTTTATTCCTTCTTTTCCCAAATTATATGATCCTGTTATTCTGTTTTTGCTTTTTCCAAATTCCCATTATACTACACTTTTTTGTATTGAACTCCATCTCCCACTTCCTACTCCATTCTTGTACTTTATTTAGATCTCTCTGTAGTGATTCACAATCTTCTTCAGTTTTCACTCTTTTCAGTAATTTTGCATCATCTGCAAAGAAGCTCATATAGCTTTCAATTCCTTCATCCATATCATTAATATATATAGCAAACATTATTGGGGCCAGAACTGTTCCCTGCGGGACACCGCTTATTACTTCATTCCATTTTGAGTGCTGATCTCTTATCACTACTCTCATTTTTCTTTCTTGCAAAAAGTCTTCCATCCAATTTAGCAATTTACCTTGTATTCCTCCTTCATATTCTAATTTCTTAAGCAACTTCTTATGTGGTACTTTGTCAAAAGCTTTTTTTAGGTCTAGAAATGCACAATCAGCCCATCCATCTCTTTCTTGTATTATATCTATTAGCCTTGAATAGAAACCTATTAAATTGGTGACGCATGATCGTCCTTGTCTGAATCCAAATTGCCTTGGATTTAGTACGTTGTTTTTTTCCAAGTATTTTACCCATCTACTTTTGATAATTCTTTCACATATTTTTGCTATTGTACTTGTTAGAGAGACTGGTCTATAGTTGGTAGGTTCTTCTTTATTTCCTCCTTTATATATAGGTACTATATTTGCTTTTTTCCAATCTTCTGGAACTTTTCCTTCTTTTAAGGAACTGCTTATTATGCTATGTATTTTGTCTGCCAGTTCATTCCTGCATTCTTTCAGAATCCAGTTTGCTATTTCATCTGGCCCATGCGATTTTCTGACATCAAAATTACCCAAGTGTGTCAATATTTCATTCTTTGTTACTTCTATTTCTTCCATAGGGGGGACTTTTTCCTTCCACTCAATCTCTTCAGGTTGTATATTTTCCCTTGTAAACACTGATTTAAAATGTTAATTCATAATTTCTGCCATTTCCATTTCCTCAGTGTATTCAACTCCTCCTTGTCTTAATTTCTCTAAGTCTTGTTTGTTTTTCAGTTTATTGTTTACAAATCTGTAGAATAGTTTTGGTTGATCTTTACACTTCTCTATAACATCTTTTTCATATTTTCTCTTTTTCCTCTCTGCACTTTTGTACATATTCATTTCTATAACCAGTATATATTTTCCATTTTTCAGGTCTTCTGTCTTTTTTCCATCTGTTCCAGGCTTTGTCTCTTTTGTCCTTTAACTCCCTACAACTTTTGTTGTACCAGCATTTTACATATTCTTTTTCTTGTTTTTGTCTTGGGACATACTTTTCCACTCCTTTTTTGTAAATTTTTGTCAAGATATTCCATTTCTCTTCCACTGTTGTTTCTTCTTTGTATATTTCTTCCCAGTTTTCTTGTTGGAAGAATTCTCTTATTTTATCAAAGTTTGTTTTTTCATACATCATTCTTCCTTTTCTATATTGTTCATTTCTTTTCATATATTTTTCTTCATTAAGTTCCAGTTCAATCAATATGTGGTCACTTTTACCTATTGGTGTTTTATATTCAATCTTGTCCACTATTCTAGGTTCAGATGTAATTATTAAGTCTAGCCTCGATGGTTCTTCTTCATTTCTATACCTAGTGTTTTCTTGTATCCATTGTGTCATTGAATGGTCAGTAATCATCTCAAGTAGAGCATTTCCCCATGAGTCATCACCACTCTTTACTGTCATTTCTTCCCAGCAGATTTCTTTGCAATTAAAGTCGCCCATCATAAACTATTCTTCCTCCGTCTTCCATTATTTTAGTTAATGCTATCTTTGTGTCCTCTAACATACTTTTATGTTCACTCTCCTCCCATGAGGCTGTTTTCGGAGGCACATAATTGATCACAAATTTTCTGCTCTTTTTATCTCGGTCTTCCACTTCTATCATAATCATCTCTACTGTATTCTTTCCATATATGACACCTTTCACGTTTATATCCTTCTTAGTCAGGAACATAACTCCACCCCCTTGTTTTTTTCTCTCTGTTTCTAATCCAATAATTGTATGTATCATGTCCTACACTGTTGGGTGGTAGTGGGCCTTTTAATTTTGTTTCTACAATTCCCATTATGTCCGGTTCTTTTTCTTTCAAATAATCATTCAGTTCATTCAATCCTGTTATCAATCCATCTATATTTGTGTAAGACACTCTTAGTTTTCTGCCACTTCCATTGTATTCTCTGTTTCCCTTATGTTTTTCTTTAGTATGTCGAACTGCTTTATTTTCATGTTCACTACTCTCCAATAGAATCTCTCTTTCTCTGACTCCGTTCTTTCCTCGTTTTTTGCCTTAGCTTCAATTCTTTTCTGCTTTTCTGCCTCTCTTTCCTCCTTATTCATTTCTCTTTTTATCCATACCTTTTTATATTGATCATTTGTTGCTAGTTTCCCTGTCTTGGATAGAATTTTCTCTGCTGTTGTTTGTGACCTGAATTTAATCTTAATTGGTCTGGTCTTATCTGTACTATATTTTCCGAGTCTGAATTTTTCCTCAATTTCCTTTATAATTTCTGGTTCATCTTCCTGGACTAATTTTAATAAACTGCTTACTCTTTCATTTTCCTCCTTGATTCTTGCAGTTCTATCTGGGTTATGTTTCTCTTCCATTCCTAATATAATTATACATTTCTTTTTGTCAGCTAATTCTCTTACTATATTCTCCTTCTGTCTCATCACTTTAATAACTGAGTCTTCATTATGTTCTTTCAATTGCTGTTTGACTATGTCAGTGAATGAAACCTTATTCCCTTCTTGAGTTATTCTCCAATTTTTAGCTTCTGTAGCTAGTTTCTCTCTGTTTTCATTACTATTCTTCTTCAATTTCTCATTCTCCTCCTTTACATTTCCTAACTGTCTTTTTAGGTCCTCTATTTCTTCAGTTAAGTTTCTGTTAGCCTTCTCTAGTTGTTCCAACCTTTCAATTCTTTGAAAAATGGAGTCTACGTTACCTAACTTACGCTCCAAGTCCTCGATCACCTTATCAACTCTCTCCTCTAGTCTTATCAGTCGGGGGGGGGGTTGTGTCCCCCCCACCCTCTTTAAATCCCTGGAACATATTCTCGTCACTTTCTTCTGTATTGCTCCTCTCTATACTTCTAATCTTTACATTTTTATTAGACATTTGATCCTCGCTAAGTCTTTTGTTTTACTTCCGCTTGTCTGGCTGGTCAAAGTCTACTCCCTCCTCATTTCCTTCCATTTCCCTCAGTAATCCCTCCCCTTTTCCTCTTTCCCTACGTTCCCACTACTCCACGAGCAATTTCCCCCCCACCCTGCAAAAACACTAGGCACTTCTCTTTGCGTTGGGATCCACAGACTTCACTTTTCTTCAGAACGTCTTCTAAGCCGTCCATTCGTTTGAAGTGTGTGTGTGTGTGTGTGTGTGTGATGTCCTGATCTGTATTATCGCATTTGTCTGAGATTACTGTTGTAAAATTCTAGATCCGTCGTATAAGAACGTTTACACCTGAAACCGTCCTGGCTGCCACGTATTAAACAGGAGTGTAATGTTCAATATAATTTCTTATAATTATTTCTATTGTTTCTCCATGGCTGAGGTCTGGCACGTACATCTGTGATTTCTGTTTATCATCTTATTTGAATATTGGAGTAACGTATGTCAACTTTCATTTTCTTTGTATAGTCATCCCCCGGGATGATAGATTTTTAAAGTATTAAATTTGTAGTGGGGTAGTGATTTAATTTTATATTTACCTTAGAATTATTGGCCGAATGCCAACCGTCGTGCCCTGGTGTTTGATTGATTTTTGAGTTTTTTCTAAAAAAAAATCCCTATTTTTGTCTTCATAATTATGCTAAACGTAACACATTACCCAGGTAATACTTTGTCTTGAGGTGTTTTGATTGCAAACATAGAATTAAAATAGCTGCTAAAGGTATACAGTACTTTTATTTGGATGTTCAAGCTAACCGTCGCCAAGCATGGAGTCAGAATGATTCCTGATAACCTTTTTATCTCTAATGTAAACGGGTTACACGGATAAGTTTTGCACTTAAAAACGTGGTTTTCCGATATCTCGGCATGCTCAGCCTTACAACACTGCTCACAATATTTCCGTGAGCATAAACTTTTGGCCATACACTTCAGGTTTTTATGAGGCTAATTAAAGATTCCCACTTGAAATAAATCGATAACTTGGATTTAATAGGGATTTTTATGAGTGGCAGATGACGTGAGAACCGTTTTTTTAATTCTTAAATCGTGAACTAACGGAATATTTGAAATGGACGATATTGAGGTCGGAAATATATACACCGTGGAAGAATGAAGCAGAGATTTACTTGATTGAAGGAGTGCGTGCTATTCCAGCCCAGTGAGATACGAAACACAAACTCCAACACCTCCAGAAAACTGTTTTTTCTCCAGCCCCATCCAACTTCTGTAACCTACCTATCTTGATCGTTCTTGGACGAGTGTGTTATATTGGCTTCCTTCTTCACGTCTTGTCAGCTACGGCCGACTCCATACTTTTCTTCCGTTTCCGTTTTTCCACCACCTGTTAGACTCCTCGTATTCAGCCATGGCAATGACAACCATGGCCTTAGCCATAATTGCCCTCTTCTGTCTCTTGTATGCGGAGGTAGATTTGCCGAAGAGAGTTTTGTGTGTTTTGTTTAGCCAGTAATCATACAAACCCCGTACTAAACACACAAACTTGGTGACTCAAAGTCTAAGTGTAGCCCGTATCATATGAATTGGCACCACCTGGATGACAGGTCATCCCTGCATCTTGTCCACTGCCCTGGGTCAGAAGCAGTGTCACAAGACACAGCACATCCACAGCAAGGCCGCTTCATTAACTCGGCGACCCCTCATGCAAAAAAGGAGAAGACGGGGAGAAATCCCTTCGGGCTGCGTCAAATTTTTCTCACACATACTACCTCACCCCCCATCCCTCCACCCATTCCACCTCATGCATCACAACATCATCCATACACAACCATTCTCCATTCACCCATCCTATGTCCTTCCTTAACAGATATTCCCCTCTTCCCCAAAGTCCCTTTCACTCCATCCATCCATCTCATCCTAGGTCGCCCCCTCATGTTCACTCCCCACACATCTGCCTTCCATACTAGTCTTTCTTCACTCATTCTTTCCATGTGTCCAAACCATCCCAATACTCTTTCATCAACCCTATCTCCCAACTCCCTTACCACCCCTGTTTTCCTCATTTCTCACTCTATCCAGCCTAGTAACCCCAATCATACTTCTCAGACACCTCATCTCAAACTCCTTCTCTCTTATGTTCCATGTTTCTGCCCCATACAGTGCTGTTGGCACAATCACTCCTTCATACAGTCTCCTCTTAGCATTCATTCCCAAATGTCTATTCCTTATTACACACTTTAATCCACCAAGGCATTTACTCGCTTCTCTCAATCTACATTCTACCTCCACTCCACCCTTTCCTGCCACATTTGCACCCAAGTATCTAAAACTATCCACTTTCTCCAGTCGCTCTCCCTTAATGCTCACTTCCAGTCTGCTGCCACTTTCACCCCTTGTATATCTCATCACCATACTTTTACCCACATTTATCTTCAACTTTCTTCTTTCACACACTCTCTCAAACTCTGTCACCAATTTCCTCAATCCTGCCACAAGCGCAGTGTCGTCCGCAAACAACAGTTGGCTCACCTCCCATTTTTCTCCATTTTTTTTAACCATCTCCAATCCCTGACCCACTACCCTTGCATTTACCTCTCGTACCACCCCATTCATCTACAAGTTGAACAGCAAGAGCGACATAACACATCCCTGACGAAGTCCCACCTTTACCTCAAACCACTCACTCTCTCCATTTCTAATCCTGACACATGCTCTACTACTCTCGTAAAAACTCTTGACAGCTCCTAGAAACTTTCATCTTGTCCCATATATCTGCAAAACCTCCCACAGTGCCTTCCTATCTACCCTAACATAAGTCTTTTCCAGATCCATAAAAGCTCAAATAACACTTACTTTTTCCCTATAGCTTTCTCACATGTCTTACCACAAAAATCTGATCTACACAACCTCTACCTGTCCTAAATCCACACTGTTCCTCGCCAATTACTCCTCTGTTCCTCTCAATCAAGATCCTCCCATAAGTCTTCCCAACTACATTTAACAAGCTAATCCCTCTGAAACTTCTACACTCACACTTGTCCCCTTTTCCCTTGTAAAGTGGAACTATACAGACACTCAATCCTCTCTCCAGCAAACATTAAATAACCTCACCAGCCAGTCCACCATCACTGTACCTCCTTTTTTTTAGACATTCTGCATGGCATCCGGATGGATACAAGAAGGTAACTAAACAATACTCTGCATGAGTGAGTTTATATACTGTGCTTCACAAAGTTTTAATATATCAGTTCCCATAGTAAGCATTTTTTTCATCAAGTTGCACATTTCCCAAAATTTTATTCATACACCTGGCCTCATAGGTTTTCCTACCCTTGCAGGTAATAAAAACCAGCTGGAATATTTAATTTTAATAAGAAAAAATACATGACTACTTTGACTGAAAAATAAAAGACATAGTCATTCTTTGTTTTCTAGTTTGTTGGGGCATAGTAAAGGCATCTGGAAGATTCTCACTTCCCCATGCAGCACAAGGCAATATAAAATAGGACATCCATCACAAAACCGGTGGTTGAGCTCCATAATCTGTCCAACAGTGGGCATCTGGGTGGTACTCCTGAAAAATCAGAACTCTGAGCATCTTTGTAAATGAAAAAAATCTTATATACTCAATTAAAAA
Source organism: Oratosquilla oratoria (assembly GCF_046742065.1). NCBI lineage: Eukaryota > Metazoa > Arthropoda > Malacostraca > Stomatopoda > Squillidae > Oratosquilla > Oratosquilla oratoria. The sequence continues at coordinate 32,908,724 of NC_134797.1, forward strand.
ATGCAATACAATCTATGTCACATAAAATGCATTTGTGTAACAGTGTTCTCACATGTTCTGGGTTAAAACTGTAAAAACTTCAAAATTAAAATCTGGAGTAAAAAAACAATCAAGTCATATCAAGATGAACTTTTAGATTTTAGCAGCAAGAACAAGTGAACAAGTATAAAATCTTATGCCAAACACATTCTCTCCATCCCAAATCACTTGTTTCTTTAGCCTGCCAATATTTATAGGCGAATCTGTCCTTTCTAAGGGATTGACTTTAGTTTGGTGTTACTTTCTTGTAAATCTAAAATTTTACCTGCCAACTATTATGTCATCTATTTGCTTTAGGCAATTTCAACCTACATCCCTGAAGTGTAAAGGCTTCAATGAGACAGCAGAAAGGATGGACAGCAATAGAAGAAGACAAGGGTGAAGAAGTGGAGGAGGGAGAAAAAGAGTAGGAGGAGGAGGATTGGGGAAGAAGAGGGGGAGGGGGAAGTGAGGAGGAGGAAGATGAGGAAGCCAATGATAAGTATAGGAGTAGGGTAACACGAAAATTATCTTCTTCTTAAGGGATCAAACAAAGCCCATGTGAGTGACATTCCACCCCACCCCCCCAAAAAAAAAAAAAAAAAAAAAAATTATATGTATATATTTATATATAAACAATCACCTTAACACTGTAATTCTGTAACAGGGAAGAGCTGGTTTTGTTTTCTTGTACTGTACAGTTGGTAAGTATATATCATAATGAAGTACTAGCTGCTTTGCACTCATCTGGTCAAATTTTGCTTCCTCTGGACTGAAGACTTCTGCTACTCGGAAATCCTGAAGCGTTTCTGAAAACATGTAAAACCCCCTCAAAAACACAGTTACACAATGATCTGAAATTCAGTAAAATATATGTTACACACCAATGCCTTAAATCTTAACAAGTTAAACATACTATATATGGCTTTCATGGTTGGCTTCAGCAGTGGTTTGGTGGCCCCCTTCCATAACACAGCAGCAGGTCCCTGTGCCAGTAATTCCTCTTCACTTCTCTTACTCACATACTCTTTATATTCCTTCCAAGTTCTTACATGAGGTCCAACCTTAATCAAATAAAAAGGAAGTCATATTAGCTTCTATTAAATTCACTTTCATATTGATTTTTTCACACAAAAAAAGTGACACATTACCCGAACTAGAGAACTGGGGTAACCTTCTCCAGAACCACCTCGATCTCTTCGGCCTCGACCCCACCACTGATTTCTTCTGTCATACTTATTTCTTCTGTCTTTGTTTTGTCTAGAAAACCCTTGTTTTCTATTCATGTGTTCATTGTTCTGGTATCTCCGACTAGAGTTCTGATGGCAATCTTTGTCCCCACGATCAGAGCTTTGTTCTCCTTTGTCGCGCCTCCAGTTCCAACTGTTTGTGTTCCCATATTCTTCTGAGTTCCAATTTCCTCTCCAGTCTTTCCTGTTACAACCCTTTTCCAGTTATCAGCCTTTTCATTTTGCTGCCATCTATCAGAAAAATCATTTCCTGACCAATGGTCATGGCTATTTCTGTGCCATCCTTCTTGACTGTTCCTGCTTTTGCCTTGCCAGCCTGCACAGTTACTATTCCTTTGCCAGTCATTGTTTACATTATTTCCTTTCCAATTTTCATAACTACTGCTTTGTTCTTGCCACTGTGCTGGATGCCTTCCATCATCTCTCCATCTATCTGCTTGACTATAGCTGAAATTGTCCATGTAATCAATACTGTCATCCCAATACAACCTCTCTACATCAATTTCATACACCTCTCTTGATGGTACGGCATTGGGAGGAAGTAAGGCCATAGGTGGTGTCCTAATTTGTAGACACTTTGTTTCATGAAAACTAGGGAAGGAGTCCAAGATTTCCTTCTTCATTACTTGAAAATGAGACATAAACATGTTCTCTGGGTGATGTTCCTTTGAACCCTGTTTGAAATCTGACGAGTGTAACTCTTGAATTTCAACTTCCTTGCCACTACTGATCGACTTGTAAAAGCTTAGCAGTTCATCTGCTAATATATCTTCACTTTCAACCGTTTCATTTCCATCATTTCCATTGTTAACTTCAATCAAGTTAAACTTTTTACTCTTCAGATGTATTTGATGCTGATCTAACCGAATCTTCTTCTCATATCCTTGAAAAGATAATAACAGAAGTAAATAAAAACATGTTTATTACAATTACACAGCATGTGTTAGATATCTGCCAGAAAACCTGCACATTAATGTAATTTTTTTTTTACATCTAAAATGAAAATGCTAACCCAATAGCAGAAAAATGCTTACTTGTGGTGCACAGATGAGGTTGATGTTTAACAATTTTACAGCCAAGCCTTGAGAAAAAAGCAAAAACCAAGTACTGATCAATGTGATGATCATCGCGTAAGAGACTGGAGAAAGCCTGCTGGACACTCATGGGTATTCCTTCATCTTCCACTTCCATTACCCCCTGAATAATAATGCAATTATGCATTTAATTTTGCAGAAAATGGAAATATTATCAGAGTAAAATTGGTATAGAACAAAATGAATACTTACCGATTCCATAAGATAAAGGGCTTCTTCTGGATACAAGCATTTGCCTATGTCTGTGTCAACTCCCATGTACTGCCAAAACTTGCCACATTCCTTCTTCACATGCACCATTCCACGAACCTTTAGATATTCACCATGTGCCAACTGGTCACTGATGAAAAAATAAATTTCATACCTACTAGATAAGCACTCATTTTCTTTTCTTTTTTATAAAAAAAAAAAAAAAAAAAAAAAAAAAACAGAATAACATAACGGAAAATTTAAATTTGTAAATTTTATTATGTTCCCTTGGGTTTCTTTTGCAGTAAACCTATGATGCCAAGGTAGTAGGCAACAGTATCCTGGTTTTTCACAGAAATTTTGGAGAAAAATGTCATATTATCATCTGTGTTGTATGAATGTGGGACAGTAAAGAATACTGTCTTCGAACTGGTGTAGCACACAGTCCAGAGCCTGGCCAAATTTTTGCTGACATTTAGTGCTAAATGGTGACCCAAATATAGGCAAAATATTGCAATTCATGTGTATGTCACAACAGTGTTTTTTCTGAGTTTATGTCTAGTGATACACCTTTATGGATCTGGAAAAGGCTTACGACAGGGTAGACAGGAAAGCACTGTGAGAGATTTTGCGGATATACGGGATAGGAGGAAAGCTTCTAGGAGCTGTCAAGGGTTTTTTATGAGAGTAGTAGTGCTTGTGTCAGGATTAGAAATGGAGAAAGTGATTGGTTCGAGGTAAAGGTGGGACTTCGTCATGGATGCGTTATGTCGCCCTGGCTGTTCAACTTGTACATGGATGGGGTAGTGCGAGAGGTAAATGCAAGGGTAGTGGGTCAGGGATTGGAGATGGTTAAAGAAAATGGAGAAAAGTGGGAGGTGAGCCAGCTGTTGTTTGCGGACGACACTGCGCTTGTGGCAGGATCGGAGGAGGGATTGAGGAAGTTGGTGACAGAGTTTGGGAGAGTGTGTGATGGAAGAAAGCTGAAGATAAATGTGGGTAAAAGTAAGGTGATGAGATGTACAAAGGGTGAAAGTGGCAGTAATCTGGAAGTGAGCATTAAGGGAGAGCGACTGGAGGAAGTGGATAGTTTTAGATACTTGGGTGCAAATGTGGCAGGAAAAAAAGGTGGAGTGAAGGTGGAGGCAGAATGTAGATTGAGAGAAGCAAGTAAATGCCTTGGTGGATTAAAAAGTGTAATGAGGAATAGACATTTGGGAATGGATGCTAAGAGGAGACTATATGAAGGAGTGATTGTGCCAACAGCACTGTATGGGGCAGAAACATGGAACATAAGAGAGGAAGAGAGAAGGAGTTTGAATGTGTTTGAGATGAGGTGTCTGAGAAGTATGATGGGGGTTACTAGGCTAGATAGAGTGAGAAATGAGGAGGTGAGGAGGAGAAATGAGGAGGTGAGGAGGAGAACAGGGGTGGAAAGGGAGTTGGGAGATAGGGTTGATGAAAGAGTATTGGGATGGTTTGGACACATGGAAAGAATGAGTGAAGAAAGACTAGTAAAAGAGGTATGGAAGGCAAATGTGGAGGAAGTGAACATGAAGGGATGTCCTAGGATGAGGTGGATGGATGGGGTGAAGGGGGCTTTGGGGAAGAGGGGAATGTCTGTTGAGGAAGGACAGGAGAGGACAGAAGACAGGGGTGAATGGAGAATGGTTGTTGTTGTTGTTGTCGTTCCCTAGACTGCCTGTCTGAGCAGTCTCGAGAATGGTTGTATATGGATGATATGATGCATGAGGTGGAATGGGTGGGGGGGATGGGGGGTGAGGTAGTATGTGTGAGCAAATTTTTATGCAGCCGAAGGGTTTTCTCCCCGCCCTCTCCTTTACGCATGGGGGGACAGAGAGGGGGGGTCGCTGATTTAATGAAGCGGCCTTGCTGTGGATGTGCTGTGTCTTGCAACACTGCTTCTGACCCAGGGCAGTGGACAAGGTGCAGGGATGACCCATCATCCAGGAGGTGCTAAGATGAGAAGGAGGGTGGAGGAGTGTGGAGTGTATTCAGGGATGGAATGGGTGGGAGTGATTTTATGCCTTTTCCTTTTTGGCTACCTCCCTTGTAAGGGGGAAAAAGCCTTGGTGTATGTATGTATGTATGTATGTCTAGTGATGCATGATTTAGGACTGGGTTGGTTTGTTTTGTAATAATTGGTACCTCAAGTTTTACAAATTGGAAATCCACAGATCTACAGTAGTAAGCAATGAACATCATGCCCTGCTACTAATTTCTTAAGGAAGAAAAATCTTGATATGTTGTCTATCTATATACCAAAAGGCCCTTATAAGAGAAGTAGCCAGCCAAGGCATGTCCCTGCTCCTTGCCTATCCATTTCCCTTTTATCTTAGCTCCTTGTGGATGATGGGCCATCCTGCTCCCCCACCCACAACCTGGGTCAGAAGTAATGCTGTGTTGTAATTAATTAAATCAGTTGTAGCTTTGAGTTTAACTAAGTAGATAATTCACATCCCCAGTGTGGCTGTGGTCTTCAGGTCCTCCCACAGCTTTCTCTGGGAAGAAACTTTAGACTGTTGTCTGGGTTGTGTTAGTGTGGGACTGTTCTATGTCACTGGCTGACTGTACTAGGGAAAAGGAAGCAGTTGCCAGCTGTCAGCTCTCAATGAGTGGAAAAGTGTAAGAAATACATATACATACATACATACATATACCAAGGCTTTTTCCCCCTCACAAGGGGGGTAGCCAAAAAGAAAAAGGCACAAAATCACTCCCACCCACTCCATCCCCGAACACACTCCACACCCCTCCACCCTCCCTCTTATCTTAGCACCTCCTGAATGACGGGTCATCCCTGCACCTTGTCCACTGCCCTGGGTCAGAAGCAGTGTCGCAAGACACACCACATCCACAGCAAGGCCGCTTCATTAAATCGGCGACCCCCCCTCTCCGTCCCCCCATTGCATAAAATGAGAGGACGGGGAGAAATCCCTTCGGGCTGCGTCAAAATACATATGAAGTTGATAAAGAGAGATCTTAGGCCCAGTCCAGAAACCAAGTGTTAGATCCTCAGGGCTGCACCTCCAGGTGGAGGTGAGGAAGTTGCCAACAATTTCCACTGAATGAGAGCCCTAAAATCCTGGGCCCCACTTCTGACAAACCTGACATACAAACAAAGATTGGAAAAATTACATCTGTCATCACTGGAACAGAGAAGAGAAAGGCAATTTGTTGACAATTTTCAGAATCATGAAAGGGATGGAAATTCTCGACAAAGACGACTTATTAAAGTGGGACAGAAGAGAAACGAGAGGACATGAAAAGAAACTAAAGAAAGACAGCTACAGAAGAGACCTGAAAAAGAATAGCTTCCCACATAGAGTGATTGATGTCTGGAACAAACTGAACAGAGTAACAGTGAATGCCAAAACTATACACAATTTTAAGAATAAACTGGATGTGGAGAGATACGAAAATGGGTCACTACGAGCATAGTTCTCATCCCGTAAAATGCAACCAGGTACATACTGAACACCTCGGTGTCATCTATGATGAAGGGCCATCCCTGCCCCCTGGGGCCAATCTGGTGGCTGTTGCCAGCCACTACCTAAAAGCTATGTTTTCTGCAAAAGAGACCTTGGACAACAGATTATAATCTATTGACCAAGGTCTCTTTTATGTGTTACTCAAAAAGTGTTTTTCTATTATTCTTCCATAAGAATACACCACAAATTTGAACTTATATTACTTGTTGATGCACAGTGTATACTATGTCGCATTGATTTTTACTGAATGGAAATCTGTATCACCAAAATTGTCAGCAACTGTCCTTGGACCCACCTGAAGATCTCTGTTTCTTTTTTAGTAGTTAATAGGAGGCGGCAGTCACTGGTTTAGTTCTCCTCATACAAAAAAGTGGAGGATAAATTGACCATATATAGAGAGAAAGAGATATCTTAGATCCAGTCAGAAGACTAAGAGTTAGCTCCTGCAAGCTACACCTCCAAGTGGAAAAAATATATACAAGGATGCTATTCGGAAATGGTGGTGGACAGAAATGGAATGGGTGGGAGAGGGTGCATACATTCAGACTTGGCTACCTCTCTTATAGTGGGGGGAAAAGCCCTTGGTATACAGATATTAGAAAATTAAGACAAAAAGCAGGAAGATGATTCTTTCCAACAGAACCACCACAACCAGATATCCATCATTAGTCCCACAAAAATATAATTGTGAATCTATTTTGATACATACCTCCTTGTCGTCCGTGGTTCTTGCAACATATGCATCTGTTCATCAAGCTTGGCTTTCAGGCACTCATCTTCTAAGCATGTGAAATTGGGTTCTTGTAATTTCTCTCCTTGCACAGGGAGCAGGTGTTCCCGCCCTCTATTAGAGAGCAACTCACTACCACTTGAAATACAAGAGAATATATCTAGTTAATTTTTTGCAAGAACAGACACTATATCTACTTAATTATAGTCAATCAATCAACCCATAGTCCTAGATCTCTCTTCCAGGAGACCCATGCCCACCAAGTGACCCCATAAGTCAATCCAGGAAGAAATAGTGTTGTTGTCTGAGGGTTGTTAATGTGAGTCATTGCAGAATGAGGTGTTTTGTATGGATATTACACCTATGGCAGTTTAATCTTGGGGCCAAATCTATTCTGTGTAGATATTGTTATTAATGCTGGGTGGTATCCTGAATGCAAGCATGCTAATATGTTTCTTACTTCTCTTAAGAGGGATTTTTCTGTGGGACTGACATCTAGAGTGAGTATGTGGGTGGGTGAAGGGGATTGGGGTATTTGGTGGTCTGTCTTGGAGAATATATTTAGTGATCTTAATGTGAACATTAGGTACAGTTATGGTGAACTGGCTGGTGAGGTTGTTTAATGTTTGTTTAAGAGAGCATAAAGTGCTGGAGGACTGGAGGAGTGCCTGTATAGTTCCACTTTGCAAGGGATATGGGGACAAGTGTGAGTGTAGTAGTTTCAGAGGGGTCAGTTTGTTGAATGTAGTTGGGAATGCTTATGGGAGGGTCTTGATTGAGAGGATTAGGAGAGGAACAAAGGGAGTAATTGGTGAGGAACAGTGTGGGTTTAGAACAGGTAGGAGTTGTGTAAATCAGATTTTTGTGGTAAGACAGATATGTGAGAAAGCTTTAGCAAAGGGTAAAGATGTTTTTTGGGCCATTATAGATTTTGAGAAGGCTTATGATAGGGTAGACAGAAAGGCACTATGGGAGGATTTGGAGATATATGGGATAGAAGAAAAGCTGTTATGCCAGTCAAGAGTTTTTACAAGAATAATAGAGCCTGTGTTAAAATTAGAAATGGAAAAAATGAGTGGTTTGGGGTAAAGGTGGGACTTCTCCAGGGATGTGGTATGTTGCCCTGGCTGTTCAATTTATACATGGATGGGGTGGTGCAAGAGGTGAATGCAAGGGTAGTGGGTCAGGGATTGGAGATGGTTAAAGAAAATGGAGAAAAGTGGGAGATAAGCCAGTTGTTGTTTGCTGATGACAATGCACTTGTAGCAGGATCAGAGGAGGGATTGAGGAAGTTAGTGACAGAGTTTGGGAAGGTGTGTGAAAGAAGGAAGTTGAAGATAAATGTGGGTAAAAGTAAGGTGATGAGATGTACAAGGAGAGAATGGCAGCAGACTGGAAGTGAGTATTAAGGGAGAGACTGGAGGAAGTGGATAGTTTTAGATACTTGGGTGCGAATGTGGCAGGAAAGGGAGGAGTGGAGGTAGAATGTAGATTGAGAGAAGAGAGTAAATGCCTTGGGGGATTAAAAAGTGTAATGAGAAATAGACATTTGGGAATGGATGCTAAGAGGAGATTGTATGAAGGAGTGATTGTGCTGACAGCACTGTATGGGGCAGAAACATGGAGCATGAGAGGAGTTTAAATGTGTTTGAAATGAAATGCCTGAGAAGCATGATAGGAATTACTAGGCTAGATAGAGTGAGAAATGAGGAGGTGAGGAGGAAAACAGGGGTGGAAAGGGAGTTGTTGTTGTTGTTGTCGTTCCCTAGACTGTCTGTCCGAGCAGTCCTGTCTCCCCAAGGAATGCCATAGCCGAAACTGGGTTTTCCCACAAATCCTTTATAGAGCGTATGTTGTGTTGTTTGCGTGCATGATTGTGTATAATGCAGTCTTCCATTATGTGTTGTATGGTATGGGGTGAAGTGTTACATCCTGGGCAGCTGTTCACAACGCGGTCATCCAGCCTCTTCTGGTAGCTTAGAAGTGCTGGGAGACAGAGTTGATGAAAGAGTATTAGGATGGTTTGGACACATGGAAAGAATGAGTGAAGAAAGATTAGCAAAAGAGGTGTGGAAGGCAGAGGTGGAAGGAGTGAACATGAGGGGGCGTCCTAGGATGAGATGGATGGATGGAGTAAAAGGGGCACCTCCTCCCTACCACAGATAACACCACAGAAATCCAATCTATTCTAATCCGTACAGGCAACAAATCAACACTGACAATAGTTAACATATACATCCCCCCAATCATCTCCCACAGTTCCAAACACCTTCAGGCCTCAACTTAATCAACTAGCCACAATCCCTAACCTCATCATGGGTGGTGACTTCAACGCCAATTCGTCGGCTTGGTGTGTCAATAACCCAGACACAGACAGGAGGCTTGATATGCAAACTCAACTTTACTCACTGACCATCATGATCAACACACATAATCATACACATATCCCACACTAAGCCCTCTATACCCCTTCCTCTCCTGATATCACCTTCTGCTCCCCCTGGGTAACCCCAACAACTTCATGGAGTGGTCAGATCCAAGGGATCTGACCACCTTCCAATCACCATTGCCACCAAAACAAGATGCACCCCAGTTAGCCACAGACACACATACACTAATTACAAGAGAGCAAACTGGGAAGCTTTTACTGAAGAAACAGAACAACATTTTGAGACAACAGTACACCAATCACAAACATTAACAATGCTGTACACACTTTTAATACAATCATACAAAATGCAGACAAGTGATATATTCCTAGAGGCAACAGAAAATCACACAACCCCAATTTCACACCAGAAATCCAAGGCCTCATCAGACAACAAGATACACTTTAACACAATACCCCCACACCTATCCCTCAAAACATAGCAGACCAAATACAAAAACTAAACACAGAGATTACCAATAAAATACATTAACAAAAAACACAAAATTGGCAAAAGTTTGTCAATACACTTGATCACAAAACAAACACCAGCAAATTGTACAAAACACTTAACAGCATTACACCATCCAACAGTAACACAACACGTTCTCACTTAGCAATAACCATAACAACAGATAATTTACCCTCAAACAGACAACAAGCAAATACACTCATAAATCATTTTGCACAGACAAGCCATCTCACTTCTCACCCTGATGACCAACACACCATTAGACCCAAGAAAGACTTTCCCACAGACTCAGACTATACACCCTTCACAGACAGTCAGACAAAACACATAATGCATAACCTTAAGCACTCATCTGCCTGTGGCACTGATAACATTAATAACACCCACTTAAAACACATTGGACCACAAGGTATACATGCATTCACAAACATTGCAAACTACAGCTATTCACACAACACTATATCTGACATCTGTAAGCATTGGAAAATAATCACAATCCCAAAACCCAATAAAGACCCAACAATCCCAACATCACACTGCCCAATCACACTTCTCTGCACCCCCTCCAAAGTCATTGAACGCCTCATACTTCAACTCATCACACCACATATTCCCCTTGCTGAATCACAACATGGTTTTAGGCCACTACACTCCACAAACACTCTTCTAATAAACCTCACGCAAAGAATATTAGATGGCATCAATTCAGATAGGCCCCATCATAGAACACTTCTTATAACATTAGACATTAGTAAAGCTTTTTCTGATATCCCCAGCCACAATCTAACAAACAAAAGATATAACACAGATATGCACAATAACACTAAAAGATGGTTGGCAGGAATGCTTATGTGTCATATAATGGCCAATCATCACACATCAGAAACATTAAGAATGGAGTACCACAGGGCTCAGTTCTATCCCCACACACTTTAATCTATACATGCATGACATACCCACATATCAGACACCTCAGAAATACAAATCTCTTCCTATGCAGACGACAAAACAATCACATGGACACATCATAACACAGACAAAGCCGCAGAAATAATACAGCCATACCTAAACACACTCAACACATAGTTCATTACAAACAGACTTAAAATAGCCCCAGCCAAATCTACAGCAGCACTTCTCACCAACTGGACAAAAGAACACAAATACATTCTTCATCCCTATATCAACAACACTAAGACCACACACATACACCCTGAAAATTCTTGGTGTAAAATATGATACATCTATGTCATTTAAACAACACATCACAAACATAAAAAACAAATGCACACCTAGACTCAACGCACTTAAATCAATCACTGGAACAACATTTGGATGAAACAAAGAAACTAATACTACAATATACAAACAATGCATATGCTCAGTGATGAATAATGCGAGTCCAACATGGGCACCTAATCTCAGTGAGACACACCTCAACACCCTTCAGATCATACAAAACAAAGCCTTAAAAACAATTACAGGCTGCACATATGCAACACCTACAGACCATCTTCACTATGAAATAAAAATCTTCAAAGTCAAGGATCACCTTGACATGAGGGGCACACAAACACCTGCTGCAGCCTCCACAAACATAGCACACCCGCTACACTACATAGCAGAACACCCACACACACCAAGAAATATAAAAAATACACCCAAATACCTATATCACACACAAATACTCTCTTCTCTTCCTCCAAAACCACCAAATACCACCTCTGGAATCATATTCATAATCACGTCGCTCACTGGTCCATTAACACACTAAAAGACAACACATTGCTACATGCCAGACCCTCTAATATCCATCCTTCTGAATCCTCTCTCCCATGAAAGGACAGAGTCCACCTGGCCAGACTGCAATGCAGCCACCACCCAGCCCTTCTAAGCTACCAGAAGAGACTGGATGACCGCACTGTGGACAAATGCCCAGGATGTAACACTTCACCCCATACTATTCAACATGTCATGGAAGACTGCATTATACACAATCACACATGCAAACAACACAACATACACTCCATAAAGGATTTGTGGGAAAACCCCATTTCGGGACTGCTTGGCCAGACAGTCTAGAGGACAACAGCAACACAAAGCTCCCCCCACACACAATTCACACAATGTTTCTACAACTTCATATATAATATCACATAATTCCAATGTTTTACTTTTACCCTATATATAACCCTCACCTTGCCAGCATTTTGAGAAAAAATTATACTGCTCCAAAACAGGTTTCTTCATTTGCAATCTGAAAAAGTAAAACAGAAGTAAAAAAACAGTTTCCTTGACCTTCACATTATGTCTTTTATTCTACAAAACTTTCAATTAATTCTGAATAAAGAAACAAAAAAGTATAGCAAAGGCATAAGAAATTTAAGCATTCCAAATTCATTAATGATTTCGAAAGTTAGACACTAACCCAGGTGCTCAGATAAGAGGGAGGGTGGAGGGGTGTGGAGTGTATTCAGGGATGGAATGGGTGGAAATTATTTTATGCCTTTCCCTTTTGGCTACCTCCCTTGTAAGGGGGAAAAAGCTTTGGTATATGTATGTATGTATGTATGTATGTATGTAGACACTAACCCATTGGAAATTAAAAGATAATCAGAAAAACAGTTAAAAATTATCAACCTAAAAAAATCCTAAGGAATTCTAGTTACAAATAGATGAAAGAAAATAAGTTCCATTATATCATAACTTCAGTAAAATATATTGTCAGCTATGATATATTCTTTCACTAGCTGCACAATTTAGGTGAACATATAATACTCAAGCAATATACCAGACCAAATAAGATGTTTGCCCATGATTTGCAGTGGTGATGTAGTTTCTTCTAGTGTATATTTGTCAGATTATATTGATCTGCATTTTCTTTTTACCAATTGCACGTATCAGGGTATGAGTCCTGTTATCTGAGAAAAATGCATTTATCCTTCATTATCCCTATACTTCCTACAATCTTGGGGTGCATTTGGAAAATTTGAGTTTATGGTTGGGAGAACCGTATGCATGTGAAAAAAGTTATGATTCAAACATTCTCTCTTGCAGAAGACCTGCAGCCTTCAGGAAATTGGCAACAACCTCTGGGTAGGACCACCAGTCACTTACAGAGGAGGTATCATGTTGTTGTCTGGGGATTATCAGTGTGGGGCATTGTAGTACAAGATGTTCTGTGTGGTGGTTGCATTCTCAGACAGATTGAAACCGTGGCTATTCTGTGTTGGAATTGACCTGCTGGATGATGTCCTCAGTGTAGGCATGCCAGTGTGGTTCTGGTCATGTAAAGGTTCTCTGTGAGACTTATGTCCAGGGGGTTGCTGTTGGAGTAATAAGTTTGGCAGTCTTTCTTAAATGGTTTGTTCAGTAATCTGAGTGAGTGTTTTTGTGTGGATGTTTGAGTCATATGCATCTGGTGTAATTTTTTGTGTTCTATTGGAGGTGCTTGTGAAATGTAGAGTGAAGGATGTGTAGTGTTTAGGGTTCAGTTGTAACATTGTGTTTCTGTTATTTTCATGTGGTGTTCTATTTGGAGGATTTTGATTTGTATATGTAGGTCTTACAAAATATAGAAACTATCTCCTAATTTTTCATATTTAAGGGGGGAAAAAAGCCTTTGGTAAATATATGTATATGTAAAATTATAGAAATGTAGATTTCAGAAAACCCCAATCCAGAATTGGATTGCTAATATATAAAGATAACATCTCAGTTAAGAAAAGCAAGACAATAATTTGAATGTAAAAATATTGAAACATACATGGAATTCCTAGTTGAACAACTTAAATACAAAAGTGTAGAAATTTGTAAAATTTTAAAAAATTCCAGCTATTAACCCCTTCAATACAATGATGTCTACATGGGTATCATAAGGTGCGAGTGGGTATCTTGATTATATTCATTTTGTAGTTGTCGCTGAGTGACCCCTCATATTCTGTGAACTGGCTTGATCATATTTTCTGTGGTTATTAATATTCAGAGTGAGAGAATGTGTAATACAGCTGTAACTTTATATTTTATAATGAAAGTATTGTGATGCATCATTGAATCATCATACATCAGGCAGCTAATGCTGCCTACAAGAATGTGACTAGTATTGAAGAGGTTAACTAGTGTGATAAGAATTATCTTTATCTGAACTATTAAACTAGTTCAGGTCAGGTTAGGTTAGGTAGGGTTGCTTTGGTTAGGTTAGGTTGGTTTGATTAGGTTTCACAATTTCTGTTTTTTCCCCCAAATTGTATCCATTTATAATTTTGCAATCAATTACCGATAGGTTTTCCCAAATTTTATGTATTTCGTATTTTTGCAAATCAGGGAATTACAGATATTTGTTTTGTAGTGTTTTTCATTTGCATACTGTTCCCCCACCCAAAAGCCCAAAATTTCTATACATGCCCTGGATTGTAGGACCAAAGCGAGAGACTTAACCATAAATGGCTCTTTTGTAAAAAAAAAATTGTTGCATACATACACCAAAGGCTTTTTCCTCCTTACATGGGGAGTAGCCAAAAAGAAAAAGGCATGGAAATCACTCCCACCCATTTCATTTCCCATGTATTCCACTCCCCTCTACCCTCCTTTCTATCTTAGCACCTCCTGGATGATGGGTCATCCCTGCATCCTGTCCACTGCCCTGGGTCAGAAGCAATGTCGTAAGACACAGCAAGGCCGCTTCATAAATTCAGCGACCCCCCCCTTTCCGTCCCCTCATGCAGGAAAGGAGAAGACGGGGAGAAATCCCTTCAGGCTGCGTCAAATTTTTTTCATACATACTTCCTCACCCCCCACCCACTCCCCCTCATGCATCACAGCCTCATCTATACACAACCCTTCTCCATTCACCCCTATCTTCTGTCCTCACCCATCCTTCCTCCACAGACATTCCTCTCTTTTGTAAAGCCCCTTTTGCCCCATCCATCCATCTCATCCTAGGACGCCCCCTCATATTCACTCCTTCCACCTCCGCTTTCCACACTTCTTTTACTAATCTTTCTTCACTCATTCTTTCCATGAGTCCAAACCATCCTAATACTCTTTCATCAACCCTATCTCCCAGCTCCCTTTCCACCCCTGTTCTCCTCCTCATTTCTCACTCTATCTAGCCTAGTAACCCCCATCATACTTCTCAGACAAATCAATAAAATCTACAATCACACCATATAAACAAATAAGATCACTACAAATTATGATTCAATAGTAAACCATTACTTAGAATAGAAAATTGGGTATTTTTTAAGTGCACACTTATGCGATATAATAATTGAAAATTAAATAATAATTTTGTAAATTATAATACATCAATGTAATATGTTATTCTTGGCAGAAATTAATAATAGAAACAGTTGCTAAAAGCTAGAAACAAACAATGTTGAGTAGACTCCTTTAGACGCCATCATTGTTTTGATCAATTTGGAGGTTGGAGATGACAATGACTGCCTGATGACTTCTAGAATTACAGGTACATCATTACTAAATGCAGGTTAGGTTAGGTAGGCCAGTTTGGTTAGGTTAAGTAGGTAGTTAGGTAGGTAGGTAGGTGGGTGGGTGGGTAGGTAGGTAGGTTAGATTAGGTTAATTTGGGTTAGAATATATGAATTTAACATACTTTCATTTCTTCGACCTCAGCCTTTACCAAAACAAATGTGGCATCTCAAGTAGTCAAAACTGCTACATGTATTTAACATTTGTTTGTTAATAGCTTTTAATAACCGTTTCTATTATTGATTTCTGCCAAGAATAATATATATTATAGTGATGTGTTATAATTTATAAAATTATTATTTAATTTTCTATTACTATCTCATAAGTGTGCACTTCTAAAAATTTACAAAAAATCTCTTTTCACAAACAATAACACCTTTGACATTTATGGTACAATATGAGCATTTGAGGATACTGGGCACCTCATCCTACCCTATTCCTACACAACAAGTACATTTCTTCCCCAAGTGGCTGTTCCCAGCTACCTAGTCAATGATGTGGGTTGCAAAAGAGACCTGGGGCAATACAATGAATAATGATTGACTGACATGAGCACATGGAGTGGATGCAAATACGACGATTAAGTATAAGTCGCATTTACTAAAGCATCAGACTGCACAAAACAAGGTATTCTTAGAGATGAGGTATCCCTAAATATGATTTTTAATCAATTATGATTTTGTAGTAAGTCATGGTAATTGTTTGTGAGGAATAAAAAATTTACCTAGGTTTTCAGAACTAATCACATCTAATATGATAATATTGTCATCTTAATTTACCAGAAGACAATACCCTGAAAAAAATTGAGTAGCTATATCACGTATTACTGAGTAAATGTTATTTCATAGATTGCTACGGAATTTAGTGGTACATTTAGTATTTACATCATCTACAAACCAACATACTACAGAATTCAGTTTCGTCATTTTGCTTTTCAATCGATCTTTACTAACAACATTATAGGAGATATAATTTGGATACCTAACAAGTAAAACATTTAGTATTTACCTTCGTTATTTCACTCAACTGTCACACTACCGTACCTAAAACAATCTTGTTGAAACAAGATACAACAGTTTACAGATTTATGTACAAAGTTTCTTTCAATTTACATGCGAAGAGTTGAAAAGCAAAAATTAAGGAAACTGACGTTATGATATGTAACCCGTTTTCCTATTTACTAGCCATTCAGAAGATGTTGATGAGTGTTTTCCATAGTTCGCTTGTTTACCTCGGCTACGATAACGTGAATATCTCAAAACAACTGACGTCATAATCCCACATGGACGATTCAAAATAAGTAAGATGAGAAAGCTCCACGATAATGTGTAGTCATCACGCAGATATAATACTAGCTTGGTTGTCTGAATCATAGATGTCGCTAGTGTCACATCATACATATTGTGGTTTGTATATATGTGACATATTATATATATATATATATATATATATATATATATATATATATATATATATATATATATATATATATATATATATATATATATATATATATATATATATATATATATATATATATATATATTGCAGAAACCACAGGGACATCCTCAGAGTACTCTGAGGATGTCGTAATAGACGAAAACGTTCAGTATTCCGACTTTAATTTCCCTGTGGTTTCTGCAATATCTTTTCGTCACGCGTTATTGTGATTATTTTTGCGATATATATGTATATATATATATATACATATATATATACATATATATATATATATATGTATGTATATATGTATATATATATAATCACATGAAAACCACAGTTGGAGCAAAAATGACTGGAGACAGGGAATCTATATATTTCGATTGCAAACTGCACTCTTGACAAGAAAAAGGTCAGGAGGCAAATGTCTTTTGACTAAGCTAGTAATGAAAAGTCCTAAAATTATGTCCGGGGACCATTGCCCCTTCGAAATGTCCACATTGGGTTGATATTCAATGGTAGTTGGTTCAACCATTTTTCTCCTGAACTCACATCTGGACTTATAAATGAGCTCAACTTTGTCCCAGTCTAAACAATGGTTAAATTATTTAACATGTTGGAACACCGCTGAGCTTTCGTGTCCATACTTGATGGACCGTTTGTGTTCAATCATCCTAGTATCCAAATCCCTCCCAGTCTGTCCAATATAAACTTGGTCACAGCCTTTACATGGTATCGAATAAATACCTTGACAATGTTCTTCTTTCAACCTTTGGTGGACATTCACCCCTTTTTTTTTATTAATGGTGTTGGGGGTAATGGGGAATTAAATTAAATTTGTCCTTGGGAAGAAACTTGGTCGAAGGAATAAATTAGTCCGAAAAGGGAACGACTAAGGAGCTCTTATCCAATGAAAATCTAGAAGAAATGGGAGTGGTGTTGAAAAAATTGGATCTCGCTCGGCTGAGGGCTTTGACCAAGAACCAATCCGGATAAGCTAACTTGCTAACTTAACATTTAATTATATTCAATTCTCCATCAAGAAACTGGGGACTGCAAATCCTTAGAGCTCAAAGAAATAAACATGAGGCGACGCTACTTTTTTCTTTGTCTGGGTGACCGCTAAAGAAATGGAGATAACTACCAGGCAAGCTTGTGGCCGTCGCGAACAATAAGAACATCCGGTTTCCGGTCAGATTTAGATCGATATCAACAGGAATTCTTTTATTTGTATATAGATCTATCTTTATCCATATGGTCAGGAAAAGGAAATGAACAAGTGGATTACTTTGAAGTAAGACAAACCCTCCGAAGTAATCAATAATTCCGGTCATGCTACCCATTAAGCTTAAGGACTGATAATGTATAAACGTAGAACAAACTATATTTAATTCCCCTTATAACCCAATATTGTATTGTGGAAATCATGCTAATATATATATATATATATATATATATATATATATATATATATATATATATATATATATATATATATATATATATATATACTATCACCCTCGGTTCCACTCTGGTTAGCAGCGCCACGCTGGTGGCGAGAGCACCGCAGGAATGGGTCACTAGGTGCCTTTTTGACATGTACACAACAGCAATCTTCCAGGAAACGGTGGTCATATCGGTTGTATCACAAAGGACTTCATTGACTAGAAATTAACCTCTATGACAATTCCAAAAATGGCATATTTGCAAGACATATTAGCTATGTGTGGACAGAAAGATGGGGCAATAAATACCCTCAAGAGCTTAATTTGTTTAACAATGATTGTAACTTCAAGACTATTACTGCCTCAGAGAATCGGGATAACAGCAAAAGAGACACCTTAAAGGTTTGGTATCAGGTAGTACTTATTTGAAAAAAAAATATATATATATATATTTTTACAATCTGTCTGTCTGTTCACGAACTCCAAGGGTTTTGGAGATAGACCCCCATAACCATATATATTCTGATACCCTGTCACTGCAGGTACTTGGAGAACTATATTTCATTAAACAAATATTTTGGCTAGGGTTAAAGGTTAAAGTGGTATGGTATGATAACACGCCACTACTGTAGTGTCCCCTTAACACGCATAGCTTTTTTTTGTGGCAAAAATTACTATGATCAAACAAACCATTGTATGTGTTCATATTATTTATATTTGTGAAATCAATGTTGCCATAAACTATGATAGCCTTTGTAAGGAGAGAGCATGTAAATTTAAAACGATTGTATGATTTTACCAAATGTTGAAATATTGGTTATTTTTTAGTTTTTTTGCGGGCGGTAATAGTAACGAGTTCAAAGATGATTAAAGGTAAGTTCAATTCTTCTTTTACGGTCGAGTATATTTTATTTCCAAAGGGCGTCTCCCTCCTCAAATATATTTTTCTTACTTTCTTAACATTTTATTTGTGTTACCTTTTCCATTGAGTTATATTGATACGTGTAACTTTTTTCCACAAATTCTATCAAAATTAAAGTGCCCGCAGCAACGCGCGGGTAATTTGGATAGTACTAATCAAGATCTAAGAATATAAGGTCTAACCACTTCCGACCGAATTTCGAGGGAGTTGGCGCAGCGGGCCCGTGAACGTCACCTGGCTGTTCAGTGGGGTTAGCGGGTCCTATAGCTGTCAGTTGAAGCTGGTCCGTCGTTGGAAAATGACGTTGCCTTCGCTCGCAACGCTCCACGCAATTAGTTATATTCTGACAAATATTATATAAAATATATATATAAATATATATAAAATATTATAGTTCCTGTCTATATATATGAATATATATAATATATATATAATATATAAAATATTATAGTTCCTGTCTTCCTTGGCGTTTCACAGTTTTCTTCAGTGTATCACAAAGAGAAAATGGACTCAGCCAAATGACGTCAGAAGCTGCGCAGAATAATTCTAACGGTCTGACCTGTATATTTAGACCTTGGTACTAATGATATAGTCATAGCTCCAGGGGCGTACATTCAGGGTGTGCTAAACGTGCGCCGCACACCTTCAACCAGAGAAATGCATGATAGTTGTAAATAAATTCAGCAGTAATATCACATTATCGTCCTTGCTTCTGGGAAGAGGCAGGCTAGGCGGGCTTTTTTTTTTTTTTTTTTTTTTTAATGTCGAAATGTGTGTATGAAACACACCAGCTAAAATTTGGACAAATTCAGACATGTCGTTGACTATACTCAGTCCACACCAGAGCTTTAAGCGGGTGGAATATCCCTCTTGCGTTACAATTAAAGTCATACGAATGATGTAGACAAAACAGTCCGGCACTTTCGTCAAGTCAATCATTCATGCACTGCGCCGAACTCGGTCACGTTCGGAAGGCTCGAAACTCGAGTAGGTGATCTGAAGCAGCACTCCACACCCAATAATCAAGTGTATCATTATGTGGCATAGAGGGGAAACTGTTGACTGCCTTAAGTGTGCAGATCAACGAACCACATTGCTCGAGTTTGTTTTAACTGATGAAATTTTATGTTCGCTAGAAGGTATAAAGTGTCTTTGCCATTCATTATATGGGCATGATTAAGAATTGCAAGAATTAAAATATAGTATTTATTATGAAACCAAGTAATTCAATCAGAAATAAAGATTGTGCAACCTAATTCACAAACGCTGTTGACGAATAAAACATATATTTTGCTTTATTTTCCAAGTAACAATATGAATAAATATAAAAATTTAACTGCACATACACACACACACACACATACATATATATATATATATATATATATATATATATATATATATATATATATGTGCAGTTAAATTTTTATGGTGGCACGGTTTCAAAGATCAGTGTTCAAGAATGTGTGTTTCATAAAAGGCCACGTAACATTTTACAAAATCACATATACACCAGCCTTGATGGCCTTCTCATTCTCATTCTTTTGCTCTCAATTTTGTTAATTATTGCCTCACTGGTTTGGCATATTACTTCCATAGCAAGGGTTGTGGCAGTGATTTTTTTTTAACACAAAATCAGGAGGTGGTGTCCATATGATGCCACTGTTAGAAGTGGCAGTACTCAGAGATCAGGAAATGAGGGCACCCCTCGATCTTAGACAGGACTAGTGGGAGTGTGTACCTTCAGGAAGTTGAGGGTTGCCTTGTGATGGAGGGGCTGTTGTACCACAGCCCCACAGAGTTTACAGTGCTTGTGATTATCTCTCCCCGCATGTAACACTTGCTATCAACAACAATATCCAAGGTGAATCTAGTGGAAGATTGATTCTATCCTTCTACCAGGAGGTAGGTGGATGGCCTTGCACCTAGTGATGAGGTAGTACCACCGTGCTGAGTCTGAAGTATCACAATGTCTGCCATGGTCAACCCTGGCTGTCAATCTGGCCTTCTTGTTGGTGATGCCCTTGACATGTGTGATCGCAGGTGCCAAGGGCAGTGTGATCCTGCTGAACTTTATTGCTACCTTGGCAGTAGCATCTGCAATAGCATTCCCTATAAACCCAATATGACTGAGGATCCAATGAAACTTTGCAGACCTCTCTTGCTGGTGCAAATTTCAGTGAATTCTGGATTGACTTTATTAAATAGATGTCATCTGTTGTCTTCCCTGACCAGATGATATCAATAGCACTTCTTGAATCTGTGTAGATCACAACTGCTCCCTGACCAGGTGATGTCAATAGCACTCCTTGAATCTGTGTAGATCACGACTGCTCCCTGCCCAGCAAAGAGAGCATGATTCAGGCCCTTTGAGAAAGTAGTGTTGGTCAGTAGGTTGTTGTCATTCCCTCGACTGTCTGGCCAAGCAGTCCCATCTCCCTGAGGAATGCCACAGCTGGAAAGGGGTTTTCCCACAAATCCTTTATAGAGCATATATTGTGTTGGTGTGTGTGATTGTGTACAATGCAGTCTTCCATAATGTGTTGTATAGTATGGGATGAAATGTTACATTCTGGAGAGTTATCTGTGATGTGGTCATCCAGCCTCTTCTGGTAGCTTAGAAAGGCTGGATAGGGGTCGCACCATAGTCTGGCTAGGTGGACTCTGTCCTTTCAGAAGAGAGAGGATTCAGAGGGACGGATATTAAGGGGTCTGGCATGCCGCAATATATTGTCTTTCAGTTTGTTGATGGAGCAGTGAATGATATTATGGATATGCTTCTGGAGGCTGGTGCCTGGTGGTTGTGGAGGAAGAGAGTATTTGTGTGTGATAGAGGTAACTGGGTGTTGTTTTGATGTTTCTTGGCATATATGGGGGTTTTGCTACGTAGATAGTGGGTGTGCTGTATTTGGGGATGGATGCTAAGAGGAGATTGTATGAAGGAGTGATTGTTCCAACAGTACTGTATGGGGCAAAAACATGGAACATAAGAGAGGAAGAGAGGAGTTTGAATGTGTTTGAGATGAAATGTGTAAGAAGTATGGAAGGGGTTACTAAGTTGGATAGAATTAGAAATGAGGTGAGGAGGAGAGCAAGGGTGGAAAGGGAGTTGGGAGATAGGGTTGATGAAAGAGTATTGGGATGGTTTGGACATATGGAAAGAATGAGTGAAGAAAGGTTGGTAAAAGAGATGTGGAAGGAGTGAACATGAGCGGGCGACCAAGGATGAGATGGATGGATGGGGTAAAAGGGGCATTGGGAAGTAAGGAATGTCTTGAGGAAGGAAGAAGGCAGAAGATAGGGATGAGTAGAGAATGGTTGTATATGGATGATGTTGTGGTGCATGGGAGTGGGTGGGGGATGGTGGGGGTAAGTGTGAATCATATTTTGAAGCAGCCCGAAGGGATTTCTTCCTGTCTTCTCTTTTTCTGCATGAGGGGTCAGAGAGGGGAGTTGCCAACTAAATGAAGCAGCCTTGCTGTGGATGTGCTGTATCTTGCTACATTACTTCTGACCCAGGGCAGTGGGCAAGATGCAGAGATGACCCATCACCCAGGAGGAGCTAAGATAAGAGGAAGGGAAGGAGTAGGGTGGATGGGGGTGGAGTATGTGGGGATGGAATGGGTAGGAGTGGATTTTATGCCTTTGATTTTTGTCTACCTCACTTGTATAATCGAAAAAGCTGTTGGTATATGTAATTGTAATTAGGGCTTTGTTTTGTATGGTCTTGCTGGTTCACTGCATTGGTAACCTTATCTTTATTTATTTACTTATTTTATTTATTCACTCACTCATTTTTATGCCTTTTTCTTAGTGTTTGATGACAAACTCCAGGATTTTAATTACATAAACATTGTTTTGATGTATTGGCATTCTTCATCTTGTGGAAATATCCGTTTTAATTTCATAGCTTGGTTGCACTACATGGACATATACAAATTGTTTCATTATATTTAGATGCATGAGGTGGAATGGGAGGGGGGAGGTAGTATGTGTGAGCAAAATTTGATGCAGCCTGAAGGGATTTCTCCCCATGTTCTCCTTTTTTGCATGGGGGGACAGAGAGGGGGGGGTCACCGATTTAATAAAGCAGCCTTGCTGTGGATGTGCTGTGTCTTGCGACACTGCTTCTGACCCAGGGCAGTGGACAAGGTGCAGGGATGACCCGTCATCCAGGAGGTGCTAAGATAAGAGGGAGGGTGGAGGGGTGTGGAGTGTATTCAGGGATGGAATGGGTGGGAGTGATTTAATGCCTTTTCCTTTTTGGCTACCTCCCTTGTAAGGGGGAAAAAGCCTTGGTATATGTATGCTGAAAGACATTTGCATTTTTTTATGCTATATTTTCTTTTGCAAAATCTCTTAAATAGTGAACATGGTGTCATCTAATACAGTAGGTTTAAGTTTAAGACCCATCAGACAGCAAGAAGCATTAAGGTTGGATGAAATGAGATATAGAGTGTACAGCAGACAGATGTATTATGCATACAAGATAACACTGTTTTGGTTGGGGATATCACACGGTAACATATATGTAAATATAAAATAAAATCACAGACAAAGTAGATGATGTTAAATAATTATCCACAAGTTACACAGTAGGATCTGTTGGAGATAGCAAATTTAACTCTTTTTCAACTTACCTATTCATCTATGGAATGTACAGAAAGTATAGATACAGCTACCTCTCCTTTTATGCACAAGTGACATTCTATGAGAACACATCGTAAAAATCTCGTAATTTATACCTATATAGAGTAGGCACGTGCCATCAGTAATTAACTCAGGGTAGGCAGTTCATCATTCTATGGAGTAAAATGTCATCAAATGATTTGTCAGAATAATAAAAGGATAGTGACATTATGAAAGTTTATGTACTAATTGTATTAGCCTATTTGTACAGAAAATTCATTCATTCTCAGAGTAAGCACTGCCTACTTTGCCTACCTAAATGGCACATTCCTGATATAGGGTTGTGTTACATGGCTGTGTAAGGCCAGATCCACAGTAAGCCTCGTGAAGCACTGCATGAGACAGTATGCAGTATTGAATGCAGTGTTGAGTGTGCACACTGTCAGTGTGAGCCTGGCCAGGTCCATACTGATATTGTGACAGTGCTGACAGACAGTGTGGACACTGCCAACTGTCTTATGTAGCATTGCAGGAGGCTCAGTGTGGACTGAGCTTAATATCAATATGTAGCATATTCAGAGTGCTATCAGGAATGTGTTTATTCCACTCATCCATCCCATTACATAAAAAAAGACACTGGGAGCATGTTACTTAAACATCTACAATATCTACCATCTGCACCACACAATTCAACCATAAAAAAGGAGAGAAAAAAAATATATAGAAACACTCAGATCACAAAGCAAGCACTCCAAAACTTACCAAGAAACTCACTCCACCTAACTCCTCCAGACAACAGCTCTACAGAGAAATCCCTCCACCATACGATAGGTCTGGCCACAGAAGCAAACTCCCCCAGATGCAATCACCACAGAAGACACTGAACACCTTTTTGAACATTGCCATTCTTTAGCTTTACCCAAATACAATATATATATATATATATATTTTTACTTGTAGGTCAATCCAGTGACTTACCACTTACCTGGGAGTTGTGAGTCTCTTTCAAAAACAGACTTTGGGTAGTGAACCAATTGACTGTTAAGCTTCTATCTGATAGTAGTTGATGTGCTAAATGGAAAAAAGGGTTAGATAGACTGTGTATAAATGAACCCTGAGAAGGTCTTTGATAAGGTGGCATACAAAAGATTTAAGTTGATAGAAAATGTTGGTGTTGAAGAATGCATCCTGGAATGGATGAATGATTTCCTGGAAGATAGACATACATATACTAAAGGCTTTTCCCCCCTTACAAGGGAGGTAGCCAAAAAAGTCACAAAATCCACTCCCACCCATTCCATCCACACATACTCCACTCCCATCCACTAGACTTATAAGAATAGCATATACTAGATTGAAGAGATGATTACTGGAGTACTGGATGACTTGAAGCTGGCACCTGTGATGTTTTTGATATATATCAATGTGATGGATGGATGCATTAACTTACTTGTTGATGTTTCCAAGATCATGAAAATAATGACAAGAGGATTGTAAACTGCTACTGGATGTCCTTGATAAAGGCCAGGAGTGGAAAGTGAAAATGTACAAAGAAATGCAAAACCCAGAAAATCCGTGCCTAGGTCTCTCTTGTAGAAGACCTATGGCTCCCTGGTGACTGACAACAGCCACTGGACTGCCCCACAAGTCACTCATGGCATAAAAATTGTGTTGTCTTGATTTGGCTTGGGTGGGGCAGTATAAGATAAGGTATTCAGTGTCCTCTGTGTGATGACAGGAAGCTCCACTGTCTATTTTGCAGGACCACTGCATTTTAAAGGTTTGGAACAAAATACCTATTCATGTTACAAATTCAAATGACACTGAAAAACACCTAGATAAATATATGAAGGCCAATCCCAATATAACTTATCAGCATCGTGACCTCCTACACTTAAATTAAGTCAATGGTTCTGTTTCCACTGTTTACACCCCCTTTCAATTCACAAGCAGTCCACTTACAACCAATAAGTCTGTTGCTGTTTTTATCTCCTTTCCATACTCTCACTGGTGTCTTGTAGAATAAATTAGAGGAAACAATTTAGGCAGACAACACAAATGAATTTAAAGCAGAGCTGGATAAATGTAGACTCTGTTTATAGATGGGATCCTATGAGCATTTACAAAATTATGTATTTCACAATTAGGTAAATATCAGCTTTACCACTAACAGAATGCTTACTGGCCATGACAACTATATGCTAATATCACACAATACTATTAAGAGAGTACATAAACACTTCACAATGCAAGAGTTAGTCATGCACAGGGGAGTGCAAAATCATATTTTCATTAACACATGTGGTGCCAGCTAATATAATGCATAAATAGGTCAGGGACACCAGTTAGTAATCAGTTTACAATGCTCATGAAGCCAACATACTTTATTTTTCTTCAATGCAATTTGTGCAACTCAAAAAATTGTGCAAAATATAAATTTCCCTTTCCCATTATTTCTTGTGCATTATCACTAAAACAAAATTTAAACTCATATAAAAAGAGGCAACTGTATTTACATAATATCAACACCTGATATCCAACAGAACTCTATACCACGGGCTTTCTTCCCCTTGCCTGGTGGGTAGCCAAAGTCAAAAGGCAAATATACCCATTCCCATCCATGAAATTACAAAATTATGCACATCTTGAATGTGTAACAATTTTGCATTCTCGAACATTTAGTTTTCAATTCTAATTGTCCCATCACGAATAACTTTGTGCAAAGGAAAACGGATATATGAGCAAGATCCTCGCCAATCATCACAATTTAAGTTCCAAGTCATGATGCCACTAAAATTATTTGACTTGATCCATTCCACCTGAAAAAGACAAACGCACATTTACATCATTATTAACACAGGAAAGTGGCTATACATGAGTTTTATTGGAATGTGGGCATACATCTCACTATATTTTGAAACAATACTACCTCTGTAATAATGACTCACCTTTGCTGCAGTGCTCTGTAAGTCATCATAAGAAATCCAATCCTGAGCTTTAAAGGCATATGGAACTTTACTAACAGGATCATACACTTTCTGAGCACCATTTCCAAGGAACTTGCAAATTTCTGGATATGAAACACTGCCATTATAAATTCCTGGACCTACAGCTGGTGATGCTACTTTATTCCATCCAGGAAAAATGAGCCTGAAATTATCATTGTTTTGTGATTAACAGAAATATAATACAAACTTCAAAAGCAGATCCAATTATACTGTGTATTTTAGGTTCAAATTTAAACTGTTGATGGGTAAATCTGAAAATTAACCGATATGGAACACATTGGTTAGTTAAAGCAAAGCTTACCTCCAAGAGTGACCATATGTTGGAATGCCAACCACTAACTTTTCTCGTGGAACACCCTTTTCTAGCATGTATGAGGCTGACCATTCTATATTCAATTCACTAACGGTACCATGTTCTTGATTCCGCTTGTGTAGTGGGGCATTGTAACCAGTAAAGGGCAAAAATTTTGAAAAGTAGTGGTAATCATATCCCATCAGTGATATGAAGTCTAAATACCTAGAAGGGATGAAAGGATTCTTTAAGAAAATAGTAAAGTCTTGTCTGTTAGTTGTAGCCTATCTCACTGTGCTCTAGACAACCCCAAACTCAATGGTGAACTTCTGCAGAGAACCAAGGGCTGAATGTGTATCTTCTTCTGCCCTATCAGCAGGCATGTCCCACCTTCACCTACTCATACCAGGTGAATACACAGAAGCCTTTATTATCAGGGCAAGGTGTGTATATAGTAGGAGAGTGTTTGATTCATTGTGTTTATGTTTACGTGTACAATAAACAGCTATTGCCCTTCCAGACGAGTGCTAAGAGTTCATACATGGCCCAATCTATGAGTAATGCTGACCACACACACACACACACACACTAATAGATATATTGATTGACCTCTCATTAATGGACATTAATTAGTTGTGTTTGCGGTGTTTTCCGTGTTTTTGGTGCTGTTGTTTAGTGCTGTGCAATCACTATGCCACCCAAAAACCACTCCAAATCAACGGATTATTCACATCAACGGACACTGTTACCCCCCTTTTAGTCCGTTCATGAGAGGTCAATCTGTAATACAAGAGAGGGATGGATGGGCAGACTGTGCCTATCTAGACCTACAAAAAGCATTTGATAAGGTACCACACAAGAAATTAATAAGAAAATTAGAATCAATAGGTGGCACCGGAGGTAAATTATTAGAATGGATGGAGGACTTCCTGACTATGAGAAAAATGAGGGTAGTAATTGGAGACAAATACTCAAAGTGGGAAGAAATGATAAGTGGTGTCCCACAGGGGTCGGTGCTGGCTCCAATCATGTTTGCCATATATACATAAATGACATGGATGAAGGAGTTGAATGTTATATAGATTTCTTCACAGATGACACAAAAATACTAAAGAAAGAACAGAAGAGGACTGTGATTCATTACAATCAGACCTGGACAAAATCTGGAAATGGACTCAAAAGTGCGAAGTGAACTTCAATATTAAGAAATGTAGCATAATGGTGTTTGGAAAAAGTAAAAACAGAATTTAAAAAAATTACAACATTGGTGAAGAAATAAAAAAGTGTACTCAGAAAGGGATCTTGGAGTAATAATCAGCAAAGACATGACACTGGATAAACATATAAACAAAATAGTCGGAGAAACCTTCAACCTATTAAAGTCAGTGAAAGTGGCATTTGACTACTTGAAGAAATGATTAAAAAATGTTAGTTACAATGATTAGACCAAAACTGGATTACACAGTGACACTATGGACACCCAGTACTAAAAAGAATATAAGGAAATTAGAAAGAATACAGAGAACAACAACAAAGTTGGCACCAGTTCTTTCCAAATTAACATACAAAGATTATCCAAATTGGAACTACCAACACTGGAGCAGAGAAGAGAAAGAGGTGATCTACTGGCTATCTATAGAATCATGAAAGGAATGGAAATCCTTGATAGGAATGATTTACTAAAAAATACATACATATACCAAAGGCTTTTTCCCCCTTACAAGGGAGGTAGCCAAAAAGAAAAGGCATAAAAAACCATGCCCACCCATTCCATCCCTAATACATTCCACTCCCCTCCACCCTCTACCCTCCCTCTTATCTTGGCACCTCCTCAATGATGGGTCATCCCTGCATCTTGTCCACTGCCCTGGGTCAGAGGCAGTGTCGCAAGACACAGCACATCCACAGCAAGGCCAATTCATTAAATCAGCAACCCCCTCTCCATCCCCTCATGCAGAAAAAGAGAAGACAGGGAGAAATCCCTTTGGGCTGCATCAAATTTTTCTCACACATACTACCTCACCCCCCATCCCCCCACCCATTCCACCTCATGCATCACAACATCATCCATATACAACCATTCTCCATTCACCCCTATCTTCTGTCCTCTCCTGTCCTTCCTCAACAGACATTCCCCTCTTCCCTAAAGCCCTTTTCATCCCATCCATCTCATCCTAGGTCACCTCCTCATGTTCACTCCCTCCACATCTGCCTTCCATACCTCTTTTACTAGTCTTCACTCATTCTTTCCATGTGTCCAAACCATCAACCCCATCTCCCAACTCCCTTACCACCCCCGTTCTCCTCCTCACCTCCTCATTTCTCACTCTATCCAGCCTAGTAACCCCAATCATACTTCTCAGACTCCTCATCTCAAACACATTCAAACTCCTCTCTTCCTCTCTTATGTTCCATGTTTCTGCCCCATACAGTGCTGTTGGCACAATCACTCCTTCATACAATCTCCTCTTAGCCTTCATTCCCAAACGTCTATTCCTCGTTACACTTTTTAATCCACCAAGGCATTTACTCGCTTCTCTCAGTCTACATTCTATCTCCACCTCCACTCCACCCTTTCCTGCCACATTCACACCTAAGTATCTAAAACTATCCACTTCCTCCAGTCGCTCTCCCTTAATGCTCACTTCCAGTCTGCTACCACTTTCACTCCTTGTACATCTCATCACCTCACTTTTACCCACATTTATCTTTAACTTTCTTCTATCATACACTCTACAAAACTCTGTCACCAACTTCCTCAATCCCTCCTCTGATCCTGCTACAAGTGCACTGTCGTCCACAAACAACAGCTGGCTCACCTCCCACTTTTCTCCATTTCTTTAACCATCTCCAATCCCTGACCCACCACCCTAGCATTTACCTCTCGCACCACGCTATCCATGTATAAGTTGAACAGCCAGGGCGACATAACACATCCCTGACGAAGTCCCACCTTTACCTCGAACCACTCACTCTCTCCATTTCTAATCCTGACGCGTGCTCTACTACTCACGTAAGAACTCTTGAGAGCTCCTAGAAGCTTTCCTCCTATCCCGTATATCTGCAAAACCTCCCACAGTGCCTTCCTCTCTACCCTGTCATAATCCTTTTCCAGATCCATAAGAGCTCAAAAAACATCCTCACCTTTTCCTATAGCTTTCTCACATATCTGCCTTACCACAAAAATCTGATCTACACAACCTCTACCTGTCCTAAATCCACACTGTTCCTCACCAATTACTCCCTCTGTTCCTCTCCTAATCCTCTCAATCAAGATCCTCCCATAAGCCTTCCCAACTACACTTAACAAGCTAATCCTTCTGAAACTACTACACTCACACTTGTCCCCTTTTCCTTTGTAAAGTGGAACTATACAGACACTCCTCCAGTCCTCCGGCACTCTACCCTCTCTCCAGCAAACATTAAATAACCCCCACCAGCCAGTTCACCATCACTGTACCTTCTTTTTTTAGACATTCTGCACTACATCAAGAAATGTAGTATAATAGAGTTTGGAAAAAGTAAAAATAGAATATCAGGAGGTGCTCAGATGAGAGGAAGGGTGGGAGGGGTGTGGAGTGTATTTAGGGATGAAATGGGTGGGAGTGTTTTTATGCCTTTCCCTTTTTGGCTACCTCCCTTGGAAGGGGGAAAGAGCCTTGGTATATGTATGTATGTATGTATGTATGTATGTACAAACGAAGTAAAAAAAAAATTAGCTCATAAAGGGACCTACAAGTAATTATCAGCAAAGACATGTTACTAGACAAGCATATTAACAAAATAGTTGGAGAAACTTTCAATTTACTAAAATCAGTGAAAGTGGCCTTTGACTACTTGGATGAGGAAATGGTAAAGAAAATATTAGTCGCACTGATAAGACCAAGATTGGAGTATGCTTCAACACTATGGACACCCAGTACAAAAAAGAATATAAAGAAATTAGAAATAATCCAAAGAGCAACAACAAAGATGGAACCAACACTCTCCAAATTAATATACAAAGATTGTCTAAACTGGAACTGTCGACCCTGGAACAAACTAGAGAAAGAGGAGATCTACTGGCCATTTACAGAATTATGAAAGGGGTGAAAGTCCTTGACAAAGATGATTTATTAAAGTGGGATAAGAGAAAAACAAGAGAACATGAAAAGAAACTCAAAAAGGATAGTTATAAAAGAGATCTGAAAAAGAATAGTTTCCCACACAGAATGGTAGACATCTGGAACAAATTGGATGAGACAATAGTGTGTGCAAAAACTATACAAGAATTAAAGAACAAACTAGATGCTGAAGGATACAAAGACGGGTCACTACAAGCATAGCTTTCTTCCCATATAATACAACTAGGCACAACTAGGTAAATACTCCTCTTTGCATCCATTCCCAAATGCCTATTTCTAAATACACTTTTTAACCCTCCATGGAATTTACTTGCTTCTCTCAACCTACAATTTACCTCAACCTCCACTCATCCTTTTCCTTTCACATGGGAGAGTGGGAATAGGCACCCTGCTCTCTGTAGCCCTAAAGGGTATATTCCTACAAAAAAAAAAAAAAAAAGTCAAGGCATATCTAATCCTATTCTATCTGTACACTAAGGGCCTCTTTCCCCATATAAGGGAGGTAGCTGTATCTAATCCTTAATTATTTGAAAAAGCACTTTATATCACATATGAATTTGTTCTTTCCTGTCTCCTCTAATCACAATCTCATAACTCAATCACAAGGATATAGCACCACACAAAACAAAGTAAAACACCAAGCACAAACGTGAATACTTACTTGCTAACCTTGGGTAATTCATAAGCTCTGTCAATAATAGCTTTAGATGCACTAACAGCAGCAGTAAGCAGCAGCGGAGGGTGGGATGCCAACTATAAGGAAAGAATATAATTTCTTTTCATTCAGATCACCAGTTACACTGCCCACTAAAAAGTCCTGTTACCACTCCTAAATTCATAAATTTGACTGTTACAATGATGTGATTTCCTTATGTACTTACCTTGTTGTATATACATATAACAAAACAACCCTTTAACCACTGTAGGGCAGGTGAGTGAGTCAAAGCATAAACCCACCCTACAACCATCCCACACCCATCCAAAAGCCCATTCACTAACCCTTCCATCTTAGCTCCTCACATATGAAGGGCTACCCTTGTCCTCCACAGCAAGGCCCAACAACCAAAATTGGTTTATTTGTGAGGCGGCAGATGATTTCTTTCCCCCGCGAGGCGGCAGACGATTTCTTTCACGCGAGGCCCCATCGAAGAACGGCCCATTCATCACGTGGACCACAGCGGCAGATGACAGCTGCGCTTACCTCCACTTCCAAGAAGAGAGGCCTTTCATTACGAGAGGCCCATCGAAGAACGGCCCATTCACCGCGTGGACCTCAGCTGCGCTATCAGAGGTCATGAAGTGACCTCCCCTACATTCATCTGTCAAATCACCCAAACAACACGACTTTGCGCTCAATCCAGGGTCAGAGTTCACACCTACGGCTCTGGCCCCCTCTTGCACCTCAAGACATTCTATTGGCTGCCCTTCTCGGGGGGCACGCCCATTTTTGATAACGATAACCATATAATTGGCTGCCTTCTTGTGGGCACGCCCATTTTTGTAATTAGATTAAGTTAGCTAGGAAAATCTGGTACTTCCGAAGTTTCTTCGAACCTGCCAGCCATGTTTGTAGGCAGAACTAGGCAGACCTCAATAAAGAAGAGAACCACCAACGTGTTTGGAAGTATCAAACCAACCTTCCAACATATTCTCACTGTTCCATTACAAGGCAATCCCACGTCAACCACCCAAGACACATACAGGGCATACATACATACATATACCAAGGCTTTTTCCCCCTTACAAGGGAGGTAGCCAAAAAGGAAAAGGCATAAAATCATTTCCACCCATTCCATCCCTGAATACACTCCACACCCCTCCACCCTCCCTTTTATCTGAGCACCTCCTGGATGACGGGTCATCCCTGCACCTTGTCCACTGCCCTGGGTCAGAAGCAGTGTCGCGAGATACAGCACATCCACAGCAAGGCCGCTTCATACATACAGGGCAGATGAGAAGAAATCTCTTCAGGATACATAAATTCTTGATCTATCTACAACCACTTTCCACTCACACCTATCTTTTGCCCTCTCCCTTTCCTGCTCAAAAGACATTCCTCTTGCATCCAGTGACCCCTCCAACCCCATCCATCCTTCCACCTCATTCTTGGTGCTTTCCACATTAATTTTTCTTTTTGCTAATCTTTCTTCACTCATTCTTTACAGCATGTCTTGACCAATCACTACAAGAAAATACAGAATGAAGATACCCTGTCCATTTGCTCTACCCCTATTAGTCATCTTTAACCCCTTCACTCCGGGCCAAAATCTCTCGGGCAGCATTAGCTGCCAGACGTGCGATGTTGCATCATAATACTCGCATTATAAAAAATAAAGCTACCGCTGTATTGCTCGTTCTCTTTCACCCGTGAATTTTGATAACCATAGAAAATATGATGAAGCCAATTTACAGAGTATGGGGGTCTCGCAGGTACAACTACATACCCACTTGCTCCTCATGACGCCTACGTAGGCGTCATCATATTGAAGGAGTTAACAACATTATCTATCTCCCGTGAAGGGGGAAAAAACCTTTGGTATATGTATGTATGTATGTATCTATCTATACACCAAAAGGTTTTTCCCACTTATAGGAGGGGAAGCCAAGTCAAAAGGCATATACCCATTCCCATTCTTCACCCTTATCCCCCTCTTATCTTAGCTCCTTATGGATGACAGGTCATCCCTGTATCCTGCCCACTGCCCTGGGTGAGAAGCAATACAGCAAGACACAGCATATACACAGCAAGGGTGCTGCACTTAACCAGTGACACCCCTCCTTCTCCATGCCCTCATGCAGAAAAAGTGACGATAGGGAAAAATCCCTTCAGGCTACATCAAAATATCATTAACATATAGCCACTCCCTATTCCCCCCAAGCCCCACCCACTCCCAATGGCTAACAACATCCTACAGCTATAAAATCATCTGATTGGTACACTTACTTTGAGGGCATTATTCAGTTGAATGCAGAGTTTTGTAAATAAAAACTTTTCTTCCTCATTTTTCTCTGATATGGGCCATCCAGGAAATTCCCAATCCAAATCTAAGCCATCTAGTCCATATTTAATAAGAAACTTGTGAGCATTATATGCAAATCTGCAATGTAAAACTTACAAAATCAGTTTAATGAAGTGCTATTTGGGGAATGTACCATCATCTGAACACATAGGATTGCTTTATTATAACAACACTGACTATACTAACTGCAAACAGTACATAATAAAAGCATACTGTCATATGATGAAAATAATAGTATAAAACCAACATTGCTATTTCTTTGGGACTTTTTACGAGGTCTGAGAAACTTTTGCAATCTCCATCTGCTCCTCCTATTGACAGCAGAACCTTCAGATTGGGAGCCTTCTTCTTCAGGTTCACAACCCTCTTAAAGATCTGAAAAGGGTTATGGTCACAATCAACTGAGATAGAAGCTATTTCCTGGATATATCTGTACAGTACTAAAACTCATCTACCCCTACAAATACACACACTGCTGCTACTTGTTTCATAATATCAATAATTGTTGCTTCAGGTCTCAGTGCAGCCCCATAGTAATAATCAATGGCCCTCCTATTGATTTTTTGCAAAAAATGTAGTACTGTTATCTGTGTTGTATTAATGTAGGTCTGTTTTTATTTTATTGGCTTGGAGAAGGTGGGGAGGAGTTGCCAAGTGTTAGGTTTCCATATAAGAAAAAATTATATTGAGAGATATTGGTCCCAGTCAGGAGACTAAACAGAGGTAAGGGTGTGACGAGGTCTAAAAACAAGCAACATGGAGACGATTCTTTCTAATATCCATCTTGTAAAACTACCACAAGAAGGAACCCATCATCCATCCTAATACTCATTCAGTATGACAGATATTGAGATTCCTTACAAAGTAACTATAAAATTATAGAAAGGAGGGTTAATAGAAGTTAAAAGTTATCTCCATTCTTCTTTAAAAAGAGTTTAGTTTCCAATCATAAAAGAATGCTGCATGACTGGTCTGTATGGGTGTGTTGAAAGTCTCTAAAACACTGACTACATAGAATTTATGCAGCCAATACTCCATACATGGAATAAGTTTTTGAGATATTAATAACACACACTCCTTCATTTATAGGGGTGGATGGGTGGAAGAATTGATTAAATCTACCCCCATGTGACACATTCATACATGAATTCTGCTAGTAATCTTGTAGATCTTTTAATCCACAATGGGGCTTGATAAAAAATTACAAGATCCAGTAAATCACCAAATATCTTCTTAACTATGCAGTCCACAATAGTTTCCCAAGTACTCTTACCTCAGCATCTCCTGGGTTTGACATATGAATAGTAGAGTTGCCAACATGGGCAAATGCAAGCATAATGTGTGTGCACAAAGAAACATCTACGTCTTCTGGCAGCAACCCTCCAGTATCCCCAGTAGGAATGGCATAATAGCAGACTCTTTTGATTGCAGGATTCACATCTATGTTGGGTTTCTGGATGACAGTACTAATGCTAATTTTCTTTACCCAATATGTCAAATCATGATGGAACACTGAAAAGAAAAGGAATATCTAACTTACAAAAAGACAAATACTTCAAAGAACCATGTGCACTGGGTTTGCAAATGCTACATATCTGAAGTTCCACAATTCATTAACTCCACGATACCTTAAATTCCCTAAGTCAAGACATTAGTGCTTGTTGTTCATGACAATATTCATATTGACAGCCATCATCATAACATTATGTTTTAGAATGCTTAGTCTACATGCCTTTTGATTACAATTAGTAATCAACAACAAGCCTTAACATATTACTTAACCAATAAGTAATAGTAATCAATCAGATCAACTGACTAATATTTTCAGCTGTATTAGATCTATAAATTTTCCATGTTTTTGTACATATTATGCCAAAACCATTATGACAATAAAAACTGGTTAATTTTGAAAATATTACTAACACAGATTTTCAAAATGAAATTTATGTTGTCCAGCAGCTTTCAATGTGACTATCATGCTGAAACTAGTTTAAAGAATCTACACTTAATCATGAATTTGTTGTAATCTACAATAGTTGCCTGCAGTGTTGGCTTGTAGTGGTATGAAACAGGAAATGTAAATATACAAGACAGTGTCAACATGCACAACATTTTCCATCTTGTGTTCTCAAGATACAATGGCTATAGCTTGTTAGAATGCTGTGCATATCAACACTATGTTGTACATGTTTGCAATCCATATTTCAGAATTTGTTCAAGTGTCATCTCACCTGCTCACACAGCAATTTGTACATTTTTTGCATCTATATTACAACTACTTTTCTTAATAACATTTCTTGTGGAAATTAATAATAAGGGATGGTAAAAAAATAATTCCAACAATCTTTCCGCTATAATGTACCAAAGCACCATTTTTGTTGAGAGCATCACCCACTATTCTATTGTGAAACATATATTATTCTCCCAATTCTAACCTAACCTAAAAATGAGTTCAGGGATAGCAATACATCTTGCAGACTGGACTAGACAATGACACCGCTTCGGTGCTGGGTAGTGGGAATTATTTTTTCACCACCCCTTAATACTAATTAGCGGGAAAAAACATAACTAAAAAAAGTTGTTGGAGTTGTTGTAGTATAGATCCAAAAAATATACAAGTTGTTGTGCAAGCAGGTGAGACGAAATGGCAGGTAGTAGGAAGGTTGCGGAAATTATTTTTTCACCATCCTTTAACATCAATTTCCGTACGAAATGTTACTAAGAAAAGTTGTTGTCGATATATAGATGCAAATGATATACAAATTGCTGTGCAAGCAGGTGAAATGAAATTTCACAAGTACCCCTATTTCATGCTTTTGGCAAGTAGCAAACCTTCACGTGGTGCCCCTGTTAATCTTCGGAGACTAATTGCTACACCACGCACAGACCCGTGCTCACTCCTGGGGTGGTAAAAGGATGAACCCTCGGCCCCAGGACATGTCGTCGACCAAGTTTAGAGTCCTCAGTGTCAACATTGAGGGAATGTCTGCATCAAAATCTGAGATTCTCGCCAACCTGGACACTGACATATTGTGTCTACAGGAAACACACAAGGATCATGTGCCACCAAAAATATCTGGTATGCACCTAATTATCCATCACGCAAGCCCCGTTCATGGCAGCGCAATTTATGCACGAGACAAGTCAATTATCAAGAACAGTATTGACTATTCAGAAAGAGGGCTAGAGATCCTACAGGTAGACACTGTACACCTCAACGTCACTACAGTGTACAAACCCCCATCAACCCCCTTCACATGGCCAAATATACCCCAAATCGACAAGGCAAGTTTGCTTGTCGGTGATTTTAACAGCCACAGTACTACCTGGGGGTACAGCCATACAAATATAGATGGGGAAGCAGTGGAGAATTGGGCAACATCAAAGGACCTAACAATCCTCCATGATGCGAAGGATAGCACATCCTTCCAAAGTGCACGATGGAGAAGGGGTTACAACCCCGACCTAGCATTTGTATCATCTAGGCACGTCTTAAACTTTGATAAATCCATCGGCGACCCAATACCAAAAACCCAACACCGCCCAATTGTAATCACAGTAAGACCAGTGATCAGACCCCAAATAATAAAGCCCAAGCCGAGGTTTAACTTTCGCAGAGCCAATTGGGTAGGTTTTACAACAGACAAGATGCTCTTACTAACATCATCCCTGCACCCAAACATTATGGTGAATTCCAAACACAAGTTTGGAGGGTTGCAAAGACAAACATCCCCAGAGGATGCAGAAAGAATTACATCCCTGGCCTTTCTGAGCAAAGCAAAGACCAATACAACGAGTATATTCAGGCATATAATGAAGATCCTTTCTCTGAAAGTACCACTGAGCTCGGAGATAGCCTACTTGCCTCAATCAGCGAGGAAAGGAAAGAACGCTGGCATGAGATCATAACTAATATTGACATGACCCATAACAGCAAGAAAGCTTGGGCAACAATTAAAAAACTCAATTCAGACAAGGCCCCCCAGCCCAGAGTAGCTGCTGTCACACCGAACCAGGTGGCTAATCAAATGCTACTCAACGGCAAGCCAGCCAATAAAGAGAGAGGCTTTTTAAAGAAAATGAAGCATGAGATGGGTTGCATCATGCAAGATTGTAAACAAGGCCTTGTACCCTTCACACTAGCTGATTTAAATGCTGCAATGAAACATCTGAAATGCGGCAAGGCTTCTGGAGAGGATGGCATCACTCCAGAGATGATACAACATTTTGGGGAAAACGCCAAGACATGGCTACTGATCTTATTTAACAACTGTGCCATGTCCTACCAAATTCCTAAGATATGGAGAAAAGCCAGAGTAGTGGCCCTTCTCAAACCAGGGAAAGATCCATCATCTCCCAAAAGCTATAGACCAATATCCCTCTTGTGTACCTTATACAAGCTGTATGAAAGAATGATCCTTGCACGCATTGAGGGAACAGTTGATGAACAACTTTCAGCTGATCAAGCAGGCTTTAGACCAGGCCGCTCATGCTGCAGTCAGGTATTGAACCTAACGCAATATATTGAAGATTGATTCAAGAAAAAGAAAATCACTGGCGCTGTCTTTGTAGATCTTACAGCCGCCTACGATACAGTCAATCATAGGGCACTCCTCTTGAAAGTCGCCAAAACACTACAGAATCACACCTTGGTTCACATCATCCAGTCTCTTCTAACAAACCGCCGTTTCTATGTGGAAATGGATGGCAAGAAAAGCAGGTACCGTTTCCAGAAGAACGGACTCCCACAAGGATCTGTGTTGGCTCCAACACTGTTCAACATTTATACCAATGACCAGCCACAGTATCAGAATACCCATAGGTACATCTATGCAGATGATCTGTGCATTGCCACTCAGTCTGATTCATTCAACACCAACGAAGACCGACTATCAGAGGCCCTAACCACACTCTCCACGTACTACAAAAAGTGGCATCTCAATGCGAACGCAAACAAAACACAGGTGTGTGCATTCCACCTTAAAAATCACCAAGCCAAGAGAGAGCTACGAATCAGATGGAACAACACTGATCTGGCACACCACCCACACCCTGTCTATTTAGGTGTTACTCTCGACAGGACTCTCTCTTACAAAGAGCATATCAACAAGTTGATTGGAAAAATCTCAACCAGAAACAACCTCCTCAGCAAACTTGCCACCACCAGCTGGGGAACAGATCCAAACACCCTGCGACAAACAGCTTTGGCACGGTGTTACTCCACTGCAGAATATTGCGCACCAGTATGGGCCAGGTCATGCCATGCACACAAAATAGATCCAGAACTGAACAGGTCGTGTCGAATAATTACAGGTACCCTAAAACCAACGCCATTACATACTATCTACAGACTGGCAGGGATTCCACCTCCCCACATTCGGCGCGAAATAATTACCAAGATAGAAAAATATAAACAACAAAATGATCCCAGGCATCCACTATACGGTCACCTTCAGGTTGGACAGAGACTGAAGTCTCGCCAAAGCTTCATGACGGTGGAGGGACTGGATCCAACCCAAGCTGTGGCCCATAGACTAAAATGTTGGCAGGAATATGACAATCTGGGCCATAACGAGGCCATACCATGCCCAAACGAGACCTTGCCCCCAGGAGGAAACCTAACCAGGAAGGACTGGGTTACCTTAAACAGAGGAAGAGCCAAGGTGGGCAAAACGAGAGAAAATAAACAAATAAACACAAGTGGGGATACACTAAGAGCCCCCAGTGTCCCTGTGGCGAAGTACAGACGATGGTCCACGTCCTCCGGGAATGTCCATTGAGTCCCCATTGCTCCGACCAAGACCTTGGGGAAGCGAATGAAACTGCCCTTATATGGACACGGTTCTGGTGCGACAAGATATGATGATGATGCTTTTGGCCTCAATGCAGCAATATAAAAATTCACCAAAAAACATAAATCATGGAAATTCATATCAAAACTAAAGGTACTTGATGTCTATTTAAAATAATGAGAACCTTTTTTGACACTTGTCTGTTCTTCCAGAACTGATTCTGAATGGTTGGAAAAGGTATCAATTCCATGATAGATAATAATCAACTGCCGATCCAGTTTGTACCTAACTTAATTTAAATCCAACCCAATCCTACTCACATTAACCCTACTCCAGAGGAAACAACTTCTTTCTTCATGATGCTGTATGTCTTTCATGCAATTTTTTCTATCCTTGGACATATTTCTGGCAGCAATGGCTCTCAGGGGGAACTGACTGGTATTTTTTCTTCCCCAGTTGAATACATTACATATATTCATAAAATAAATCTGAACACTCATAAAATTTCACAATTGCACAGGAGAAAATGTCCTACTAATGGATTTGGTTTTATATTTGTTGTCTATTAATACATGCCCTAACCACAAAGGGCAAAATCGTGACGTGGTGAAAAGTTGAAATCATATACGTCATGGCTATCACTGGTAACCACTGCTTATATCCACTTTCTGTCATATCTCTTACCTCTTCTTTCATCGTGGAATTCTTTGAGTGTGGGAGAAAATACATGGTGTCTGGAGACATTAAACGTCCCCCTTGGTAAAGTCATCACACCAAGAACTGCGAAAACAACCACAATTATTAACATAATTCTAACGCCTTCCATGAACAACTTCAAGGATGATCCTGGGCCAACATATGCATAATATTCTTCATCTACAAGGCATCTTTCTTCCTCCTGATCTCCAGCAGTGGTAAAGGGTTTCTTAGTTTCCGTCATCTTTGGTTTTCACATCACAAACTCAGCTTCGTGTTTGGAACTTCTCTTAGTTGTCATGCAACACGTGTGTTTTGTTTACGTAGTAGGCTACATACTGTTGATTAGAGATGCCAGACGTTGGACCTGGGAATAGGATAGAATGTCCACGAAAAGGACAATATAAGTAAATGTATGTATGTATGTATATCGATGTACACACGTATTCATAGGAATAACTACATTTCATTGGTGTTACTGAAAAAAATATTTCAATGCTACACTTCTATCCATGAGAACAATATAGTGCCGGAATTGGTCATAAAGGTGGTCATCTTCTTACCTCTGTCTGTATACCATAAGGCTTCTTCTCCCTCATCCATTTCTTTCCCCTTTAAAAATATTTTTGTTTCTTGTGAATGAGAGGCCATCCCTGCTCCCCCCCCCCACCCATTGCCTGGGTCAGAAGCAATGCAGCAAGACACTGCATTCTACAGCTGAAACATTCTTACTTCCGTCATTTCATTATCATGGTGACCCTCCTTCATCGTCTCGTTAGTAGTAGACATGAGAGATGAGAAATCCCATCGGGTTACATCAAATTATCGTCCATTCACAACCATTCTCCACTCACACCTATCCCCTGCCATACCCTTACCTGCTCAACAGACTTTCTTCATTTACCCACTTCATCCCCATCCATCCATCCCATTCTCGGTCTTTCCTTGAAGTTCATTCTACCCACCTCTGTCTTTCACACTCCTTTTGTTAGCTTTTCTTCTCTCGTTTTTTCCGTGTGTTCAAGTCATCCCAGTATTATTTTATCAATCCTATCTGTTAGCTCCCTTTCCACCCCCGCTCTCTTCCTCAGACGGGATTTAAGAGGGGTTGAAGATTTATCTGATAATAAGAGTTAAAAGTGATCACTGATCAGTATTCGTATTTAAATGGAAGTATATTATTGTTCAATCATAAACTAATTTTCTGTGACTGGTCACAGAATGTCACCAAAGTTACTAAAATGTTTAATGCATAAATTTTATGTAGCCAATGTACAGTATGGGAGATAAAAGAGAGATGGAGAATTTCACATGTTTGTAGTCTAAATGTTACGAAAAGATTGTGTCATCACTTTTCGTGCATATTTGTAAGCCTACATATAACTTGTGAAATCGACATTTTCAAGGCGTCTTTTACCTACTTATTTTTAAGTTGTTAATTGCACCAAATTCTCTTGCTATGAAGGAGTGTTCATATTCTCAGAATTTATTCTAGAGAACTTGTCAACTTATTTGTGGCATTTATTTTTAAATTCGTTACACGCATGGAATCACGAGCTCGTGGTTGAAAAAATATCTTGGTTACATATTCGACATTCAAAACACAATTTCAAAAATTTATTGAATCCTCTGGTATCTCCATATCTAGAAATGCTTATCCCTTGTTTTTCATATAGAGACATTTACACTAAATCGAAAAGTGACAGAATAGGACAAAGCTCCAATAGTACATATACAGAACAGCAAGAACGCCAAGGAAAGGAATGAAGGAGTTGAGCTTAAAGGGTTAGACACATTTGCTATTCTGCATATGTAATTCACCACGGTCATGGATCACGTGTTGGACTTAAAATCATGTATGTATATAAGTATTTTGTATGTATGTATATATGTACATATGTGTGATTCACTAAGGTCTTGGAAGACGTGTTGGTCTCGTGATCGATAGCTATTACCCTCCCGGATGAGAGTTCATATATAATCGATCTTTGGGTAACCTTGTGATCTTACACGCACACACACACACACCCAACTCCCCGGCCACGAGAGTTGGGGTAACGGCTTGCATCGCAGCGATATTTAAATTATTTCAGCTCTGGGAGGAATTAAAAATCGGATCGCTGAAGTGACGGCTACGAACGCTACCACTGCGCCGTCGAACCGTAGTTTAATTCAGTGGTATATACGTATATTAAATCGGCAACCCAGGGCAGTGGGCAAGATGCAGGGATGACCTGTCATCCAGGAGGTGCTAAGATAAGAGGGAGGAAAGTGGGTGGATGGAATGGGTGGGAGTGTTTTTTTTTTTTTTTTTTCTACCTCCCTTGTAAGGGAAACTTTGGTATATGTATGCATGTGTGTATATATGTATGCATGTGTGTATATGAATGTATGTATGTATTTTTGTATGTACAGTATATATGTGCGTGTATGTCTTTACATGATTGTAATGTTATATTAAACTGGTTGGTAAACGGTAAACGGTCCGAGCCACGTCCGCCTCAACGGACTGTCCTCTTACAATCGAGGAACTTCGACGGGCTCGCAAGACGATCAAGGCTACTGCTCTGGGTAGTGACGGGATACCTCACTCCTTCCTGAGGCAACTGGGGCCAGCTGGGGAGAGCTGGCAGAACTGGCACCCATCAATGTCTCCCTGCGGAGTGGAAAAAAGCGAATGCCGTGCCGATCCTGAGCTCGGATACCCACACAGCTACAGGCCCATATATCTCACGTCCTGTATTGGGAAGACTGCTGAGCGGATGGTCCTCGTTCGCCTCCTGTGGTGGATAGAACCCTTCCATCACAATATGTATGGTTTTATAAAAAGAGTGTCAGCAATTGACTGTGTGGGAA
Source organism: Oratosquilla oratoria (assembly GCF_046742065.1). NCBI lineage: Eukaryota > Metazoa > Arthropoda > Malacostraca > Stomatopoda > Squillidae > Oratosquilla > Oratosquilla oratoria. Next base: position 32,952,131 of record NC_134797.1, read on the forward strand.
CCCTTCTTGGATTGCTCGGTAGTCAGCCTGCAATCGTGGTGTTTCTGGATCTGAGAAGAGCTTTCGTAGCTAGCAAGGGCTTCTGCTATTCTTGCATCCCTGTCTGCTAAGGGGATCCAAGGCAGAATCCTAACGACAGAGTAGCAAGAGTACGCTTCCAGAGACACCTATCCTCATATTACAGGATGGAAAATGGGACCTCACAGGGAGGTGTTCTCAGTCCCACCCTCTTCAACGTGCTCATGGAGAACTTAGCTCCCCTTGATTTCGGGGAGGATGCTCGCTTCCTCTGTTATGCGGACGATCTCGCGTTGGTGATCACTGGGGGCGGCTACCCACTTCTCAGAGCTCAGAGGGCGCTTAATCGCCCCTCCAAGGAATGTGGAATGCTATGACTGAAGATCTCGACGACCAAGACCAGAGCAATGGGTCTCAGGACGTGGAAGCAAAGCCCCCATCTTACTCTTCAGGGCGACACCCTCCCCTGGTTGCCCACCTATCAATACTTGGGCATCAGTATTGACGCCAGGCTCTCCTTCGCTCCGGAGGTCAGGTACCGAGATAAGTCTCCTCGGAGCCATGACGAGACCCCGGCTAGGTCATCTCCTTTCGCCTACGGGCGTAGAGGCTTTCTTCCTGTCTCATCGTCAGACTTTTGACCTGCCCAAGGGAGAGTGAGGTGAAGACCTCCCTGTTGAGTGACCTAGAAGTCGAGGGAGGCCCCACTGGTCACTCCTGGAAGACCCATGCAGTGAATGCGATCCGAACCTTTGAACTCCGGGAATTGATTCGGCGACGTACTCTAGACGACCCTCGTCCAGAATATGCTCCTCCGCCTCCCCCGTGACGATCTCTCTGCGCCAGCTTTCAACTTTTCCACCACAACGGAAGGAAGACTGACCCATGGTCCTTGATGCCATAAGGTCCATCACTCCCCAAGCGAGCTTGACGTACTACACGGAAGACTCTGTGGACCCCCTCACGGGAAGGTGTGACGCAGCTTTTACAACCACCGATGGGGTGACCGCGCTATGGAGAGTGAATGACGGAAGCTCTACCCCTCAGACGAAATTTGCTGTCATCCCCAAGGCCATGAACCACGCTTTCTTTGCTGGGCAGGGGGTAGTCGTGATCCACACAGACTTAAGGAGTGCTACTGACGTCATTCGGTCCACGAAGACAACGGATGACGTCTATTTAACGACATCAGTCCATCACTTGCTGCACCTTCGGGATTCCAGAAAACACTATTGCGGATGATGCTGCCAAGGCAGCGACGAAGTTCAGCAACATCACACTGCCTCTGGTACCCACGATCACACAAATCAATGACGTCACCATCTAGAGGGCCAGATTAATGGCCAGGGCAACCGTAGCAGCAAACTCATACTTCGGAATCAGCACTGTAGTACTACCTCGTCACTAGATACGAGGAAGTCCACCTGCCTTCGGGTAGAAGGGCGGAATCTACCGTCCACAGGATCCGCCTAGCATATCGCTGTGGGTGGGAAGTGCTACGCGCAGGAAGAGACAATCACGAAAACTGCGAATGCTGTGGGGCCGAGGTGCAACAGCCCCTCCACCACTACCTGCTAGAGTGAAGAACCAAGGGCACCCATCGCCTAGGACTCAGCTCACGGCGACAGGTGTGGCGCGGCACCTCACCGTCTCCCCTTCCGAGGCTGAAGGGTACCCACCCCTCTCTCCTGAGATCAGGGTGCCGCCGCTGATAAAAGTGGATGGACAACGGACCCTGTACATGTGAACTGTTCCGGGCCATCTGCAAGGTCAATGTGCTAGCGGGTGCCAGCTCCGCAAACCACGAAAAGAAGTCCAGCATTCCGTATACGACCCTGTACATTACATACATACAAAAATTCTGATAATTCTGATGATAATGATACTACTACTACTACTACTATTATTTCTAACGACCTCCATCCTCGTGGAACTGTGTGGTGAAAGGAGTCAGGATCTGTCTCCCGCAGATACAGTTCATTGGCCCCTCTTTCGCCAGTAACTGTAGTCGACTACCATTTTTTTTTTACTACTACTACAACTACTACTATTGCTACTGATAATAATAATAGTATTGATAATAATAATAGTGATAATAATAATGATGATGATGATAATAATAATGATAATAATAATAATGATAATAGTAATAGTGGTAATAATAATGATGATAATAATAATAATAATAACAATAAAAATAATAATAATGAGGAGGAGGAGGATGGTAATAGTAATGATATAAAGATAATTAAAATAATGATAATGATATAATGAAATACTTGTAAGGATATCAGACCCTGATTTAAACAAGACCAAGTATGCTACACTACAGCTCGAATGCTCATCTGCATGTTGTGTGTGATCCCCTCTCGGTCGGCCTAAAACTGCGCCTGAATAGGCTTAGAAAGAGAGGAACGCGACACACACACACACACGCACACACACACACACACACACACACACAGTGGCGCAGTGGTAGAGATCCCGGCTGCCACTATGGCAAAGTTTGAAGGATGTTAGGAAGCAAAAATTTCCGCATACTCGTAGCGTTGACTTGTGAAAAAATAGAAGAAATAACCCAGGCCTAAAACATAAAATAAATCTAAGGAAAAGGATACTAAAATTAGGTAAACACACACACACACACACACACTTTCAACGAACGGACGGCTTGAAGAACGTTCTGAAGAAAAGTGCAGATTGTGGATACCAACGCAAAGAGAAGTGCCTTTTTGTATTTACAGGGTGGGGGGAAATTGCTCGTGGGGTAGTGGGAAAGTAAGGAAAGAGGAGAAGGGGAGGGATTGCTGGGAAAATGGAAGGTAATGAGGAAGTAGAGGACTTGGTCCAAACAGACCGCCGTAAAGTAAACAAACGACCACAAGACGAGCTGGAGGACGACGGAATGTCTAATAAGAATGTAAAGATTAGAAGTATAGATAGGAACAATACAGTAGAAAGTGATGAGAATATTTTCAAGGGATTTAAAGAGAGTGGGGGGGACACAAACCCCCCCGACTGACAAGACTAGAGAAGAAGGTTGATAAGGTGATCGAGGACTTGGAGAGTAGGTTAGGTCATATGAACACCATTTTACAAAGGGTTGAAAGATTGGAAGAACTGGAAAAGGCGAATAAAAACTTAACTGATGAAATAGAAGACCTAAAAAGACAGTTAAGAGAGGTAAAGGTGGAGAATGAGGAATTGAAGAAGAATAGTAAAGAAAACAGAGAAACGATAGCTAAAGAAAGTAAAAATTGGAAGAAAACCCAAGAAGGAAATAAGGTTTCATTCACTGACATAGTCAAACAGCAATTGAAAGAACATACTGAAGACTCAGTTATTAAAGTGATGAGACAAAAGGAGAATATAGTAAGGGATTTAGCAGACAAGAAGAAATGTATAATTATATTAGGAATGGAAGAGAAACACAACACAGATAGAACCACAAGAATCAAAGAGGAAAATGAAAAAGTAAGCCAATTACTAGAATCAGTTCAGGAAGATGAACCAGGAATTATGAAACAAATCGAAGAGAAATTTAGACTCGGAAAGTATAGCACAGACAAGACCAGACCAATTAAGATTAAATTCAAGTCACAAACAACGGCAGAGAATATCTTATCCAAAACAGGGAAACTAGCAACAAGTGAACAATACAAAAAGATATGGATAAAAAGAGAAATGAATAAAGAGGAAAGAGAGGAAGAAAAGCAGAAAAGACTGGAAGCTAAGGCAAAAAACGAGAACAGAACGGAGTCAGAGAAAGAGAGATTCTATTGGAGAGTAGTGAACATGAAACTAAGGAAGTTCGACATACAAAAGAAAAACATAAGGGAAACAGAGAACACAATGGAAGTGGCAGAAAACTAAGAGTGTCTTACACAAATATAGATGGATTAATAACAGGATTGAATGAGCTGAATGATTATTTGAAAGAAAAAGAACCGGACATAATGGGAATTGTAGAAACAAAATTAAAAGGCCCACTACCACCCAACAGTGTAGGACATGGTGCATACAATTATTGGATTAGAAACAGAGAGAAAAAGCAAGGGGGTGGAGTTATGTTCCTGACTAAGAAGGATATAAACGTGAAAGGTGTCATATATGGAAAGAATACAGTAGAGATGATTATGATAGAAGTGGAAGACAGAGATAAGAAGAGCAGAAAATTTGTGATCAATTATGTGCCTCCGAAAACAGCCTCATGGGAGGAGAGTGAATATAAAAGTATGTTAGAGGACACAAAGATAGCATTAACTAAAATAATGGAAGACGGAGGAAGAATAGTTATGATGGGCGACTTTAATTGCAAAGAAATCTGCTGGGAAGAAATGACAGTAAAGAGTGGTGATGACTCATGGGGAAATGCTCTACTTGAGATGATTACTGACCATTCAATGACACAATGGATACAAGAGAACACTAGGTATAGAAATGAAGAAGAACCATCGAGGCTAGACTTAATAATTACATCTGAACCTAGAATAGTGGACAAGATTGAATATAAAACACCAATAGGTAAAAGTGACCACATATTGATTGAACTGGAACTTAATGAAGAAAAATATATGAAAAGAAATGAACAATATAGAAAAGGAAGAATGATGTATGAAAAAACAAACTTTGATAAAATAAGAGAATTCTTCCAACAAGAAAACTGGGAAGAAATATACAAAGAAGAAACATCAGTGGAAGAGAAATGGAATATTTTGACAAAAATTTACAAAAAAGGAGTGGAAAAGTATGTCCCAAGACAAAAACAAGAAAAAGAATATGTAAAATGCTGGTACAACAAAAGTTGTAGGGAGTTAAAAGACAAAAGAGACAAAGCCTGGACCAGATGGAAAAAAGACAGAAGACCTGAAAAATGGAAAATATATACTGGTTATAGAAATGAATATGTACAAAAGTGCAGAGAGGAAAAAAGAAAATATGAAAAAGATGTTATAGAAAAGTGTAAAGATCAACCAAAACTATTCTACAGATTTGTAAACAATAAACTGAAAAACAAACAAGACTTGGAGAAATTAAGACAAGGAGGAGTTGAATACACTGAGGAAATGGAAATGGCAGAAATTATGAACAAACATTTTAAATCAGTGTTTACAAGGGGAAATATACAACCTGAAGAGATTGAGTGGAAAGAAAAAGTCCCCCCTATGGAAGAAATAGAAGTAACAAAGAATGAAATATTGACACACTTGGGTAATTTTAATGTCAGAAAATCGCATGGGCCAGATGAAATAGCAAACTGGATTCTGAAAGAATGCAGGAATGAACTGGCAGACAAAATACATAGCATAATAAGCAGTTCCTTAAAAGAAGGAAAAGTTCCAGAAGATTGGAAAAAAGCAAATATAGTACCTATATATAAAGGAGGAAATAAAGAAGAACCTACCAACTATAGACCAGTCTCTCTAACAAGTACAATAGCAAAAATTTGTGAAAGAATTATCAAAAGTAGATGGGTAAAATACTTGGAAAAAAACAACGTACTAAATCCAAGGCAATTTGGATTCAGACAAGGACGATCATGCGTCACCAATTTAATATGTTTCTATTCAAGGCTAATAGATATAATACAAGAAAGAGATGGATGGGCTGATTGTGCATTTCTAGACCTAAAAAAAGCTTTTGACAAAGTACCACATAAGAAGTTGCTTAAGAAATTAGAATATGAAGGAGGAATACAAGGTAAATTGCTAAATTGGATGGAAGACTTTTTGCAAGAAAGAAAAATGAGAGTAGTGATAAGAGATCAGCACTCAAAATGGAATGAAGTAATAAGCGGTGTCCCGCAGGGAACAGTTCTGGCCCCAATAATGTTTGCTATATATATTAATGATATGGATGAAGGAATTGAAAGCTATATGAGCTTCTTTGCAGATGATGCAAAACTACTGAAAAGAGTGAAAACTGAAGAAGATTGTGAATCACTACAGAGAGATCTAAATAAAGTACAGGAATGGAGTAGGAAGTGGGAGATGGAGTTCAATACAAAAAAGTGTAGTGTAATGGAATTTGGAAAAAGCAAAAACAGAATAACAGGATCATATAATTTGGGAGAAGAAGGAATAAAAAAAGTAGAAAATGAGAAGGACCTGGGAGTCATTGTTATGAATAATATGTCACCTGAGAAACATATAAATAAGATTTTTGGAGAAACTTATAATTTAATAAGAACAATCAAAGTGGCATTTACATACCTGGATGAAGAAATGGTGAGGAAAATCCTAATCACCCTGATAAGACCAAGATTGGAATATGCAGCAACGATATGGTCACCAAGTACAAAAAAATGTATAAAAAAACTTGAAAGAATACAAAGAGCAATCACAAAACTGGCACCAACACTCTCAAAACTATCATATGAAGAGAGACTACAAAAACTTAAACTACAGCCACTAGAGCAAAGAAGAGAGAGAGGAGATTTGATAGCTATTTACAGAATCATGAAAGGCATAGAAATTACTGATAGAGAGAATCTGATAAAATGGGATGACAGAAATACAAGAGGACACGGAAAGAAAATAAAAAAAGACAGCTATAGAAGAGATTTGAAAAAGAACAGCTTTCCTCACAGAGTAATAGACAGTTGGAACAAGTTAGATGAGAAAGTGGTGTGTGCAAAAACAATACATGAATTTAAAAATAGTTTAGATAAAATGAGATATGAAGACGGGACCCCACGAGCATAGCTCCCCTTCCCGTAGAATACAACTAGGTAAATACACACACACACACACACACACACACACACACACACACACACACACACACACACACACACACTTCAACGAACGGACGGCTTAGAGGACGTTCTGAAGAAAAAGTGAAATTTCGTGGATCCCGAAGCAAAGGAAGTACCTATTGTATTTACAGGATGGGGGGGGGGATTGTTCGTGGTGTAGGGGAAAGTGAGGAAAAAGGAGAAGGGGAGGGATTACTGAGGGAAATGGAAGGAAATGAGAAAAGTGAGGACTTGGCCCAGGCAGGCAGACGCCATCTAAACAAAAGAGGTCCGGACCAATTTAGCGACGACGAAATGTCTAACAAAAATGTAAAGATCAGAAGTATAGATAAGAGCAATACAGTAGAAGGTGATGAGAATATTTTCCAGGGATTTAAAGAGGGTGGGGGGGGGACACAACCCCCCCCCCCCGATTAACAAGACTAGAAGAGAAGCTCGATAAGATGATCGAGCACTGGGAACTTAGGTTCGGTCACGTTAACAACATTGTGCAGAGGGTTGAAAAATTGGAAGAACTAGAGAAGGCGAACAAAAACTTAACTAAGGAAATTGAAGAATTAAAAAAACAGTTAAAAGAAGTAAAAGAGGAGAATAAAGTCTTAAAGGAGAATAATAAGGAGAACAAGGAGGGTTGGAAAAAAATTCAAGAAAACAGTAAAGTTGCATTTACTGACATAATCAAACAGCAAATGAAAGAACAAACTGAAGACTCAGTTATTAAAGTGATGAGACAGAAGGAGAATATAGTAAGAGACTTAGCAGATAGAAAGAAATGTATAATTATATTAGGAATGGAAGAGAAACATAACCCAGATAGAACCACAAGAACCAAAGAGGAAAATTAAAAAGTAAGAAATTTACTAGAATTAGTTCAGGAAGATGAGCCAGAAATAATGAAACAAATCGAAGAGAAATTCAGGCTTGGGAAATATAGTACAGACAAGACCAGACCAATTAAGATTAAATTCAGGTCACAAACGACGGCAGAGAATATCTTATCCAAAACAGGGAAACTAGCAACAAGTGAACAATATAAAAAGGTATGGATAAAAAGGGAAATGAATAAAGAGGAAAGAGAGGAGGAAATAAAGAAAAGACATGAAGCTAAGAAAAAAAACGAGACCAGAACGGAGACAGAAAAACAAGAATTCTACTGGAGAGTAGTGAATATGAAATTGAAGCAATGGAAAATAACAGAGAGAAACACAAAAGAAACAGAGAATACAATGGAAATAACAGAAAGTTAAAAGTATCCTACACAAATATAGATGGATTAATAACAGGACTGAATGAACTGAACAAATATCTGAAAGAAAAAGATCCAGACATAATGGGAATTGTTGAGACAAAATTAAAAGGTCCACTACCACCCAACAGCATAGGACACAATGCATATAATTATTGGATTAGAAACAGAGAGAAAAAACAAGGGGGTGGAGTTATGTTCCTGACTAAGAAGGATATAAGCGTGAAGAGTGTCACATATGGGAACAATAGAGTAGAGATGATCATGATAGAAGTAGAAGATAGAGATAAGAAGAGCAGAAAGTTTGTAATAAACTACGTGCCCCCAAAAACAGCCTCGTGGGAAGAGAATGAACATAAAAGTATGTTAGAGGACACAAGAATAACACTAAACAAGATAATGGAAGATGGAGGAAGAATAGTTATGATGGGCGACTATAATTGCAAAGAAATATGCTGGGAAGAGATGACCGTAAAGGGTGGAGAAGACTCATGGGGAAGTGTTCTACTTGAGATGATTACTGACCACACAATGACACAATGGATCCAAGAGAACACTAGGTATAGAAATGAAGAAGAACCATCGAGACTAGACCTAATAATCACATCAGAACCTGAAATAGTGGAAAAGATAGAATACCAGGCACCAATAAGCAAAAGTGACCACATACTGATAGAACTAGAACTAAATGAGAAAAAATACATGAAAAGAAATGAACAATATAGAAAAGGAAGATTGATGTATGAAAAAGCAAATTTTGATAAAATAAGAGAATTCTTCCAAAATGAAAACTGGGAAAGAATACACAAAGAAGATACAACAGTAGAAGAGAAATGGAATATTTTGACAAAAATCTATAAAAAAGGAGTAGAAAAGTATGTCCCAAGACAAAAACAAGAACAAGAATATGTAAAGTGCTGGTACAATAAAAGTTGTAGGGAGATAAAAGACAAAAGAGACAAAGCCTGGGCCAAATGGAAGAAAAACAGAAGACCAGAAAAATGGAAAATATATACTTGTTATAGAAATGAATATGTACAAAAGTGCAGAGAGGAAAAGAGAAAATATGAAAAAGATGTCATAGAAAAATGTAAAGATCAACCAAAACTATTCTACAGATTTGTAAACAACAAACTGAAAAACAAACAAGATTTGGAGAAATTAAGACAAGGAGGAGTTGAATACACAGAGGAAATTGAAATGGCGGAAATTATGAACAAACATTTTAAATCTGTGTTTACAAGGGAGAACATACAACCTGAAGAGATTGAATGGAAAGAGAAAGTCCCCCTATGAAAGAAATAGAAGTAACAAAGAATGAAATATTGAACCACTTGAGTAATCTTGATGTCAGAAAATCGCATGGACCAGATGAAATAGCAAACTGGATTTTGAAAGAATGCAGGAATGAACTGGCAGACATAATACATAGCATAATAAACAGTTCCTTGAAAGAAGGTAAAGTTCCAGAAGATTGGAAAAAAGCAAATATAGTACCTATATATAAAGGGGGAAATAAAGAAGACTCTAACAACTATAGGCCAGTCTCTCTAACAAGTACAATAGCAAAAATTTGTGAAAGAATTATCAAAAATAGATGGGTAAAATATTTAGAAAAAAACAACGTGCTAAATCCAAGGCAATTTGGATTCAGACAAGGACGATCATGCGTCACCAATTTAATATGTTTCTATTCAAGGCTAATAGATATAATACAAGAAAGAGATGGATGGGCTGATTGTGCATTTCTAGACCTAAAAAAAGCTTTTGACAAAGTACCACATAAGAAGTTGCTTAAGAAATTAGAATATGAAGGAGGAATACAGGGCAAACTGCTTAAATGGATGGAAGACTTTTTGCAAGAAAGAAAAATGAGAGTAGTGATAAGAGACCAACACTCAAAATGGGATGACGTAATAAGCGGTGTTCCACAAGGAACAGTTCTGGCCCCAATAATGTTTGCTATATATATTAATGATATGGATGAAGGAATTGAAAGCTATATGAGCTTCTTTGCAGATGATGCAAAACTATTGAAAAAAGTGAACACGGAAGAAGATTGTGAATCACTACAGAGAGATCTAAATAAAGTACAGGAATGGAGTAGGAAGTGGGAGATGGAGTTCAATACAAAGAAGTGTTGTATAATGGAATTTGGAAAAAGTAAAAACAGAATAACAGGATCATATAAATTGGGAGAAGAAGGAATAAAAATAGTAGAAAATGAAAAAGACCTGGGAGTCGTTGTTATTAATAATATTTCACCTTAGAAAAATATAAATAAGATTTTTGGAGAAACCTATAATTTAATAAGAACAATCAAAGTTGCATTTACATACCTGGATGAAGAAATGGTGAAGAAAATTCTAATCACCCTGATAAGACCAAGATTGGAATATGCAGCAACGATATGGTCACCAAGTACAAAAAAATGTATTAAAAAACTTGAAAGAATACAAAGAGCAATTACAAAATTGGCACCTACACTCTCAAAACTATCATATGAAGAGAGACTAGCAAAACTTGAACTACAGACACTAGAGCAAAGAAGAGAGAGAGGAGATTTGATAGCTATTTACAGAATCATGAAAGGCATAGAAATTACTGATAGAGAGAATCTGATAAAATGGGATGACAGAAATACAAGAGGACATGGAAAGAAAATCAAGACAGCTATAGAAGAGACCTGAAAAAGAACAGCTTTCCTCACAGAGTAATAGACAGTTGGAACAAGTTAGATGAGAAAGTGGTGTGTGCAAAAACAATACATGAATTTAAAAATAGTTTAGATAAAACGAGATATGAAAACGGGACACCACGAGCATAGCTCCCCTTCCCGTAGAATACAACTAGGTAAATACACACACAGTACCCAGTACCCAGTTCGAATCCTGCCCAGGGCCGAACTTATTTCGGTATCGCTGTGCCTCGGGTCGTTACTCTGACTCTCGTGGGCGGGGAGTTGGGTGTGTGTGTGTGTGCAAGGTCATAGCATTACCCATAGATCGGACCTACGAGCTCTCTTCCAGGAGGGAAATAGCTGTCGATCACGAGTCCAACACGTGATCCAAAGACCAAGTGAATACACACACACACACACGCACACACACACACGCACACACACACACGCATGCGCACACACGCACGCGCACACACACACACACACACGCGCCCGCGCGCGCAGTACATACTTGCATTTAAATGGAAAACTCCTAGAAAAGGTTAAATGATGTAGAACAAGCTAGAATTATACATGGCATGATTATTAACGACCTCACAACCGTAGCTTCCTGTACAAATATTACTACAAGCATGTAAATACGCGAGCGCACGCTCACCGCTTCCTAGTGTGGTGGTATTGCGCTCGAGTGCTGACTCAGCGGCATGAGTTAAATCCACGCACATGGCTGGAAACCTTCACAGCACTAAAACCACCAATTCAGCTCTGTTGACCAAGGAAATTTGTGTGTGTGTGTGTATGTGTGTGTGTGTGTGTGTGTGTGTGTGTGTGTGTGTGTGTGTGTGTGTGTGTTTATGTGTATGTGTTTATGTGTGTGTGTGTTTATGTGGGTTTCTGTTTATGTAAGTGTTTATGTGTTTATGTGTTTGTGTGTGTGTTTATGTGTTTGTTTGTGTGTTTGTGTTTGTATGTGTGTTTATGTGTGTGTGTGAGTGTGTGTGTGTGTGTATTTACCTAGTTGTATTTACCTAGTTGTATTTTACGGGAAGGGGAGCTATGCTCGTGGGGTCCCGTCTTCATATCTCATTTTATCTAAACTATTTTTAAATTCATGTATTGTTTTTGCACACACCACTTTCTCATCTAACTTGTTCCAACTGTCTATTGCTCTGTGAGGAAAGCTGTTCTTTTTAAAATCTCTTCTATAGCTGTCTTTTTTTATTTTCTTTCCGTGTCCTCTTGTATTTCTGTCATCCCATTTTATCAGATTCTCTCTATCAGTAATTTCTATGCCTTTCATGATTCTGTAAATAGCTATCAAATCTCCTCTCTCTCTTCTTTGCTCTAGTGTCTGTAGTTTAAGTTTTTGTAGTCTCTCTTCATATGATAGTTTTGAGAGTGTTGGTGCCAGTTTTGTAATTGCTCTTTGTATTCTTTCAAGTTTTTTTATACATTTTTTTGTACTTGGTGACCATATCGTTGCTGCATATTCCAATCTTGGTCTTATCAGGGTGATTAGGATTTTCCTCACCATTTCTTCATCCAGGTATGTAAATGCCACTTTGATTGTTCTTATTAAATTATAAGTTTCTCCAAAAATCTTATTTATATGTTTCTCAGGTGACATATTATTCATAACAATGACTCCCAGGTCCTTCTCATTTTCTACTTTTTTTATTCCTTCTTTTCCCAAATTATATGATCCTGTTATTCTGTTTTTGCTTTTTCCAAATTCCATTATACTACACTTTTTTGTATTGAACTCCATCTCCCACTTCCTACTCCATTCTTGTACTTTATTTAGATCTCTCTGTAGTGATTCACAATCTTCTTCAGTTTTCACTCTTTTCAGTAATTTTGCATCATCTGCAAAGAAGCTCATATAGCTTTCAATTCCTTCATCCATATCATTAATATATATAGCAAACATTATTGGGGCCAGAACTGTTCCCTGCGGGACACCGCTTATTACTTCATTCCATTTTGAGTGCTGATCTCTTATCACTACTCTCATTTTTCTTTCTTGCAAAAAGTCTTCCATCCAATTTAGCAATTTACCTTGTATTCCTCCTTCATATTCTAATTTCTTAAGCAACTTCTTATGTGGTACTTTGTCAAAAGCTTTTTTTAGGTCTAGAAATGCACAATCAGCCCATCCATCTCTTTCTTGTATTATATCTATTAGCCTTGAATAGAAACATATTAAATTGGTGACGCATGATCGTCCTTGTCTGAATCCAAATTGCCTTGGATTTAGTACGTTGTTTTTTTCCAAGTATTTTACCCATCTACTTTTGATAATTCTTTCACATATTTTTGCTATTGTACTTGTTAGAGAGACTGGTCTATAGTTGGTAGGTTCTTCTTTATTTCCTCCTTTATATATAGGTACTATATTTGCTTTTTTCCAATCTTCTGGAACTTTTCCTTCTTTTAAGGAACTGCTTATTATGCTATGTATTTTGTCTGCCAGTTCATTCCTGCATTCTTTCAGAATCCAGTTTGCTATTTCATCTGGCCCATGCGATTTTCTGACATCAAAATTACCCAAGTGTGTCAATATTTCATTCTTTGTTACTTCTATTTCTTCCATAGGGGGGACTTTTTCCTTCCACTCAATCTCTTCAGGTTGTATATTTTCCCTTGTAAACACTGATTTAAAATGTTTGTTCATAATTTCTGCCATTTCCATTTCCTCAGTGTATTCAACTCCTCCTTGTCTTAATTTCTCTAAGTCTTGTTTGTTTTTCAGTTTATTGTTTACAAATCTGTAGAATAGTTTTGGTTGATCTTTACACTTTTCTATAACATCTTTTTCATATTTTCTTTTTTCCTCTCTGCACTTTTGTACATATTCATTTCTATAACCAGTATATATTTTCCATTTTTCAGGTCTTCTGTCTTTTTTCCATCTGTTCCAGGCTTTGTCTCTTTTGTCCTTTAACTCCCTACAACTTTTGTTGTACCAGCATTTTACATATTCTTTTTCTTGTTTTTGTCTTGGGACATACTTTTCCACTCCTTTTTTGTAAATTTTTGTCAAAATATTCCATTTCTCTTCCACTGTTGTTTCTTCTTTGTATATTTCTTCCCAGTTTTCTTGTTGGAAGAATTCTCTTATTTTATCAAAGTTTGTTTTTTCATACATCATTCTTCCTTTTCTATATTGTTCATTTCTTTTCATATATTTTTCTTCATTAAGTTCCAGTTCAATCAATATGTGGTCACTTTTACCTATTGGTGTTTTATATTCAATCTTGTCCACTATTCTAGGTTCAGATGTAATTATTAAGTCTAGCCTCGATGGTTCTTCTTCATTTCTATACCTAGTGTTCTCTTGTATCCATTGTGTCATTGAATGGTCAGTAATCATCTCAAGTAGAGCATTTCCCCATGAGTCATCACCACTCTTTACTGTCATTTCTTCCCAGCAGATTTCTTTGCAATTAAAGTCGCCCATTATAACTATTCTTCCTCCGTCTTCCATTATTTTAGTTAATGCTATCTTTGTGTCCTCTAACATACTTTTATGTTCACTCTCCTCCCATGAGGCTGTTTTCGGAGGCACATAATTGATCACAAATTTTCTGCTCTTCTTATCTCTGTCTTCCACTTCTATCATAATCATCTCTACTGTATTCTTTCCATATATGACACCTTTCACGTTTATATCCTTCTTAGTCAGGAACATAACTCCACCCCCTTGTTTTTTCTCTCTGTTTCTAATCCAATAATTGTATGTATCATGTCCTACACTGTTGGGTGGTAGTGGGCCTTTTAATTTTGTTTCTACAATTCCCATTATGTCCGGTTCTTTTTCTTTCAAATAATCATTCAGTTCATTCAATCCTGTTATCAATCCATCTATATTTGTGTAAGACACTCTTAGTTTTCTGCCACTTCCATTGTATTCTCTGTTTCCCTTATGTTTTTCTTTAGCATGTCGAACTGCTTTATTTTCATGTTCACTACTCTCCAATAGAATCTCTCTTTCTCTGACTCCGTTCTTTCCTCGTTTTTTGCCTTAGCTTCAATTCTTTTCTGCTTTTCTGCCTCTCTTTCCTCCTTATTCATTTCTCTTTTTATCCATACCTTTTTATATTGATCATTTGTTGCTAGTTTCCCTGTCTTGGATAGAATTTTCTCTGCTGTTGTTTGTGACCTGAATTTAATCTTAATTGGTCTGGTCTTATCTGTACTATATTTTCCGAGTCTGAATTTTTCCTCAATTTCCTTTATAATTTCTGGTTCATCTTCCTGGACTAATTTTAATAAACTGCTTACTCTTTCATTTTCCTCCTTGATTCTTGCAGTTCTATCTGGGTTATGTTTCTCTTCCATTCCTAATATAATTATACATTTCTTTTTGTCAGCTAATTCTCTTACTATATTCTCCTTCTGTCTCATCACTTTAATAACTGAGTCTTCATTATGTTCTTTCAATTGCTGTTTGACTATGTCAGTGAATGAAACCTTATTCCCTTCTTGAGTTATTCTCCAATTTTTAACTTCTGTAGCTATTTTCTCTCTGTTTTCATTACTATTCTTCTTCAATTTCTCATTCTCCTCCTTTACATTTCCTAACTGTCTTTTTAGGTCCTCTATTTCTTCAGTTAAGTTTCTGTTAGCCTTCTCTAGTTGTTCCAACCTTTCAATTCTTTGGAAGATGGAGTCTACGTTACCTAACTTACGCTCCAAGTCCTCGATCACCTTATCAACTCTCTCCTCTAGTCTTATCAGTCGGGGGGGGGGGGTTGTGTCCCCCCCACCCACTTTAAATCCCTGGAACATATTCTGGTCACTTTCTTCTGTATTGCTCCTCTCTATACTTCTAATCTTTACATTTTTATTAGACATTTGATCCTCGCTAAGTCTTTTGTTTACCTTCCGCTTGTCTGGCTGGTCAAAGTCTACTCCCTCCTCATTTCCTTCCATTTCCCTCAGTAATCCCTCCCCTTTTCCTCTTTCCCTACGTTCCCACTACTCCACGAGCAATTTCCCCCCCACCCTGCAAAAACACTAGGCACTTCTCTTTGCGTTGGGATCC
The DNA here is from genome assembly GCF_046742065.1 of Oratosquilla oratoria. NCBI lineage: Eukaryota > Metazoa > Arthropoda > Malacostraca > Stomatopoda > Squillidae > Oratosquilla > Oratosquilla oratoria. Next base: position 32,967,879 of record NC_134797.1, read on the forward strand.
ACAGACTTCACTTTTCTTCAGAACGTCTTCTAAGCCGTCCATTCGTTGAAGTGTGTGTGTGTATGTGTGTGTGTGTGTGTGTGTGTGTGTGTGTAAGGCCATAGCATTACCCACAGATCGAACTATATATGAGTTCTGAGCTCGCGAGGAGAATAGCTGTCAGTCACGAGTCTAACACATGATCCAAGACCATGGTGAATCACACGCACAGAGTACCGAAATGCTTTGTCTTTTGTTTGAAATATGGTACGACTTTGGGCAGTGTTAAGCTTGAGATATAGGGATTTCCTTTGGAAAACACGTAACTTGACATGAAGATATCAGGGTACAAGAGCTCAGTGGAACAGGAGGTGGAGGAGGTTAGGTTACTGAAAACGCAGGCCGCCTTTGCCACTCTGTACCACTTCGATGGCGCGCGAGCACACGCACACACAAGCACGACTCGTGTCGCAGTGGTAGAGTTCCCGGCTGCCACTACGGCGGTCCGAGTTCGAATCCCGCCCAGGGCTGAAATAATTTCAGTATCGCTGCACTGCGGGTCGTTATTCCAACTCTCGTGGACGGGAAGTTGAGGATGTGTCTGCGTGTAAGGTCACAGCATTACCCATAGATCGGTCATATATGAGCCCTGAGCTCTCTCTCTCGGGAGGGAAATAGCTGTCGACCACGAGTCCAAGACCATGGTGAATCACACACACACATACACACGCACACACACATACACACACACACACACACACACACACACACACACACACACACACACACACACACACACACACACACACACACACACACACACACACACACACACACACACACAATAGTTGTACGAAACGGGTGAAATTAGCAAATTGTGGAGAAAAAACAACGAATTTGGTTCTTTTTTGGTCGTACAAACGTGTAAGTCATTATCAAATTAAATGAGAACCAGAAAAGTTTGTACCCGTGGGGTTCCGCAAATTGCTTCCACATACAAACACACAAACACTTTAAAGATGGAAGGGCTTTAAGAGGTCCTGAGTGTAAATTAAGAAAGAAGAGAATGGCCTGGCGACAGGAAGCAAAAGAGGACGCAAGGAGGATCCTCGCCGTTTCCGGGTCGGAGCAGTTGGATCATCTCTGATGTCCTCCTCGGTGCGGCGACGAAACGTTCGCTCTCGTGCGGGTCCTCCACGACTGGGGGGACAAGTTTGACCGACTGAGCAGGAGGCCGACCGGCGGAGACAAGAGATGCAGACGACAAGACTCGCCGGTCGGCCTGGATCGCTGAAAATGAACAAGAAGAAGGATATCTCAAGGAGGTCGGTC
>NC_134797.1:32979189-33034189 GCF_046742065.1 Oratosquilla oratoria
GCCTAGCTCGCTACCTCCGTCGCATTCTCCTCCTTCCCCCTCCCTCACTAGTGGCAGACAGCCACGGACACAAATTGAAACGCACAGTCGTCACCTCCCTTGACCCCTCCCCCACCTTCTCGCATTCAGAGCGAGTCATATTACTATAAGCGCCAACTTTAATTCTAAATACAAACCTGTTCACACCCGCAGTGTTTGCCTTCCAGCCAAAATCCTTATATTGGCTACCCAACGTTTGGGGCTCCGATTCCCAGCTCTGCCGACTGCCGCCGACTACCGGTCAGATCGATTGGCGCCGCTCCACTGCCAGATCGACTGCCGTCACTTGCCTGCCAAATCGACTGTCGCCGACTACCTGCCGGATCGGCTGCCGTCGACTGCCGCCACTTGCCTGCCAGATCGACTGCCGCCACTTGCCTGTTAGATCGACTGCCTCTGACTACCTGCCAGACCGACTGCTGCCGCTGGACTGCTCACTCGACTGCCGCCACTTGCCTACCAGATCAACTGGCAGCCCTACTGCATCCACTTGCCTGGCAGATCAACAGTCGCTGACTGTCACCGCTCTCGCCCTCCACAGGAATCATTTTGTGGCCTTCCGCCACCAACACTAGATAATTTAGCAAACTAGGGCTATGAGAGTCCCCACCTTGACCTACCCACACGCTCAACGGAGATCATAAGGTCCCGCACCTCGACTCCGGTAAAACTAATGACAAGCAACCCCGACTCCCAAGGTCCACGACGCCCTGGGTAGCCTAATGCCCCACCCGCTAACCACGACAGTTCTCAAATATCTATCTTTTTCAGTGAGATGTTACAGTCAAGCTTCTGATGCCACCGTACGACGTGATCCCAGGACGCGTTCCAGGTACGAGTTCCTTCGAGCAGCCTTCTCGACGTCATCCAAGATGTAGAGAACAACTCTGGTCCCACGGGAGTAGCCGAGCATCCCGAGCCTTGATACCCTGTGTCAAACGGACCATCGCCTGCTACTGCCTCTGCAGTCTACTGGCCAGCTCCACCTCTGCCTTCAAATGCCGGCCCCCTCATGGCCGAAACGAGGAAAACTACTTTGACGATTTTTTGTCGGGGCTCCACACAACTTCACCTCCAGCCTTGATTTCCGTGGGGGCGTGTTGGGGAAGTTGTCCTCACATTTTCTCGCGACCCCTTGACCTACATAATGTCACATTAGAATCATTTGCACCACGCGGCCGCGTGGGTCATACAAGCGGTGCTTTGAGGAAACGCACGTGCAGTATCCGGCTCCATTTACATTCCATTCTCGCTAGGTCACCAACGTGGGAACGGACCCTGTTGGCTTCCAAGATGTCCCAAGGGAACACGTACACCTTGGCCGGCTGCTTCGGGACGGGCTACAGTTCTTTGAGGAACGCACATGCAGTACCAGCCATACATTCCATCCTGGTTAGATCAACGGCTGAGGACGTATTACGTATGGCTTCCCAGGCATCGACACTTTGCCCTCACGTCAATTAAGAGCACGGGTCATGACTTGACCCAGGTTTAAAGCTGGAGGGAATCGTCGAAAACTCAGATCGCCTCGAAGCATCACGCTGCGAGCCTAGCTCGCTGCTTCCGTCGCATTCTCCTCCCTCTTCCCCCGCTAGTAGAGCCCTTACATGCCTAAGTGCCGCTTCGGGACAAAGTACTCAGTGACGCTCACCCTTCCCCATCTCCACCATTCCTGACTGCCTTTTATAGCTATTGGCTTGCGAAATAATTAAACGGATTTCAAATATGCTGTTTAATGTTCCTATTGCAGAATGGATAAGGGGAAAGTATTTAATATTCTGTTGATTGAACGCAAAATTCGTATATTACGGTAAAATATTTAGGGTTCCTTTGACATTTTTATTATAATTATTTTGTCAGCATTGTAGGCGGCATGTCCGGTCTAGAATTGCCGACCCCACCCTGAATGTGCCGCCCCAGGACATATGCACCCCCCCTCCCATGTATGGGCCCTGCTTGAAACGCATAGTCGTCACCTCTCGCTTTCTCTACCACCTACTTTCTCACACCCAGAGCAAGCCATAATACTGTTGGCGCCAACTTTAACTTAAATAAATTCAATTCAATTCAATTCAATAAGTTTATTGTTGATGTACAACAAAGGAGAGAGTTGGGTCTTGCCAACTAACCCCTATACATTTTATATTTAATTTGTTTGTTACAGTTTTATAAAAAATAAATGTTTATATTACAATATCACAGTGTTGTATTTAACATTTGAAAGCAAACATTGGATGTTTTTTTTAACAATTTTAGTTAAGATATCATTATTTATGTAATAGCATATGAGCTCAATGAGTTTCCATTGTCCCTGTAGTCTAAATTCATCGATTTTTGGGCAATACTGTACATAATGTTGTAGTGAATGTCAGCTTCCCTGTACACCTCCCAGTAATATTTATATCCCAGTCTGAGTCTCATAGTGACTAAATCCATTTGGGAACTATGTCTACCATATGGACATTCCTCTGTATTATTTAATACTGCCTTATAATGCTTGCTACTTACACTACCCTTCTCGCAACATTTATCTAGGTCTATATCCATGTTAGCAATAACATTTGATCTTATTATTGACCTTATATGTTTATATGTGTATTCATTACCAGGAATATTGTTAACATCTCTAATTGCATTTCGTGCGAGACTATCTGCTTTTTCATTATAATACAATCCTATATGGGATGGTACCCATACAAAATAAATATGTGTATTGTTTCTCTCCAGGTTATATATAATATTTAAACATTTGTTAACAACATCACAATCAGCTGGAGAGGAAGATACAAGTTCATATAATGCACTCTGACTATCGACAAAAAAGTATACATTTTTACCCATACTCGTAATAATATGTAAGCCTTCTAAGATAGCATATACAGTAGTTCAGTTCTGGTTGATGACAAATTATTTGGTAGTCTTTTTGAAATTTTATAATCTTGAAATTCTTCAGAGGAAGAATATTCCCTTATTTAAATAAATTTACTTTTACTACCCAGGTTTGCTTTCCAGCCAAAATCCTGACACTAAATAAATAGCAAGCTTGCTTGAAAGTATAACTTTCCACTGAAATCAGTAGGCCTACATTTATATAACAAGTTGGATGGAAATATAATCCAGGCCAATAACAAACAAATAAAGCAAATTTTGATGAGTGGAAACAGAGACGGAACCCATGAACAAAGCACCTACTCTGTACACTACAATAAGTAAATACACGAAATATATCACAGGAACATATGCCATGTGAAATATGCACAACCACTACATACAAATTAAATGCAATGTAGGGAATGATAATGAACAAAAACTGCTCATTGTTATGAAATATTATGAGAGTTGTTCTGAGACAACCCGCAGTTGTATGACTAATAGAATAGAAGTCAACTTAGACGAAACGAACAGATTGAGTAGAGTTCACTCAAACATAAACAAAGGAGACGTAAACACTGACTGAGTGTTGTCACGCGATTGTGTCGCAACAGTGGAGTGGAAATATCAAAAGTACATGGATTTACATAATGGGATATGCGGTAAGTCTAAAGGCGCTGACTTTCTATAGATAGTAGATGGAATATATTTAGATTTGTTCCATCAAATCTGGAAAAACGTGGAGCAAAATATGAATTATGCAGGTCTCTGTCTCTGAAAGTGAAACCCATGAAAATAATATTGTCATAAATGGATCACTGATTCAAGTATGGGAACAAATCTAATTGGAAGTACAGTTGCTAATGTATTTTTATTTGAGCCATTTCCAGCATATTTCAACTTATTATGTAAGCACTCTATTGTTCATACTAGGGCCCAATGCACAATAAGTGACAATATGGTTAACCATTGCCTTGGCATTGAACGTGTTATAGTAGAAAAGTCAATGCTTGTTTGTTAGCTTACCTTTAATCAGTTCTGAATGGTTAGCTAGAGTAATAATTCCATGATAGTAGATATTCTAATACTGATCCAGCTCATATGTTCAACACAACCCAACCCAACTGGTTGCCGGCCAGCTCAGCCCATCGCCAACTTGGTCCATGAGCTGCTTGGGATGCCATCTTTTGTTCTGATAGATGCAGAGGTTGAAAAAATGAAAGTATGATATATACATCTACTCTAACCTACCTAACCTAACCATGCATATATATATATACTGTATATATATAAAAGGAAGACAGACAAGTGGAGTTATTCATGGCTGGCCAACTTGGTCGAGTAGATGGGCTGAGTTGACCCTACACCACCCAACTTACCCAATCTAGCTCAACCTACATGTCCCAGTTTAACCTAGCCCAACCCAACCTAACCAAAGTCTCTGCTTGAGAAATGTGATTGCATTCATCAGGTTGCGTCCATCTTTTTTGTGACTTCCTTCTTTAGGTTGCATGCTTCTTGTGACACCCTCCGTCAGGGGAAATATTGGCAGTGATTGTACTGGAGGATCATGCAGACAGGTGCTCAAAAGTTAAACTTTTTATATCATGTCTCACAATGTATTATAAATAACATTGTGTTTTAAATAGATATGAGATTTCTTACTATGTTACTCTTAGAGAAACTACAGTAAAGTAGTTGAAATTTAATTACTAGCACAACTTAGTGATTATTGTTGGAGATTCTAGCATCCATTAGTGCATGTGGTCGTAGTGTATTAATGTGTAAACTGGAATATTATATTAAAAAATAAATAAATAAACTGCCCCTGGTCTCTCTTACAGAAGACCTGTGCCCTTCAGATAACTGTCAACAAAATCCAAGCAGAACCACAAGTCACTTAGGGAAGATATTGTGTTGTTGTCTGGGTACTGTTAGTGTGGGACATTACAGTATAAGGTGTTCTGTGTCCTCTGTGATGGTTGCATCTTTGGCAGTTTGAATCTTTGGTTAGTCCCATTTTATGTTGGTACTGTCTTAATGACAAATGGTGTCCTGAGTACAGGTGTCAGTATGATTCTGGTTAAGTGTGGAAGGTTTTTCTCTGTGAAGTTTATGTCTGGGGATTGTGATTAGAGTGTTGAGTTTGGCTTTTTTTCTTGAAGGGCTTGTCTAGTAATCTGAGTGTGTGTGTGTATTTTTGTGTGAGTGTTTTGTATGGTATAGAAGGTAGGGTGTAATAGATGTTTGAGTAGTATGTTACTGGTGTAGTTTTATTATTACATTCTGTTGGGATGCTTGTGAAATATAGTGTGAAGGATGTATGGTGTTTAGGGTTCTGGCATAGAATTGTGTTCTTGTCATTTTCATGTGGTGTTCTATGGGGAGGATTTTGGTTTCTGTATGCATTTACCCAGTTGTATTTTGCGGGAGAAGAGCTATGCTCACAGAGGCCCGCAGTTGTACCTTTCCGCATCCAGTTCTTTCTTAAAGTCATGTATAGTTTTAGCACTCACTGTTTTCTCTTTCAATTTATTCCATGTATCTATCACTCTGTGTGGAAAGCTGTTCTTTTTCAGATCTCTTCTGTAACTGTCCTTCTTAAGTTTCTTCTCGTGTCCCCTTGTATTTCTTCTGTCCCATTTAAGTAGATCATCCCTATCAAGGATTTCCATCCCTTTCATAATTCTATAGATGGTTATCAAATCGCCTCTTTCTCCTCTTTGCTCCAGTGTTAATAAGTTTAGTTTGTCCAATCTTTGTTTGTATGACATCTTGCTAAGTGTTGGTGCCATCTTTGTTAATGCTTTTTTTAATTCTTTGTAGTTTCTTTATGTTTTTTATTGTACTGGGTGTCCATAGTGATGCTGCATACTCTAATTTTGGTCTTATCAGTGTAACTAGTATTTTTTTTTTCACCATTTCCTCATCCATGTAGTCAAAGGCCACTTTCATTGATCTTATTAAGTTGTAGGTTTCTCCAACTATTTTGTTTACATGTTTGTCTGGTGTCATGTCATTTGAAATGATTACTCCTAGGTCTCTTTCTGAGTTTACTTTTGTAACTTCCTTTGTTCCAATTTTGTATTGACTGGATATTCTATTTTTGCTTTTTCCAAATTCCATTATAATACCATTTTTAATGTTGAAATTCACTTCTTTCTTTTTACTCCAATTCCAGACTTTGTTCCAGGTCTTCCTGAAAAGATTTTCAATCTTCTTCGTTACTCACTCTCTTCAATAGTTTTGCATCATTTGCAAAGAAATTTATATAGCATTCAGTTCCTTCATCCATGTCGTTTATATAAATAGCAAACATTATTGGAGCCAACACAGGGCCTTAGGGGACTCCACTTATCATGTTTACCCATTTTGAGTTCTTTTCTCTAAGTATCACTCTCATTTTTCTTCCTTCCAAGAAGTCTTTCATCCATTCTAATAATTTTCCATGTATTCCACCTATTGTTTAAATTTTTCGTAGTAGTTTTTTGTTTGGTACTTTGTCAAAAGCCTCTTGTAGGTCCAGGTAGGCACAATCTGCCCAGCCATCTCTTTCTTGTATTATGTCTATCAATCTTGAGTAAAAGCATATTAGGTTTGTAGTACATGATCTTCCACTTCTAAATCCAAATTGATTGGGATTTAATATTTTGTTCTCTTCCAAGTGTTTAGTCCATTTATTTTTTATAACTTTTTCGTATTTTTGCAACTGTGCTTGTAAGGGATGCCGGTCTATATAAGTTGTTGGATTTTCTTTATTTCCTCCCTTATATATTGGTTCAATATAAGTTTTTTTCCAGTCTTGTTATAACTCTCAATCCTCCACTCTGTAGAGTTTAATTCTCCAAATGTACTTAGTACCAAAGACATTGAGACTTCTATTCAAGTCTACTTTCAATGCCTGTGCCTCACAGCCTTACAGCAAGACAGGGAACACAAATGTCTTGAAGTGTCTTTCCATAGCATGGTTCCCAACAATCAGCAAACCATAAATAAATACTATAAACAGTACAAAATAAAGCACTGAAAGTGATAACAGAATGTAACAAAACCACCCCAATAGGATATCTGTACACAGAAACTAAAATCCTCACCATAGAATATTGCATGAAAATGGTAGGTACACAGTTCTTTTCTAGAACTGTAAACACTACTCACCCATCTCATTATATCACAAACATCACCAGCTATAATAAAAGCAGCTTACTATTCAAACATATACAACAACCCAGAATACTAATCAAGCTCTCCAGGACAGATCACCAAATTTAATACTCCATCAACACTCCCAGACAACCCCCCCACAGAAAAATCCTTATCATGAGAAGTAAGAACCTTAGCTTGCTTGTATTCAGGAATATCCAGCATTAAAACAATATCAACACAGAATAGGCCTGACCATAGAATCAAACTTCCCTAGATGCAACCATCACACAAAAGACAGCACACCTTATTCTACAGTGCCCCACACTAACAATCCCTAGACAACAGCACTTATTTCTTTCCTGAGTGATTTATGAGCATGCCCTGTGGCTGTTGCTGGTTACCTAAGAGCTGTGGATCCTGCAAAAAAGACCTGGGTCAACAGAGTGGCAGCCTGATTAAGGAACACATGACATTGACCTGGGCAGTGAGCAGGGGACAGAGATGACCCTTCATCCATGAGGAGCTAAAATAAAAGGGAAGCAAATGGGTGACAGATGGGAGTGGGAAAAAGCCTTTTTGTTATATAGATAGATAGAACACATGACTGAGCTACAAGTATCGTATGTGTTAGGAATATATGTATAATATTAATTTTAATATAAACTACTTCATTCCTCAGGATGGTGCTGAAAACACCATAGAAAACAAGGCTATAGCTAATGACTTAGAAGATGAGGCCATTGTTGACGAGCCCATTCTGGACATAGAAGTTGAGGGAACTGAACTCGGTGTGGATTCTGAAGATGAAGCCAATGTTGATGCCCAGATGGGAGATGATGATGATGATGAACCATTGCTTTCTCCAAGGACACGGAGTCCACCATCCTCGTATGTAGATTTTTTTTTTTTTTTTTTTTTTCAGTTTGAAGGCATGGTAGCCCAGTGGATACCATGTCAAACTCATGAGTTCAATTCTGGGACCCGCTGTGAATTTCTTGCATTTGTGCCTAGCAGCCCAGGGCTTGCCCAACCAGGGGTTTCTCACTTCCCACTTAATGGGAATAGAATGGTGAGTTTGAGGGTGTCCTTGCAGCTAGCCAGAATGAAAGGTAGTTTGCTATCAGATTGAAGAAATTGATTAAGGTAAGTTAAACTCCTTCAGTCTGATGGCCACCCATTAGTTGAATAGAATTACCTGGTATCATTAGCAACTTAAATAAGCAAAACTCATCATCAGATATGAATGTTATTATTATTAGTGTTGTTATTGTTTTTATTATTATTTTGAGTGATTTATTTAGTTATTTATTGGTGTGGAAGATACAAACTACTCCTTACTGGTACAGATTTTTTGTTGTTGAATACAGTAAAATACTTTTGTGTTTTATTTATATTGATTTTATTTGGCATTATACACACACACACACACACACTTTCAACGAACGGACGGCTTGAAGAACGTTCTGAAGAAAAGTGAAGATTGTGGATCCCAACGCAAAGAGAAGTGCCTTTTTGTATTTGCAGGGTGGGGGGAAATTGCTCGTGGGGTAGTGGGAACGTAAGGAAAGAGGAGAGGGGGAGGGATTGCTGGGGAAATGGAAGGTAATGAGGAGGTGGAGGAAATGGCCCTGACGGGCCGCCGAAAGGTAGACAAACGACCCCAAGACGAGTTGGATGATGACGACATGTCTAATAGGAATGTGAAGATTAGAGGTATAGATAGGAGCAATATAGCAGAAAGTGATGAGAATATTTTCAAGGGATTTAAAGAGAGTCTAGAGAAGAAGGTTGATAAGGTGATCGAGGACTTGGAGAGTAGGTTAGGTCATATGAACACCATTTTACAAAGGGTTGAAAGATTGGAAGAACTGGAAAAGGCGAATAAAAACTTAACTGATGAAATAGAAGACCTAAAAAGACAGTTAAGAGAGGTAAAGGTGGAGAATGAGGAATTGAAGAAGAATAGTAAAGAAAACAGAGAAACGATAGCTAAAGAAAGTAAAAATTGGAAGAAAACCCAAGAAGGAAATAAGATTTCATTCACTGACATAGTCAAACAGCAATTGAAAGAACATACTGAAGACTCAGTTATTAAAGTGATGAGACAAAAGGAGAATATAGTAAGGGATTTAGCAGACAAGAAGAAATGTATAATTATATTAGGAATGGAAGAGAAACACAACACAGATAGAACCACAAGAATCAATGAGGAAAATGAAAAAGTAAGCCAATTACTAGAATCAGTTCAGGAAGATGAACCAGAAATTATGAAACAAATCGAAGAGAAATTTAGACTCGGAAAGTATAGCACAGACAAGACCAGACCAATTAAGATTAAATTCAAGTCACAAACAATGGCAGAGAATATCTTATCCAAAACAGGGAAACTAGCAACAAGTGAACAATACAAAAAGATATGGATAAAAAGAGAAATGAATAAAGAGGAAAGAGAGGAAGAAAAGCAGAAAAGACTGGAAGCTAAGGCAAAAAACGAGAACAGAACGGAGTCAGAGAAAGAGAGATTCTATTGGAGAGTAGTGAACATGAAACTAAGGAAGTTCGACATACAAAAGAAAAACATAAGGGAAACAGAGAACACAATGGAAGTGGCAGAAAACTAAGAGTGTCTTACACAAATATAGATGGATTAATAACAGGATTGAATGAGCTGAATGATTATTTGAAAGAAAAAGAACCGGACATAATGGGAATTGTAGAAACAAAATTAAAAGGCCCACTACCACCCAACAGTGTAGGACATGATGCATACAATTATTGGATTAGAAACAGAGAGAAAAAGCAAGGGGGTGGAGTTATGTTCCTGACTAAGAAGGATATAAACGTGAAAGGTGTCATATATGGAAAGAATACAGTAGAGATGATTATGATAGAAGTGGAAGACAGAGATAAGAAGAGCAGAAAATTTGTGATCAATTATGTGCCTCCAAAAACAGCCTCATGGGAGGAGAGTGAATATAAAAGTATGTTAGAGGACACAAAGATAGCATTAACTAAAATAATGGAAGACGGAGGAAGAATAGTTATGATGGGCGACTTTAATTGCAAAGAAATCTGCTGGGAAGAAATGACAGTAAAGAGTGGTGATGACTCATGGGGAAATGCTCTACTTGAGATGATTACTGACCATTCAATGACACAATGGATACAAGAGAACACTAGGTATAGAAATGAAGAAGAACCATCGAGGCTAGACTTAATAATTACATCTGAACCTAGAATAGTGGACAAGATTGAATATAAAACACCAATAGGTAAAAGTGACCACATATTGATTGAACTGGAACTTAATGAAGAAAAATATATGAAAAGAAATGAACAATATAGAAAAGGAAGAATGATGTATGAAAAAACAAACTTTGATAAAATAAGAGAATTCTTCCAACAAGAAAACTGGGAAGAAATATACAAAGAAGAAACATCAGTGGAAGAGAAATGGAATATTTTGACAAAAATTTACAAAAAAGGAGTGGAAAAGTATGTCCCAAGACAAAAACAAGAAAAAGAATATGTAAAATGCTGGTACAACAAAAGTTGTAGGGAGTTAAAAGACAAAAGAGACAAAGCCTGGACCAGATGGAAAAAAGACAGAAGACCTGAAAAATGGAAAATATATACTGGTTATAGAAATGAATATGTACAAGCGTGCAGAGAGGAAAAGAGAAAATATGAAAAAGATGTTATAGAAAAGTGTAAAGATCAACCAAAACTATTCTACAGATTTGTAAACAATAAACTGAAAAACAAACAAGACTTGGAGAAATTAAGACAAGGAGGAGTTGAATACACTGAGGAAATGGAAATGGCAGAAATTATGAACAAACATTTTAAATCAGTGTTTACAAGGGAAAATATACAACCTGAAGAGATTGAGTGGAAAGAAAAAGTCCCCCCTATGGAAGAAATAGAAGTAACAAAGAATGAAATATTGACACACTTGGGTAATTTTGATGTCAGAAAATCGCATGGACCAGATGAAATAGCAAACTGGATTCTGAAAGAATGCAGGAATGAACTGGCAGACAAAATACATAGCATAATAAGCAGTTCCTTAAAAGAAGGAAAAGTTCCAGAAGATTGGAAAAAAGCAAATATAGTACCTATATATAAAGGAGGAAATAAAGAAGAACCTACCAACTATAGACCAGTCTCTCTAACAAGTACAATAGCAAAAATTTGTGAAAGAATTATCAAAAGTAGATGGGTAAAATACTTGGAAAAAAACAACGTACTAAATCCAAGGCAATTTGGATTCAGACAAGGACGATCATGCGTCACCAATTTAATATGTTTCTATTCAAGGCTAATAGATATAATACAAGAAAGAGATTGTGCATTTCTAGACCTAAAAAAAGCTTTTGACAAAGTACCACATAAGAAGTTGCTTAAGAAATTAGAATATAAAGGAGGAATACAAGGTAAATTGCTAAATTGGATGGAAGACTTTTTGCAAGAAAGAAAAATGAGAGTAGTGATAAGAGATCAGCACTCAAAATGGAATGAAGTAATAAGCGGTGTCCCGCAGGGAACAGTTCTGGCCCCAATAATGTTTGCTATATATATTAATGATATGGATGAATGAATTGAAAGCTATATGAGCTTCTTTGCAGATGATGCAAAACTACTGAAAAGAGTGAAAACTGAAGAAGATTGTGAATCACTACAGAGAGATCTAAATAAAGTACAAGAATGGAGTAGGAAGTGGGAGATGGAGTTCAATACAAAAAAGTGTAGTATAATGGAATTTGGAAAAAGCAAAAACAGAATAACAGGATCATATAATTTGGGAGAAGAAGGAATAAAAAAAGTAGAAAATGAGAAGGACCTGGGAGTCATTGTTATGAATAATATGTCACCTGAGAAACATATAAATAAGATTTTTGGAGAAACTTATAATTTAATAAGAACAATCAAAGTGGCATTTACATACCTGGATGAAGAAATGGTGAGGAAAATCCTAATCACCCTGATAAGACCAAGATTGGAATATGCAGCAACGATATGGTCACCAAGTACAAAAAAATGTATAAAAAAACTTGAAAGAATACAAAGAGCAATCACAAAACTGGCACCAACACTCTCAAAACTATCATATGAAGAGAGACTACAAAAACTTAAACTACAGACACTAGAGCAAAGAAGAGAGAGAGGAGATTTGATAGCTATTTACAGAATCATGAAAGGCATAGAAATTACTGATAGAGAGAATCTGATAAAATGGGATGACAGAAATACAAGAGGACACGGAAAGAAAATAAAAAAAGACAGCTATAGAAGAGATTTTAAAAAGAACAGCTTTCCTCACAGAGTAATAGACAGTTGGAACAAGTTAGATGAGAAAGTGGTGTGTGCAAAAACAATACATGAATTTAAAAATAGTTTAGATAAAATGAGATATGAAGACGGGACCCCACGAGCATAGCTCCCCTTCCCGTAAAATACAACTAGGTAAATACAACTAGGTAAATACACACACATATATATATATATATATATATATATATATATATATATATATATATACATATATAATATATCTATGTATATATATATACATATATATATATATACGTATATATATGTATATATATATAATATATATATATATATATATTTATATATATATATATTACTGATGACCCACTTTCGGAGAAGAATAAGCGAAGATATAGAGATCTGTATATTTCGATCACTTACTGTGATCCTCTTCGGCAGATATGAGTTACAAAGTACAGAACAATGTGTATTTATAGTAAAGCAGTGAGGTAACATGAAGGGACGGGGCTCAGGTCAACACGCCCGGCACGCATGCTCGCATCTTGGTGGCTCAGGTCACATGACCGGCGTTGCATGGGCCTTGGTGATTTTTGTCCACCGCTAATGTTGATGGTAACATTTTATTTATGGCAAAAGAAGAAATACAGTCTGGTGACCATTGACCATGGGAAATGTTATAATTTGGGAAATTATTTATTAAGGAGGATTCTACTATTTTTATTCTGAAACTACATTTGGATTTATAAATTATTTCAGCATCGTCCCAATTTATTCGGTGGTTTTTATTGGCGACGTGCTGAAATACTGCGGAATTTTCCTGTCCGTATTTAACAGAGTTCTTGTGCTCCTTAACCCTGGTATTGAGATCTCTACCCGTCTGTCCCCAATATACATCATTGCAATCTAAACAAGGTAATTTATAAACTCCAGGAGTTGTATTACTCTTGGATCTATGATGTATATTGACAACTTTACTGAACAAATTATTAGGATAATGGAAGATAAAATTTACCTTTTCCTTTGGTAACATGTGAGACAATTCATGGATTGATTTGTTAAAAGGCAATTTTATGCATCTATTATCCCAATGATGATTCATGGCGGAATGGGAATCTGTTTTGTGAAAACTAATTTTGGCCTTGCTAAGAGCTTTTTGTAAAAACCACGGCGGGTATCCTAATTTTGTTAGTTGATTTTTCACTGAATTTAGTTCCAAATCTAAGTATTGGGAGCTACAAATTCTCAAAGCCCGTAAGAATAGGCCTGAAGCTACACTATATTTTATTTTGTCAGGATGGTGGCTCAGGATGTGTGACCTCAAAATGGCTCACACAAATACTATCACCGTATGTAGGTTGTTTCTCAGAGTCTCACATAAAACACTCAGAAGACTTTATAAGAAAGATCAAAAGTCACAACCTACCTAGTAGTAGAAAATTACTAAGTCTAGATGTAGTTTCGTTATTCACCCAAATTGATGTAACGGTAGTCTTAGAGTTTTTGAAAGTAAAATTACAACCATACCAGAACCAGCTACCACTGCCACTAGATAAAATATTAAGTTTAACACAACTTTGCGTCAACACCAATGTTTTTTCATTCAAAGATCTTTATTATAAACAGAAATTCGGATGTTCCATGGGCTCTAATCTCTCGCCAGTTCTAGCCAACTTATATATGGAATATTTTGAATCAGTGCTATTACCGAAAATTAAACCACCCGCTATGTTTTGGCATAGATATGTAGATGACATCTTTACGGTTTGGGATGATGAATGGGGATCATTCCAAGAATTTCACAACCAACTCAATCACCTAACGAACAATATTAAATTCAAGGTGGAATGGGAATTAGATCACAAATTACCTTTTCTAGATATTTTAATAATAAGAAATGCGGAGTCACTGTCCTTCACAGTTTATAGGAAGCCCACCCACACAGGGAGCTACCTACATTTCTTTAGCCACCATCCTGACAAAATAAAATATAGTGTAGCTTCAGGCCTATTCTTACGGGCTTTGAGAATTTGTAGCTCCCAATACTTAGATTTGGAACTAAATTCAGTGAAAAATCAACTAACAAAATTAGGATACCCGCCGTGGTATTTACAAAAAACTCTTAGCAAGGCCAAAATTAGTTTTCACAAAACAGATTCCCATTCCGCCATGAATCATCATTGGGATAATAGATGCATAAAATTGCCTTTTAACAAATCAATCCATGAATTGTCTCACATGTTACCAAAGGAAAAGGTAAATTTTATCTTCCATTATCCTAATAATTTGTTCAGTAAAGTTGTCAATATACATCATAGATCCAAGAGTAATACAACTCCTGGAGTTTATAAATTACCTTGTTTAGATTGCAATGATGTATATTGGGGACAGACGGGTAGAGATCTCAATACCAGGGTTAAGGAGCACAAGAACTCTGTTAAATACGGACAGGAAAATTCCGCAGTATTTCAGCACGTCGCCAATAAAAACCACCGAATAAATTGGGACGATGCTGAAATAATTTATAAATCCAAATGTAGTTTCAGAATAAAAATAGTAGAATCCTCCTTAATAAATAATTTCCCAAATTATAACATTTCCCATGGTCAATGGTCACCAGACTGTATTTCTTCTTTTGCCATAAATAAAATGTTACCATCAACATTAGCGGTGGACAAAAATCACCAAGGCCCATGCAACGCCGGTCATGTGACCTGAGCCACCAAGATGCGAGCATGCGTGCCGGGCGTGTTGACCTGAGCCCCGTCCCTTCATGTTACCTCACTGCTTTACTATAAATACACATTGTTCTGTACTTTGTAACTCATATCTGCCGAAGAGGATCACAGTAAGTGATCGAAATATACAGATCTCTATATCTTCGCTTATTCTTCTCCGAAAGTGGGTCATCAGTATTATTTTACATATGTGCTACGACATATCTTTGTTGTGATATATATATATATATATATAGTGGAAGAAGGCCTAAGAGATCAAAACATTTGCTTCTGAATAAAACCCCATACTCTAGCTTTAAAGTTTCATTGCCACCTCACCTTCACACATGCACATACACACAAAAAGCATTTGATAAACTATCACACAAAAAGCTATTAAGAAAAATTTAATAGGTGGTATTCAAGGAAAATTATTGGAATGGATGGAATATTTCTTGACTGGGAGAAAAATGAAAGTGGTACTTGAGACCTGTCACATCCTAGCCTCTGTATTTGAGTTGGTACATTGAATCATAGCCCATGATTCGAGTAGTTCCTACAATCCAGAATCCTGGGTTGACATTAGCCTCTTACGATCAATTTTACTTCTTGGTGATAAAGAAAAATGGTGGAGTGCAAGCACTAAAATTTACTGTCTATACGGTTATATGAATTAATCTTACTGATTAATCAGTGTGAACAGAGTGTGGGTGCGGTAATCAGGTTCTCAAGGTGGCCACGCACCTTTTTATTCTACAACCGTACAACACAAGTGCCATGGCACAGGTGCCAACATATGTCTATGTAATTTATCCTATTTCTATTTTCCCAGCTCCACACAATTTACCAGTATCTTTATTTTTGTGTGAAGAGGGCTTACACTATAGTCAGTAATACTTATCTAAAACATATAAGCAATAGGGCATGGAAGTGAGGGTCCTACTTTGATTCTTTATTTGATTTACGTGCCCTCTGACCCCTCGTGGGAGAAGGCCCTGATTTTGTACTCCTCCACTGCTGACCTTCAAGTCTTCTACATCGTCTTCATGCGTAATACCCGCGTCCATATAGGTCGCGGTGAAGAACGAGTCCGTTGTTCCTCCACTACCAGCCCTACATCGTCTCATGCGTTATCTGTGACGACGTTCGTGTCCATTGCGTAGCACAATTTCACCATGATCTCGGTGGAAACATGACACTGGGAAGTAATAAGTGGAGTCCCACAAGGTTCAGTATTGGCTCCAACAATGTTTGCCATATATATAAATGACATGGATGAAGGTGTGGAATGTTATATGAACTTCTTTGCAGATGATGCAAAACTATTAAAGATTGTGAATCACTACAGAAAGACTTGGATAAAGTCTGGGAATGAAGTCAAAAGTGGGAAGTGAACTTTAACATCAAGAAATGTAGTATAATGGAGTTTGGAAAAAGTTAAAATAGAATATCAGGGCAATACAAAATTGGTACAGGGGAAGTCCAAAAAGCAAGCTTAGAAAGGGATCTAGGAGTAATTATCAGCAAAGACATGTCACCAGACAAGCATATCAACAAAATAGTTGGAGAAACCTTCAATTTACTAAGGTCAATGAAAATGGCTTTTGATTACTTGGATGAGGAAAAGGTAAAGAAAATATTAGTTATACTCATAAGACCAAGATTGGAGTATGCTGCTACACTATGGACACTCAGTACTAAAAAGAATATAAAGAAATTAGAAAGAATACAAAGAGCAGCAACAAAGATGGCACCAACTCTCTCCAGATTAACATACAAAGATTGTCCAAACTGGAACCACCAACCCTGGAATAAAGAAGAGAAAGAGGAGATCTACTGACTATTTACAGAATTATGAAAGGGATGGAAGTCCTAGATAGAGATGATTTATTAAAGTGGGGCAAGAGAAAAACAAGAGGACATGAAAAGAAACTCAAAAAGGATAATTATAGTAGAGATCTGAAAAAGAATAGCTTCTCACACAGAGTGATGGATATCTGGAATTGATTAGATGAGGTAGTGTCATTTGATCTCTAAATATATATATATATATATATATATATATATATATATATATATATATATATATATATAGTTAGGTTTTTGATGAACCAGCTCCTTCACTCTTCTCTTGCCAGTGAGGAGGATCTGTTAGAACCTAGATGGAGGAAAAATTAAATCATAGAAGGCAGATGAACTCTGTAATTGGCACTCCAACCCTTTTATGGCCTACTAACCCACATGTTCACTGTGTGGCATCTCTGCAGGGCCCAAAGATATGAGTCCTGGAGGTTATTTGATGCCCCAGTGCTATGTTTACATTGAAGTTAGGCATAGAATGAATCAAACAGCTGACATTGATTCACAGTTGTGCCAAAGCAGTAGATGCGTATAGTCTCCCATGACCCCAGGGACTGTTGATTCAAGATGTATACCCAAATCCTAGTTTCCCCTTGTTGGGCTTGGTGGTGTGGGCATGGGAGGGTGAATCTTAGACATCACATTGGGGGTTGATTTGCATCTTGCCTCTGTCAAAACCACCAAACCCACTGTGTGAATTGTCAGTGTTGCAGATGAGACACAAACTTGTTGAACAAGACCCATGGTGAAACTCCAGTGGGCTCTGTGTGTACATGAAACATTCTTTTCCTCTCATAGGACAGTTGTAGGCCTTGTAAGTTCCAATGTCAACATCATGGTCTGTTTAGGGACACAGCACTTCCACATCTTTACCCAAGCCTCACATATTGGAGCTGATCTGCAATTGAGTTTGTTGCTTTGCCTTGTGAGGTTGGGCCATGTGGGATTGGAGGCTCATCTGGGATGTTGTCTAGGAATTTGTCTAGCCTCCTCTTTAAAGCTGACTCCTGTTAGGTCCCTTATCTCTCTTGGGAGACAGTTGAAGAGTCTTGGGCCAGTCTGGATCATTTTCAGTCACTGGGAGCAGCTGCTTAATGACCTTTTGCAGGTCCTACCAAACCTGGTGTAGTGTTTCCCTTTGATACCATCACCTTTTTGTGGTGGATTTGGTGCTGTGCCCTCCAGGACTTTCCAGACATAAATCACACTATAGCGCTCTGTGTCTCTGTAGTGCAAAGAGCTTGAAAAGTTTTAGTCTCTTCCAGTATTGTTGGGATGACCCCCTTGTCCAGTGATTTTTCTCCAAAGTAAGTATATTGGGGTAGTGAATGCATGTTTACATGTTTTTTAAAACTCTTCTGGTATGTTTTTGGCGCCCCCCTCCTGATGAGTTTGTTTTTATGTCATCTATGGTTTCCACTGTCCTGGGCCAGAAACTTATATCATTGATAGTATCAGCACTGGATGCTGGGATTTTTAAAGCTTTGTTGCAATGGTAAGACCACATCTAGAATATGCCAATCAGGTATTGAGTCCTCATTTAATGAAAGATATAGAAATGGTAGAAAATATGCAATGAAGGGCTACAAGGATGGTGCCTAAACTTAAAGGACTTCATTATGAGGAGAGACCAAGGATTTTGAAAATGCCAACACTGGCATATTGAAGAGCACAAGGAAATGTAATTGAGGTTTACAAGATACTGGCTGGAAAATATGATGGTGAATGTTGTAGAGGAATATTGACACAAAGAGAAAAGAGTTCCAGCAGAGAAAACTCACTAAAGCTCTAAGACAAGATCTAGATTGGATGTAAGGAAGTACACTTTTCCATGTAGGGTAGTAAATAATTGTAATCAATTGCCTGACTGGGTGGTTGTGGCAACCTCAGTACATCAATTTGAAGCCAAATTAGATCAATTCTGGACCAAACAAGGACTTGAATATATTTACAATGCACAGTTAATCTGTCACATGCGGCGGCCACAAGTTAAGAATCTAGATCTGGAGTCACAGGCATGAGCCTCTTCCAGGAAGTATTCTGTTAGTATCTGTATTTATACCAACTACTTTAATGAATTCTCACTAGTTCACAGTTGCTTTTTCTGCCAGTTTTTCACTGTACACACTTTCTTATTGTTTTTCTAGCATGTTTGCAATTTTTTCTGGGTCTTCAACTGATTCCCTGTTTTGATCCTCCAATGGTCCCTTTTTATCAGCTGAGCTCAGGAAGCTTAGATTGAATACAGTGGCTCTTAGAGGTGAGAAGATTAAGCAGTGGTGAGATCAGCAGGAGGTAAGTTGTAGATTGAGGGAAGCAAGTAAATACCTTGAGGGATTAAAAAGTGTCTTGAGAAATAGGCGGCTGGGAATGGATGCAGAGATTATATGAAGGAATGATTGTGCCAACAGCGCTGTATGGGGTGGACACTTGGAATATAAGAAAGGTAGAGAGAAAAAGTTTAAATGATTTGAGATGAAATGTCTGAGAAGTATCATAGGGGTTACGAGGTTAGATAGTGAGAAGTGAGGAGGAGAGGAGGGGTGGGAGATGGCAGATAGGGCTGATGAAAAAGTATTGAGATGGTTTGTATACATGGAAAGAATAAATGAAGAAAGGTTAGTAAAAGAGGTGTGGAAGGCAGTGGTGGATGGAATGAATTTGAGGGGTCAACTGGGGTTGAGATGGATGGATGTGGTTAAAGGGGCTTTGAGCAAGAGGGTAAACTTTTTTGAGCAAGGACAGGAGAAATCAGGAGATAGGGGTGAGTGGAGAATGACTGTGTATAGATGATACTTTAATGCAACAATGGAAGGGAGTAGGGGGTGGGGAGAATAGGGAGTGGTTGTGTGAATGATATTTTGACTCAGCCTGAAGGGATTTGTCCCTCTCTTCTCTTTTTCTGTATGAGGGGATGGAGAGGTGGGGGAGGGCACTGATTGAGTGAAATTGTTTTGCTGTGGATGTACTGTGTCTTGCTTCATTGCTTCTGACTCAGGAGAGTGGGTAGGATACAGGTATGACCTGTCATCCACAAGGAGCTAAAATGAGAGGGTGGTGAACGGGAATGAAATGGATGGGAGAGGATGTGTGCCTTTTGAATTGGCTACCTCCTTTGTAAAGGGGGAAAAGCCCATGGGTGTATAGATATACAGTGAGACCTCTCATTAACGGACTTTAATTAGCTGTGTTTGAGGTGTTTTGGAGTGGTTCTTGGGTGGCATAGTGATTGCACGCACTAAACAACAGCACCGAAAACACTGCAAACACAGCTAATTAATGTCCGTTAATGAGAGGTCTCACTGTATAGAAGTTTAGCAGTGAGGGGTACACCTACTTCTGGTTAGGCCACACCAATGGGGCCCACATTACATGAGTAGTTTTATGCTAATCTAGCTGACTGATACCCTGTTACAGAGGCTGCTCCAGTTGATGATTGTATGATGTTGAAGCACATCTTGGGTTTCATTTCCTTTATTGCAGTATATCCTCCAACTGAGGCATATGAACTTGAGAAGGATATGTTCTATACCAAAATTGACTATAGAAGACCAGTGGACCAGTGCCTACCATGGGACACAGATATTGTTTGGGATGATTTTGATGTGGTTACTAGCACCAACAGGACTGGCTATGACATATGTCTTGGCCCTCATTGTTCTGCAATGAGGAACATTCGCAGTTCTCTTCTGAATTTTGCCAATTCCAGAAGGCTGGGGATTGCTGATTCTTGGTTCCTGAGATGAGAGTCACTTTGATGGCTTGTATATCAGTGCCAAAGTAGTCCAAAGGGATTGTAAAAGAGATTGGTCACGTACTTGTTGTTACTTGTCAGAGAATCCTACAAAACTGCAGGCTTTCAGTAGTGATCACAGACTTGTGGTTTGAACACTCAGGCTGCATATCAAGTCCAGGAGAATCCTGAGATGTAATCCACCAGGATTTCACTTGGAGAAACTCACAGATGATGAATATGCCCAGGAGTATGCAATAGCTATCTCTAATTGGTTTGAAGTGTTTGGTACCCTTGAAGATCCCTGGGGAACTGTGGGACACCTTTTAACATGAAGCTCTGTAAGCTGCTGAGGAGGGCACTTGGGAATGTCAAAGATTGAGGAGTGATGTAGTGTCACTTGTGATACTAGAGAGTTTAGAGGTGGATCATGCTAGTCGGTCATCTATTCCATGTTTTTGTTCTGCAGTATTGGCATTTTATGCTGGCTGGGTGGCTATCTACCCATTGCTCTTATCCCACCCTCTGTGCCAGCCAGCCATCTGTTATGTGTTCTTGTTCTGCAGTTCCTCTATTTTTTATTGGCCAGCTGGCTACCCTCCTGTTGCTATTGTCCCACCCTCTATGTCAGCTGGACATCTATTCCATGTTTTTGTTCTGCAGTATCGGCATTTTTTGTTGGCCGGCTAGCAATCCACCCATTGCTCTTATCCCGCCCTCTATGCCTGCCGGCCATCTATTCCGTGTTCTTGTTCTGCAGTTTTGCTATTTTTTGTTTGTTGTCTGCCTACTCACCCATTGGTATCATCCTGCCCCCTATGCCAGCCGGCCATCAATTCTGTGTTTGTTCTGCAGTTTCGGCAGTATTTGCCAGCTGGCTGGCTACCCACCTGTTGCTATTATCCTGCCCTCTATGCCAGTAGGCTATCTGTTCTGTGTTTTTGTTCTGGAGTTTCGCCAGTTTTTGCCAGCTGGCTATCCGCCCGTTGCTATTATCCCACCCTCTATCCCAGCTGGCCATCTATTCCAAGTTTTTTTGTTCTACAGTTTCAGCATTTTTTGCCGGCAGGCTGGCTACACACTTGTTGGTATTATCCCACCCTCTATGCCAGCTGGCCATCTATTCCGTGTTTTTGTTTTGGAGTTTTGCCAGCTTTTGCCGGCCAGTTGGCTGACTATCCACTCATTGCTATTATCCCACCCCCTATGCCAGCTGGCCATCTATTCTGTGTTCTTGTTCTGCAGTTTTGCTATTTTTTGTTGACAGGCTGTCTACCCACCCATTGCTATTATCCCGCTCTCTATTCCAGCCAGCCATCAATTTTGTTTTTGTTCTGTAATTTCAGCATTTTTGCCAACCAGCTGGCTATCCATCCGTTGGTATTATCCCGACCTCTATGCCAGCCGGCCATCTATTCCGTGTTTTTGTTCTACAGTATACGCATTTTTTGCCTGCTGGATGGCTTTCCACCCAGTGTTATGCCAGCCAGCCATCTATTCCATGCTCTTGTTCTGCAGTTTTGTTATTTTTTGTTGGCCAGCTAGCTACCCAGCTGTTGCTATTATCCCACCCTCTATGCCAGCAGGCCATGTATTCCATGTTTTTGTTGTGCAGTTTCGGCATTTTTTGCCCTCTGGCTGGCTACCCACCTGTTGCTATTATCCTGCCCTCTATACCAGCCAGCCATCTATCCTGTGTTTTTGTTCTGCAGTATTGGTATTTTTTTGCTCGCTAGCTGGCTGGCTATCCACCCATTTGTATTATCCCACTCTATTCCAGCCGGCCATCTATTCTGTGTTTTTGTTGTGCAGTATCATCATCTTTTGCCAGCCAGTTGACCGTCCACCCAATGCTATTATCCCGCCCTGTATGCCAGCCAGCCATATATTCTGTGTACTTTTTTTGCAGTTTCATTAATTTTTGTTGGCTGGCTGGCTACCCACCCATTGCTATTATCCCGCCCTCTATGCCAGCCGGCCGTATATTCCGTGTTTTTGTTCTGCAGTGTCAGCATTTTTTGCTAGCCGGCTGGCTACCCACCCATTGATATTATCCTGCCCTCTATGCCAGCTGGCTATCTATTCTGTGTTTTTGTTCTGTAGTTTTGGCATTTTTTGCCAGCTGGCAGGCTACCCACATGTTGCTATTATCCCACCGTCTATGCCAGCCAGACATCTATTCTGCCTTCTTGTTCTACAGTTTCACTATTTTTTTCCAGCCAGCTGGCTATCCACCTGTTGCTATTATGCTGCCATCTATGCCAGCTGGCCATTTTGCTATTTTTTGCCGGCTGGCTGGCTATCCACCCTTTGCTGTTATCATGTCCCCTATGCCAACTGGCCTGATATTTTGTGTATTCCTCTGTAATTTCGTGTGCTGGTGGGTCAGCTATCCGCCCATTGGTATTATCCCACCCTGTATGCCAACCAGCTGGATATTACATGAATTCCACTGTAAGTCTGTGTGCTGGCAGGCCAGCTATCTGCCTGTTGCTATTTTCCTGCCCCCTATGATGGCCTGCTGTTAAATCCTTGTATTCCGCTGTAACTGTGTGGTGGCGGGCCGGGTCTTTGTCCCATATGTGTGATTCCAATGTTCCACCTCCTATGCTGGCTGGCCAGTTCAGGGGTGGCCAATTCCAGTTTTACAGTAGTTGCCCAGTGGGATCCTTTGGAGCAACTCATGGTTACCTGCAGACGAAATCCACCTGAGATGTTAAAATATTTTTCGCTAAGATTTTTCCTCATAGCTGTATTATCTTCAGCATAAGACTGTAGGGCCTGGAAGTAGTGTACATGTAAAACATTGCATTCACTGGCATATGCTCCTTTGTGGGATTTATCTTGTCCAACTACTGTTTTCCAGCATTTTGTTCATTCCAAGAGTACCATAAAACCTCCAGTATGTTCCAGTTTTCACATTTATCATTTGTAAGATATCTTGTCACTTTTTTCGGATCCAAATAACGTCTACTTATAACTATTTTAAGTAAAAACACGACTGGTTTAATATACGTTTTACCATTTCTCTGCCGAGGTATTAGAACCGCATGTCTATATTCTTACACAATTTAGCCATCAGCTATCAGTCTATATTGGTATATATATATATATATATATATATATTGGTGAAGCGTGGCAGGAGATTCTCTCTGAGACATATTCTGTTAAAAACGACAGCAAAAGAATTATTGATTAGTTTTTTCCGTGAGCTCTCAAGCTTGCGAAAAGTAGATTTTTGGTAGGGGGAAAGGGAGTAAATCAGATTTCCAAAATTCATAGGAAACACAAAAGTTATAATAGACACAAAAGTATAGTACACAATAAACACAATACAAGAAATTAATACAAGAAATACAGCAAAAAACAAAATACAAGCACAACAAAATAGTTATCAAGACGTTTCGCAGATCTTTCTGCATCCTCAGTTGAAGTGAAAAGAAAGGGAAAGGGAGCATATTTTAAATGAAATGGGAAGCACGGGGAGAAGTCACCGTGTTGCAACTGGGGGAAGTCACACGCAGGACCACAAACACTGGGAGAGATCACAAGTTGGCGGAAATGGTACTCGGGGAGGTCACTCCCGGGTTCGGCGCCAATCTGCTTCTCAGTCTTTGGGAACGACGTATGGTAGGAAGTTCTTCCCTTTCGCGGGGAATGGGGAGCCTCTGGGAAGGAGAGCCCGATGTCTTGGGATTGTCCATCTGGCTCCTCCGAACAGGTTTCATGCTAGGGAGGAGGGCGAAATCATTTACCTGCCTATTAATGGCAGGTTGCAGCTCCTTTATCCATATGGCTTCCAAGATAGCCAAGCGCTGAGGGTCCTCTTCTTTTGCCACAACTTCGGTGTTTTTTACCATAGTCTCCCTATCAAGGTGGCGTCGATGCTGGGTCCAGTGGTGTTGCTTGGGTCCTCCGTGTTGCAAGTGCATGGTGATTCTTCTAGATAATGTGGTGGTCGTCCTTCCCACGTAGACAGAAAGGGGCGTGCAGTCCTCCTCTGGGCATGTGTATTTATATACTACGTGGGATTGACGAACCTCCTGGGGTTCTGGAGCGGGGTTGTTCCTTAAAAGTAGAGAAGAGGTCTTTCTACTTTTGTAAAAGATTGTGAAGGACAATTTATCACTTTCTTTTTTGGGGACAACATTTCTATAGATTATGTTCTTTATAATCTTTTCATCCTCCTTGTATTTGGTAGACATGCAAGCTTTGTAGAACACCTTAATTGCGGTCCCTTCGTGTCCTACTGTAGTCGGTCGTGTTTGTTTATACCAATTGTCGATCACTCTGCGAAGATTGGCTTGGACCTCGTGATTCGTGTAACCATTGTTGATAAGGAGTTGGTGGACCCAGTGTTACGCAATGTTACATGAGGTGGGGGTGTCGAATTTCACCAGAAAAAACGTTACATAATTTTTTAACGGGCCCCGAATAGTAATTGAGCCCATCTAATATGAATTCCTCACACTTCACAATATAGAAAAAGCCTACACATGTAATCAGGAAGAACAACTGGTTCTATACAGCTACACAGCTCTAGACAGCGTTTGAGCCTTATAAGATATTTTTAAATGATAAATATGTATCCTGCTATTGCCACGATTAAATTCGTGACAAATGGGTTGCTGCTAGATCTATTTCTTACAGATAATAAATACATAGCATTAACATGACAACACCTAACAAAAGAGTTGGTGGGCAATATTTTATGGCTCCTGATGGCCGCATCATTTGTTGATGGGTATCGGGATGTTTTGGGTAATAAAACCTTAATTTACTTACGAGTGGAAGGACTGCTCACATCCACCTTTTCTCCGGTTGGTGCAGTTGAATGCAGCACAAGTTGGCATTGTAAAATGATCGTTGAATATGTATATGGGAGCGAAAGCTGCCAAGAATTGTAACTGTATCAGATCAGTGATCGCGTGGCGTGACTTTGTTTTGGTACTAACATCATGGCTGCCGCCGACCTCATAATCTCGACACCGATCCGTGATCCAGTTATATCTAGATCAGTGGTCACATCACTCGCCAAGTCCGCTAGCGGAATCAGCTGATCATAACAATAACACAAGCCTTATCTCCTTATCTTTGATGTTCCAAAGGACTTCATGCTCACGACCTTTTTCTACGAGTCTTTTATATAGACTCATGGGACCAATGAAGTTGATGTGACATGTTTTCGGCCTCGTGAAGCATTATTTTTTTTGCTTGCATACCACCAAGGTAATACGAAAACTGAATAGTATATTTCCATCAAATTAAATTTTATATTTGGTCGTTTTCTTGTATGGCCGAACACCATTTTTTCTGTATTTATTAAATGTCCGTAAAAAGAAGTTTAATATTTGTTTAGTCGCATATATTTTTATTAAACGATAGTTTCGTAATACCTCCCGCTCGTCTGCTGCTATCGTTAGCACTAAACGCCAGGGGAAATCATTCGTACGGGGAGCTCAAAGCAGCCAGAACCGGTACCTAGTTTAACGCAAATGGCTGGCCAATCAAATCGTATCACTGGATCCAGCGATTTCAGAAGCTAGTGTGACCGAGACTTCACAAAATCGGCTGAATAAAATCGTCTGGCGGCAGGTAGAACGATATAAGTCGGCCTCGGTAGTGAAAGGGTTATCGGAAATTATTTTCAACCCAGAGGTTGCCGGGGATTTTTCCTTGAGTAAAAACGCCTGGTGGCAGCTATGAGTCTCATGACGTGAGGTCTCCAACGCCTCTGAGGAAAACTCTGTCGGGTCCTCTCTCTCTCTCTCTCTCTCTCTCTCTCTCTCTCTCTCTCTCTCTCTCTCTCTCTCTCTCTCTCTCTCTCTCTCTCTCTCTCTCTCTCTCTCTCTACGCACGCACGCGCTCGCGCAACTACACATACATACATACACGTACGTAACTACACATACATACATACATACATACACGTACGCACGCACATACACACCTGCGCACGCGCACATGTCGGTCGAAGTAACAGCTAAGTTTGGGACTCCAGGAGAAAATTCAAGTTTCATCGATCTCAACAACGAGTACCTTTGTTGTATTAGGGAAGGGGAAAGCTCGTGGTCTAGTGGGAAGGTGAAGAAAAAGGAGAAAGAGAGGGATTACTGAGGAAAATGGAAGGAAATGAGGAAGGGGACGAACGGGCCCCGTATGTTAGAAGGGATGTAAGCAAAAGGAGTGCAGAACACACAGACGAGGGAGAACAAGGAAACAGAGGTGTCAAAAGCAGAAATATAGATAATAGAAGCTCAATGGAAAGAGAAGATAACTGCTTTTATGGATTTAATGACTAGTAAATCTAGAGGAGAAACTAAAGAAAAAAAAAACACGAAGCATGAGAAGTTAGGTTTAAGCAATTAACACCAGTTACCCAAAGAGTTGATAAACTGGAAGAACTAAAGAAGGAGAATCAAAACCTAACTAAAGAAATAGAAGAATTAAAAAGACAGTTAAAAGAAGTAAAAGATGAGAATGAGGAATTAAAGAAGAAGAGTAAAGAGTCCATAGCAAAAGAAGCACAGGGTTGGAGAAAAGTCCAAGAGAACAACAAAATTGTATTTAGAGATATAGTGACACAACAGATGAAAGAACAAACTAAGGACACAGTTATTAAAGTGATGAGAGAGAAGGAGAATATAGTAAGAGACTTAGTGGACAAAAGGAAATGTATAATTATATTAGGGATGGAAGATAAGCATAATCCAAATAGGACCACATGAGTAAAAGAGGAGAAGGAAAAGGTAAACAAAATATTAGAAGTAATTCAAGAGGATGGACAAGAAACACGGAAAGAAATTGAAGAAATATATGGAATAGGGAAATACAATACAGAAAAGACTACACCAATTAAGATCAAATTCAGATCACAAACGACAGTAGAGAAACCAGCTGACAGTGATCAATACAAACAGGTATGGATAAAAAGAGAAAAGAATAAAGAGGAAATATAGGATGAGAAAACAAAAAAACTAGAAGCAAAAAAAAAAAAAACGAGAAAAGAACAGAGTCAGAAAAAAAAAATTCTATTGGAGAGTAGTGAATATGAAAGTGAGGAAATGGTTCATAGCAGAGAAAAACGGAAAGGAAACAGAAAACACAATGGAAGTAGCAGAAAAAAAAGTCTTACACAAACATAGATGGCTTAATAACAGGCTTGAACGAACTGAATGAGTACCTGAAGGAAAAAGAACTGGGCATAATGGGAATTGTAGAGACAAAATTGAAAGGTCCACTACCACCCAACAGTGAAGGATATGGTGCATATAATTATTGGATTAGAAATAGAGGTAAAACAAAGGGGTGGAGTTATGTTCCTGACTAAGAAGGATATAAATGTGAGGAATGTCACATATGGAAAGAATAGAATAGAGATGATTATGATGGAAGTGGAGGACAGGAATGGGAAGAGTAGGAAGCTTGTAGTAAATTTTGTGCCTCCTAAAACGGCTGCGTGGGAAGAGAGAGAATACAAAAAATGTTAGAAGACACAAGGATAACACTAAATATGATAATGGTATATGGAGGAAGAATAGTTATAATGGGTGATTATAATTGTAAAGAAATCTGCTGGGAAGAAATGACAGTAAAGGGTGGAGACGACCTATGGGGAAATGTACTACTTGATATGATTATAGAACATAAAATGGCGCAATGGATACAAGAGAATACTAGGTATAGAAATGAGAAAGAACCATCGAGACTGGACCTAATAATCACATCAGAACCCGAAATAGTGGACAAGATTGAATATAAGATGCCAATAAGTAAAAGTGACCACATATTGAATTGGAACTAAATGAGGAAAAATACATGGGAAAAATAACAATATGGAAAGGGAAGATGGATGTATGGAAAAACAAATTTTGATCAAATAAGATAATTATTTAAAAAAAGCAGACTGGGAAAGGATACACAAGGAGGAAACAAAAGTAGAAGAGAAATGGAATATTTTGACAAAATTTATAAAGGAATGGAAAAGTATGTTCCAAGATAAAAACAAGAAAAAGGATATGTAAAGTGTTGGTACAACAAAATATGTAGGGAGTTAAAAGACAAGAGATAAAACTTGGATAAAATGGAAAAAAGACAAAAGACCTGAAAAATGGAAAATATATACTAATTATAGAAATGAATACGTACAAGTGTGGTGAGCAGAAAATAGAAAATACGAAAAAGATGTCATAGAAAAATATAAAGATCAACCAAAACTATTTTACAGATTTGTAAACAACAAACTGAAAAAAACAAACAAGAATTAGAGAAACTACGAAAAGGAGGAGTTGAATGCACAGAGGAAATAGAAATGGCAGAAATTATGACCAAGTATTTTAAATCTGTGTTTATGAGGGAGAACATACAACCTAGAGATATCGAGTGGGAGGAGAAAGTCTTTCCTA
Source organism: Oratosquilla oratoria (assembly GCF_046742065.1). Taxonomy (NCBI): domain Eukaryota; kingdom Metazoa; phylum Arthropoda; class Malacostraca; order Stomatopoda; family Squillidae; genus Oratosquilla; species Oratosquilla oratoria. Next base: position 33,008,253 of record NC_134797.1, read on the forward strand.
TGAAAGAGATAGAAGTATCAAGGAATGGAATAATGAATCACATCAGTAATCTCGATGTCAGAAAATCGCATGGACCTGATGAAATGGCAATCTGGATTTTGAGAGAATGCAGGAATGAACTAACAAAATACGTAGTGTAATAAGCAGTTCATTGAAAGAAGGAAAAGTTCCAGAAGGTCAGAAAAGAGCAAATATAGTACCAATATATAGAGGGGGAAACAAGGAAGACCCTACTAACTACAAACCGGTCTCTCTTACAAGTACGATAGCTAAAATTTGTGCAAGAATTATCAAAAGTAGATGGGTAAGGCATTTGAAAAAAAAAAAAAAACTTACTGAATACAAGACAATTTGGATTTAGACAAGGACGATTATGCGTCACAAACTTAATGTGTTTCTATCCAAGGCTAATAGATGTAATGCAAGAAAGAAATGAATGAGCTGATTGTGCATTTCTAGACCTGAAAAAAGCTTTTGATAAGGTGCCACATAAGAAATTGCTAAAGAAATTGGAAACTGCAGAAGGAATACAGTGCAAACTGCTGAAGTGGATGGAAGACTTCTTGCATGAAAGAAAAATGAGAGTGGTGATAAGAGACAAACACTCTGGGATGAAGTGATTAGTGGAGTTCCACAAGGAACAGTTCTGGCCACAATAATGTTTGCTGTATATATTAATTATATGGATAAAGGAATTGAAAGTTATATGAGCTTCTTTCCGGATGATACAAAATTGTTGAATAAAGTGAACACTAGAAGATAGTGAGTCGCTACAGAGTGATCTCAATAAAGTATGGGAATGGAGTAGGAAGTGGGAGATGGAACTCAATATTAAGAACTAGTATAATGGAATTTGGAAAAAGCAAAAAAAGAGTTGTGGGATCATATAAATTGGGAGAAGAAATTAAAAAAGTAGAAAATGAGAAGGACCTAGGAGTCATTATCATGAATAATATGTCCCCTGAGAAACATATAAAAAAAAAAAATTGGAGAAACTTATAATCTAATTAGAACAATCAAAGTGGCATTTAAATACCTGGATGAAGAAATGGTGAAGAAAATACTAGTAACTTTGATAAGACCAAAGTTAGAGTATGCGACGACGACGTGGTCACCATGTACAAAAAAATTATAACAAAACTTGAAAGAATACAAAGACCAATTACGAAGTTGGCACCAACGCTATCAGAATTACCATATGATGAGAGGTTGACAAAACTTGAGCTACAAACATTAGAGCAAAGAAAAGAGAGGGAGAAAACTTGATAACTATAAAATCATGAGAGGCATGGAAATTATTGATAGAGAGAATCTAATAAAATGGGATGGAAGAAATATAAGAGAACACGGAAAGAAAATAAAAAAAGACAATTATAGAAGAAACCTGGAAAAAACAGCTTTCCCTACAGGATAATAGACGTATGGAACAAGTTGGATGAAAATGTGGTGTGTGCAAAATCCATACACGAATTTAAGAACAGGCTAGACAAAATGAAATATTAAGATGGGACACCACGAACATAGCTCCCCTTCCCGTAAAATACAACTAAGTAAATACATACTATTCGACGATGCAGTCGCACCGTTTAGAAGAATCAAAAGTGGGTGAGCAAAGAGTTGTGTGTGTATAAGGTTGCAACATTACCCATAGATTGGACTATGTATGAGCTGTGAGCTCTTATCTGGGAGGGTAATAGCTGTCAATCACGAGTCAAACGTGATCAAAGATTGTGGTGAATGACACACTCACTCTTACACTCTCTCTCTCTCTCTCTCTCTCTCTCTCACACACACACACACACACACACACACACACACACACACACACACAGCATGAAACTAGGTATGAGAAATTAGATAGTAGGAGACGGGACTTAAAGAGTGCTGCTCTTTTCCTGTATATTATTCAATTAGGTAAATACACGCGCACACGCAGCACTAATCCGCCCAAGATTGGAATATGCAGCAGTGTGATGGTCCCCTCACAAAGTGAAAGGTATGAGGAAGATCGAGAGAATACAAAGAACAACAACCAAAAGGATTCCTATCCTTGTAAAGTGATAAGTCGTACAAAGGAGAGACTATATGCATAAGCCCAACCAACGTTGAAGGGTAGAAGAGAGAGGGGACTTGATTGCAGTGTTATGGTCACCGAGGGGCATGGGCAAAGTTGACGAAGCTCTCTTGATTTGGAACAGGAGATTATCGACTGTGGGTAAAATAATTTAAAAGGGTTACATTTCTGGAAGGTGTGAAAGTACAGTTTTTCCACTTTTTTGTGTGTAAACTCCAGGAAGAGCTTAGGAACTGATTTAACACAGCAGGACCCACACCTGAATGTAAAACTAGGTGTGATATTTGTAGGAAAACTGAATGAAGAATGTGAATAATTATAGTTTTATATACAAATGTGTAAACTACAGGAATAGCACAAGGGGTGATAGAATATAAGATGGAACTATACATGAATTGAAAACTAGTTATGGTAATCGGAGAATAAGCGACCGAGCCTCACCAGCGCTTCCTGACAAACATACAAACGACAGTTTCAAAGCGACCCAAGATATAGTCTTGAATTTAGAGACAGGATGCAGTAGCTGACTGCGTAACTCAAAGTGCGCACACACACACACAATCACACACACACACAATCACACACACACACACACACATCTGTCCTCGTGTATGATAGATCTTTAACCTCTTTGCACCTGTGGTTGCCTTATTTCAAGCTATGTTTTGGTTTTGTTCTCTATCATAGACGGTATCATCAATGATAACGCAGCACAACCCATTTTCCAGCTTCATTATGGCGTAGCTCTTGACAGCAGGTGGTTTGAGCCAAGATCCACAACATCTTTCATAACACATCTCAAGGTTGGCGTACTTGGCTCCGTGATCTTCGATTTTTTTTATCCACTTTATCGCAGATAGACTATTGTGTAGAAGATAATGTCTTCGGGCTAAGGGAAATGTCTCGATAATTTTAATCAAAATCCAGACAATAGATAAAGTTATCGTCGCGCCTTGCTCCCATACGGCGGCTGATGGTTCAAACCCTGGTGCGGCCCCACGACCTGCAGTTGCTTCGTCGTCGTCTTCGGTGAAGATAAAAGAAAGTGGTGTGATCGACTCGAAGTATAGATTTTGATCTTGGGCGTCGGGATACGCCGTGGTGTCGTTTGACATGGCTGTCGTAAAAAGGTGGGTGGAATGATTTTATGAGTTACTGTTTCTTCGGAAAGGTATCGGTACATTAAGTATTTAGTTAAATGAATCATTTTCTTGTGTGTTTGGGGAATCCAAATATTTTGCAGAAAGTGCTATGATTGTGAATGCAAATCCAAGGAGAGAGGGAGAGAGCACATAGGTTATTTCCAGTCCCGGTAAATTCATCTCTTCAGGCTATTTCAATCATCTTCGTGGTCCACACATGGTAGCCACTTTGTATATTTTGCCTTACTTTGTTGAATTCATTATTATATATATATATATATATATATATATATAGATATATATATATATATATATATATATATATACACACATACACACGTCCGCATTCGTTATGCAAAACTTCCTGTGCACAACGACAATTGCATTGTTGAGCTTGTAACGTAGTTTTTCTTTTTAGAACTCGACATCTTTTAACCGAACTCTTCATATGCACATTGGTAGTTTGTAAACCAATGAGATTTAGTCAAAGTACCATAGGAGGTTAGGAAACCTTTGAGTAGCTGACACCTCCATTAGAAAGACTTTTGTCTTGTTCAGTTTTGTAGGGGGTTATTATTATTATTGTTATTATTATTATTGTTATTATTATTATTATTATTATTATTATTGTTATTATTATTGTTATTATTATTATTATTATTATTATTACTATTATTATTATTATTATTATTATTATTATTATTATTATTATTATTGTTGTTGTTGTTTTAGAACTGTTGCGCCGTTAGGACTAGCAAAGGTTACATAGAATGGGACCTTTCGCAGTGAGCGATTTGATACCAGACACCGCCAGATTTTGTAATTCTTGCCGGAAAATAAATACTTTTTGGGCAACTTTTATAAGCTTACAGAGGTGTATCGTTGTACAATATTGTGTCTGAAATTTAAGTCAATTAATTTCATGATTGCAAACGGCATATAGCATTGTTTGAGCCTCTATTTATAATTACAGATGATATTCGTAAAACAGCCTATAATTGTAGCAAGCCAAGCAATTTGTCATTTTCTACCGACTTCAATGGACGTATACTGATATATACTTTCATTTGAATGCACCAAGCAATAGGCAAATCCATGTAATGTATCGAAAATATAATTTTGCATCGAAGACTTAATTTTTCAGTACGATTAACATTTGTCTTTCTCTTAATTTTTCTTGAATCTGACGTGCAGTCTGCCACGACACACGTAAAATTAGTCATATTTGTTTGAAAATAGCTCCCAGCAGATCTAAGAGGCTATTCTTTACACAAACGTCGTTCACTTCGTACGTCCGCCACCACTGTTGTTATTTTTGATCTCTGATTATTTTCAAATACAGGACGTGACAGTGATATCCATTATTTTTCAACACTCAGATAAAATGCACAAACCGAAATCAACATCCTCTTATTTTTACTGCTCATACTTCAGTAAAAATAATTACCTATTTTTTATTTTACCTTATAATTAAGTTAACAAAGCCTTATCAAACACCAGTAAGTAAAAATTATAACATTAAGAGTCATGTTTTTAATCTTAAATAAATATATGCAGCAATTTATGTCGTATCTTTTTTTTTTTTTTTTTAATATCGGTTTCCAAATTAGCTAAGTCACCCCTTTGCCTCGTGAAATCCGAGACAATTGAAAATTCTAGCGCTAATAGGAATCTACGAGCCTGACTGCGAAAGGTCCCATTATCACGATTGTGCCCTGTTGCATATATATCGGGTATGCGTTTATGCTTATGCTGTTTAGAATTTGCAAAACGAATCGCTTTGTATACGTGAAAGTGTGTACACAGTCTTGCCGATGTGGTAGTTTGTGAAGTTGGTCTTTGAATATGTAGATCAGGTTTCCTCCGAGAAACCGAGACGACTTGTTGACAAATTGCGCAGGGAAGGGAATGATTGGTATTGCCAAACCGTGTTTAGTAATACAATTCCTGCATTTGGCTGCGTTCTGAATAGAGGATAGTTTAGAGAAAAATATATACGAAGGCGAGTGCTTGGGAAGCCAAGGCATTGAGGGCGTGATGGCAAGATATAACCAATATTCCCTGGTGTAACGAATCTTCTAAAAATTCTTTTGTATCCAATGTGGCATCCTCTGATAACCTCCAAGCTGCCATAACCTTCGACGCAGATCGAAGGCCGACGGAATGTGACGTGGAGGTAGCCAGTGTCCAAATAGTAACTGTAAGGACAATTGGCGTCACGGACGCTTTGGTGATAATGAAATACGATGACGGAGATATGTTAATACAAAGTATTATAGTTATTCAAATGACCCTCTAGCCCTATTGCCAATGATAACATACTCTAATGACGAATAGAATAGCCTTGCTGTAGTCAGTCAATAAAGGTGCCACCCGACATAGAAAGTATGGAATCTTTGAAAATACTAATGCTCCTTATCAGGAAGGGTGGTGGTTGGGGAGGTGGTGAAGTCAAAACACACCTGCACATATTCACATCACTCTTCCGGTCACATAAATGAGCTGTGAATACCTTCCATGACTATGCAGCAGACCCACTCACATCACACTTTACATCACACGCAAGAACTGGTATTTAACGTTTTCTATAATTATGCAGTATTATCAGTTACTTGGGCAGTGAGGCCTCTTCAACTCTAAAGCCGCCTATTACTCTCGTCCTGCAGTTCACTATCGTGATTACACAATGGTTTGCGTGGCGGAATTTATTACTTATTTGTTTTCTACATTGTTTTGGCAGTTGAAAGAAGGTTACACCATCAAGCGTGAAATATATTGCATGAATCATACTTGATATTCTGGCATCTCAAGAAAAATCGTTGGATTATTTTAACAAATCCCTCGTTGCTTTCCAATAGAGGGTCTGGAAGTTTTCCAACCGGTACCCTAAGGTTTGAGTCTTTTATTGTGTGTAGATGTGGTACAGATGAGAGTAAAAGGGAAGAGATAGGCAGTATGTTTGTGAGAAGAAAGATGGATGTGCTGGCTTTGAGTGAAACTAAATTGAAAGGGAGGGGCGAGTGTGAGTTTGGGAGTGTAGCTGGGAGGTTCTCAGGAGTGAAGAGGGGACGAGGGAGAGAAGGGGTGGCTATACTAGTAAGTGAAGAGATAGGTAAGCGTGTAGTGGAGTGGAAGGAGGTTTCTTCAAGGTTGATGTGGATGAAGGTGAAGCTGGGAAGGGAGATGTGGGTTTTTGTAAGTGCGTATGGTCCTGGTAGTGAGAGGAGCGTAGATGAAAGGGAGGATTTTTGGGTAGGAACATCTTCATGAGACCAAATGTCCAATTGTCCGAGAGTAATACAATACAATATATTTCGGTTCCTAACTCTAGGAAAACCGAAGTCATAGAGAGATTTCTTGGGAAAGTGTGTGTGTGTGTGTGTGAAAATAGCAAGGACTTCCAATTCTAATATAGGAAAAATTGTCAAGACCAAGAATATAAAGGGACTGCCCCATAACGTCCTCAGTACCATTTATCGCATTCCTTGCAGTAGGTGCACCTCCTCATATTTCGGCGAGTCAGGTCGAGACGTCGAGAAACGCATAGCCGAGCACAAGCGAGACTTGAGGTTACACATGACGTCTAACTCACTCGTTCAACACGCTGACCAATCTGGACATTTGCCCCACAGGGATGGGGTCGAGGTCCTACACACGGGATTAAAAAGAGACATGAGGAAGACTGTTGAAGCTGCCCATATTAATTCTTATGAAAATATCGGTGACAGGGAAGGTTTCGTTTGTTTATCGAAGGCAGCAAGTAAATTGATAATAAATACGATTGGGAAACACATACATGGTATGGGAATGGGAATCCACAGCCAGCCAGAGGGATGACCTGTCCGTGTCCCCGTCTTCGAGTGTATAATTGTAAGGTTCAAGCATTTTGTAGACAGCTTATTGAAGAAGACCGAGTCGGTCGAAACGTATAAGAAATAAAGGAGTTCCAGCCCATCTCCGCTTATTCTTCCTCCACCCACACACTCATCTGTGTAAACCAGGGGTTCCCAAACTTTTCATCTCATCGACCCCCTAGTAAAGTTTAAGGTTTTCTATAGACCCCCAAACTATTAATTCACGAATTATGTCGGTTTATTATTAGTATTGGTGTTATTGTTATTAATGCTATTATTATTATTATTGTTATTATTATTATTATTATAGTTGTTATTATCATTATTACTATTATTATAGTTGTTATTATCATTATTATTATTATTATCATTATTATTATTATTATTATCATAATTTTAGTTATCAATAGTGTTACTATCATCATTGTGATTGTTATAATTTTTGTTGTTGATATTATTGTTTTAATTCTTTACTGTAGTTCTTGTTTGGTCTCATAAATCACTTGTGGTAATTCTAAAGTACCATAGTCACAGTTTTCGTGTTTGTGGATTTTACTTATTCTATTCGTTTATTTTTATTTATTTATCAATTTATTTATTTTTTGATCCGTTATAAAAGGGCCAAATGGCAACATTCATCAAGGCGAAGGCGTTCCAATAATGATACAGACACTTTCACATATACATAAACATAAGTTTTTAAAAATAAATATGATTTACCAATAGCTTTAGGAGTGATATTATATATTCTTTTTTATATTACTATAAGTAATATTCAAACCAATAATATTACACAAGCTCGTCATCTTGATGTTCATTCACGATGTGGTTGTGTGTATGTGAGATTCTCCCTACATACACAGAATGGGAGGATTTTCGACTCAGAGTGAACTGACATGGTTTTTCTTTAAGTTTATATATTGGTTGGTTGATTGTTCTCACTCTTTCAGTACGGGAAGAGAACAGGATAATTTCATGCTAACCCATTTAAGTTTAAAGACTGCCTTTTGACCCCATAGTAATTTACCCCTTTCGCCCCCCCCCCCTAGCAATCTACTGACCCCCTCTCGACCCCTTGGATGGTCTCATCGACCCCCTAGCAATCTTCTGACCCCCTTTCGACCCCTTGGCTATTTATTCGACCCCTTGGATGGTCTCATCGACCACTTTGGAAACCCCTGGTCTAAACCATTCATCATATATATATATGTATATACATATATATATACATATTTATATAAACATATATATATATGTACATATATATATATATATATATATATATATATATATATATATTTGAATATCTGGGGAGCAGATTCTCTTGTATGCATGCATTGTTAAAATCGACAGCGTTAGTGAGGTTGTTGATCTTCTTGTGAGTATTCTCCAGTTTTCTAACCAATATTCTGCCATTTGGAGGGTGGGCATAGACCAAGTTGCCAAAATGATTAATTTATTTCAACGTTTCGTCTAACAAAGAGACATCTTCAGGAAATTCTGTAACATAGATAATAATGACGTACAGAAATAAAGAAAACAACATGTAAATCTAAACAATTATACAAATATAGAAATAAATATCAATAAATGCGCAAATTCACACAAATTAACACTATACATGGGCTGATGGGGACCGTTATCTTTATTTCTGTACGTCATTATTATCTATGTTACAGAATTTCCTGAAGATGTCTCTTTGTTAGACGAAACGTTGAAATAAATGAATCATTTTGGCAACATGGTCTATGCCCACCCTCCAAATGGCAGAATATTGGTTAGAAAACTGGAGAATACTCACAAGAAGATAAACAACCTCACTAACGCTGTCGATTTTAACAATGCCTTCATATATATATATATATATATATATATATATACATATATATATATATATATACATATATATATATATATACATATATATATAAATATGTATATATATATATGTATGTATAAGAGAGAGGGAGGAAGTGAATGGGAGTGGAGTATGTGGGGATGGAATGGGTGGGAGTGATTTATATGCCATTGTTTTTGGCTGCCTCCCTTGTAAGGGAAAAAAGCCTTTGGTATATGTACGCATGCATATATATATATATATATATATATATATATATATATATATATATATATATATATACACACATATATGTACATATACATGTATGTATCCACACACACACATACTGTATATATCATATGTATGTGTGTGTGTAGTGTGTGCGTATGCATGTTTTCTTCAGACAGTCATGGTAACGCTTTGATTTTTGATGGCGGGATGATGTAGATTTTAGATAGCGTTAATTTGAATGTCTTTATCAGGGGATTGTAATCCTCCGGTAATACGATACTGTTCCTATCTAAAATGCTGCTAAGATTTGGAGCCCTGGATTTTGGGAATCCATAATTGGTTTCGTGCTCGTAGTTTTGTTGGTCAAAATACGGTTAACGTAGGTATCCCGTAATACTTCAGGGTTTTTGTAATGTGCCAATTATTTCCTATAATTACTGTGTGTGTGTGAGATTCACCTTGGTCTTGGATCACGTGTTGGACTCATGATCGACAGTTATTACCCTCCCGGAAGAGAGCTCTGCGCTCATATATGACCGATCTATGGGTACTGTTGTGACCCTACACGCACACACCCAGTTCCCCGCCACGAGAGTTGGAGTAACATCCCGCAGCGCAGCGATATTGAAATTATTTCAGCCCTGGGCGGGATTCGAAACCGGACCGCCGTAGTGGCAGGCGGGAACCACTGCGCCACGAGGTTTTGTGTGTGTGTGTGTGCGTTTACCTAATATAATTACACTATAGTATACAAAAAAGGAGCAACGCTGGCGTGTGGCACTGTCTCGTAAGACGATATTACACAGGCACGTTTTGCATGAGCTGTAACTAATTGCACTGTACAGGATACGCTTAACCATTCCGTCAGCAAGTTTGTGTGTTTACAAATGGAGTCCCATTGTTTTTTGTGATCAGCTGGTAGACACAACACACTCTTCGATATGTCAACCTTCATATACACAAGACAGCAGCAGACACTAATGGCCAAGGGCCTGAGTTGTTATCGTAATACAGAGTGCCTGCCTAAAAATAAAACAAGATAAACATATGAATAAAATAAATACATAAATAAATAAGGTAATAGAGAGGTTAATAGGGTCTACAGTAGGTGGTTAGGTGGCTCACTGGTGTCAAAGAAAGGTAAGGTGGCTTAATAGAATCCCGGTTAGGTTAGGTGAATAGGTTATGGTCAAGTTAAGTGGCATAAGAAAATTAAGATTAGCGTCAAATGTGGTATATTGTCCCAAGAACGAGTTTCTTTGGATAATTCTTGTCTTTTGTATCTCACAGAGGAATTGCACGCACTCCTATGAAATTGTAATTCGGCATTTCACTGTATGGGCATGGTGAATTTACTCTTATTTTCCTACTATCCAACGTTCAAGGTGAAAATGAATGTAAAAAAAAAAAATTCTTATTAAGAAAATTATTGATAAGTTATAAGAAAGAATAATTTCTCCAAAATATGTTTATTTCCGATCTCAATATCGCCCATTTCGAATGTTTATTTTACTATTTAAACATGTAAAATCAGTTCTCATTTTGTCAGCCACGCATAAGAATTAAACACAATTTTACGAATTATTTCAAGTGTATATCAATAAATAGCCTAATTAAAACCTGAATAGCATCGCCTGAAGCCTATGCGTAACGAAGTCCACGTTTGGTTAAGCATAATGCACTCACAACGCAACGGAACGCGTTGAGTTCGTGCAAAAATTGCCCTTGTGATGGGCCCTTTACTCGCCAATTCATCATACCCACCTTCAAATCCACGTACGGTTCCAACCTGTGATGTGTGTGTGGATGCGTACGTGTGTATTTTCGTCGAACGGTTTGCTGGTGTGCTTTTGTTTTTTCTGCTGGCTGTGATCATGAGTGTAGATAGCGTTAATTTGGACGTTTTTATCGCGAGATGTTCGTTTAATCCATCTGAGTTGAAAAATCTTATCTACATTGCCGGTAAGACTTAGAGCCTTGGATTTGGAGAGTTCTTTAATTGTTTTCGTAGTTTTGCCCTTGGGCGCACAACGCGTTATGTCATCCATGGTGCATTGAGTCCTTGAAGGGGTAGTAGATACTTTTGCTTTTCTTCATTTGCTAGATTTGTGAATGTGTGTGTGTGTGTGTGTGTGTGTGTGTGGACAATACTCGTCAAAAGTATGCGGCGCCTACCCCCTTGCGGCCGTATATTTATGACGAAAATAGGAAGACATTTTCTGAGGTGAAATTATGTAGATACAATGTGTCTGTCAACGCCTAGCTGTCACGCTGAGCCACCAGAGTGGAACGTGAGGGAGAACCCAGCCAGTCGCTCCCACACTGCCGTGCCTTTTTCACACTGCTTTTCTTCATTTCCCTAGGGTCTGTATCATTACCATGGCCCCTACAAAATATTTAGTTATAGATATAATTACCCAAGTCATTGAACTAAAGAAGCCTAGCCAGGGAACTAAAGAAATCGGTGAAGTTTTGAAAGGAGCCAAATCCAAAATCAAGAGATACTTGGTGCGATTTCGGGAGGGAGGAGAGTTGGAGATACTATCGTAGAAACCTAGAATAGGGTGTCCTAAGAAGACATCTCCAAGGGTTTTGAACATCATAAAGCGTTCTTTAGAGTCAAATCCACTAACAAAAACGAAATATCTGAAGGAGAAGTCTTCTTAGGATCCTCTACCAGGCGTCTATAATGGTACCACTGGACGTAGTGGCCTGTATAGGGCTTTGGGGTGAAAATGATTATATGGTTTAACGTCACAATCTCCCCGCTATCGGAAGGCTAGGACGGTGCCTCTCACAGAGGATTTTGTTGCGTGGAATTTAATGAACCATGCCATTGGTTCTACTTCACCGATGCCAGGGTTCGAACCGCCATCCCTCTCGACCTTCGCCGCAAGTAACGACCCCCCTAAACTGCTCAGCCAGCGAGTTTAGTGGTACTTCGGTAAATAGGCAGGATGTTCTTGGCGAAGTTCTAGATGACAGGAACTATTGAGGAATTGGGATGGGGCGATCGAATCCTGCATTAACTCGAAAATTGTCCCTTTTTTGATATATATTTGTGTTAGTGTGTGTGTTTGGGGTTGTGTTTACGTAGTTGTAGTGTATGGGGGAGTAATACTCGTGAGGTCCTGTCTCCTTTTCTTCATTTGTCAAACCTTACCTTAGATTCTTTTATAGAGTTGGCTTAGGTGTGTGTGTGTATTCACTTGGTCTGTGTGTGTGTGTGTGTGTATGTGTGTGTATGTGTGCGTGTGTGTATGTGTGTGTGTGTGTGTATGTGTGCTTAGTGACTACCAGCCGTTGGGGAAAAATTAAAATAGAATATAATAAATAATGATGATAATAATACTACAAACAATAATAATTATAATGATGATAATGATAGCAATAACAACAACGATAGTAATAGTCCAGACAGAGCAGTCCAGTGTTTGTAGAGGGATCATTGAGAGGGTCCAAGGACCGTTGCTGACTACTGCGGGGCAGCGGTTATCTAGTCGCTGAAACTCGGTTATAAGCATACATACATATACCAAAGGTTTTTTATCCCCTTACACTGGGGGGGGGGGGGGACACATTTTTGTCTTTTAACTGTGTTGCCCTTCGGGCAGCGTGCAAGGTCCCAGCCTCGGTTATAAATAACTGATAAAAATCTTTTGAAGTGGCAATAGATAAAATCCCCTTGTCATCTCAATAAGAATTGCCTGGCGACAGTAAGAATAAACAATATCGTGTCGTGGAACTTCGCGAAAGAACATAAGAACATAAGAATGAAGGAGACTGCAAGATACCATAAGGCCTACACTAGGCAGCTCCGTATCCATCACCACCTGTCATCCCCATCCATAAAGTTATCTAATCGTTCCTTAAAACAACTGATAGTTTCAGCGCTTACTACATGATTACTAAGTTTATTCATTTCGTTGACCACCCTATTAGTAAACCAATTCTTGCCTATTTCCTTTTTAAATCTAAATTTGTCCAGTTTGTAACCATCACTGTGAGTCCTGCCCTGTTGTTTTAATATGATTACCTTGTTTGCATCATCCTTTGTTAAAGCCCTTGATCTACTTGAACACTTCTATTAGATCACCCCACACTCTGCGTCTTTCCAGAGAGTGTAAGTTAAGGTGCCTAAGCCTCTCTTCGTAAGGCAAATTTCTGAGTCCATGTATCATTTTGGTCATTCTTCTCTGTACTGATTCTAGTGAATTTTTGTCCATTCTGTAGGACGGAGACCAAAACTGTACCGCAAAGTCAAGGATGGGTCTAACTATCGCAGATGAGTAAAATCGATTGGCAGTAGCTAAAATAAACGCTTTGACCACACGCTGATGCCGAAGAGAAGATTTTGACGCAATTGGTTCCCAACATATACAATGGAAAACAGAAGTTACAAAGGATTACAAAGGCGGAGCATGCCGACAGGAGACCTTTTGGTCCATACCTAGGTCGGATGCGAAAAAATTATAATGACAAATAAATAAATGAAAAACTATAATAATGTTAATAATAAATAAAATACATAAATAAATGCATAGGTATAGTTGAATAATAAACAAACAGGTAAATAGTAAATAATAAAATGACATATAACTAATAATAAATGAAAATCAAGCAAATAATAATAAACAGACAAATTATTTTCTTGTTCTGGTGCAGTTTCGCATACAAATATTAATAGATGAATATATACTCGTAGATAAATGCTGAAGCAGTCTGACAGGTTTACGCGAGCGGTAATAGGAAACGATGAAGTCTTGGTCCGAGTTTATTTCTGACTTTGAAAAGGTTGATCTAAAACTAGGCTGGAATAAACTGAGACTAAGACTCCTGTGCTGCTTGTTCCTTTTCATGTCAAATATATGAATAAATAAATACATGAGAATATTGGCTAATATATGCCAAGAGTATCGACCTGATTTCCTGACTTTAAGTGGTATTTGATAAAACCCAGAGAATGAATGTTTATCAGCACGTCATTTCCATCGGAATAATTTCTTTGATTATTTATTCATTTATGGCTGGAATTATAATTAACAGGAATACGTCATAATGTAGAGTTGAGCTTTTTCTGGACCCGCGGAAATACGCCCATCAATGCTTTTGGCGGGAAATCGCCCACGCATTAGCGTCGTCGTCCGTTACCTCTTCGAATTTATGCGCTTCTGTGGCCCTTTTATCGACCAAAATCATTCAAGATAAACGTAATCGCCACGACTCGAAACACGGGCAATGTTGATAGTATAATTTTAATGTAGTTTGCATATGTAACACTTTATGTATTACCTTGAAGAAATACACCCTTAACCAGACCTTTACACCTGCAGGAGGACTAACTGTTGCATCTCCATCTGCTCATGGTCCCCTCTGGTCCCCATCGAGTTTTACATACATACAAATACAAAAGGCTTTTCCCTCCTACTTGGGGGTAGCCAAAAAGAAAAAGGCATAGAAACCACTCCCACCCATTCCATTTCCTATATATTCCTCTCCCCTCCACCCTCCCTCTTATCTTGGCACCTCCTGCAGGTTATCCCTGCATCCTTTACACTGCCCTGGGTCAGAAGCAGTGTCGCAAGACACAGCACATCCACAGCAAGGCCGCTTCATAAATTCGGCGACCCCCCCCCTTCTCGTCCCCCCTTGCAGAAAAGGAGAAGACGGGGAGAAATCCCTTTGGTCTGCGTCAAATTTTTTCCTCATACATACTTCCTCACCCCCCATCCCCTCGAGTTTTACTAACTGTAAAATCCGCAGCCCCACAGTGGCTGGCTACAGTCCTTGGTACCTCCCTTAGATCTCTCTGGGCAGAAAATTTAGACTATTTAGGTCGTATCACTGTGGAACTGTTTCTGTGTCACCGGTTGAAAGTGGTATGAAGAAAGGAGAGTAGTTGCCAGTTGCCAGGTCTCCATGTGTGAACAAATGAAAGAAATACTCTTTATAGTTGAAGTTGATAAAGAGATATCGTTGGCCCCAGTCTGGAGGGCCAGTGCCAACCCCATAAAGACAGCAGTCCTTGGTTCCTCTTCCACGAGGAAAATCGATGAATTTATGAGGTAAAAACTGAGACTGATAAAGTATCCAATAGGTGTCAAAACTTTCGTCCAACTATTTAACAATAATTTCATTGTTTCTGTAACCAACAGTCCTCTGGCGATTGTGCGTGATGATGAGGATAGATGGTGATCTCTAGAAGCCTTTAGTCACAATCCATACTGTACTCCGTGTTGGCGCAACAATCTCCCTGTACTGGAAAAGAGGGCAGTTTCACTCGATAATCATATATTACTAAGCAGCCCTCTTTAGGATCCACTCTGTTCACCCCACATGGGGAAGGGACTAGAAAAAGTGCCGCAAGCATTGCCCCTCCCCCCTGCTCCCATAAACTCACCTGGCTAAAGGACCGGCCCCAGGAAAGTCACCCTTACTGCGGCGTGAACAACGAAGAAAACAGTACAATGATGGAGCAGCAGTCCTTCCAAACTCGGCAAAATCTGCTACTTCGCCCAGTTCCGACGCCTCTTCATGAGGATTTCCTCTCCCACCCAGAAATGATCTGCTATGACGACGCTTTTATGCGATTTGTAGTACAGTTGCGTTGTTAACGGTGTATATATCGATGTATAAGAAATAACCCAACTTTATTCGTGTTCTGTATAGTTGAATTCCTGGTCTGAGTGTGTCGGCCAGGAAATTCTCTGCTTCGACTATGCATTCATTCAAGTCTGCAACCGATCCGTTGCCGCACCAGTCAGATGAAGCTATTTTAATTGATTAATTTTATTTATTTATTCGTTTATTTATTTATCTATTTATTTATTTATTGCTTATTCACTTTTTTCATCATTTTGCCCAGTATTGTTGGTGTTTGGAAATCTTTGTACGGTGATACTTGTGAAGCTGGTAGCATTCATATCTTCGATTCTACGGGTAGCAAGATACTCAAGTAACTTCCATATAGATCATTCTTGTTTTGTTTTTCCTTTTTCTCATTGACTAGCTACACGGGTAATTTTCGGTGATTCATATACTCTGGGGATGTTGAAAAGCAGCCTCTAATATTCACACTCTTCTCGTTCTACCTGATTCATCTTGTTCAATGATAATATGAAGATAACTTACATCAGAAGGGGGAGTGATTGGTGCCGGTCTATGAAGACGGGGGAACTAGCACCGGGATCTTGAAAAGTGACTATCATCATTGTATGGAGGAAAGGAACTTGATCATTGACCTTTATATGGTGATATGGTTCTAGGGCGTGATGATTTTCGATAAAAAGAGAGATAAAGTGATTAGGCTGGCCTCGATGGGATTTACTGTTGACGGAATGGCGACATTTTGTCTCAGGGATCTGTCAGACTACCTGATATAGTTGTGGTCATGCTGTTGTTTGTTAAAAGTTCCAGTGTACATTTATATATATATATATGTATATATGCTAATAAGAACACGGGTACGTGTGTTTACTTATGCAAAGTAGACCACTTGGAAAAAGAAACTAACGAAGTAGAGCGCTTTCGTATATTACGTCTTTAGTGAAGATGTAATATACGAAAGCGCTCTGCTTCGTTAGTTTCTTTTTCCAAGTGGTCTACTTTGCACACATATATATATATATATATATATATATATATATATATATATATATATATATATATTTATGTATGTATATATATATAAAAATATATATATATATATATATATATATATATTACGTATCATTGAGCGGTCATAGACAGTGGTAATGATGAGTGAAAATGACTACTACCACCCAGCTACTACTGCGGTTGCTACTACTACTACTACTGCTACCACTACTACTTTTTTTTCAACGACCTCCATCCTCATGGAACTGTGCGGTGAAAACAATTAGGCTCTGTCTCTCAGAGTTCATTTGCCCCTCTCGCCAATGACTGCGGTCGACTACCTTTTTATATTTTACTACTACTATTACTGCTACTTCTACTACTGCTGCTGCTGCTGGTGATGATGGTTATAGTAAAAAGAAGCTCAGGAATAACAATATAAGAAATGTATGGATAGATGAATAAATACATGAAAAGTCCAACTGCAAGCATACAGAGAAGACTACACCGGTTCAGAGTTGCTAGATTGATTCAAAATTGTACCAGTGATACCCCGTGGATTTTTTTTTTTTTTTTTTTTTTTTTTCAGCGTTCAGTGACGTAAACAAATCTGAGTGTCCTCACTGTGGGATTTCTTTCAAAGAGGAAGGATTTAAAATCTAAGTGCTAACTTAAATTGAGCTTAACTTCTTTGTTACGATAACGTTCCTTATTTTTGTGGTGGTGGTGGTGGCTGACGCTAAGCGGCGTTGTCCAGCTGGCGATTTGATTTTCTGGCGCCAGGAATACTGACTTCTTGGCATTGGGAAACCATCAACAGGTGGTTGGGTTTTTCTGGCACCAGGTTACCAACAGGTGGTGGTGATAGATAGTGCTAACAGGTGGCCAACGGGAGTCAGTCGGCCAGGCTGTAGTGGAGAACCCAAATGTTCGCCTCGCGTGCTCAACCTCCTTTTTCTCAGACGAGGATGACGCCTGGGTGATAAATAACTCTTCACACCAAAAGGATGTCACGTCCGTCACTGGATAGACAGGTCCTGAGGTGGATTGGCAAGCTTGAAGTCGCATCTCGTGTTGCCAGGTGATTTTATTACGGGTTCCCATGACGAAGGAACCATTTTTGTCACGATCAGCCCCGGCTAACTGTAAACATTTTAATTCAATCTCAGGAGCAGGGTACTGTGTGGGGTATTGATTGCAGGCTATATTTTAAGAACTTTAGTGATATCCCTACAGATCGAATCACTCAGCATTTTTATATTTTGAGAAGGATTACAAAGGCGGAGCATGCCGACAGGAGACCTTTTGGTCCATATCTAGGTCGGATGCGAAAAAAATCATAATAATAATTAATTAATAAATAATCTATAATAATGTAAATAACAAAATACATAAACAAATTCATAGGTATAGTTAAATAATAAACAGGTAAATAGTAAATAATAGTAAATTGACATATAACTAATAATAAATGAAAATCAGATAGACAAATAAAAAAAAAATAATATAAAATAAATTATATTCATTACAGCATCTTGCTTAGGTGTTTATCTAAATGATTCTTAAAGTTTCGAACTGAACTACATTACACTACCTGTGCAGGAAGTTTATTCCATTCATTAACTAGACGGTTGGCAATGTTGTTTCTACCTACTTCCAAATTGAACCTATTTCCGGACAGTTTGAGACCATTGTCTCTCGTCTGATTCTCATTCAATGTGAAAAATTTGTCACTTTTGATGTCAATTCCCTTTAAAATCTGAAAGACCTGTATCAAGTCACCTCTGAGTCTACGCTTTATTAGGGAAAACAGATTCATATGTTTTAGTCGAGTTTCGTATGATTTATTTTTGATATTTGGAATCAGTTTTGTATCCACTCTGGTATCCTCCTTAAATCTCCTTTTACCATCTCTGTCTCCACCTGTTGCGTTACTCTCCCCAAGAATAGAAGAGTTTGTTATCGTTGACAAAAAAATTTGGTAGTAGAGCTTTGAGCTCAGGGGCTTAATTCCTCTTATTGCGCAAGGTCGTTTCTATTGACTGAATACGATTGCTTGCCGGTAACCAGAATAAATAGATCGAGTCATTAATATTAAATTCAATAGATAGGTTTAACCCAGTGGTTCACAACTTGTGGATCATGAACCTCCTAAAGGAGCACAAACAGAAAAGTAGTAGTTAAGTAGTGGATGCGAAACGATTAAATTCAGTGTTGGTGTGGTCTTCTCCAGGGGGCCAAAGAACAGCAATACATAAGTATGGGAAGTGGGTTGTTTGGAGTTTCCCTCGGCTGAGTAACGTCGCCTGGTGGAGGCAGCCAGGACAAACGTAATGAATAGTAATTAGATGGTTAATCGATTTTTTTTTTCCAATCTTTTCGTTGGGGGAGGTTGTCTTAGGTTGAATAACATCATCTGGAGGCAGCCATAGTAAGTCGTGAATAATAATGAGATCAAGACTCAATAATTTGTCTCTTCCCGATGGTGGCCTCCTTTCCGTGCAATTTCAGTCAATTCAGGAGAAGACCCTCGAATTGAAGGGACTAAAGACTAGTCCAGGGTTGGGCAGCACGCGTCCAAATCCAGACACGCAAAACCCAGGGCTCACCTTAAAATAACTAATAAATCTCCAACTTCTTTTGTATGGCCGTTGGTAACCGCATGCTGCGTTGAGCAGCATATTAGGGCCCCAGGAAGTAAAGGGGGCCCGTGCTCGTATATAGGCCTATCATTTATGTTACTCTGTTGGCACGCGAGGAAATTTTGTATCAAAGATTTGGCTGATTTTGGCACATACGCTTAAAAAAAGGTTCCCCACCCCTGGACTAGACTACTCACTGACCATCTCTGCCCGATAGTACTCTTAACTGTTTTGCTCTGACTAACGCCAATTGATTTTATTCGTCTGTAGGAAAACCCTGGTTAAAGAAGCCAAGGCTACTTCGATGATTGAGGATACCTTAATACTTCGGCTCTGTGGCACCCTTCGTAGATTTTGTTCTGATTGGCGCCAGATGGTTTTTCAAGGTAGTCTATCATCTCGTGTACCCAGGGTTGGATAGTCTAGCTCCACCCTACATGTAGTCACAAATCCTGCAGTTCTTCCTTACTCTGGGAATGAAATCAACTAAAATGTAGAACTGGTACAGTAATGTATTTTATTCAGTTTGAAAAATAAGACATCACTGGTTCCAGAGATAAGAAATCGAATGAAAAAAATAAAGTTCAGTGATAAGTATAATCAATGAGAACAGAGAAAAACACAAAACATCCAGAAATAAGTAAATTCAAAAAAGACAAATGAAAAACAAAAATACAATGATAGATAATATCAGTGAGAAGGAAGGAAAACATGAAGGATATTGACCCACTAACTCAAACGAAGAAAATTGTTTTGTGATAACTAATCACATTTTTCTTGCTACTTGTCGCGCCAAAATTATGTCGAGATTCATTTCTATTTTAAAATGTTTTGAAAAAGATTGAAACATCATGTCAAATCAGAAAGTTAAATATTTTGGGAAACATGTTAGAAATAATTTCTACCTGAAATTCCACCTCAAGTGAATGAAATAGTCTGGTGTTGAAATGGGCATCCTAAAATGTACCAGGGTCCCAGACGTATTAAGCGACATAAAAGAGTTAATGGCATTCTTGACGCCTCGCGTGGGTGTGTTGTGTCGTCTTGCCCTCGTTGTCCCTATTACCCGTCACGGTCCATGCGGTAGTGTCCATAACGATGGTGTTTGTAGTGGTGATTGTGGTGGGATCAAAGTGAGGGAGGGTCAGATATGATAATGGTGGTAGTGGCGGTGGTAGCCCGTATTCCCTGATAGGCCTGTTATTGGATAAATCTATTTTATCATTGATGAAGATAAGGTATTCGGGCAAAATGCTGTTGGGTGAGTGGTAGAGAGGGATAATCAGGAGTAAGGGTGAGCGGGGCAAGTGGACGTGTCTGTCATCAAGGTCGGGCATTGCGCATCGAGTAAAGAAATCAGGTGGTCACTCTGCAACGGGACTCCATGTGGTGACGATAAGAAATTTCAGTACTTGTGCTAGTCAGAACAAGATAGAAATATCATAGTTAACCTGTATAAATACACAGGGAAACATCTTTATTTTCTGTCTATGAGTGTGGCACATGGTATGGGAAGAAAACACAAGGTTGCATTTGAGGTTGGGCATGTGTTGTTATAGAAAGTGACCCCCGTGAAGATGCTCCAGGGAAAAAAGACCGAAAGAGGTTATGATATTTAGTTTGCAAGAAATAACTGTGCACTTTCACCGATGTTTGAAACAGATACAATTGAGGTATCTCACTTAACGAATTATTCTTCGATTATTGTGGTTTGAAAGGCTCAACCGTTGGGAATTAAATTTTGCTTACAATATTCCACACTGTTGTTACCAGCCAAAATCTGTGTTGCAAAGGTTGTAATTAATTCGTTCATTATTTTATGTGACAAGGAGGTTTCATGGTAATTGGGTGATTGAAAATATTGTAATCAAATGAATTTCTGGTCAAAGAAATCCACAAGAGTTGTCGAAAATTCATTTAGTGGTGCAGTGGTACATAAAATCCAGGGAAACAGCTCAAAAGAAATAAGTTGAGGTTGTAATCAACTACGTCGGCAGAACCAGCGACTACCTGGTTGTTTTCTCAGAGAAGATAATTAATTAAAGTCAAACTTAACTGACTTTAGTGGAGCATTGAAGGCCAGCACCCGAGAAGTGTTGGAACAGATTTAGGAGTTCGAAAAGTTCGTCTTTGTTGTTTGGGATCGTCTTCTGCTGACACCTCATCTTCTTCGTCACCATGATGGAAGGCAGCTCCACCGAGAAGATCCGAACCGGATCTTTGTCGTCGTGTTCGACGTCAGAAGGAAGTGAGGAAAGCGAGGAATTGAAAGCGGGAGGGTAAGTTGTTTTTCGGCATTTCTGTGATCGGAAACTCTTCGAAAAACGAGGGAATAAGAAACTAGATATTTGCGATGGAAAGGGATGCCAGTATCGTTCATAACAGAACAATAACTATAAATATATAGATGAAAAAAATCTGTGCAAAGAATTATCGCATGGAGCGTGTGTCACGAAGAGAAATGAAATTGCTTAGTGGTAACAAGAACTACTCCCCTTTCGGATGGAGTTCTTTGAGATACCTTCTGACCCATTTGCTACCGAGGTGGAAAGGCGCAGCGGAAATTAATAAAACAGCCTAGCGGTTGCTGTAATGAAGATGTTAATCTCACCTTGTCTTAACCCATTAAACTCCGATGACAAGATGTCTTGTCATTTGGTCAAATAAAACAAAAAATCATAAAACACCAAAATGTTTGATCCAACACCAGAAAAACATGACGTCAGTCCTCGCTTCGTGCGAGGACTGACGTCATATTTTTCTGGTGTTTGATCAAACATTTTGGTGTTTTATGATTTTTTGTTTTATTTGACCAAATGACAAGACATCTTGTCATCGGAGTTTAATGGGTTAAGGTGGGGTTAACCTCGAAGAGGCGTCCTTGCACCACCAGAGCCAGAGAGGATTATGTAGTATTTTGTCAGCAATTACCAGCGCTTCATATATTCGGGGACAAAATTGCAACGAAGAGTGACAAAGAGGAGATTTAGTGGGGGGACAAAGTAAAATTGGTCAGGATTTGTTTATTAATTTACCTTATTGATCTATTTATTTATTTGATTTATCTTATTTCATTTGTTTATATATGTATTCTTATTTCTATTTATCTATCTTGATTATTTATTGAGTGGAGAATAGTGTCCGATCGTAAAAGAATGTCATACAGTGGATGTTAGGTATCTCCAGTCGAATTTGTATTTACTAAAAATGTATTTTCGAATTGTACCGGAGAAGAGCTACGCTTCTTTCTCTCCAGCCATCGACCAAACCTGCCCGTCACCTTACATTTGTTTATGATTTTTGTTTTATCGAACTGTTTCCTCGTTTAGGTTATTCCATATGTTAGGCAGAAAAGTGTTTATCATTAACTCTCAGGAACTGTTTTTCTGTATTGTTTATTCATTTTTGCCTTGATTTCATGTCCACTTATCCCAAGTTAAGAGATCTTTTCTGTCAGTTTTGTCCAATCCTTCCTTTGATAAGAACACCGCAATCGTATCATATTTTTCTTCAAATGAAGCAAGGTCCAATTTTTGTAATATTTCCGCATACGGTTTGTCAGAGTTGTGTTATATATATATAGATATATATATATATATATATATATATATATATATATATATATATATATATATATATATATATGTGTGTGTGTGTGTGTGTGTGTGTGTGTGTCTTGTGTGTGCATTTTTGTTAAAGGGGAGAAATTACAGTACCCCTGATGCATGTTCTAATCTAGGACGGATCAGCCATCCTTGTGTCATGGGAGCAGCCTGTGTTTTGCTATAGGGTACACCTGATCGGACTGTTGTATAATAGAAGGGGTTAGTCTGTGGTGTTACCGTAAGACTCTTGTTGGTGATCTGTAAAGAAACACTCAAAGAAATATGGGGGCTGCGTTCAGACAACTTCATCCAATTCAGGTAAGTGCCTCAGTCGCGGATAGAGATGGATGGTCGTTTCAGTTTTCGTTTATCATTATGCCTCAGCTGAATAAAATCGTCTGCTGGTCAAGTGTGTATTCCGTGTACTCTCCTGTCTTGGTTGTATCCGTATTAGGGGAGTTGTTGTTTGTGTCCACGGCGTCGTTTTTGTGTTGGATTACAGTGCAGAAACCTTTGTCGAGGTGCAGACGCATAGTATCCCAATGATAAAAGACGCCGAGGGGGCACCTTTCATGTCTTATCATAGCGTTGCCCGGTTTTAGCCAGATAACTGGCAAAGAGCGACCATCTCACGGTGACTAAAATAGAGGGAAATCTTTGATGAGTCGAGGAGTAAGTACTGTTCATCGGTCATTATCAGTGGAGAGCATACGCCCGGGTTGATGCCTCGCAACACACACACACCGATACCATACCCCACGGTCTCTCTGAGCAAGCCCCCATGTAGTCACCCTTCCCATTCCACGTTGCTCTCGCTAGGATCAGTTGACTCCCTGTCACGAGTTCTATGGCCTCCTCCTCCTCCTCCTCCTCCTCCTCCTCTTGTGGACCTTATGAGAGGATTCAACATCAGGGAAGCGTGTCACTAGACCATATAGCTGTTGACATTCATGAATCATGGCGGTAACAGGCCTAGGCTGAGTCCAACGGAGCAGCCGCTAGTTTGATTCAAAGTCATATTAGCGATATCTCATGATTCTCTGATGATACTCTGTACCAAATACGTCTAGACTCCCGCCCTTGTCAGCAGGGAGCATAAGCGGCTTGAAGAATAGGATCTAAGTTCTGCATAAGTGGTATGATCATCATAATTGAAAGCATACACAGGAGGACTTAGTGGTTCAGTCACATGACGGCGCCAATCCCCACATTTTTCAGATCAAGTCCCCATGCAGTCACCCTTCCCATTCCAGACACATCTCGATAATATCAGCCCAGACATTGGGTTAGTAATCCTCGCGGTAATCCCTCGGATTTACAGAAAATCCCCAAAAATCCTGCATTGAATAGATACCTCCTTGATCAGCATGGGTCGCAAGCGACCCTTGTTGAAACTAAAATCGTCGTGAAAAGATATGATTATTTGCTGACTTATCGGACGTGAACACAACCTTAGCAGATGTGAACGACCCCGTGTCAGCAACAGGTGGGCGAGTACCTAGCCGAGCACACTGATCATTGTAATACTGCATCAATTTTTGTGTTGTCCTGCCGGTTCACTTTCCCCCTTCCAGACACGGATGACCAGCCTTCTTTCCAGTGAAAGGGAACGGTACCGGTCTGCCAAACGAAAGAGAGCACCACGTGCAACCCAGAAATCATGATATCGCCTTCGGCTCTAAGCAACTCAACGCTGACGTTGCAGGTGCCAGCCGCCTTTTCACCCGTACATCTATAGGTAGATCAACAACCACCACCCGAACGGTGGCCAGGGACAGCTGGCCGCTGGAAAGGGTCAGCCATGTACAATTCCTCAGAGCACTCTACTCCTCTCCGCTGTCAATCGACTGTTTGGACAGTGCTCCTCCGGGCAACAGATATGGATCCAAGTGTTTTCACGGTTCGATAAGCAGGTCTGAGGTCATTCGCATTGAAATGTCCTTCAGCATTCTGATCTGAATCACAGACGAGAGGAACCTCCCCCGGGAGGCTGTATCATCGTAACCGCAACACTTGAACAACGCTCAGCCTCGAGGAATCCCATCTCCCTGCCCTGTAAGGCCGCTACACAGGACAAACACGCGTGGGTTGGTAACATATTGGGGTGTCCATTGACTCGCAGGAAGTTCATCTGTCCTTGGATCGGTGTCATTTTTCTTCCATCTGGGTGTCCATTACACCCTCTCTCCTCATTGGCAGGAAGGGAGTCGGGTATTCGGTTTCGGCGCCACCGTGAGCCAAGTAATACTGGGTTACATGGTTCATCAATTAGAAAAAAAAATGTTGCTTACTATCTCTATCTATCTATCTATCTACCTCTCTCTCTCTCTCTCTCTCTCTCTCTCTCTCTCTCTCTCTCTCTCTCTCTCTCTCTCTCTCTCTCTTCCTATCTCTATCTCTCTCTATCTCAGTCTCTTTCTCTGATTTTTTTTTCGTTTTCTTTTACGTGTAAACGGATTTTTACTTGAGTGTGTTGTAACGTCTTAACGAAACGCTTTCAACATTGTGACGTCATTATTTTTATACTTTAGTTTCGACAAAAATAAAACAGGTTAGTTAAGTTTAATCAGTATAAGTGTGAACTCACTAAATTTGAGACAAAAAATATAGATCTCGGTCCATTGGGACCCCGTTCACTGTGGAGTCCGCCCCCCACCCCCACCCCCCGAATTGAAGGCGTTGACGGGGATGGGAGGACTCGAAAATAATCGCGCCGTTGTTTGTGGTGCTAATATCCGCAACGCGGCTGACTGGGAATTTCACACACAAATGGCGCTCACAGTGCCTCTTCCATGCCATGGACCACAAGGCCGCCTCCCCAGTGGCTCTCTTGTGGCTCTGGGTTCGAGTTACTGGTGATTGCTATTTGCCTTCCTTCGGGTTTTGAGGTTCGGTCGCAGCTGGGCTCCTGTGGGTATGGTCCCTCTTTCCTCTCTCTCTCTCCCCTCCCCCC
>NC_134797.1:33041689-33046689 GCF_046742065.1 Oratosquilla oratoria
CCAGCCAGCTGAGTGAAGCCAGCTGTGCTTTGTCCCGTAACCATCTGAAGTGTATTTAACAGACCAACGTTGCTAACCGCGTAGAACTTTTTGTTAGTTAAGCGGTTTTGCTGAGTTATTGGATGTTTAGTGATTAAATTCGGTGTTGACTTGGTCTTCTTCAGGAGGCTAACGAACAGAAATGTATAAGTATAGACGTTACGGTGAAAACAGAGTGAGAACCCCAGGGAGATGACGAATGATATCACCCGGAGGGGTTTACAAGATGGGTTGATTTATACCTCAACCAGGTGTTCAGGTGGTCACCTCTGTTGAATAAAATCGACAGAACAAATGTGAGAGTTGTGAACATCAGTGAATGGACAAACGAAGAGAAGTTTAAAAGTTTTAGTGTGTTTTGCGAACAGTTTGAATGAACCATGACTTCAGCTACCTGTACACGTGTGACCAACTGGATTGCGTTTCATTGCCATCTGTAGTCGTGAAATCTCGTTATGGACCAAAAGGTCATCTGATGGGTTGCTCTCCCATGACGTGACGTGAGACTGTGTACATTGATCACGTAACCTTGCTTTCGGGATAGATGAACTAAGAACTTGAGTCACTTTTGTATTACGCGCCGTACAGTTGGCACCAATTCTGCGCGAGACTTGTCGAGTTGTCATTCGGGTGACCTCGAATTTGGGTGTCTTTTCACAGGTAACACGATTGGGTGAAGTATAGAGGTGTCACGCCACCAGCTTCTGCTTCGAATCGTAGCGTTTTTTTCTTTAAGAAGATTTTTGTTGTCATATTACATCGACAATATTCACACAGGCTTCGTGTGGGAATGAAGCACATTGTGGATGGGTTCTGAATGTCCCTTCTTCCTGAACGTTAGATTTATGTCGATGCCAGGTGTACAATACATAATAAAAGATTAATAGATTCACAAATCGTCATCAGGACATTAGACATGTTTTGATTGGATGATAGAAGGATTTAGGGCAGGGGTCAGCAGCCTCTGGAAGAGCTTGTGCTAATTCTCTTTCATTCGTAAGTCTATGCGTGTCAGCAGGGCTTTTTAGAGCGCAAGTTTATGTCATTTCATGTGCACATTTTTACTGCAATGGGGATGCCAGTAAATGATAATTCCTGAAATATCGGGATTTAGTTTCATCTCTTGCCACATTTTGGTTATTTGAAGCATTCGTGTTATTTTTCAGTACTGTGAGAAGTTTTCAAAACTACTCGTAGCTGGCGTGCCAGAGCCACGTGCCATGGTTGGTAAGCGCACCAGAGGTTGCCCATCCCTGGTTTAGGGCGTTCGTGGGTGTGTAGAAACCTCAGTTGTAGATGACCAGCTAATTAGGGTGTTTTCAGTTGAGGATAAACAGCTAAATAGCGTGACTTGGCAAGCCCTCCTGGAGGAGGTGAAACAACGAACTTGGGGGAAAACGACCGCACAAGAAAGTGTGCACCAGGGAACTTGTCGAAAAGTCGTCGAAAGTAGGACAGGTACAATAGGCCTTACTTGTACAATGGCTGACGCAAAGGTGTTTTAGATCGTTGCAGCAAGCGTTTTGGTTTGTGTCGAGTAAATATGATATAAATGAGTATTGTGTCTTAATAAACTCATTTATGTGGTAAATATACAATGTAGACCCATAGTCTTCATACTACAAAATTGAAAACATCAGCCAATGTAACAGTGGAGGCAACTGTACCTAAAAGATTCGTATGAACTGTGGAAACCTGATGTGACGTTGATGGAGAAAAAGAGAGATAGAGAGAATTGAGGTTGTGCTGAGAGGTTTCCCATGAATCATTCATGTAAGGAGGTCGGAATTGCAAAGAATAATGTTAATAATAAAAATCATAATGATAATAAATAGATAAATACATAAAACTAAGTTTTACTGATAACGTCAATAATGAGACAGACAACGTAACTTTGGATAATTCAATAATGTTTAGTCTGAATCTGTCCGTCAGCGATTACTCAATACACATGAAGACCAAAACCAACGTTTGTTATCATTATTATTATTCTATTTATTTATTTATTTGTTTGTTCATTTTTAAGAAAAGAAGAACGGTGTTTATGTTATAAACTACTGTAGACCAAGTTCGAACACCAAATGAATAGAAACAAAAAGAAAACGGGATCTCATGTTCGAAAAACTGGAATTTGAGCCGACTGCGTACCAGTAAGCAAACGTATGGCCATATGAGACCAAACAAGAATGTTTACAAGTGAGACAATGACATGAACCTGTCAGGTGTCCTTACACGTCAGGCAGAAGGAAACGATGGTCAGGTAAACAAGCCTTATCCGAATTTGTGATTGACAGACCAACTCGATAAGAGATAAGATAGACGAGGGAGTGTCATAATTCAAATATTGGACATGAAATAAGGTTCGCGAGTTAGTTATATGTCTGGACGTGGCCTTGGGGTGGGGTAGGGGGGTCATTTAGGTAATACTACATTGGACTCTGAGAGATAAAAGGGATTTTGATATTTGGGTACATTAGATAAATGACTTGAACATTTTTGGAAATGGTAAACTAACGCTCGTATGTTTAAGGAAAAATTCACGTTTATTAGATTTGATAATCATTTTGGAAAGTGGACGAGAAATTGCGAGAGAAAATAATGTCTAATTCGATATCATAACACCATTGTCTCCCCAATCTACCGTAGCTAAATAGAATCGTTAAGCCTTAGCCAGAATATATATATATATATATATATATATATATATATATATATATATATATATATATATTAATAGTATACATGGGCAGGAGATTTTCTCTTATACATATTTCATTTAAAGTAATGGCTAATTGTGCATTAATTATTTTCTTGATATATTTTCCATATGTATTTTCCATATGGACTTATGTTCAAAGGAACATAAGCCCATAGTAAGACATATGGTAAATACATTTAAGAAAATAATAAATGCACAATTAGCCATCACTTTAAATGAATATATATATATATATATATATATATATATATATATATATATATATTTACATATATATATATATATATATATATATATATATATATATATATATATATATATATATATATAAGAGTGATACCAATTTAAACGGATTTGGAGAAGATAATCAGATCCTATTATATTCCTAAAGGCCACATACATATTGAATATAAGAATAAGTAACCTTACCCAACCTTCAGCTCATCTGCCCATACGAGGTTAAATCAGAAATTATTTGTTATATTTAGAAGTCTCGGTGTTAAATTCGCCAGTTTTTAACACGAAAGAATCTGCACGGTCCGAAGAAAAGCAAACAAATAAACAAATAAATGAATGAGTAAGTAAATGCAAGTATATTTTTCATAGAACATTGGATATTGATCGGGGTATTTGGTAAACTATATATATATATATATATGTATAATATATGTATATGTATATATATACAATATATGTATGTATATAATATATGTATGTGTATATACATATATATATTGTATATATGTAACATATATATATATATATAATTATGTATATATGTATATAATTATATATATATATATTATATATATTACTTTGACGGAGATTTATATAACTAAGATAATATTATTTAATGGAGTAACAATATTGCCGAAATACACTGGAAAAAAGAGAACATGTTAGAACAAATTATTGTGGGAAATTTGAATATTACACATTTATTCAAAAACATCATTGAAGAAAATCTGCAGTTTAAATAGAAAATGGGATGTAGTCGGGTAACTGTATAGGTTTGGTTCTACCAGAAGTAGATGGCGCCTCGTGGTGCTCTTTAGATGTAGGACGTCGGAGAAAGTCATCTCCCTGCCTCCTTAGAATACATCTATACCTTAAACTCTGTCTAGGGTTGCTGCCACGGGAGCCTGGAATTCGGTCCCGGAATGGATCTTATGACTCTCTCCCTCTCTCTCTCTCTCTCTCTCTCTCTCTCTCTCTCTCTCTCTCTCTCTCTCTCTCTCTCTCTCTCTCTCTCTCTCTCTCTCGCTCTCTCTCGTTCTCCCTCTCATCCTCTCCCAATGTGTCTCTCTTTAAATAATGTCGGCTCAGGGGCTGCAGGTTTCCGGTCAGTGTACTTTGGAGAATTTGGTAATTTAGAAATGTAAGAAACGAGTAGGTGCTGAAGAACCTGGGAAAACAAACCGATAGGAGACCTTTTGGTCCATAACGAAGTCGGATTCGACAACGACGAAGCAGATGGACACGTACATGTAGTGTGACTCCCAACAACATCAACAGCAACAAGAACAGCAACTGTTTCTCTGTGTATGTTTCATGAACAACTCGAAACGAACCAGTGAGATGAGGCGCCTCCATTCCCCGAGGATGATAATGTCGTCTGGATTTGGACAAAATATGATTACGTAAAACGGCCTTTTTCAGAGCCTACCTCCTTATTTTGTGAAAAAAAAAAACATTATCATGTGGCGTTGGTTTTAAGGTACAGTGTGTGGTAGAAGATGACTTGTGTATGGCGGGGTCGGGTGTGTCCATGCGTTTAGTTAAGGTTCGCTGTCTAAAAGGATTCCCCATTATTATACATGGTGCCCCATGGACTGAAAGTCATAAGGACCAAAGGACGCGAAGGACTCCCAGACACACAGGGATCCTGGAATGAAGGCTGCGAGTGGGTTGCAGGACCCCAAACATTAAAGGAAAAATAAATAAATTGATCAATTAAAAAAGAAAAATGTGTGACTTCGTTGTAGCAGTGTATCATTAATTTGGACTGTCTCGGATTTATCCGTCGTAACTACCCACATTCTCCTCCCCTTCCTCGTCCCCTCCCTTCTCCTATTCTTTCCCCTCCCCCCTTCCTTCTCTTCACTCTCCCCTCTCCCATTCCTTCCCCGCTTCCTCCCCACCCTTCCTCTCCACCTCTCTCTTCTATTCCTCCCCATCCCTCCCCTTCCCTATTCTTCCTCCTCTTCCTTACTCCCCCTTCCTATCAACTTCCCCTCTCCAC
>NC_134797.1:33051689-33164189 GCF_046742065.1 Oratosquilla oratoria
ATACACCAGATCATCTTCAAAGGATTTTTAAACTTAATGGTGACCTCGTGAATAATAATGATTGACGAGATATGAGGACAGAGCCTCATATGGTGTTTATCTCGTCAATCTTGTCGGCTAACTGCCACTTTTAAGGAATAATAATGATAATGATGATGAATATGATAATAATGAATAAATAGATGAAATAGAGTAAATCAAACTAAAAGCTGGAGAAGATTCCAGCCAGCTAACCTGGAACCCATTTTTTTTTTTTTTTTTTTTTTTTTTTTTTGCAAATTTAAATCGTGGACGAAATCAATAAAATCCCCATGACTTAGCAAATGTGGAACACCTAAAGAACAGTTTATTTCAAATGTTGAATCCATATTGTTTATTACTACATTTACTATCTCATTATCAAACTCATCGCCACTCGTTGTTTCTTGGACGATCTGGCACAGATAATTAATTAATTAATCTTGTGAGGCACTGACGTCAAAGTGGATGGTAAATCAAGATACTTAACAGTATGTTTGGATTTTGTTGTTACAGTATTTATATCTGTCAAGCGAGCAAAATTTTAAACAGAAGCCAGATATTTGGCTTCTATTCAAATTATAGAGGAGGCAAGAGGCACACAGCATAAAACTGGGCTCACCACACGCTGTAGGAAGCCTGACATATGTGACACAGCAAGTATGGGGGGACCAACATTTATCCTGGTTATCCACTTTACAACCAAAATAATCCTCATATTAGTTTTAATGAGGAGTATGATTTTTTCCCCTATTTGGATGTGAATTCACCGGCGATGCAGCAGCAGAATTTTGTTTTTGGATATTTAGATTTTACGGCCTTGTAATGATCGCTTCGGTGTTCGTATAAATTTAGAATGCACAAAACTACAACCTGTCAGTTGAATGGGAAAACCAGTGTTTACACATTGAAGCCGACCTCAGGCTAAAAGAAGACAGTTGTTTAGATATGGGAAATGTTTGATTTTTCTAACACATCGTGTTATGCAGGGCCCTGCTGCCTTATTAAGCTTACACTTTCAAAAAGAAACTAATACATTTTACAAATAATGAACCTTCATCTATGAATTTATGAGAATAGAATTCGGAGTGACACTGCGAAGTGAGACAGTCATAGCTGATCAGGTTCCCCCATCAATGATTCCAACTTCTTTTGTGAGTAGCTGAACTTCTGATATTATTATTATTATTATTATCATTATTTATATTACTACGACTACTACTATTACTACTACTACTACTACTACTACTACTTCTACAAATACTAACAACTAGGTCTCAGTAATACTCACGTTTCTAAGGCGGAATATTTGTCATGAATTGCTTATTCCAGCGTACCTAACGTAAGATGACGTTTGTGGATCTGGCGACATGAAATTCAATCCCGGGACTTGAAGCAATCGACATTATTGAAGATTTCGTAAGCACGGATCTCCCCCCCCCCCCTCTTTCCGCGTTCTTCCCAGACTGCAAATATTTTCAGTGTGAGTAGTTACCAATGTGTGTTCTTTCAAATGTTCCCCCTCAGACGAATGAAATTGTCTGGCGGTCTGAAGAACAAGAATATCAGAAGAAGGACTGTGTCACATATTTGAAAGGCGTGCGGGTATTGGCTTTCCGCGTGTGTGTTTGTGTTCTAAAACTGATTTTGTGTAGCTGTGTGTGTGTTCCTTGTATAAGTGCGTGTGTTTGCATACATTTCCAACTTCGAAATCCTGAGGTCCCGACGATAAGTATGCTGATTAACTTTTTTTTTCCCAACGATCTTTCTTAAATGATGAAATCCTAGTCGCTATTGATGTTGCTTTATTGTTGAGGTGGAAACTCGTGATCATGTCATGTCTTCGTTGTACACACCTAGCTAATGCCAGGAGACGATTGTGAACGACTATTAAAATCATATTTGCTGTTAAAGTTTTGGGTTCTGAGTCTCTTTCTGTGAAAAAAGTTCCGACCAATATCCATGACAGGATGTAAACCTGGACCATGTGTGGCCAGCCTCGGCGTTTTCATTCCACAAAACAGTCCTGATAACTGATGTGTTCAAAATCTGGCCTCTTGTAGAATACTCTTTGATCTCTTCAGAATTAATACATACATACATATATATATATATATATATATATATATATAATATGTATAATATCTATATAAACACATTTTTAATTGTTTTGTGGATATTGGGAGTCACTTAGGTTTGAAGTTTCATAGTGAGTAGCACGTCATTGTCAGGAAGGAGGACGTAGAAGGTGGGAAAAGATGGTATTCGAGTGAGTTTGCAAGTAAGATTTCCATCAACTAAATAAAGTCTCATGGTTACATAAATTTGTAGAAATATAACACACACACACACAACACACAATTATGTATCTTATTTATATATATATATATATATATAATATATATTATATGTATATTATATATTATATATATATATATATATATAATATATATGTATATATATAATATATATATATATATAAATATGTATATATATAAATATGTATGTATATATATATATATATATGAGATACATTAATCGTGGTGGTGGCATCCAAGGAGTGAAAAAAGCTTTTTACGTGGTTGACTCTAGTCATTTGGTCGGTTGAGCGAATGAGTGGAATATTGCATCCAGGATGCTGAAAGAAAACTGAGGAAAGCGGGAAAGTGTGTATCCACCTCCCCACCCCTCGCTGCCTTTTCCCCTTCAACTTCCTTCCGACCACCTCTCAGTTGTGTTGTCTAATCTTAACCCCACTGCCACAGACTGGCGGCATCTAAAATGGAGAGGTACGTGCCACGCGGTACGGAAGGGGTTAATTATAACTGATATTTTTTCATAATACAATGGCATATCAGACGGTATTACAAGAGCCTCTAATTATAATCATTAGAATTATTATTATTGTTATTATTGCTGTCACAACATTGGCGTCTGTCTGTCAATTTGACCTATGTCACAACTGCTCCTGATGCGAAATGTGACAAAGAATTGACTGTTGTCGAAGCCTCCGCCATGGGATTCTGGGAAAGGAACCAGACACTGCTGACGTCATCCAACGAATTTTGTTCCCTTTTGTAGCCTGTCTGGGAGGATAGGAAGGGGGTGGAAGAGACTGAAATATTGTAGGTATTGAGTAAAAACGAGTTTTTTTTCTGTCTTCGGCTATTAGGAGGATGGGATCAGTTGCCTGTTGAAAATAACGTAAAAATAGAAGTTGGGAAAGAGAGAGCTCTTGGGTCGTGGCCGGGGATCGTGTGCCAGCCATTTAGGGTTGTAATTTCTGTTATGGGATAAGCGTGATGATGGGACATAGATGGATTTTTTTTTACGTTACCACAATTATATATAGTAACAAAGGGGACTTATCTCGCATACCATCCATTCAAATAAATTTGTTTATCACAAGGCGAACCACTACAATGAACAGGTCTATAGGTCCTATCAACCAAAGGTGCTTACGCGGTGGTTATGTTTAAAAAATTATATATCTGATTGAATAATCATAATCACTGCCGGCAACATCCGCCTTCTATTGTCTTTGGCGGAGTGTATCGAAGCGTTGCGTAATGAAGAAATAAAAAGATTACATAAATGGAATTTGCCGTACTCATTTTTGGGGGGAAAATTCGTCGGCTTTCTCATGAAATGAGCCGCACGACTTGACGTCACAATAACGAGGAGCTTTGCAGGTGGTACCACCTGCAAAGCTCCTCGTCAACGGATGAATTGGAGTCCGAGCCTAGTGATGGATTTCGTCCAACGCTGGAGGATTTGGGTTGGAATCCAAGCCGAGGGACGCCCAACGCAATACCATTGTAGTACACACCTCGGAAAATATTCGAAGGAAAGAAACCGAAGATATATGTTAAGAGTATTCATATTTAAGACATATGAAAAGATATATAGATATATATATATATATATATATATATATATATATATATATATATATATATATATATATATATAACTTATTCAATAATAAGAGATAGATTATTTAATAATGTAAAAATATCTTCAAATAGAAAATAATGTTTATGAAATATATATTGTGGCAATAATCAAACAGTCGTTTGACTTACGCCCGAAAATTCTTCTCGCCATTTTCTTGTTATCTACACTTATGCATTCTCTAATATAGAATCTACTACTACAAGAGGCGCTTTGGGATGTGAGGCATCCCAATTAAGAAATAATATCTAATTCTCTCAGAGTCAGCCCTTCAATTACCATTTTCTATGGATGACAAATGTCTTCTGCCTAGTGCCCGATAATCTGTGTGGTTCACCATGGTCTTGGATCACGTGTTGGACTCGTGATCGACAGCTATTTCCCTCCCGAAAGAGAGTTCAGAGCTCGTGTGACCGATCTATGAGTAATGCTTTGACTTTAAACGCACACACACCATAACTCCCCGCCTACGTGTGTTGGAGTATCGACTCGAGGCGCAGCGATACTGAAGTTATTTTCTGCCCTGAGCAGGATTCGAAACTGGACCGCCGTTGTGACAGTCTGGGACTCTACCAACCGCGCCACCGTGCGGGTGTGTATGGATAAAAGATGCAAAGACCACCAAATACGCATTTTAAGGGAGATCGCGAGTTGTTCAAAGTTATTTGGGATAAATTCTTTGAGAAAGTGGCATAGGCATTGGCACTGCCAATGAGAGGTCCTCATTCTAGATAGAGGGTGGGGCTTGCTGTAGCTCCTTTTATGTGATTGGTGGGAATTTCTCTACAAAGGAAGGCTGGACTCACGTGTACCCACTTATTACAGGATGAACGAATGCTAAAGTTGGACTTCAAGCTTTTCGTTGACTAGTGTATCCTTACCTTTATATGTGAGACAACTACCTTTTACGTCTCAGAACACCTTCACTAAATACCTGTCCGAAAAAAAATAATAATAACGATAATGATAAAAATGTACAGTACGCATGTAGTACGTCCAGACACCTACTTCTAAAGAAGAGTTGCCATAGTACCCTCACCAGATAACTGTTTATATCAACTTTACATACAGAAACTAACGGCTGGTGTTGCCTAACCTTTCGTAAGAGATATGAATATCTGCAAGGCTGTTTCTTGACCACAGGAATCCACAGGGTCTCGATGTGGGTGCCTGCCCTAAGTACCGCCAACCACCTCCATTGCCCTCATCGTTGTATCAAGTTTCGAAGTAGTTGTCGTAGTGCACGTCGTAAGGGCGGTCCTAGACGTGTTCACATTCGTTCAAACTGAGCTATATGATGGAGGCATAGTTGTTTAGAGTGTTCATAGTGACTACACAAGTCTAGCGAAAATGTCATCAAGTATTTGTAATGATAGTTGATTCAGCTTGGGATAAGATCACTTGATATCTGGTTTTGAACCCTCAATCTTTCTCTTTACGTTGGAACGACTTCGATTCTAACGACTCCTGGTGCCCTCCAACTAACCTGGCTATTTGAGCACATAGGGCAAAGGTGACGGTTACAGGGTACAGACAATTCCCGTGAAGGGTGTGTTTTTCATAGTCATCGTCATTTGCCTCCATTATTATTTTTTTTCCACAAAACTTCACGTGAATGCTGTAATAATAAACAGCTGATGGAGAAGACAGCCCCATGGGCATTGCCTCCATCTGATCCGTCTTCCACAGCTTTTGATGCCCTCCCCACGGCTTGTGGTCAAGAAAGTCGTTGGTGTATGATGACGTCATATCGCAGCGGTCAGCCCGATGTGCGATAACTTGCAAATGCAGTTCGGGTTTTCCGTGGCGCGGAAAATGTTCATGCCCTTGAGAACATGCCATACATGAATAGAATACCCTCCAGATCGTCATTTTAAAAGGAATTATCCATTCGGCATTGACGTAGTTCAAAGTTATCAAAATCCGAATTGGGGTATGAGGGGAGATGTTACAAGGTGTAGAAAATGCATACATGGATTGCATTACCATCCACCGCCAGCAGTCTTATCGGGAAACGTTCTATTTTCATATTGATTGGCCAATTTGCCCGTTTTAACTGCATGAATAAGGTCAATCAGATTAAATCATTATGTATGACCGTGCATGTCAGTTTGTATGGTCGACATTATTGTGCCTTTTTTATATATACATTGAATCTGTTAAGCATTTTTATGGCCGATTACTCTGAAAATTTAATCGATTTTTCTGCATCATGCCTTCATTCTTGGAAGATGTATTTTTTCAGTAATATTCATCGCTTCTTTCCTTGGAGACAATGTGATAACAAAGATATGATGAAGTCAAGAAGTGGTAATGAAAAATAGTTACCAGAACGGAATGATAATAGAAGTTAAAAGTTTTCAATATTTTTTATGATTATTCACTCATAAAAGAATGCTGTGTTATTCTGGCTCGTAGGGATGTCTCCAAGCATCAAATATATAAGGCACGGAATCAACAGTGTGGTGCTTGGAGTCATTATAAATTTACAATACTAATAAGACCGGCAAGAACACAGCACAGTACTTCTCTTGCGTCACCTGACCACGCGGGATAAGCAGTGTGCACTACGAGTTTACTACACATTCTTACAAGGAGGTGAATAAAAGGAATAAAAATCAGAATAGAAGGATCAGTGTCATAATACGTCTTGTGAAACCAGTAATAAAAGGTAATCCTCACCATAGTAGGAGTTACCTAAGATGATTATAATTGCCAAGCGTTAAGTAGAACACAATCGTTAAATTTAGAACGTTAGAATAGAAAGGATTAATCTATAAAATTGTAACTTCCGTCGTAAGGGTTTCTTTGAGTTGTATAAAAATAGTTTGGCGTTGTCATACTCGATAGGAGAGAGAAAAGTTCAAGTCTAACGTTAAGATAATAGTAGATGAATAAATAAATATAATGATAATAGATAGATGATAATAAATAGTATAAATGTGATATATAAAAATAGATGATAAATTATAAATAAAATAAAAAGTGAGCTCACCAAAACTGACCCTACCACTAGTTAGCATTATGTAAGTGGACTGAATATTTTAGAGCAAGTCTCATCTTGCATCTAGATTAATTTATGTAAATTCAATTAGCTCATATAGCACAGCTGTGGGGACCTCTGTAATCATCCCTGCGAGTCTTGCCGCCAATGAATGTGTCTGGTATCCCATTGGGATGAGAGGAGGGGTAGGGACACACGGCCAGAACCTACTCCTAAAAGGAAGTCTTGATACATTTAAGATATTGTAAATCTTCATGGATTTGTTCAATTCCTTTAACTCTTACTCTACAACTGAGACAGTCTGAGAAACCTCAGGCACATTTGGAGGAAGGTAGCTTGGAACAAGTTTGCAAAGGTAGGCACAATTTTACGGGAGGGATAACTTCGTCCATTTCTGTAACGTATCTTATAACATTGCTGTTCTTTTTGAGTCTCGTGGAGAAGACCACTCCAACACGGGGCTGGTGAGAACAGCGATGGGAAATAAAGGAAATGAACGATCAGTATAGGTTATGGAGTGATAGCTTCAATCTATAGTTAGGGGGTGGGTCCCTGTCGGCATAATAAGACTTCCAAGCGATACTCAGAATAGAATGACACTACGCTCCTGTTCGCCTACAGGAAATTATATTCGCTACTGAGTATTAAAGAATTAATAGAATTAACTGGCGGCTGCTTGGAAAGTGCAACCTGAATTTAGGGAAGAGTGGGGAGGGGGTGGGGCATTGCAACGTAAGCATCTGTGATGAGTGTGCATGGGGCAGGATTTTTATGCTACGGGGTTGCGGACCTTGCGGATGTTGAACCGGCCGGTGGAGGGGGTGGGGGTAGGGTGGAGACGGTTAGGGCAGGCAAAAGTGTTCGCCTTGCATGGAATTTCAACTACGTTAACGATTTTTATTCTTTTGTTACACTTTCTTCTCATTTCTTGTCTCGTTTATTTTTTGGCCTTTTCTGATTTTTTTTTTTTTTTATCACATCTGGTTTTTTTCCTGGTTAAATTCAAATTTTTATCAGCTGGTGGACAGACAAATGCACATTGGTATAATAGTACATTGCCTCGCAAACTTATGGTGGACGACGAGATTTCTGAAACATGTCAGGAACTTTTACGCAGCGCAATGTGACTAGTTGGAGATCGGATCCCTGGTTGAACAGATTCACTACCGATCCAGACCCTCTTCAGTACGACGTCCCGTCCTCAGCTGAATAGAATCATCTGACTTAAGGCAGAGTAAAATATGTAATGTGCGTCATCAGAGTAAAGAAGTAAATGGAACTGTGAGGGGAACGAGAGGTTATGGAATGTGTCAAGTGTTATTTCATGGAGGAAGAGTTATGATCAAGGAGGATAGGTTAAGGTTGTGAAGTGGAAATAGATGTCAAGAGAGACAAGGGAAAGAAAGGCGAGAGAGAGTGAATAAGAAGAGGCGTGAAGGAAGTTTGTGTACTAATATGTACATTCTACTTGTGATATGATCACGGTCTTAATGCATGTTGGCTTATCTCCCAGCACGTGATGGTTTTGTTTCCCAGCACGTGATGGACTTATCTCTCATTGTACAAGGCGATGTAGTGTTCATAATTAATTTTTGTTTGTGCGTTCGAATGAAAGCAAAATTAGAAAAGTGGAAGGATATAATCATTCAAATTAGTTAGATATTCAAAAATATAAAAACTTGAATAAACCTTCTTTAGACTAATGTCTTCATTTGATTTGATTTGATAAAATGTAAATTTATATGTAGATATATTTCCTAAGTATTACCATAAGTTGTATGTGGAAACTTGCTCAAGTGGAAAGTGAAAATAATTTTGTAGTTATCAATAATGCCCCAGCCACTCAAGTGCTGTATATTTGTTGCAAAGAAAACAAATTTGATTTTTGTCCCCCGTAATTATCATTTTGTTACGATCTCTGAATCTTCTTTATTGACAGATTGGAAAAGATACATTTGCAAACCAAACTGGTACAAACTATCAGAAACAAATAATTAGAAAATAACTGAATGAATGAGTAAATAGATTAAAGATGATAAACATTTAGCAATTAAGCAATTAATCCATAAAAATATATAAGGAGATAAATCTGAATTGAATATTTTCACACAAATTATGAACCAGACGAGGAATAATGGACGTAGATTAAACCTAAAAGTAGGTAAACGCACTGTCGCTAACAATATGATGATTTTATAGAATCAACTTCATATAGAGGCGATGGAATTGAAATGATAGTTTTCTTTTCAAAATTCACTTATACCCTGCAGTATCAGTGAAAGTTGTGTGTGTGCGTGTGCGCGCGCGCGTTTACATAATTCTATTTACCTAATTGCAACATATAGGAAAGGAACTACAGTTGTAGATTCCTATCTCGTTTTTTTCAACTTGTTTTGAATCCGTTTATGATTTTATTTTCCATGAGTTGATGCATCTATTATGTTTTTGTGAACTTCTAAACATGTGATTTTCTTCAATTTACTACAATGTCCTCTTGGCGTCTCCAATGCGTGTGTGTGGTTTTTTCTTTGTATTCACACACGCACACACACACACACACACACACACACACTCCTCCCAAGTTTTGAAGGTTTGTAGCTGCCTCAGGTCACGTGCGCAGTTTACCGTCAATGCAGTGTGAAGGTATCGTAAATATCTGTTTTTATCGTGTGGTTTCCCAATCTTTGTCTTTCTTTCCCCTCTCCCCATCTGTGTGCGTGTGGTGTGTGTGTGTGTGTGTGTGTGTGGGTGTGTGGGTGTGTGTTGCAAGCGATGTCTGAAAAATAAGGCAGTGTGCCATCCCTTCAACAGAGGCTCATAAGTTCGGAAGTCGCGTGATCTGCAACACAACCCTCACTACCCTATGCATTCTCCCCCACGGCCACGCTCAGCTTGAGGTACCACGTGGCTGGCCCGTAGAGCAGTTCTCCCAAACCGGATGGCGGGATTTTGACACTTCGCGACATTGGGCAAATGTGGCTGGCACGTGGATTATCGGTCACCGGGTATTGTGGAGGAGAGGTCGTCGTGTCACTGAATTGGCTGGCCCTGCTGTGAATGTGCTGTGTCTTGCTGCATTGCTTCTGACCCGGGTCGTGAGCAGGGATGACCCGTCATCCACAACTGGAAGAGGGAAGGATGAGGGTGGATGAAGGTGGATGTATGCCTTGGCTGGCTACCTCCCTTATAAGGGGGAAGAAGCCTATTGATATGTAGATAGAATAATGCGCGTGTGTTTATGTGTGGATGTACGTACCTAATTTAATATACAGGACAAGACCTACTGCATTCGTCTGCTCAATCCTCTTTTCTCCACTATCATACCAAGGTTTGAAATCGCTTTGATAATTTTATCTTAAATTCTTCCATCCCATTATTTAAAATGTCGCGTTTTGGCTTTGAAATTTTTATATCTCTGTCGACTGTTTTCAAACTCGAGAACATTACCATCAGTCAGTGGGATGGATGGAGTTGTTTGCTTGCAGCTACTTAGCGAATTCTTGGCTTTGTGGTTGAAAGCTGAAATTTGCTTCATAAACAACGCGCGCACACACACACACACACACACATACACACACGCACGCACGCACGTACGCGCGCTCGCAATATCGCAAAAAATATTGAATTATCTCGGGAGGGAGGCTTGAGAATCTGGTTGAAAACTACTGGCTTATTGCTTGTGGGAGTTGATCATGGCTAAGAATAACGTGTTGAACTGGTGATTACAGATATTACCCTCCGAATGAGAGCTCTAAGTTCAAATTTCGCCCGATTTGTGGATAATGATGTGATCATATACACATACACGCGCACTCGCGCACTCACACAACTTTTTGTTCAACAGAGCGGGATACCAGCTTGCAATGATCTGGTGATTTTCAGCCTTGGGTGGGGACCGAATTCAGACCGCCATGTTAGCAAGTGAACTCGGTACCACTACACCAGCAAGCCGGTATGAGGCAGTTACTAAAATAAATGTGTGTGTGTGTGTCTGAGAGAGTGAGAGTTGCTCAATTTACAAAACCGTACGTGATAATGTCATCGTAAGAAGGAGATATGCCCTCCTATTGCAACGCCTTTGGAATACGGCCGTCATATGTATGATAAATGTGAACTCTCGTTGGGGCCACGTACTGGGACACAAGGTCTAAATATACAGGTCAGACCGTTTACATTCTTCTGCGCAGCTTCTGACGTCATTTGGCTGAGTCCGTTTTCTCTTTGTGATACACTGAAGAAAACTGTGAAACGCCAAGGAAGACAGGAACTATAATATTTTATGTATTATATATATATATATTATATATGATATATATTATATATTCATATATATAGACAGGAACTATAATATTTTATATATAATTATATATATATTTTATATAATATTTGTCAGAATATAACTAATTGCGTGGAGCAGTGCGAGCGAAGGCAACGTCATTTTTGAACGACGGACCAGCTTCAACTGACAGCTATAGGACCCGCTAACCCCACTTTGAGCAGCCAGGTGACGTTCACGGGCCCGCTGCGCCAACTCCCTCGAAATTCGGTCGGAAGTGGTTAGGCCTTATATTCTTAGATCTTGCTGGGACATTGCCCAAACTATGTTTACACATTCTCACTCGCGAATGTGTGCGTGCGTCTTTATACGAACACAAAACCTTGACTGATGCAACAGTATCGATCGTCATTTCGACATTTTATTCAGTTTCTGATACATTTCCCATAAAAGTTGTCGGAGCATAGTATGTGACGATGGGGGTGGGGTGGAAGTCCACGGTCTAGTTTGAAACAGCCCATACTCTCTCTCTCTCTCTCTCTCTCTCTCTCTCTCTCTCTCTCTCTCTCTCTCTCCAGCGTCTGACCTAGGTCATTTCATAGCCCTGTTTTGATGCAACCCATGTCAATGGAGAAAACTCATGATGTGACTTAAGTTAACCGATTTCTTGTTCTGGAAAAAGTCGTGATATGTGTATGCGCAACCTGACTATGGCCCCCAGAGAATGGCCTCAGACATGCCCATCTGCTCAGAGGCACGTGACAAGGCTTAATGAGGAAAAAGAACTTCTGGTGAATAAAACCTAATTAAAGATATTGACAGATCGGAAAGGGTACAACAACGGGCTAGAAAGCTCATACCACAAGTGAGAAACAGATCATACGAAAACCACTTAAAACATAACATATTCTCTAAAACGTGGAGACGCGTAAGGAGGGTATGCAAGCCTTTGAGATTGAGGGAATTGTCAACATCGAAATTGAAAATATTTTTACACTAAATGATAACGGGATGATAAATGGTGACCCCTAGCACCTAGAAGTAGGTAGAAACAATGTCCCCAACCATGTCGTCAATAAACAGTTTAAACTTTCACCAGGGGCGATTGGCTGTAATGCAGTTCGAAGTTTTACAACTCGCATCGATAAACAACTAAGCATATTGTATATATTTTTATCCGACCTCGGTATGGAACAAAAGGTCTCCTACCGGCATGTTTTATCATTGTAACTCGTAATATTATCGTAACGTCATTCTTATCCCCTACGTTTGGCAACTTGACCGTTACGGCGAGATTCCTTTCGATTTGTTTTTCTTACTAACGCCGTCAGTACTCGTAGATTACGTTCGGTTTGCCCCAAGACCTCCCTTCACCTG
Source organism: Oratosquilla oratoria (assembly GCF_046742065.1). Classification (NCBI taxonomy): domain Eukaryota; kingdom Metazoa; phylum Arthropoda; class Malacostraca; order Stomatopoda; family Squillidae; genus Oratosquilla; species Oratosquilla oratoria. The sequence goes on from NC_134797.1 coordinate 33,064,319, forward strand.
AATAGAAGTGTCAGGCAGTCTGCAGTATGGGTAAAATCATTCATTCTCTTTCAACGTGTCCTGCTTTATAGATTTAGTTTTGGTGAATTCCGGGCAACAGGTGCTGAGGGGCGGATCCCGGAATTGAAAGACGAGGAGGCAGCGGCTGGCCCGTGACAGAATGACTGCTGAATAATGAAATCACTCGATACAACTTATTTGTGTGTTTTGTCCTCATAACGACATTCCCAGAGAAAGGAAAAAAGTTGGTTCCCATGTTTCACTTGATATATTTTGTTATGAATAACGCTAGTCGTTTGTATTCAGAAAGTTAACAACGGGCATATAGAAATCTACGGTCATGTAGTTTAGATTAATTAACCCCAGGCGAACCTAATCTAGTTAACCGCCGAGTCATTTTGATGTGGTTGACGATGAATGATTTTATTCTAGTAGTTGACAAGTTAAGATTTTATTTTGGCTAACGTTAGGAGTTTTATTTATAGGCTATATTTACTTATTTATTATTTGTTTTATTCATATGAAGTATGATACTTTTTATGGGGTGATGTCACATAAACAGAGCAGTTAGTTTGTTAGTTGAACAGGTTACCCCACAGGGTCCATACGGAGCATTATCTTCTGTCACTATTTTAGGAGACTCGCATTGCACCCCCTACGAACCAGTCTCGTAGCATTCATTCATAATTGGAGACTGCTGATATATATATTTCTGTTATATTTCCGCCCTGCTACCCTCTTTGAATTTCTTGAATTTCTTTTAATAATTATATTTATTTGTTTTTGCTGATTCCACGATTCCGCCTCTGGAACGATATTGTCCCCAGTACTAGAAACAATGAACAGTGTTGGAAAAAACGAATGAATAAAAATCACCATAGAAACATCTACCTTCGCCCCCACCCTGTGTAAAATGAAATACCTTATGCCTAAAGAGTACAAAATATGCAATCGCCATCGTTATGTCGAATGGATATGCCGAGGCGATTACACGAATGTCGACAAAATAGTCTGGCGGAAGCCAAAATGAAAGGAAAAGTATAATCAGGTATGGGAGGGTGTAGAAGAATTTTTCCCCGCACATGCATGTCCTTCTTGGGAAGCCCGCCATGGTAACTAAATATGTTTTGCACCTATCACATGATCGTCTGCAGTGTCGAGGACGGTGGAACAAGAGAACCAAAGTAAAAGTTATACAAAGTCAGTCGACATGACGTCACGTCGCCTTCAGGATACAACGATATGACGTCATTCCTAGCCCCGCCTCCTCCTTCCCTGTAAAATAACTGTGTGAAGTTTGATTTTTGAGTGGACTTCGTAGGCGGCAGTGTGCACGTAGCTCATGAAGTTGGCTTGGAGACCTGCTGTGTAAATGTAAGACTGACGTTTTCACAAAAGTGTGTAAAGTGAGCTCATCTGTCATGGCGCATTTCTATAGAATGGCTGGAGCGTAGTGCTCGTGACAGTGCTTTATTTTCTATTTCAATAAGTATTTAACTAATTGGTTACTAAAAGCAGGGGTAAAAATCTGGTGTGTCTTGTATTGTGGATTTATATTTTATTGGGGTCAATCTACTAAAGAATAACATCACGATACAATAGATAATGAAGCACAATACATACATGATCACATATTTTGCAGATTTTGTTTTGGTTTTCCGTAGACAGAATATTACGGAGGAGAATTAATGATTTATCAAGATCGTCGGATAACGTTGTTTGAGTTCTGAAGCATTTTAATATAACACTTTACTAGATGACGATTGCGCAATTTTTGTTGTTCCTAACCTAACCTAACTTATACTGAGACAAATATTTTTATTGATTTGAAAAGTCGCCAACGTGCTTCGAGAACCCAGTGACCGTTAGAACGGGGACGGGCTCGCTCTCCGCCATAAAGCATGAAATAATTAGTTTTAAAAAATAAATCACGCAATCATTATTTGTTTCCAACAGTTTCTAATATAAAAAGACCCTCTAAAACGATAGGTGACTTGAGAGAACGAGAGAGATAAGACAAACTGATTGCAGACTGAAAGAAAAAAAAAAATCAGAATTGTGCCACTGTCGATGAAGACCTCATTTTCAATGGATTAAAAATATTTCATGTGGTGTGTCACCCAGAACTGAATCCGTAGGGATTCTACGTGTTGACACCCTTTAGCAATTTTGTTCTATCCAAAGCCATGGGCTTTTATTTTATTAGGGTGAAAAGTCGTGGAATCACTTCAATCTCACAGTACACAGATCCTTCATTCCTTCTCTATAAATCTCCTCTTCTTGGATTCCCTGCTTTCTGGAGTCGGTCACGAAACCAGACAATCTCTTTAACCAGTTTTACTCTTGCCCATGAAAGAACAAATTGTGCCAACGTGACTGCGGATGATTTCGCCGTTCGCTACTCTTCGGAACGCATAGCGAGGATTTGCCCGCCTCGCTAACTGTAAACAGTTCAGTCGCGCATTACTGTGCAACCGATCTTCAGCAATACAATTTATCCATGACCCTCGTCGTGTATGTGACCATAATCCAAAATGTATTGAAGAAGGAAGATGCTCGTGTGCTAGTAAAAGGCCTAATACAATGGCGATATATATATATATATATATGTATATATATATATATATATATATATATATATATATATATATATATATATATATATTTATATATATATGAGTGTGTGTGTGTGTACACGATGCTTACCACCTGTATCATCGAAGCACATATGAAGGAGTTTCCGTGTTTGACCGTAATTAATCTATAGATTAGAGGGAGCTGACTTAGTCTTCCCAACTAAATGAACGTAAATGCCGACCGCACGAGAGGGCAAGTTGAGAAAAAATACCAATCCTTAGAGTAGACAGAGTACTCATCTCTGATGTCTACACCCTCAAGAGTGATGCAGGCAAGGTCATCATATTAAGACAGCAGGGCAGGACTCGTAGTAATAGATTTAGATTGGATATTTTTAGGTTTAAGAAGGAAATAGGAAAGAAATGGCTTACCATGTAGCGAGTGGTGAAATAATTGTTTGTGTTAAGAGGCCTTATGGTCTCTTGCAATCTCCTCCTTTGTGAGACCTACAAGTGGAATGTCTCTTGCTCTCTGCAAGATGATGAATCTGACGTTTTCTTCGTACGAGGAACAACCCACAGGGTATTCTGAATGGGGTCGCGACAGTTCTAGGACCTTTTCAGGCAAGGGGTCTTCGCAGTAGCCATTTAGATGTCTCACCATAATGATGACTACGTTGAAGAGGATGTATATAAACTTGGAAGCCGTCATTTTTGTTGTCACTCTCCCTACAAAAGAGAAAGAGCGAGAGAGAGGGAGAGCGGAAATGAATAGCTTTCATAAGTAATACAACAATGAATCACAGTAAAGAACCGATCGTTTTGCAATTCGATATATATATATGTATATATATATATATATAATATATATACAATATATATATATACAATATATATATATATATATATATACAATACATATATTATATATATATATATTATATATATATATATATATATATATATATATATATATATATATATATATATATATATATATATATATTTTTGTAAAGGACATCACGGGGCGTGGAAAGTGTCTCAGTTGATTGACTGATCGCCCAAACCATGTTTATCTTATTGAACAATGAGCTTACCCTGCTACATTTTATAGGCCATAGATTGTACGTGTGTTTTCGGTATCGTTCGTGATTTATTCAATGCTACTTTGTTAATCAGTAGTCCTTGTCATGCTTCCTTTTGAAATTATGATTGTCTTTACTGGACATAATTCCTCAATCACTTGGGAAACTGCCCTTTATTCACTCCCGCCATTGTGCAATTGTTTACTTTTATTTGTATGTGTACACGCGCACGCACACACACGCGCGCGCGGGACTCGTGCCACTACGGCGGTCCGGGGTCGAATCCCACCCAGGGTTGGAATAATTTTAGTATCGCTGCGATGCGAGTCGTTACTCCAACGCTCGTGGGCGGGGAGGTGTGTGTGTGCGTGCGTGTAAGGTCACAGCATTACCAATAGATCGGTCATATACGAGCTCTGAGCTCTTTTCCTAGAAAGGCTGCACACTTCTGTGTTAGAGAATTTTTCCTAAATTGCAGTTGACCTAAAGATGTGTGTGTGTGTGTGTGTGTGTGTGTGTGTGTGTGTGCGCGCGCGTGTGAGGAAGGGCGGGGTGCAGATGATAAGACATGGGAGATAAAGGGGTCGGGAAAGTAGTCCCAAATTTTTGGGAACAATCGGTTTATGCAATACCTAGAGTAGTTTATCGGCCGCAATGGAAATCGATAAAGATGCGATAAATATTATCATAATATAAAGTGTGTCACAATGTTCAAAAAACTTTCTTTGCGAAAGAAATTTATATGATGCAAGGGAAACACTAATATAGAAACAGGCAAAGAAGTAATCGGCAACGAACTTGGTATTTGAATAGTGGAAACAGTCGAGCGTTTTTTTTTTTTTTTTTCAAAACTGTAGACGACGATTGTACATATGGTAGGCTTCCTCTGCAGAAGTTAAATCAAGGCCAAGGACTGTCAGATGAAGGCCATGGGGGTAGAGTCAGCGATGAACGGACAATACCCCAACGGACAAAAACCCAATGAGTAGGTTACGTTAGGTTACTTTAGGTTGGGTTTTTGTCTGCTATGCAGATTTGGTTTTTGTCCGTTGAGATTTTGTCATCTGTTCAGGGTCAGCTTCCACGCAAACAAACAAGCTTCGACTTTCTTCTTCCGTTGGCGCGTAAATTATGTCGTCTGCTCGCATCTCCAAGTCGACAGATGAGTTATCATGCCGGCTAGCAAAGTTCACGTTTATATTTTTGTTTCATGTGAAAGCGTAGTAGGGGGGCTACAATTCCTGTAGCTGGACGGGCCTGGTCAGATGACATAAAGGGAGATACTGTAGAACCCAGAGTGTCTCCGTGGAGGGCAATTGGCTTAATTGGTTTTCATGTCGGAACCAAGCAGCCATGGACGTCCAGGCCGATATGAAGGGCACCACTTTTATTTCTTTTTCAGTGTGCGTGAACGTACGCATGCGGGTGGACTTAAAGGGGGAGTATTGTATTATGCGGTCATTATGTATATATTGACCGCATAGTAAAATAATTCAAAACAATAGTCGATTGATTTGTATAGGCATTGTTTCACTTTACCACACTGTATGGGTGTCATTTGTATAGGCGTATATCCTTGAGATAAGGCAGGCGAAATTGTATAAGTTTGTGTGAATGCCTGCATATCTTGGGATATTTGTAAGTGCACTTGTGTCTATGTACACATGCACGCTGGTATATTCGTACGTATGCATGATTCTTTATGAATGTAATACATACAAACTCGTACACACTGTATGCGAACTAAGAGGACGTCCACAGAGAACACTTGCTTTCTCGTGCGAGGAACCAGCGCCAACCTGCGCCTAGAATTACACCATACATATTTGTAAGTGTGCATAGAGGAAGCAGGTTCGAGCGTGTTGGCGCCATTAGCCAGCGTTAATCAGTTCTTCTGATTCCTCCGGACCATTCCTGCCTGATGAATTCGCGCGAGTTTGACAATGTGTGTGTGTGTGTGTGTGTGTGTGTGTGTGTGTGTATTCACTTAGTCTTTGGATCACGTGTTGGACTCGTGATCGACAGCTATTTCCCTCCTGGAAGAGAGCTCAGAGCTCGTAGGTCCGATCTATGGGTAATGCTATGACCTTGCACACACACACACACCCAACTCCCCGCCCACGAGAGTCAGAGTAACGACCCGAGGCACAGCGATACCGAAATAATTTCGGCCCTGGGCAGGATTCGAACTGGGTGCTGGGAGCATTTCTGCTTCCCAGTTCAGCGCTTTACCAACTATGCCACCGAGTGTGAGTGTGTGTGTGTGTGTGTGCGTGTGTTCACCTTGGTCTTTGGATCACGGGTTGGACTCGTGATCGACAGTTATTTCCCTCCCAGAAGAGAGCTCAGAGCTCGTATGACCGATCTATGTGTAATGTTGTGACCTTACATGCACACACACACACCCAACTCCCCGCCTCGAGATTTGGACTAACGACTCGAAGCGCAGCGATACTGAAATTAATTCAGCCGTGTGTGTGTGTGTGTGTATGTATGAATATGTGTATGTGTGCCTGTAGGTATTTCAGCGTGCGTGTGTGTGTTTGTGTGTGTATTTACCTAGTATTTACCTAGTTGTATTATACGGGAAGGGGAGCTGTGCTCGTAGTAACCCGTCTTTGTATCTTTCAGCATCTAGTTGGTTTTTAAATTCTTGTATGGTGTTTGCACACACTATTTTTTCGTCCAATTTGTTCCAGACATCCACCACTCCGTGTGGAAAACTTTTTTTTTCAGATATTTTCTATAAGTATCCTTTTTGAGTTTCTTTTCATGTCCCCTTGTTTGTGTATGGTATGTGTGTGTATGTGCGTGTGTGTGTGTGTGTGTGTGTGTGTGTGTGTGTGTGTAAACATGGCGCACGTGTGCACGAGATCTTATTTGGTACCTTCCATCTACAAAAAAAAAAAAATATATATATATATATAAAAATAACGCGCGAGTCTGGCAAGATGGGCATAGAATTACTTTTTAGTAAAGTATTTGGGAAACCATTCTGGGATAAAAAAAAAAAAAAAAGCTTCATTCAAACAGGATTGTCTTTGACAAACTGGGCAGAAGTCAGCAACTGTGAAGTTGTGTGTGTGTGTAGTCCTGTTTATGTGGGTTGGTAGTTGAAGCATCTTATATGTATGTGTGTACACACACACACACACACACACACACACACATATATATATATATATATATATATATATATATATATATGTGTGTGTGTGTGTGTATGATATATGTATATACTGTATATATGTATGTATATATTTATATATATACATATATTCATACACACACACATATATATATATATATATATATATGTATATATATATATACATATCACACACACACACACACACACACACGCACACACATATATATATATATATATTATATACATTTGTATATCTGAACACGTCTCGACAAGAGTGCAGTGAATTATAAAGATATGTTAAACTAGTATTTAGCAGTGATGAGTAATATATTTTATTTTGTGTGTTTTAATAGTATTTAGATGTACTGTACAAGAACAAAGGAAAAAAAAAAAACTAATCCAACACAGATTTCAAATGGACCTTCTTTATTTTTGCTCATATATACGAAAGGATGATTCGGTAAAAATAGAAAATTTGACTAACATTCTTTTCTTCATTGGCTGGTCTTCCTGGACAATGGATACGATTTTAGCAGTCTCCGTCAGATTGTGTTCAATTCCCTCTCAGTTTATAATGGTGTTATGCAAAACACACATACATTTTATTCTGGTAGAGTAGGCTACCTGTGCCAGTTACACCATGTCTTTCCCAAGCGATACTTTTATATGTAGTCAAATGTATCTTTGTTCATCCGTGTATGTTAAAAAAAACTTTTTGAGCCCCTTTTCAGGTCACAAAAAATTGTATCCTCCATACTGTTTTCCTTGGCGATTTATTAAACGTATTCCTCCTTTTTTTTCCTATTCAGTTTTACACGAGTACTCTCGAGCAATATTAACTCATCATCAAACGATGAGCTTGACAAATCACAAATCACAATTGACAGTGACAAACACGCTGGTCGGAACAGACTACCCGCGTCCTCTGTGATCATCCACCAGCGCCGAAAACTAGCTTGGGTCCGCACCAGTCGGCACTGGTTCCTCGAGCGAGAAAACCAGTGTTCTCTGTGCACGTACCCCTAGTCTTGCTTTTGTGGCCAATGAATTCTGCGAATTTACTTCTTTTTCTCTCTCTCCCTCTCCTTTACGGTGAGTAGTCCAAAGTAGGAAATATAATGGCATCGGAAAAGTACATTGTCAAAGGGACTTTATCGTAAGATAATAATGAACAAAACAAAGATTTAAATGTCAGTTTAATAAATGTAATAATGGATTCTACGGAGTGAGTGTGAGATAGTTTGGGCATGTGAAAAGAGTAGAAGGCAAGACTAGCAAAGAAACCGTGGAAAGCATAGGTGGTTGGAGTGAGTTTAAGAGGAAGACCGAGAATGAGATGGATGGATAGGGTGAAGGAGGCACGGGATACAAGAGGAATATCTGTCGACCAGGAAAGAGAAGGTGGAAAAATTAGGAATGAGTAGAGAGCGGTTGCTTCATAACCTATTTTGATTAGATGAGTAGGGAGTGGTGGTGGGGGTTCATACTCCGGGTGGGTGAAGGAGGCGTCGCGTCGCGTCACTCACACGCCGACGCCATTTCTAAGGCCGGCCACACACGTACAGTTTAAACTGACAGTTACAACCGTTCAGTTATAACTGTCAGTTGAAACTGCACGTGTGTGGGTATCTCAGTGATACTGAGATACCCATACACGTGCAGTTTCAACTGACAGTTATAACTGAACGGTTGTAACTGTCAGTTTAAACTGCACGTGTGTGGCCAGCTTAATGGTTTCACACGCTTATCAACTGGAATGCAGTAACCAATATGCGGAACGTAGATATGCTTTCAGATATTTGGATGTCCATCACACACACACTTCTAACTGGGAAGATATCTAGTTGGGAGCTGGCTTGCTCGCCAACAATCCGACCATGCGGCAAGTAGCACTGGAACACTGTCGGGAACAACTAGAGTTTCTATCCTCGTGATCAATACCACACCTAAGGGGAGAAAGGGAGAGAGAGAGAGGAACGGACGGACGGATGGAACGATAGATAGCATGTATGTCTTACATCGGTTCTTTTAAACATTTTATATATATGTATGTATATCTAGAAACACACGCACACACACATACACACACACACACACACACACACACACACACACACACACACACACACACACACACACACACACACACACACAGAAAGAGAGACCAAGTGCTCAGACGCCACTCCGCCAAAGAAAAGATGCGACACGAGTTTAAGAGAAGACACTCGAGCAAGACAAGACCTGCTACTCCCTAAGGAACTTGATATTATTGAGTCTTTGAAGTTTATGTGTCCTATAGGAAAGAATGACCGTGTACCGTTTGAATTCCCGTCGGAAGATATAAGGACGAGAAATGAACCATACAAACTAGGCAATTAAACTTCATGAAGACATATTTCCTAGGTTTGATGATTTTACAAAACATATGAGGGCGAATTTATAAATGCTAACGAAATTGAGAAGAAATGGGAGGTATTTAAAAACATACACAACTTGTGTCTGGACAAATATGTTTTTAGGGTTAATAGGGAAAATGGCTAAAAGACTGGTTTAACAAAAAATGTGAAACAGCAAAGAAGCTAGTGGTGTCATAGAAAAGATCGAAAACGATAAGCCTGTGGAATACTACAATACTTCCTCGGCAGTTACCAGCGCTTCTATATAATAGGGACAATATCACAGTTCTGGTTGATCTGTTCTCTTGATATCTCGCCAGGCAATGCAGCTGGTCGTCCCACTGTGCAGCTGCCAGAATGACTCTTAACCCGTGATTGCATTCCATAGTCTGCGGATGCATTTGCGATAACATTTCTATTTCTTATCCTTCATACTTCCTATCCGTACCCATTCGCCGCGGTGGTGTTCGCAGCATGAAACATTCCTTCATTCCCATTTGTTCCATTTGTGCTTGTAAAATGAAACGAAATAAAAATATTATATGCTAAGATCATGTGAAGAATAAAAAAGACAGCATATATATATATTATGAAGAGAACTCAGAGCTCATACATGACCGTTCTATGGGTAATGCTGTGACCGTACATGCACACACTACCCCAACTTCCCACCCACGAGAGTTGGAGTGACGACTCGGAGCGCAGCGATACTGAAATTTCTTCAGCCCCGGGCGAGATACGAACCCGGTCCTCCATAGTGGCAGCCGGAAACTCTACCAACCGCGCTATCGAGTCGACTGTGTGTGAGTTTACGCCGTTATATTTTACAAGTATAAATGGTAATAAAAGAATGTTATAGCGAACACTATCGTAGGGAAAGGTTACGTATAAAGTGTAAGGGAAGTAGAATATAGAAAAATGTTCTAGAAAATATGATCGCAAATACAACAGCAAACTGATGAAACATATATTTCCGGCAGAAGCGTTGTCTGACCCAGCCAGACAGATGCACACTGGGGCGACCAGCTGCATCGTTTGGCGAGAGAACAAGGTAACTAGAGTTCCAATCACTGGCGGAGGTTCTAGAAATGGAAGACACATGCATACACACACACACACAAACACACACACACACACACACACACACACACACACACACACACACAGACAGACAAACACACACATACACACACCGATTATTATTATTATTATTATTATTATTTGATTATTATTTATTATTATTATTATTGTTATCTTATTATTGTTGTTGTTGTTATTGTTGTTGTTATTCACACACCATATGGCCCATACGAAATCACAGTGTAGTTCTCTCGCTACCAAGGGGACAACGCAGAGGTGAATGAAATCGCCTGGCGGCAGCTAGAATAAAAGAAAAGGGACCACCTGGCACGGAAGAGGTGCCAAGGATATGAATGAAGAAGTGGCATTGTCGCGAGAGGAAGAGTGTGCCAATACCCGGCACTGAAAGGGTCATCTGACTGACCCAAAAGCAAAAGACTGTTAGGTGTTTGAGCTATTTCTTCGAAATTTTCTGTAAATAGAGCTATTTCTTTGAAACTCTCAGAAAATAGTTTTAGGTAGATGCTCACATGGACATATGCATATATGCATACGTACACACGTACATAACATACATGTAAACATACGTACACACATGCTCTTGAAGAATGACGGGGAGAGAAGAACCACACAGGACGAGAGTGACCGTATGCTGTAGCATTTCGACAGAGTCTTGTTCAAAGAGTAATCCTTTACTTTGTAAAATGGGGAAACAACAACGTGCAGGTTCATCTGCCCGAGTGCTCAGAGAGTTCCCCCCATCCCCTTATCCCTTTGTCCCCCACTTCCTAGGGCCATGAACCGCGTACCACATCAAAATCCTAAAAACTGAGTTTTCCTGAATATTTAGTAAAACGAAACAAACTACCCTTGACGATTCGTTTTTTTTTTTTTTTTTTTTTTTTTTTTTTTTTTTTTTAAATACAAGCTGCTTCATTTCATTCCCCGAGTTGGTGTAGCACTACCGCCTTGGACTGCTAACTCAGTGGTCTAAGTTCTGTCCTCGCCCAGAGCTTGCATCACAACACTACAAACAGTCACCCTCTTCCTTAGGGAAAGAGTTGGGTTGTGTGTAATGTCACAGCGTTACCTATATGAGCTATGGAGTTTTTATCCTGGAGGGTCAAAATTGTCGATCACGAATCCAGCACGTAATCCAAGCCCATGGCATATCACGCACACGTGCTTGCGTCTAGTATATACTGACAGTATGTATACATATACGCATATATATATAATATATATATATATATGTATGCATATATATATATATGTATGCATATATATATATATGTATGCATATATATATATATATATATATATATATATATATATATATTTGTGTGTGCGTGTGTTGGGTGGGAGGGTGACACTTGGGAAGCGGCATTCCTCTTGCAGTCAGTTTTAGAACTGAGAGGAGCAGTGCAACCCCCACCCCCCATCACACACACACGTATGCGCACGTACACACACACGCGCACAAGCTGGAACAATGCATGAACTAAACTATGATAATTAGAAAGTAAGGAACCACACATGAATTTGAAGCTAGGTATGATAAATTTGAGAGTAAGAGCGATGTTCCCTTCCTGTATACAACAATTAGGTAAATACACATACATGCACACACACCCATGTACACACACACGCACAAACGCGAGCGCGGCTTGCTGGTGTAGTGATAATGCCTCCGACTGTGAACTCAACGGCCACGAATTCGATTCCCACCCAGGGCTTCAAAAAACATCGCAGCACATAATTCCGTGTTGGACTCGTGATCGACAGCTACTACCCTCCAGAAGAGAGCTCAGAGCTCGTATATGACCGATCTATGGGTAATGCTGTGACCTCACACACCCACATACACGTCCCCACCCACGAGAGTTGGAATAACGGCTCGCAGCGCAGCGATACTGAAATTTCAGTCCTGGGCGGGATTCGAACTCGGACCGCTGGGTTAGCAGTTGCGAACGCTACCATTGCGCCGTCGAACCGTGTGTGTGTGTGTGTGTGTGTGTGTGTGTGTGTGTGTGTGTGCTTGTGTGTGTGTGTGCTTGTGTGGTGTGTGTGATTCATCATGACCTTAGACCACGTGTTGGGCTTGTGATCTACAGCCATTACCCTCCCAAAGGAGAGCACACAAACCCTTGCCCATGAGAGTTTGGGTCCCGGCTCGCAGTGCAGAGATGTTGAAATAATTCCATCCCTATATGTGTGTGTAATTTGCGGATCCCCACGAGTACAAACATTTCTGGTTCTCATTCAACTTAATAATGACTTCAACGGTTCGACCAACAAGATCCCTTTTTTTTTTTTTTTTTTTTTTTTTTTATCATTTGCTAATTTCATCTATTTCTTACAACCACAATCACATAACCTACTTATCTATCTATTCATGACATTTTCTTCTTATATATAAAACATATATATCTATATATTTATTTTATATCGTTTATTATCATTAATCATATATCTATTACTTATTAGAATACTTATTTTTGGATAAAATATGTAAAAGTTGTGATTTTATTCCAATGATCGTTACAACCGAGACAAGCAATTCTATCGGCAAGTATTCGAAGCTAAAAAGCAATTCTGATCCTCATTTATTGACACCCCTACGGTCCAGAGTAACTCAGCATCCTTTTATGGTTGAAAACTAATCTCTACGTAGAAAAAAAAAACTTTAATTTCCACTATTCGTCCCTTCTTCTGCACTTCTTATGTATTTTCGTTCTGGTCAGCGTCAGAAGACTTTATTATTCAGCTGAGGGAGAGCTCCCGGTCAACCGGTCGGCTTCAAATCCTTTTTCTTTCTTTCCTTTCCCTGCCGACCGGCTGACCTCCATTCCAACTAGCTATATCTTATCCTCTTACCCGGTCGGCTGGCATCGTTCCTTTACGCATTCTCTGCCAGCCGACCTCCTTTGGTTTCCATTCTGTGTAACTTTCCAGCTTACCCGGACGGCCGACCTCGATTCTTTATACTCTTCCTTGGTCGACCGTCCTCCTGTGCTCTTCATGTCTTCTTTTCGACTATCCCAGCCGACCGGTTTTCTTTACTTTTCTTGTTCACTTTCCTTACCGGTCGGCTTCCAATCCTTTCCGCTATATCTTCCTTTTTCCCCGGTCGGTCGGCCTCGTTCCTTTCCGATGATGTCCAGGCCGACCGACCTCCTTGAGATATCCTTCTTCTTGTTCCTTTCCAGCGATCCAGGCCGACCGGCGAGTCTTGTCGTCTGCATTTCTTGTCCCCGCCGGTCGGCCTCCTGCTCAGTCGGTCAAACTTGTCCCCCAGTCGTGGAGGACCCGCACGAGAGCGAACGTTTCGTCGCCGCACCGAGGAGGACATCAGAGATGATCCAACTGCTCCGACCCGGAAACGGCGAGGATCCTCCTTGCGTCCTCTTTTGCTTCCTGTCGCCAGGCCATTCTGTTCTTTCTTAATTTACGCTCAGGACCTCTTAAAGCCCTTCCATCTTTAAAGTGTTTGTGTGTTTGTATGTGGAAGCAATTTGCGGAACCCCACGGGTACAAACTTTTCTGGATCTCATTTAAGTTGATAATGACTTACACGCTTGTACGACCCAAAAAGAACCAAATTCGTTGTTTTTTTTCACAATTTGCTAATTTCACCCGTTTCGTACAACTATTTACGTTCACATTTGTTACCTGCTTATCTATCTATTCATGAGAATTTTTTTTCTTATTCTGTATGCGTGTGTGTGTGTGTGTGTGTGTGTGTGTGTGTGTGTGTGTGTGTGTTTTATTCATGGATCGGGCCCTAAGAGCCATGGGGCTCTCATTCGGCAGGGTAATGGCTGTCGATCACGAGTCCAGTATGTGATCCAAGACTACGGTGAAACACACACAACACAGTCTAGATACGGTACATTAAATAGACTCTTTGTAATATTTTCATGTGGCAGGTTTGCTCCGCCCCTCGCCCCTGCTTGAGGATTTAGAATTCGAAATAAACATTTAGGTGGAAAGAAACGACTTTTCGTTTCCCTCGGGCCCGCCTTGCTGGTGTAGTGGTTATCGTCGATGAATTATGACGGCGAGGATCTGGGATTGATCCATTACACGAAACGAGAGGTCATGAAAAAATCATAGATGATCCAATCCACCCGATGTTGGAGTATGCGCGGAGGCTGGGGTCTACTCAGAGTGAAGATCAAAAGAATACTAAAAGTAGCAGTCAAGTTGACCCATAGAATAGCAGATACACCCTATCAGCAAAGAGCAGAGTTTAAGACCTGCCATCAGTAAAACAAAGAAGAGAAGTGACTTGATCGCTGTGTTAAGGTCAGTGAAAGGGTTTGGGTAAAACTGGCGAGATAATCTCTTGGTATGGGACGGGAAGGCATTGTGATGATATGGAAGCCTATTGAAGCCGACATAAACGAAGGTTACCAAGAATCAGATGCGTCAACTCCAGGAAGCAAGGTATTAACCCCTTGTGCGAATTTAAAACTAGGTATGATATATGGAGAGAAAGAGACGGAACCCCACGATCCTAGCTCATTTCCTGTATATAATATGTAGGCAAATGCACATACACACACATACATGCATTTATGCATGTATACACACACTCACACGATAAAAAAATAGATCCGCCAAAATTAGAATTTGCTGCGATGGTAGTCTCGGTGCAAAGTGAAGGGTACAAACAAAACAGATGCTACAAAGAGCAGCGATGAAATTGATTACCATGCTTGTAAGTAAACCTTGTGAAAAGGGACTAAGAATATTAGACCTTCCATCTGTAATAGAAAAGAGAAAGAGATTTAATGATTGCTGTGTTCAACTTATTATAAGGTGAGGATAAAACTGACAAAAGACGGTTTGGTTTAGGACGAGGGGGCGCCACGAGGTCATAGTAAAAATGTCTGAAGGACATAGAACATACAGTTGTAAACTGTCAAGCTATGTGTGATAGTTGGAGAAAATGAGGCTGTCTTCCACGTGCATAGGTCCTTTCCTTAATAGTGCAATTGGGAAATACGTGCTCCTGCGCATGCATGTACGCACTTACGCACGCATGCAGATTTGAATGTGTGCGCGGCTACTACCGCAAGTTGCGAGAAGGCAACTCTCCCCTGAGTCCCCTCAGAGCATCAGGTTCGGCCAGCTGATCCCTCAGTTGGCGTCTGCACTTCCCGGGGGCTAGGGCGCAAGAGGGCCAGTTCTGGTCTGTCTTTCACCCCAGAGTTAATCATTGCACCTGATTTTCATTAATCGTGTTTTCTTCAAGAATTTCTCGGTTTGGTCCGATAACGCAAGTCTAGCAGTATGATGAACACACGCGTAACCATGTGAGTACCGTAGGACGCTTCCGATGAAAGTTTTGGCGGGTGATTGTTACTTAGTAAGCGGATTCTGTAATCGTTGATTACTTATTTTTGTACTGTGTCATTATGTCTGATCTAAAGGTATTTTTTAGAATCTTGTGAACTAGATCATGCTTTTTATACTTAATAACAGCAACATGGAAGAAAATTTTTACAAGGTGAATGAAATGGCATGAACTTGGTCATGTAGTTGTGTCATTTCTAATGGATGTCACTCGTATGATGTAACACATTGAGGCTAAGTATTGAGTCATCAGCGCTTTGACATGTCTGACAAGTCTTGTTAATGTGCAGTTCTTTGAGGTCAGCATTCAGTTCCTGCCAGTCAGAAATTTTAGTGTTTGCGTTTTTCTTGCCGATTTGCTTCCTGCCCAGACATTTTAACATGGCGTGGCGTCTATGTCTGCAGTTAAAAGAATGCTTCAGTGTCTCGGTTGAGCTTTGTTACTTCATCGAGCAGCACTGGAGAAGAGTACAAAATCATCATTCTTAGGAACTTCTTGGAAACCAGACGCTGTACTGTCTAGACCACCAAGGCACAATATATTCTGTTTAGGGACATAAATACATTGTTTCCCTGCAATAAAGGCCCTAAGCCTCCATTTTTATTATAATTTTTATTTGTTTATTTATTTATATATTTTCTTTCTGTCCACGTATGGAGGGCCTAATATTATTCGACTCGTTCACATCTTTGAAATGGAGAGCAAGGACATTGCGTATGCACATCTGTATAATGCCCTGTGTACGGATCTTAGAGACTCCATGGGTCTGATCCCAACAGTTACTTTTCGATGGTTCACACTTCCTTTGGATGCCCCACCATATTTTCTAGTATCATTATATATATATATATATATATATATATATATATATATATATATATATAATATATATATATATATATCTATATATATATATATATATATATATATATATATATATACACACACACACACACACACACACACAAAAGGAAGCATATGGTAGGCGTTTAGCTGTGGCAGAAACACCTTTGCTCCAGTACCAGTAAAACTAAGCGTGATTGACCGGTTGCAGTCATAGGAAGTCACCCTCTCTTCTCCAGGTGGGGGGTGGGCACATACCAAATAGCACATGCGTTACAGACATGTTCGTATGTATACTTACGTTCATATATAACACATACACACTGCGCATGTATACACAGACACGCTGGGAAACGTGTAAGGACCTTAACCTTCATTCGGGAGGACGATAACTGTCGGATCGCTAATCTTAATCTTGATCAAAGGTCATGGTGGTGAATCACTTACCCACTGACGTGATGTGTATGTCTTCATCTGTTTTTCCCCTTGTGATGGGAGGGGGGACGCAATCTTTGCTGCATCGATAGCATTGCCGTTTGTTCGTTGCGATGGAAGTACCGCCGCAACCAGGATTCTGTGTACCTAGAGATGCTTTGCCAGTTAGTTGAACCACGATATGTATGTGTGTTTGTTCGCTGATTTGGAAAGGAATCAAAAATTAATTTTGATTTATTAATATCTTTTAATTCTAGACGTCTTTCATCTCGCGGTCTTGTTACAACTGGTGGATTAAAAAGATATATAGTGTATACATTGCATACACACTGACATTTCATTGTATTTTTTATTTTTTCGTCTGATTGGGGATCCGGTCGATTGCGTGATTTATATGTTTATGGATAGTTTCTCCCAGCGTGCGTAAGTCTTGTAGAAGATCCTAGTGTTTTTGTTAGTGTTGATTTATTACTCTAATATTAATTAACCACTTTCACCCCCCTTTCCTTCTCTCTTCCACCCTTCCTCTACTTTCCCACCATCATTCCTCTCTCACTTAACATTCTTCCTACTCATCTTGTTCCTCTTCCTTTACTCTTCCTTTTCCTCTAGGACCTACTCACCGCTTCCATCTTCTTTTTCAGCTTCTTTCTTCATCTCCTGCCCCTCTTCCTTCTCATCTTCTTCCACCATCACCGACTCCTTTCCACTCCCTTCCTCCTCTTCCTTCTTCTTTGCCTCCTTCACCTTCCGCCCTCCCCTATTTTCCTCCTCATCCTCACCCGTCACCTCCTCTCCTCTTCTTCCTCTACTTCCTCCTCCACCTTCTCTTCTTCCTCCTCCTCCGTCTCCGATTTCCCCTATCATCCCCTCCCCTTTCTCATCCTTTTTACATTTCTTCACCTCTTTCCTCCATTCTTCCCTGGTGTCCTGGACGCATTAACTGCGGGACAGGTTTTCCTCTGATGAATTAAACTGGCCGGCATAAGGGTAAAAAACTGTAGAAGAAAATTATTTTATTGGCATGTCTGGCGACCAGGCTTTCCCTCTCTCCCAATGCACCTGAAAGAAGCCCCGCAACTATCGACAGGAATAGTAAAACCTCTATGTCAGAGAGTGCTGGGGTTGTCATTCACCTTAAGTCACCTGCCGTCAGACGACTTAATCTGTATAGACTCGGAAACTGGTGCCGTCGTGTTTCTGTCTGTCCATGCAAGAAAATTTGACGAAGACGAAGATAGAGAGGAGAGGAGAGGGAAGGTAAAACATAGAATAGGATGGGTAAAAAAAATGTCGATCAGTGTGGGTTATACGAGCCTGTTCAGCATATGAACTAAAAGGAATCGACGGGTGTTTGGCCAAAACAAACACTTCAGTGATACAATCGTATGGAAGAACAGTAGAGAATATTGAAGACCAGAGGAGGGGGTGGGTTAATAAGAGTAAGACCAAAAATATGTTTACAAAAAGAGAAAATTATTTGTGAGTAAAATTATGGGAAATTTGGTGCTTTATAATCAGTCAACTTTGTGGCGCGTTGGTTTCGATCTCCCTGCACGCGACGATGACCCGAGTTCGAGTCCGGTGTTTATTAGTTGAATCACAATGGCAAAAGCCGACAAGACTGTGAGAATAAACACCTTGTGAGATCGAAACCTTTATTGGTACTACGTTTCGCTTGTTACAGCTTTTTCAAGTACTTGAAAAAGCTGTAACAAGCGAAACGTAGTACCAATAAAGGTTTCGATCTCACAAGGTATTTATTCTGTTTATTAGTTGTTGATGCTTGCTCTCCCTGGCACGCATCCCCGGCCACAGAAAGGCGTCTTGGCATGAATGGCTGGCTGGAGTTGATAGAGGTGGAAGGGGAAGGATGGGGTGAAAAAGCATAAGAATGAAATAGATAAATTCTTAGATAAACTAATGAAAAACGGAAATCGAAATATGAAAGTGATACTGGCCGTCTTATTGTGTTATCTTCACAAAGTGTTGTACATTGATTTTTTTTCTAATGTACTATTTTTGTTCGTGCGAATGTTTTCAAAGGTAAATTTGCTAATTTAACTCATTTTTGTAGGTTGTCCGGAAGATATTTTCACGTTAGCCCGTAAATGCTTTAGTTGATCGTCGAATCTGTATAAACAAATGCAAACAGCCAACGATTTTTAAGCGCACTGATAATTTTATACTAAAACAGTTGCAGTGTCAAAGTGATTCTAAGTATTTTTAAAGTTAAAGAAAATACTAGTTATATTAAAATGCAATTGTGATTATGCAACCTAACAAGCAATGAGAAAGATGTACATTTTTTAATAGGTGAAAATAATGTGATTTGATTAAAAATCCGTCCAGAGTACGGGAAAATATGTTGAAATACGAATTATTTTTACAGAATATACATTATAGCAAACAGGAGATTATTGTGCAGCTGAGACGTCGCCATCTAGATTGTAGGACGAGGGTATTAGGATAGAGTATCCCAGTAAATGAATAAAATTCTCCGTCTTTTTCACTTTCTTTTTCAATTTCTTCTATTCCCGTTCTATTTTTCATAAATTCCTTTATTAGTCTCGCCCTCTTTTACTCAACCAGGCAGTCGACCAACTTAATTTTTGGTCACTGGACCTGCGCATGCGCACGTACGCCCAATGAGTTTAACCAAACACCACCATCATCACTACCATTACGACCACTACATATGACCGCGACCTCAATGAAACGTATAAACATCTATAGTACTCCACTTCGGCATGATGGTGTACTAAGTTGTCCTTGAGCTAAGGACAGGGCATTGTGTGCATCTGGAGGTGACCTGCAAAAAATACAGAAGTACTTTAGCAATGTTGTACGTAATCTGTGTGTGTGTCCGCGCGCGCACCCGTGTTTATGTTGAATGTAGGGCAGTATCCGCATGGTGGTCGAATCTTTCTAGATTCCTCTATTTCTTGGACCAAGGTTTCTGCCTCGTCCATGCTTACCCCTTTCCTCTTATCTATCGTCTTGTCTCTGTCTCCTCATTCTTTTCTCTCGGTCCTTAGCCAGCTCTTCCAACCTGCACACGTCCATCCTTTTGATGTGCCCATGCCATCTCGGCAGTTTTATTAATCCTATTTGATCCTATCTCCTATACCCATGTGACCACCTCTCCCCCCCCCCCGCCTCTCCTTATACTGCACACAACCATGAATACTTCTATGGACCTTTTCCACGTTTTCAGGAGCCATATTCAGCGACCACATCTTAAATTCATTTTTAATCATTGACAGATTCCACAACTCTCTCCATCCTACATTTTTGCTGCGCGTCATCATTTCCCATACATGCATGTTTAGTGCAATAGTCATTATCCCTGCATTTGTCAGCATAGCAATACGTCTCGTTTCTCCATCACTTTTCACGTCCGTTCCTGAAACCACCTGCAAACATGGAATATACGCACGAACAGACACACACACACATAAATAAACACTCATATAACTTGGTAGCGTAGTGGTACCGCGTTCGACTGCTAACTCAGCGATCTGAGTACGAGTCCCCGCCCAGGGGAGTAAGTTCGTTATGTGTGTGTGTGAGAGGTCAGCATTACCCATATATCGGGCTAATATAAACTCAAAGCTCTCATCGGGAGTATAATTGCTGTCCATCGTGAGTCCAATACGTGATCCAAGACAATGGTGAATCTCTCACTGTCATACACACCCACAAGACAAATAAGTTTATCCTGATGTTAACCTTCAGTTTGTACGTATGGGATGTGGTATCGGGTGAGCAAAGCCATCCACGAGTATAAAAGTGGAAGTCATTAGTTAATTTAAGTCCGCGTTGCATCGCCTGACCCTGTAATGACGCAAACCGCATGGTCGCAATTGGCTCGCGGGCATTCTTCGCCCGCGGCCGGCCCCAAGCCGCCGCGTCCTGTCGATCTTATCACGTGCCTTGCTTGGCGCCGTCCTGGCTTAGGTTTCGACGAAGTTGGCACGACAGGAAGGGGTCACCCTGCCCCCCTCCTGACGGTGAGCTGGCGTGGAGTAGGCGTAGGGGATGACGCAAGCAAGCGCGTGGTTGTGCAACTGCTGTAACCTCGTCTCGTGGTTTAATGGTGTTAGTTGTGTTCATGAATAGCCCGCGAGTGCTGATGGCATTCAGTCGACTGTTTGTCAGACTACAGAATTGTCACCCACAGTTGTCATTTCTCTAAAGCCGATTGAGCTGCTTTCTTGTTCACTACACGGTAGTGTGTACAAGACATAAAAACCACATTGAGAAAAAAAAATAATGCTACCTGAAAAATGATGACCTGAATCTTCATTACCTCATTCGGCGTCTGTCCATAGCTCCAGCTGGTGACCGTTACTCGCCTAGGCTGTGCGAGCACGGCGTCTGCCTAAACCAAGCGCTCTTCGCGAACTCTACAGTTGACATCGAAGTCTGGTCCCGAAGGCGTCTCCTAGTGGGCTCTTGTACCTTCTGGAGAACTGGGGAGGGGTGAAGGGTTGGAAGATAAGGTGGCGCAGCAGTTAAGGGAAGTATCCAAAGGGGCGGGCGAGAGCTCTCGTAGATTCGCATTGTACTTGCTTCAAAGGCACCCTCTCGTCCGTTTGGGGGCTTCATTCAACTTGAATACCCTCATCAGGAATTCGCTAGGAAGTGCTGGGGCAGTTGCACATCATGGTCTTAGATATTTCCTTCTTTATCTTTCTGTTACATGTCTTCAGTTGTCAGACTCACGGTCGGTACTAGTGCTGTCCATCTAAATTAGTGCACTGTTAGTTCAGATGTAAATAATGTTATCCTTTCTGTACACTTGCAGTGCAACTACGGGTATGTTATGTAATGTAGGAGCGCATTCAGTTATGCTATGTTGTATACACGTAGAAATTGTGTGTGTGCGTGTGTGCACGCGCTCTCACGATGTTCGGTCCCCATGACTTTGCCAAGGTGTGGGTGTGGTGTGGTGGTGGTGGGGTGGGACCATGTCACAAATTAGAAAATAATCGAAGACTTGTGATCTGATTTAATGATTCAAGCCTGGGTCGTTTTAATTATATATATACATACATACATATATAATGTATTTATCTAATTGTAGTATTAAGGAAAGGAGCAACGCCCGTGGGATTCTTTGTGTCTGTGTGATTTCTCATTATGAAATATGTTAAATCGCCCACGCAGGAAGTACACCTTCATTCTAGAATTAGACTCCTAGAGGCATACTCTCAGCTAAATGAAACCCTTAGATGCCATCTAGAATGAAATGGAAATTTTATACTCTTCTCGTGGTTAACCAAAATAATTAAATCCCTTCAGGTTAGGATTCCTTTAGAATCGAATAGTTTTGAATAAGTTAAAAACAGATGAGCATCAGGCGTCATCGGATTGAAGAGGAATGTCGCTCCTGTTATTTTCGTGTGAATCCCGTATCGCGTGGTACTTTTTGTCGCCATGATATTTTTATTCATCTCTGGCTTTCCATACACCTCGATTTATGCTCTGTTTGTATCTGTGGTACGTGATGACGTTATTCCCTTGAATATTGTAGTTTTCTTCCTCCATTCCTTCTCCGAACCGAAACCCACACGGGAGCGAAAAGAGGGAGGGGATGAATTCTGGCTGAAATGCAACTCTCTCTCTCTCTCTCTCTCTCTCTCTCTCTCTCTCTCTCTCTCTCTCTCTCTCTCTCTCTCTCTCTCTCTCTCTCTCTCTCTCTCTCTCTCTCTCTCTCTCTCTCTCTCTCTCTCTCTCTCTTTTCTCTCTCTCTCTCTCTCTCTCTCTCTCTCTCTCTCTCTCTCTCTCTCTCTCTCTCTCTCTCTCTCTCTCTCTCTCTCTCTCTCTCTCTCTCTCTCTCTCTCTCTCTCTCTCTCTCTCTCTCTCTCTCTCTCTCTCTCTCTCTCTCTCTCTCTCTCTCTCTCTCTCTCTCTCTCTCTCTCTCTCTCTCTCTCTCTCTCTCTCTCTCTCTCTCTCTCTCTCTCTCTCGTTCGTTCCCATACTGCAATGTCAGGGCCGAAATCGTCTTATCAATCCATAGAAAATAAACTTTCTGGTCTTAGTGCTGCCAGTTCTCTGTCCAAAGATCAGAGCAGGATTGGAAAGGTTTTCTACAAGGATTGGAAGGGTTTTTCACATGGATTGGGGCATAACTAAAGGCAACAGGATTGGGACATGATTGCAGAATGTTGCAACTTGATTGGAGTAGGATATGAGGGATGTTCCACAAATTATGGAGGGTTTTACAAGACCAGGAGAGGTCTTTACAAGGATTTGAACATAATTGGAGGGGGCCTTCTACAAGGATTGGACCATCATAGAAGTAGTCTTCTCCAAGGGTTGGAGAGGTCCTTCAAATGAGATTGTAGACAACCTTACCAAAAGTAGTCAACTCTGGTGAGACCTTCCTGGTTTCAAGAGAGTGAAAGAGAGGGAGAGGTTTCTTTGTAACACCCTCCCCTTCTCCATTCGATTGCCTTTAATTGCTACAATGGTGGAGAATAAGGTGAGGGGTATTTTGTTTCACGCACGAGCAAGCCTGAAACCTCTCTCCCTCTCGCTCCCCTCCCCTTCTCTCCTTCTCTCTTTCTTACTCACTCACTCTCCTTCTATTTTATTTTCCATATTCTTCCTCTTCTTCTTCATACTCTTAGTTTTATCTTCCCATCCCCTGCCATACCTGTTAACAATGAGTGTATTCACTGTCTACACTTCTCAGTCCCAGTAGCTATTTTTCTTTTCTGATATCAGTTCTTTACTTTCTTATATCAATAGATAACTGCAATTGTTGATTCTGTGAGATGGAGATCAAAGAAAACCATTTCCCTGATGCCCTAGAGGTGCATATTCAAGTGGTTGACAATCAGTCTGCACTATTGATTAGGAGAAATAATTCAGGTGGGAAATGTATCATCAGCTGAAAGTAGTAGGATTAGGGAAGCAATCTCTGGTTATGACCAAATCTATGTGAAAAGGAGGAAGAAATACAACTGAAGTTTATAGAAATCTTTGGTCTGGTCCAGAGACTGATTGTCAGCTCTGTAGGACTGCATCTTCAGATTGAGGTTAGGTGGTTGATGGGTTTTGAAATGGGCAGCAGGGAGATGATTTTCTATGCTATCCATGTTGCAGGACCACCACAAGCTGGTACCCATTATTGGTCCCATGTAAGAATCATAATGGAAATGGAAAAAGATAATTTTGCTGAAGGCTTTTGACAAGTTGCCACACAGAAGATTGATATGAAAGTTAGAAAATGTTGGGAACTAGAAAGAGTATGTTTGAATGAATAAAGGCTTTCCTAAAGGTTAGATACATGTGAACAGAGGTGAATAAAGAGACTTCAGATCAGAGAACAAGTAGTGTACCACAGGGATCTTTGCTGACACCATTAATGTACTTGATATGCTGAATGGTATAGACAGCTGTGCTGTCTTGTTTCCTGATTATGCCAAAATGATTGAAAAATGAAGTTACTGTAGGACAATCTAGATAAGATTTATGAGTAGGGGATGAATTTTAGTTTAGAAATGTGGAAAATTAGAAATTTGCCAAAACAGACTAGCACATGAAATAATTAGAAAAGCAATGGGAGAAATTTATCCAGGAATATTCATTAGGGATGATCAGTTGAAAAAAAAAACATGATAATGAGAGACATATAAAGTATTAATGAACACGAGTTACATTCCATATGTAACATATATGGATGAGGAAATCATTAAAAAAAAAAAAAAAAAAATCCACCCAGGCTGGAATACAAAGCAGTGTGGACTATGTAACTGTTTTCCTGTACACAACAATTATACATCCTGCATCACAATACTTGAATTATAAAATTTAAAGTTACAGCTATACTACTCATTCTCTTTCCCTCTGAATATTAATAACCACAGAAAATATTATCAAGCCAGTTTACAGCATATGGGGGTCACTCAGCTACAACTACAAAATAAATATAATCAAGACTCGCTGCTCATGACTCTTACATAGGAGTCTTTGTATAAAAAGGATTAATGGAGAGAGGCCCGAGGAAGTGGATAGCTTTAGATACTTGGGGGTGCATGTGTGGGAAAAGGAGGAATGGAGGTGGAGGTAGAATGTAGATTGAGAGAAGCAAGTAAAAATGCCTGGGGGGATTAAAATGTGAAGTGAGAAATAGACATTTGGGAATGGATGCCAAGAGGAAATTGTATGAAGGGGTGATTATGCCAACAGCACTGTATGGGGCAGAAACATGGAACATGAGAGAGGAAGAGTTTAAATGTGTTTGAGATGAAATATCTGAGATGTATGGCAGGAGTTACAAGGCTGGATAGAGTGAGAAACGAGGAGGTGAAGGTGGAAAGGGAGTTGGGAGATAGGGTTGATGAAAGAGTATGGGGATGGTTTGGACACATGGAAAGAATGTGTGAAGAAAGATTAGTAAAAGAAGTGTGGAAGGCAGAGGTGGATGGAGTGAACATGAGGGGGTGACCAAGGATCATATGGATGGATGGGGTAAAAGTGGTGTTGATAAAGAGGGCATCTGTTGAGGAAGGAAGGGAGTAGACAGAAGATAGGGGTGAGTGGAGAATGGTTGTAAATGGATGACACTGATGCATGGAAGGAAGTGGGTGGTTATGTGTGAATGATATTTTGATGCAGCCTGAAGGGATTTCTCCCTTTGTTCTCTTTTTCTGGACGAGGGGACAGAGAAGGGAGAGTCGCTGGTTAAATGATGCAGCCTTTCTGTGGATGTGCAGTGTCTTGCTGCATTGCTTCTGACCCAGGCCAATGGGCAAAATGCAGACATGATCCATCATCCAGGAGGAGCCAAGAAAAGAGGGAGGGGTTGTGAATGGGAGTGGAGTATGTGAGGATGAAATGGGTGGGGGTGGAATTATGCCATTTGACATTGGCTACCTCCCTTGTAATGGGGAAAAATCCCTTGCTATATGTATGTATTATTATTTATTTTCTCCCCATGATTTTAGCATAACTAACAAATTATCATTTGTTACAGGGGAGGACTGGTGTATGCCTGCTTCTACCTGCTAGGGTTAGGCACACTCCTACCATGGAATTTCTTCATCACAGCTGAGTCGGTATGTATATATGGCATTTCTTATACTACTAGAGGAAGAAATTATTTTGTCTTGATCATACAATTGTATGGATTTTTTTGCAAGGAGTTTGGTTTTACATAGCATTTCATGAGTAACTTTTCTTCTTCAATTCTTTGACAATAATCATTTGTTGCTTTGAGTTCAACTGGCTGGAAAATCATGGCCTCACAGCATCTGGGAATGGTCCTTTGGCCCTACCATAGGTCTGTCTGAGAAGAAACCTGGGACTGATATCTGCAATGTATGAGACTATTGCTACCTTATATCACTGGCTGAAAGAAGTAGAAGGAAGGGAGCAATTGCTGGTTGTCATTTCATGTGTTTAAAGGTGGAGGAAATACAGTACAGGTGTTGATTGAGATCTAGGGCCCAGTCTGGTGACCAAGTGTCAGCCCCTCAAGAATGCACCTTCAGATGGAAGTGAGGAAGTTAACAGAGTTTGAAGATGGACAGCAAGGGGTGACTGTCTTTAACATCCCTCTTGCAAAACTTTTGCCAGAACCCATAATTGGTCCCCAGGTGTTTTGATTACAATGGGAAATGGGGTGGGGGTTGTTCTCTCCATAGCTGAATGTAGGCACCTGAATTAGAATTGAATTTAGAATCAAGTCATCATTTCATGTTTTCAAGCTATGTGCATTCAATTGTTATACAGTAATGTCACTCTTCATGCATATTATATCATAAGTCATCATATTGGAAAGTAAAGTGGTGCTCAGTAATTTTACATCATATTTAGATATGATTGAAAACCAAAATACATCATATGCAGCAATCTATTAAAAGAGTAAACAAAACAAAAATTGTTAAGAAAAAAATTAATAGATGGTAGAATGTTTCCTCCTTTCCATTTGGAGGTGCAACCCTGAGTGGTCAGATACTAGGATCAGGATTGCTCTCTCTCTCTCTCTCTCTCTCTCTCTTCACTTCACTTCTTGTCACTCACTTCTTATGATTTCTGCTTCATCTGCAAATGTGTTCATGTAGCTTGTATCTGCGATCATGTCATTTACATGGATAAGGAACATTACAGGAGCTAATAGTGACTTTTATGGGACTCCCACTAATCATTGCTCTCCATACTTATATCTTATATTTTACTACTGCATTAATGTACAGTGAGTCCTCCTTATACAGTACTTCTTTATCCAGTAAATTCACAGTTACGGTATTTGGTGATTACTACCCTCGATTCTATTTACGGTAAGAAAAATTCACAGATACAGTATCTGCTAGATATTTTGAAGAGGAAAGAGCAGGGAGAAGGTACGTCTGCCATATCCTATTATTACATGTTATAATGGGTTCGGTATACGGTAATTTCAATTTGTGGTAAGGTTTTCAGGAATGCGTATGTACCGTATAACAAGGACTTACTGTATACGTAGTATGTACTTAAATAATAGTCAATGTCATAAGAAATTAACACCCCTCAACTCCCCTCTGACATCTAACACCCATCTGACGTCAAGGTTCTTTATTTGATCCCTTATTTCTGTGTCACCGTTATTTCTTTCATTTTAGGGGATCCCTCTCGCTGTCCTTCATCCCAAATTTGTGAGCTTTCAATTGTAAATACAGACCTAAAATGCCTGGTCAATACTTTAGCTATTTCTACATCTTCTATATATTCTTTATTTCCTTCATGCAGTTTCACTATATCATGTTTGTCTTTTAGTTTGTCATTTACATATTTGTAAAATAGTTTAGGTTGGTCTTTGTATTTGTCTATTATATCTTTTTCGTATTTTCTTTTTTCCTCTCTACGTATATCTACATATTCATTTCTCAGTTTGATGTATGTTTGCCATTTGGTCATTTTTTGTCATTTTTCCATCTTTTCCAGGCTTTGTCTCTTCTATCTTTAGCGTCACTACACTTTTTGTTATACCAGCACTTTATGTAAACCCTTTTTTGTTTCTTCTTAGGTACATGTTTATTTGTTCCCTCCTTGTATTTTTCCTTAAATATGTTCCATTTTTCTTCCATCATTGTTTCATCATTTGAAAAAAATTCCCAGTTAGTGCTTTTAATTTTTTTTTTCTGAGTTTTACAAACTCCGTTTTGTTGTACATTAATTTTCCTTCTCTTGTGTTTCCTATTTCTTCTCATATCATTTTGTTCCTTAAGTTCAAAGTATTAGTATGTGGTCACTCTTCCCAATTGGTGTCTTATAATTCACTTGTCCATGACTTCAGGCTCAGAAGTGAATATCAAGTCTAGCCTTGATGGTTCATCATTGTTTCTATATCTAATGTTTTCCTTGACCCATTGAGTCAATGTATAATCAATGGTCAAATCCAGTAGAATGTTGCCCCAGAGTTCCTCTCCACCTTTTATCGTCAGTTCTTCCCAATTTATTTCCTTTGTGTTAAAGTCACCAATAATTACTATGTTTCCTCCATCTATCAGTATCTCAGTTAATTCATTCTTTGTGTCTTCCATTAATTTTGAGTGATCGCTATGAGACCAAGCCTTTGTTTTTGGGGGCACAAATACTACTATAAACTTTCTGCTTTTCATACTGCTATTTTCAACTTTCATTGTGATCATTTCCACATTTTCTTTACCCTCTGTTGTTTTTACCACATTTAAGCCCTTTCTAGTCAATAACATGACTCCTTCCCCCTGTTTATCCATTCTATTCTTCAACCAATGATTGTATAATCCTTGTCCCACCATACTTGATTGTATAGGACCTTTCAATTTTATTTCCACAATTCCCATTATGTCTGGTTTCTCTATTAACAGATAGTCATTTAATTTATTTATTCCAGAAGTCATACCGGCCATGTTTGTGTATGCCACTTTTAATTTTTTCTTTTCTTCTCTTTTTTATGGTGTATGTTTACATTTTTCTGATGTACCTTTTTTTTTTTTTTTTTTTTTTTTTCTTCTTCTTATTATTCTACCTCTCTCTCTCTCTCTCTCTCTCTCTCTCTCTCTCTCTCTCTCTCTCTCTCTTTTTTTTTTGTTATCAACCAGGCTAAAGAAATAGTTTTCCATTCTGATGCATAAATACTTGGAATAGCTTAAGTTAACATAGCTTGGACTGGAACAATACATGACTATAAATCTAAATATAAAAAGTAATAAAGGCCAAGTTGGATATGAATTTGTAGCCAGGTATGATAACTGGAGAGTAAGTATTGCTCCTTTCCTGTATACTACAATGTAGTAAATAACCACATTTTTGTATTTACCAAGTTGTATTATATGGGAAGAGAGCTATGCTCATGGTGACCTGTCTTTTTATCTCTCAGCATCAAGTTTTTTTCTTACTTTATATATATATATATATATATATATATATATATATATATATATTATATATATATATATATATATATATATATATATATATATATATATATATCTTCTGTATTTATGTATTTATTTATTTATTTTTTTCGTGTCCTCTTGTTTTTTCCATTGTCCCATTTCAGTAAGTCATTATCTAAGATTTCCATTCCCTTCATAATTCTATAGATAGTAAGTCTCCTCTTTCCCTTCTTTCGTGTCCTCTTGTTTTTTCCCTTTTTCTTCCCTCTTTGTTTTTTCCCTTTTTCGTGTCCTCTTGTTTTTTCCATTGTCTCATTTCAGTAAGTCATTCTTATCTAAGATTTCCATTCCCTTCATAATTCTATAGATAGTAAGTCTCCTCTTTCCCTTCTTTGTTCCAAAGTTTTGGAAAGAGTTGGTGCCAGCTTTGTTGTTACTCTTTGTATTCTTTCTAACTTCTTTATATTCTTTTTGGTACTGGGTGTCCATAGTGTTGCTGTGTATGTGAGTTTTGGTCATATCAGTGTATTTTTTTTTTTTTTTTTTTTTTTTTCTTTCTTTATCTTTATCATTTATCCGTCCAAATAGGCAAATGCCACTTTTATTGACCTCCATGAATTATAGATTTCTTCGACTATTTTATTTATATACTTATCCGGTGTCATGTGTGCCTATACATTTTATTTTTTTATTTATCCATTATTACAAGCTGGCCAAGCAGGTTAGAGTATCACTACATGCAGCAGTGAGTTGGACCAAGGGCATGGTTTGTTAAATTCCACACTACAAAGTCCTCTGTCCCCTGATAGGGAGAGTTTGTGACATTAAATTGGATCATTATAATTATTTTTATTATTGTTATTATCATTTTTTTTATTAATTTATTTTTATAATTTTTGTTATATGTTAGTATCAGTGAGCAAGCTTGAATTCCTCTCTCCCACAGTATTGGCAGTACAAGTTCCGTAATGTCACTGATGATAAGTGGGATGATGAAGATCACCCAAAGACCGATCTTCAGGTTATATACACACCCTTGCAGTCTGTCCTCTCACAGCTGCCCAATTTCCTGTTCCTATTCATCAACGCACTCTTCAGTCACAAGTATGTAGCAGCATGGTTACATGTAACCCACCTTATATTAATAATAAGTTAATATGTATTGTTTGAATTTTGTGGTCACTCTTGTTACTAGATTGTTATATCCTATATACCTATTTGTATTATACGGGAAGGGAGCTATGCTCGTAGTGACCCATCTTTGTATCTTTCAGCATCAAGTTTGTTCTTAAATTCTTGCATAATATTTGCCTCGTCCAATTTATTCCAGATATCCACCACTCTGTGTGGGAAGCTATTCTTTTTCAGATCTCTTCTATAACTATTCTTTTTGAGTTTCTTTTCATGTCCTCTTGTTTTTCCCTCATCCCACTTTAATAAATCATCTCTGTCTAGGACTTCCATCCCTTTCATAATTCTGTAAATGGTCAGTAGATCCACTCTTTCTCTTCATTGTTCCAGGGTTGGTAATTTCAGTTTGGACAATCTTTGTATGTCAATTTGAGGAGTGTTGGTGCCATCTTTGTTGCTGCTCTTTGAATTCTTTCTAATTTCTTTATATCCTTTTTAGTACTAGGTGTCCATAGTGTTGCAGCATACTCCAATCTTGGTCTTATCAATGTAACTAATATTTTCTTTACCATTTCCTCATCCAAGTAATCAAAGGCCACTTTCATTGATATGCTTGTCTGGTGACATGTCTTTGTGGATAATTACTCCTAAGTCCCATTCCAAACTAACTTTTTTAACTTCCTTTGTACCAATTTTACATTGCCCTGATATTCTATTTTTAATTTTTCCATACTCCAGTATACCTCATTTCTTGATGTTGAAGTTCACTTCCCACTTTTGACTCCATTCTCAGACTTTATCCAGTCTTTCTTAGTGATTCACAATTCTTCCTCTGTACTTACTTTCTTTAGTAGCTTTGCATATCAGAAAGAAGTTCATATAACATTCCACATCTTCATCCATGTCATTTGTTTATATATGGCAAACATAATCAGAGCCAATACCAAACCTTGTGGGACTCCACTTATCATTACTTCCCTGGTCGAGCATTTGTCTCAAAATACTAACCTCATTTTTCTCCCATTCAAGGAATCTTCCACCCATTCCAATAACTTACCATGAATGCCACCTATTGATTCAATTTTTCTTAATAGTTTTTTGTGTGGTACTCTATCTAATGCTTTTTTGTAGATCTAGGAAAGCACAATCTGCCCATCCATCCCTTTCTTGCATTATTTCTATTATTCTCGAGTAGAAGCAAATCAAGTTAGTGGCACATGATCTTCCATGTCTAAATCCAAATTGTGTTGTATTCAGTATATTATTTTTTCCAGATATTTAATATGTCTACTTTTATTAACTTTTTCACATATTTATGCTATTGTGCTTGTAAGGGAGACCAATCCATAGTTAGTTGGAGTTTCCTTGTCCCCTCCTTTATATATTGGTACAATATTTACAATTTTCCAGTCCTGTGGTACCTTTCCTTGTTTGAGTGAGTAATCAATTATCTTATATATTTTGTTCATTAGTTCATCTATGCCTTCTTTTGATATCCAGTTTGCAATTCCATCCAGACTGTATGATTTTCTGATGTCAATGTTTTTATTTGGTCTCTAATTTCCTTCTGTGTCACAGTTATTTCTGTCATTGAGGGGGGGGGGTTTCCTCTGTATTTCCTCCCAATTTTGTGTACTTTCAATTCTGAATACAGATTTAAAATGTTTGTTCATAATTTCAGCCATTTCTACATCTTCTATGTATTCATTCTTTCCTTAGCACAATTTTACTACTTGTTTGTCTTTTAGTTTACCATTCACATACCAGTAAAATAGTTTAGGTTGGTCCTTGCATTTTTTATTATGCCTTTTTCATAGGTTCTCTATTCTTCCCTATGTATTATTACATATTCATTTCTTAATTTGATATATATTTGCCACTTACTTTTTTTTTATCATCTTTTTCCATCTTATCCAAGCTTTGTCTCTTCCATCTTTAGCCTCGCTACATTTTTTGTTGTACCAGCATTTAATATACACCCTTTCTTCTGCTTTGGTATGTATTTTTTTATTTCCTCATTATAAATTTCTTTTAATATGTTCCATTTCTCTTCCATCTTTGTTTCTTCATTTAAGAATTTTCTAGAGTTTCTCAAAATCCGATTTGTTGTACATTAGCCTTCCTTCTCTATGTTCCTCATTTCTTCTCAAATCAATTTGTTCTTTTAGTTTGAACTAGTATGTGGTCATTCTTCCCAATTGGTGTTTTGTATTCCATTTTGTCCACAATTTCAGGCTCTGATGTAAATATTAAATCTAGTCTCGATGGTTCCTCATTGTTTCTGTATCTGGTATTTTTCTTTACCCATTGACTCATTGTGTATTCAGTGGTCATATCCAGTAGTATATTTCACCAAAGGTCTTCTCCACCTTTCACTTACATTTCTTCTCAACATATTTCTTTTTAATTAAAGTCACCCATGATTACTGTTTCCTCCTTCTTTCAGTAAATCAGTTAGTGCATTCTTTATGCCTTCCAACATTTTGCAATGATCACTCTGTCAAAGACTGTTTTAGGGGGGGTACATATATTACTACAAATTTTCCACTTTTCATGGTTTTCAACTTTTATTATAATAAATTCCACATTATTTTTTCCTTCTGTTGTCTTAGTCACATTTAAGCCTTTCTTAGTCAAAAACATGACTCCTTCACCCTGTTTTCCCTTTCTATTTTTCATCCAATGGTTGTGTAGACCTTGTCCCAAAGTGTTTGGCAGTAGTGGACTTCTTAATTTCATCTCCACAATTCCCATTATCTCTGGTTTCTCTACTGCCAAATAGTCCTTTAATTTGTTTAGTCCTGAAATCATGCTATGTTGGTATATGTTAATTTTATTTTTTCCTTTCTACTCTTAGATTATATATATAAACCCTTTTCATAGCCTCAGCTCTAGCACTAAAAAAAAAAAATTCATTCTTTTCAGTTTCTATTCTCGCTCTGTTTTTTTTTTTTTTTTTTCTGCTTCACTTCTAAGTGACTTTTCCTTCTCTTTTTCCTCATTGCTCATTTCTTTTTTTATCCATACATTTTTCTAATTTTCACTAATTGCCAGCTTTGCTGTTTTTGATAGTACTGCTATCATTTGAGACCTTAGTTTGATTTTTAGTGCCTTATATTGTTTTTCTTTACTGCCCCATCCTATGTACCTCTTCAATCTCTTTGTCCTTTTCCTGTCCCTCCTCTTGTATCTCTTTCAGAATTTCTTTTGCAATTTCTTTCTCATTTTTTTCTCTTTGATGTCTATGTACATTATGTTTTTCTTTAATACCATAAACTACAATGCACTTTTTTTATCCACTGTGTCTTTGTTCCAGTTTTC
This sequence comes from Oratosquilla oratoria, assembly GCF_046742065.1. Lineage (NCBI taxonomy): Eukaryota > Metazoa > Arthropoda > Malacostraca > Stomatopoda > Squillidae > Oratosquilla > Oratosquilla oratoria. The sequence continues at coordinate 33,098,073 of NC_134797.1, forward strand.
TTTTCCCTTAATTACTTTAATTACTGTTTCTTTGGCATTTTCTTCCGCTTGTTGCTGTACTATTTCCTTAAAAGTTATCTTTTGATTTTCTTGTTCCACTTTCCATTGATTTTTTTTTATTTCTTGGAGATCAGTGTCCTTAAACGTTTCTCCAACCTTCTCAGTCTCTGTATTTGTTCTTTCACTTTTTTCTCTCTCTCTCTCTCTCTTTCTCTCACTTCAGACCATGTTTAATTCCTTCTTCAGATCATCAAGCTTCTTGTTCGTCTCTTATTTAGCTCTTCATTTCTCTGTACATTGCCCTGTAGGGATTTGCAATCCATTTCGGTTTTTAGTTTCCTCAACAATTTAGGATTATCTACAAAGAAGCTCATGTAACATTCCACATCATCTATGTCATTCACATAAATAGTGAACATTATTGTAGCCAATACAGATCCTTGTGGAACTCCACCAATCACCTCCTTCTAACCTGAATATTTTTCTCAGAGTACTACTCTCATCTTTCTACCATTCAGGAAGTCCTCCATCCAATTTAGTAGGTTGCCTTGTATCCCTCCTATGTTTTCCAATTTGTTTTGATAATGTTTTGTGTGGTACCTTGCCAAAGGCTTTTTGTAACTCCAAGAAAGCACAATCAGCTCATCCATCCCTTTCTTGTATTATATCTATTAGTCTTGAGTAAAAACAGATTAAATTTGTGGTACATGATCTTCCCTGTCTGAACCCAAACTGTCTTTGGTTTATTATATTATTTTCCTCCAGGTGTTTTACCCATCTATTGTTGATAATTTTCTCACAGATTTTGGCTACAGTGCTTGTTAGTGAGACCGGTCTGTAATTAGTTGATTCTTCCTTGTTTCTTCCTTTACATATTGGTACAATGTTGGCATTTTTCCAGTCTTTTGGTATTTTAACTTCTTTAATTGAGCAACTTATTATGTTATGTATTTTGTCCATTAGTTCTTCTTTGCATTCTTTTAATATCCAGTTTGCAATTCCATCTGGGCCATGTGATTTCCTAACATCAAGGTTTGTTAATTGCTCCATTATTTCTTTTTGTGTTATTATTTCATTCATGGGGGGAGATCGCACTTCACTTCCTTCGTCCCAATACTGTACCTTCTCTCTTGTGAAAACCGACTTGAAGTGATTATTCATGATTTCGGCTATTTCTAGATCTAATGTGTATTCTGTATTTCCTTGGTGTAGTTTCACAATTTCCTAGTTTATTTTTAAGTTTATCATTCACTTATCTATAGAATAGTTTGGGTTGCTCTGCATTTTTCTGTAATGTCTTTCTCATAGTTCCTTTTTTCCTCTCTGCACTTTTACATACCCATTTCTACAGTTTATATATATTTGCCATTTTCCAGGTTTTTTATCTTTTCTCCATCTTTTCCAAGCTTTGTCTCTTCTGTCTTTCACCTCACTGCATCTTCTGTTGAGCCAGCATTTAATGTACACCCTCTCTTGTCTCTGTCTTGGTATGCACCTATTCACTCCTTCATTATGGATATCCATCAAGATCTCCCATTTCTCTTCCACTTTTGTCCATTTCATTTAGAATTTTCCCCAATTTGTATTTTGGAAGAATTTCTTTAGTTTCCCAAAGTCCGTTTTGTTGTACATCAATCTTCCTTTTCTGTTTGTTTCATTTTTCTCCGTATATATTTCTTCTTTTAGTTCAGTCTCTATAAGTATATGGTCACTTTTTCCAAATGGTGTCTTGTATTCAGTTTTATCCACAATTTCAGGTTCTGCTGTAAATATTAAATCCAATCTCAACGGTTTTTCATTACTTATGTGGTAAGGTTTCTATGTTGGTATTGTTTTATTGTTTAATGGTCACCTGAAAGTCATATGAGTGTGTTTCTTAGTTCTCTTAGGAGGGATTTTAGTTTTGTAGATTCTTAAAGTGCTTGTTTTGTAATCCAAGTGTGAATGTGTTTTTTGTATGAATGCGATGTGTAGTGCAGGGGAAAGATTGTTGTAGATTTTTGAGTAATATACTTTTTTCAGCTGGTGATACTTATGTCATATGATGAGATGGGTGAGTGGTGTTGAAGATTCTAGCATACAGTTGTGTACCAGTCATTTTCATATGACCTATGAGGAGGATTTTAGGTGCAACTTGTCACTCAGTACTTTATTTTATATGAATTTAAAGTATGTGTATGTTTAGCTGATTGTTGAGACCCATGCTGTGGAAGTGTAGTTGAAGGTGGTTTTTATGAATTGTTTGAAAACAGTAATTATTTTCATTCCGTTGCTTGAAGGTCATATAAGTGTGAAAAGTGAGGGTTCTTTTTCAATGGAAGAGTTTTGCTATTTAATTATACTTTTTTTAATTCATGGTTAATGTTTTCTAAGATGAAGCTTCTAATCTATTATTTATGAGCCATTGCTCTATCTTATGATTCAGTAGATTTCCTTTAGGTGGTGAAAAATATATTATTTCTTAGAGTTTGCCATAGGAGAATCATCTATCAATCTATATATCAAGGCTTTTTCACCCTTATAAGGGAGGTAGTCAAGTCAAAATGCATGTACTTACTCCTGTTTCACTCCTATTTCCATCTATTCCACTCCCATCCACCACCCTGTCTTCCGTTTCATCTTAACTCTTCATGGATGGTAGGCCATCCCAGTATCCCACCCACTGCCATGTTAGAAGCAATGCAACAAGACAATACATCCACAAGGCCACTTCACTTAATCACAACCTCTTTCTCCATCCCCTCATGAAAAAGAGAAGATGAGAAATCCCCTTGGGCTGTGAGAATCAATTGATACAAATTGTTTTGTTTAACTCTTGTACACAGAATTCCTCAGAAGGTACGGCTCATGGGATCATTAATCATCATGATCATTTTCTTCTCGTTGACAACTGCCTTTGTTGAAGTGGATACAGATGACTGGCAAGAAGGCTTTTTCATCTTTACTATGATCATCATTGTTATCATGAACTGTAAGTACACTTATTTTCTTCAGTTTTGTAATGTTTCATTCTTAAGATTTACAAACTTTTACTTCATTTGCACTTGCACTTTCCCATAAAAATTATAATTATTGCCTGGAAACCCTCTATCGTACAGTAACAATGGTCCTTTTGCCTTCTCATATGTTTGTCTGGAAAGAGATACTGGTCTGTGTCTGTTGTCCAAAATGTATTAGTTTCAGTGTCCATGAATGGTAAGAAGAGGGAAGTATTTTTTATTAGGCAATTGCCAACCATTGTAAATGGTGTGGTTAAACCTAAAGGGTTGAACAATCTAGGAAGAAAACTTGATACAACACATTTTGTAACCTTGAGATCACAGGGCATTTCTATCTCATCAAAGAAGATGCGATCTTCATCCAGTCCACTGAAGACCCTACATCTTGGTACATTCAGAACCAATATATTTTACCTCTACCTCTTGATGGCACCATACTAGCTTTCCCCATGACATAAGAAGCCTCTGTAGTACAAGCCTCCTCACAGACAACTCTGGAGAATCTGTTGTCAACATAGAAGTTTTCCTGTAACTCCTGCACAACTCTGCTACTAGGAAAAGTCTTCAAATAATACTGAATTAGTGTATTCAGTAAGAAGGGGTTGTTTCTATTTCCAAATGGGATTTTGATCACTCTTATGATACTGAATTTGTCTCGTTACTATATAAAAAAAAAAGGCTGTACATCCTGATCTTCCTTCCTAACCTTGACTTGAAGAAAAATCCTGGTGATGTCTGCCACCAATATTATCTTTGATTGCAATTCAGTTGGTGTCTTGAGATTTGCTAACTGCAAACCCACAGTCTCACAGCAACTGGCAGAAGTTCCCTGGGCCTTCCCATAGATCTCTGAGAAGAGACCTTGAAATGATTTTATTAGTGCGGAACTGTTTCTATATCCCCAACTGAAAATAGGAGGGGAGCCATTGCTTATCTGTGTTTAAAGGTTGAAAAAGAGATCTTGAGTTCAGTCCAAAAAACAATTGTCACCTTCCCAGGTCTTCACCTCTAAATGGAAATATGAAGTTAATGGGGTTTGAAGATGGGCAGCAGGGAGATTACTTTCAGATGTCCTCACAGGACAGCCTCATGCAAGTATCTATTGTTGGTCCCCAGACCTGGTTAATATAACACAGACAAGTCCAGTATTTCTTTTCAGAGAGATGTATGAGAAGACTTTAAGTCCATCATTTACTCCTGTTATGCTGTGGCTTTCCATTAGGAAACTTAAAAGCTACTTTAAGACTTAAGAATATTTTGCAGTAACTCTTAACAGTGGAGGGAAGCCTAGTAAGAAATTAATTATTGAAGTAAAAGGCATAGGCACTTGATAAGGATGTAGTAGACTATGAAAATGCAGGGAAACTATGTTCTAATGTCTCTTCCTACAGGTTCTGGAGCAGTTTTCCAAGGTGGCTTGTTTGGAGTGGTGGGCATGTTTCCTGAGCGGTACATGACAGCAGTAGTATCTGGCCAGGCCCTTGGTGGTGTATTTGCCTCAGTAGCAAGAGTAATTTCACTAGCAGCTGGAGCAAATGATGTCACTTCAGCTTTAATATACTTCTGTATTGCAGTTGGAGTTATGGTTCTCACACTTGTTGGATACCTTTGGGTCTTACAGACAGTAAGTTATGAAAGATTTGTTCACAGGTTGTTAGTCTTACTAATGTACTTCTTTAGCATTTGTATAGATATTATATTTTTCAGATCTTGTTAAAAAAAATTGCATCCTTCATATATGTATATATACACACACGTCAGTCGAAGTGACAGCAAAGTTTGGAACTCCAGGAAAAATTCAAGTTTCATCGATCTCAACAAAGAGAGTACCTTTGTTGTATTAGTAGGGAAGGGGAAAGCTTGTGGTGTAGTGGGAAGGTGAAGAAAAGGAGAAAGAAAGGGAGTACCCAGGAAAATGGAAGGAAATGAGGAAGGGGATGAATGGGCCCCGGATGTTAGAAGGGGTGTAAACAAAAGGAGTGCAGAACACATAGACAAGGGAGAACAAGGAAGCAGAAGTGTCAAAGGCAGAAATATAAATAATAGCAGCTCAATGGAAAGAGAAGATAACTGCTTTTATGGATTTAATGAGGGAGGAGGTGACTAGTAAATCTAGAGGAGAAACTAAAAAAAAATTAGTGAAGCATTGGAGGTTAGGTTTAACCAATTAACACTAGTTACCCAAAGAGTTGATAAACTGGAAGAACTAAAGAAGGGGAATCAAAACCTAACTAAAGAAATAGAATTAAAAAGACAGATAAAGGAAAGTAAAAGATGAGAATGAGGAATTAAAGAAGAAGAATAAAAAGTCCATAGCAAAAGAAGCACAGGGTTGGAGAAAAGTCCAAGAGAACAACAAAATTGTATTTAGAAATATAGTGACACAACAAATGAAAGAACAAACTAAGGACACAGTTATTAAAGTGATGAGAGAGGAGAATATAGTAAGAGACTTAGCGGACAAAAAGAAATGTATAATAATATAAGGGATGGAAGAGAAGCATAATCCAAATAGGACCAGAAGAATAAAAGAGAAGGAAAAGGTAAACAAGATATTAGAAGTAGTTCAAGAGGATGGACAAGAAACTGTGAAAGAAATTGAAGAAATATATAGAATAGGGAAATGCAATACTGATAAGACCAGACCCATTAAAAGATCAAATTGACTAGAAGCTAAGGGGAAAAAAAAAAAACGAGAAAAGAACAGAGTCAGAAAAAGAAATTCTATTGGAGAGTAGTGGATATGAAAGTGAAGAAATGGTTCACAGCAGAGAAAAACCGAAAGGTAACAGAAAACACGATGGACGTAGTAGGAAATTAAAAGTCTTACACAAACATAGATGGCTTAACAACAGGCTTGAACAAACTGAATGATTACCTGAAGGAAAAAGAACTGGACATAATGGGAATTGTAGAGACAAAATTGAAAGGTCCACTACTGCCCAGCAGTGTAGGACATGGTGCATATAATTATTGGATTAGAAACAGGTAAAACAAGGGAGTGGAGTTATGTTCCTGACTAAGAAGGATATAAAAGTGAGGAATGTCACATATGGAAAGAATAGAGATGATTACGATGGAAGTGGAGGACAGGGATGGGAAGAGCAGGAAGTTTGTAGTAAATTATGTGCCTCCTAAAACGGCTTTGTGGGAAGAGAGAGAACACAAAAATATGTTAGAAGACACAAGGATAACACTAAATAAGATAATGGAAGATGGAGAAAGAATAGTTATAATGGGTGACTTTAATTGTAAAGAAATCTGCTGGGAAGAGATGACAGTGAAGGGTGGAGACGACCTATGGGGAAATGTACTACTTGATATTATTATAGAACATACAATGACACAATAGATACAAGAGAATACTACCGTATTTTTCGGACCATAAGGCGCACCCGTAAATTGCTATTCCCCGTCCTTACATAAGGCGCACCTGGTCTCGTCATCGGATAATCATGCATATGTGAGTGCTTTCAGAACTGAACATTTTCGTTGTTGAATGAGAAAAATCGGTTGGGATTTAGCAAAATTACAAAAATAAATGATATATATATATATATATATATATTTTTTTTTTGGTCAGTGAAATCAGACCACTTCCATGGGTGGTCTGCTCTGCCAATACCCCTAAAAAACAACATAAACGTGTTATGGGAATTGTGGGGAATTAAACCAACATTAGCAGTTTTATTCCCGGAATTCTCTATTCACTCAAAAACACAGGATTACAAATGAAGGTAAATTTTAAGTTTCGACCATGGGCGCAATATAGTAATAGAAAATTAATTATTAATTTTTTAAATTATAATATATCAACGTAATATGCAATTTTGTGAACGGAAATAAAAAACAAAAAAGGTGCTTAAACAGATTTCGTAAGTAAAGAAGTCGTGTCGGACGAATGGTATGCCATGTTTGTTATGATATATGCCGACGTCGAAGAAATGAAAGGATGAATTCGTCTAACCTAACCTAACCTGTGTTTAATAAATCATTACCTGCAAATTAAATGTCATCCGGATTGTCCTCGTTGTCGTCGTCGTGAGAGACGTTGGCGGGCTTTTCAACCACTCTCTCACCTTGCGGGGTATACAAGTTCTTGCAGCTTGAAGGAATGCATGTATCTCCTCTCTATAACATTCCTTCAAGAAAATTTACCCAGCGAGGTACTGTCGGAAGTACCGAGACAAGATGGCATCCCGATCCTATGCTACCGACTTCGTTCATTAGCATATTTGCTTGTAGTAAGGCATTTTTCATTTTCATTTCCGCCCACAAAATTGCATATTACGTTGATACATTTTAATTTACAAAATAATTATTTTTTTATTGCTATATTGCGTCCATGGTCGAAACTAAAAGAATACCCAAATGACTACAATCTGAGTGGAGAGTCATAGCCATGATAGCGTGAATGAATGCGGTGGCATGGACTCGAAAACTGTCAAAGTTTTCGCAATTTTCTTGTCAAGATACATGCATCTTGGTTATAACTTCGTTGTAATTTTTGCTAGGACTATGCACTGTTGCCGTTGGCAGGCTAGCTACAAAACATGTCAAGATAGTACGTCACTGTCCGAGACATTTTTTTGCACTGAAGCCACACATAAGGCGCACCACCCGATTTTGGCCGATTTTAAGGATTTTGCCCGCGCCTTATAGTCCGAAAAATACGGTAGGTATAGAAATGAGAAAGAACCATCGAGACTGGACCTAATAATTACATCAGAACCCGAAATAGTGGACAAGATTGAATATAAGATGCCAATAAGTAAAAGTAACCACATATTGGTTGAACTGGAACTAAATGAGGAAAAATATATGTGAAAAAAAACGAACAATATAGAAAGGGAAGATTGATGTATGGAAAAACAAATTTTGGTAAAATAAGAGAATTCTTTCAAAAAGCAGACTGGGAAAGGATACACAAGGAGGAAACACCAGTAGAAGAGAAATGGAATATTTTGACAAAAATTTATAAAGAAGTAGTGGAAAAGTATGTTTCAAGACAAAAACAAGAAAAAGTATATGTAAAGTGTTGGTACAACAAAAGGTGTAGGGAGTTAAAGACAAAAGGGATGATGATAATGATATGGTTTAACATCACACACTCCCTCCTATCAGGAAGCTAGGACGGTGGTCCTCAAAGAGGGCTTTGTAACGTGGAATTTAATGAACCATGCCCTTGGTTCAACTTCGCTGGTGGCAGGATTCGAACCGCCCTCACCTCGACCTTCACCGCAAGTAATGACGCCCTAACCTGCTCAGCTAACGAGGGATAAAGCTTGGATAAAATGGAAAAAAGACAAAAGACCTGAAAAATGGAAAATATATACTAGTTATAGAAATGAATATGTACAAGTGTGTAGAGCAGAAAAGAGAAAATATGAAAAAGATGCTATAGAAAAATGTAAAGATCAACCAAAACTATTTTACAGATTTGTAAACAACAAACTGAAAAACAAACAAGAATTAGAGAAACTACGACAAGGAGTTGAATACACAGAGGAAATAGAAATGGCAGAAATTATGAACAAGCATTTAAATCAGTGTATACGAGGGAGAACATACAACCTGGAGATATCGAGTGTGAGGAGAAAGTTTCTCCTATGAAAGAGATAGAAGTAACAAGGAATGAAATAATGAATCACTTGAGTAATGTCGATGTCAGAAAATCGCATGGACCAGATGAAATGGCAAACTGGATTTTGAGAGAATGCAGGAATGAACTAACAGACAAAATACATAGTCTAATAAGTAGTTCAATGAAAGAAGGAAAAGTTCCAGAAGATTGGAAAAGAGCAAATATAGTACCAATAAAGGGGGAAACAAGGAAGACCCTACTAACTATAGACCGGTCTCTCTTACAAGTACGATAGCTAAAATTTGTGAAGGAATCATCAAAATTAGATGGGTAAGGAATTTGGAAAAAAACAACGTACTAAATCCAAGGCAATTTGGATTTAGACAAGGACGATCATGTGTCTCAAAAGAATAGTGGGATCATATAAATTGGGAGAGAAAGAAATTAAAAAAGTAGAAAATGAGAAGGACCTGGGAGTCATTATTATGGATAATATGTCACCTGAGAAACGTATAAACAAAATTTTTGGAGAAACTTATAATTTAATAAGAACAATCAAAGTGGCATTTACATACCTGGATGAAGAAATGGTGAAGAAAATACTAGTCACTTTGATAAAACCAAGATTGAGTATGCAGTGACAACGTAGTCACCAAGTACAAAAAATGTACAACAAAACTTGAAAGAATACAAAGAGCAATTACAAAATTGGCACCAACACTCTCAGAATTATCATATGAAGAGAGACTAGCCAAAATTGAGCTACAGACATTAGAGCAAAGAAGAGAGAGAGGAGACTTGATAACTATTTATAGAATCATGAAAGGCATAGAAACTATTGATAGAGAGGGTCCAATACAATGGGATAGTAGAGATACAAGAGGACACGGAAAGAAAATCAAGAAAAATTGTTTTAGAAGAGACCTAAAAAAGAACAGCTTTCCTCACAGGGTAAAAAACGTTTGGAACAAGTTAGATGAGAATGTGGGGTGTGCAAAAACGATACATGAATTTAAAAAGTCTAGATAAAATGAGATATGAAGACAGGACACCAGAAGCATAGCTCCCCTTCCCATAAAATACAACTAGGTAAATACACATACACTGGGAGAAAAATGAGGGTAGTAATCAGAGATAAATACTCAGAATGGGAAGAAATGATAAGTGGTGTCCCGCAAGGGTCAGTGCTGGCTCCAATCATGTTTTCCTTATATATAAACAACATGGATGAAGGAGTAGAGTGTTATATGAATCTCTTCGCAGATGACGCAAAAATACTAAAGAAAGTAAGAACAGAGGAGGATTGTGAATCATTACAATTAGACCTGGACAAAATCTGGAAATGGACTCAAAAGTGGGAAGTGAACTTCAATATCAAGAAATGTAGTATAATGGAGTTTGGAAAAAGTAAAAACAGAATATTGAAAAATTATAAAATTGGTGAAGAAAAAGTCCAAAAAGTGAATTCGGAAAGAGACCTTGGAGTAATAATTAGCAAAGACATGACACTGGACAAACATATCAACAAAATAGTCAAAGGTCAGTGAAAGTGGCATTTGACTATTTGGATGAAGAAGTGGTTAAAAAATATTAGTTACATTAATAAAACCAAAACTGGAATATGCAGAAACACTATGGAGACCCAGTACTAAAAAGAATATAAAGAAATTAGAAAGAATACAGAGAGCAATGACAAAGTTGGCACCAGCTCTTTCCAAATTAACATACGAACAAAGATTATCCAAATTGGAATTACCAACACTGGAACAGAGAAGAGAAAGAGGAGATCTACTGATTATCTACAGAATCATGAAAGGAATGGAAATTCTTGGTAGGAATGATCTACTAAAATGGGACAATGGAAAAACAAGAGGACATGAAAAGAAACTCAAAAAGGATAACTATAGAAGAGATCTGAAAAAGAATAGCTTCCCACACAGAGTGCTGGATACCTGGAATAATTTAGATAAAGAAACAGTGTGTGCAAACACTATTCAAGATTTTAAGAAAAAACTTGATGCTGAAAGATACAAAGATGGGTCACCAAGAGCATAGCTCCCTTCCTGTATAATACAACTAGGTAAATATATACATATATATATATATATATATATATATATATATGTATATATATATATATATGTCTTCCCTCTTATGTTTCTTACTCGCTTTTGGTATTTTGTTAGTGATCTTTCTGTGACTTTATAGATGTGTTTTGATTAATGATGTTTTATTTCTTTTGTGTAATCTGGCCATTTTACTGAGTAGTTTATTTCTTCATGTTATGTGATCATTGGGGATCACATGAAATGTCAGAGGAAGTTGCTTGTTGGTTATATTGATGAGGTTCTTTATTACCATAGGTATTCCAATATTTTATGCATCTGTATAGGAAATGATTTCTTCACATCCTTCAGACATAAATCTTTTTTGTACATACATATACCAAAGGCTTTTTTTCCCCTTATGAGGGAGGTAGCCAAAAAAAAACAAAGGCATATAAACCACTTCCACCTTTTCCATCCCTAACATACTCCGCTCCCCTCCACCCTCTTCCCTCCCTCTTATCTTGGCACCTCCTGGATAGTTTTCAATATGTACTTGTGGCATTGTAAAGACTTCCCATCCCCAATCAAGAAATCTGTCAATATAGTCCACCCCCTTTAGCAATCTGAACACAGTAATCAGATCACCTCTTTCACTTCAACCTTTTCAACATTGGCAGATACTTTTAGTCTCTTCTCATATGGTTTATCTTCCAGGTATCAATCAGCTTGGTTGTTCCTCTTTGTTTTCTTTATCTCAGTGTGGGGATGACACCACTGATGAATATTCCAGTCTTGGATGAATTAGGATTTCTATAAGATTTTTCATCATTTCATCATCCAGATGTTAGCATAGCTTGCACCTTCCATCAAGTCATTTATGTAGATAAGATACTTTATATGTGTCAACACCTAATTTTGTGGGACTCCACTGGTCACTATTATCTTGACATCCTTTATTACTGTCCTCATGTACTTGCCCTTCAGAAAACTTTTCACCCATTCCAATATGCTCCAGTATTCACAGATGTCAGTTGATGGGTACTTTCTGAAAGGCTTTCTCTAGATCAAGATACTTATAGTCCACTCAGTCCTCTCTCATGCAACACATTTATCTTTTTTGGTTCATCACAAATAACTTTCCAGATTTGAAGCCAAACTGATTGGCTGTCAAAATGTTCGTCTTTTCAAGATTTGATCCACTGATCTGTATAATCCTTTTGCATAATTTACCTATTTTGCTGATACCAAGGCAATAGATTGATTTATGAGTGTTTTATTGCCTTCAAATTAGGATAGGGATTAGTTTTGTTGCTTATGTATTTTATATGGTATACAGATTGATTTATGAGTGTTTTATTGCCTTGAAATTAGGATAGGTATGAGTTTTGTTGCTTCAGTATTTTGTAGGGTATACTGTATTGTGCAAATGCTTTTTCTTGAAAATATGCATGTTTTGGACTTCAGCATAAATTAGTTAATACATAAGATCCCATAAAGTCTTCAGAAATTTTAGTGTAGAATTAATAGTTTGTATAATAGTGTTTTTTGTACAACCCCTATAAAACACATAAGACTGGCTAGGCAATACAGCAGATGACTAATTCTTTGTGTAATTACAGCAATTTTATCGACACTACACTAATTGTCAAGCTGAAGACAAAGCCATTACCCCAGCAGGGGGTACAGCTCAGCTTTTGAGAGATCATGCAAGAATCTTTAAGAAGATTTGGCCCCTGGGTGTTTCTGTGGCATTCATCTTCACTGTTACACTCTCATCATTCCCTGCTCTTTGTGTCAAGATTTCCTCCACTTCAGAAAATTATGAGTGGAAATGTAAGTATATGTGTATATATTTTATTTTCTTCCCAAGACATTGTATAATTCTCACAACTTATATTCCATTACACACAAGACAAGATGGCTAGCCATGGGAGAACAACATCCTCACTCATTTCAATCCCCGTCTGGGGTATTGGCTGCTTGTTATTGTGGCAAAGTAGCATGCAGTCGATACTTTAGGGTCTATATGGGGCGCCCCTACGGACCAGAGCCACACATCATTTTGTCTATGATAGAAGAAATTCTGTTCATAGAGAAATGATGACACTTTTATACTACGACTGTCCCTCCGTTATGCTGTCCCCCAACCCCTTGTTGCTGTCCTGTACCATTTCTCTGAGTATTCTCTTTCTGATTGGGGGAATTCCCTGTGGTGGGGGAAAAGAATACTGCCACCAAGTTTTCCCACTTGGATCGTAAGAGGCGAGAAGAAAGGGACGGGGAGAGGGACTAGGCATCCTTCTCCCTGTAGCCCCAAGGGGCAATTTCCTAAATCAAAAAGAAAAGGCATAAGGGGTGCTGGCGGGCCTCGGGCCAGCACCCTAAGGTTTGGGTCTTTTAATGTGCGTGGATGTGGTACAGATGAGAGTAAAAGGGAAGAGATAGGTAGTATGTTTGTGAGAAGAAAGTTGGATGTGTTGGCTTTGAGTGAAACTAAGTTGAAAGGGAAGGGTGAGTGTATGTTTGGGAGTGTAAGTGGGAGGTTATCAGGAGTGAAGAGAGGGCGAGGGAGGGAAGGGGTGGCTATTCTAGTAAGTGAGGAGATAGGTAAAGGGATAGTGGAGTGGAAGGAGGTTTCCTCAAGGATAATGTGGATGAAGGTGAAACTGGGAAAGGAGATGTGGGTCTTTGTAAGTGCATATGGGCCGGGCAGTGAGAAGAGCATGGAAGAAAGGGAGGCCTTTTGGATAGATATAAATGAGTGCATAGAGGGTTTAGGAAGAAATGTCAATGTAATAGTACTGGGAGACCTTAATGCTAGAGTGGGAAATGGTCCAATCGATGGAGTGGTTGGGAAGTGTGGAGTTCCAGGAAAGAATCGTAGTGGAGAGTTGATGGTGGAAATGTGTCTAGAAAGAGAGTTGATGATAGCAAATACAGTGTTTCGGAAGAAAGTCAAGCATAAGTACACATGGGAGAGGGTGGTGGAGGGAAGGGTGGTAGATAGAGCGCTAATGGATTATGTAGTGGTAAATAGGATTATGATAGGAAGAGTTAAGGATGTACATGTGCTAAGGGGAGAGGGTGGGGGAATATCAGATCATTTTTTGGTGGAAGGTAAGTTGAGAGTGGAGGATAGATGGAGAAGGAGGAAAGGGACAAAAGGTAGGGAGGTTCTTAGAGTGAACTCCCTGAATGAAAAGGAAAAGGAGAAGGAGTACGAAAAGAAGCTGAAGGAGGAGTGGGAGGGAGTAAAGGATAGAGCAGAGATGGGTGTGGAGGAGGAATGGGGATGGTTCAAGGAGGGAGTCTTAAAGTGTGCAAGGATGGTGTGTGGAACAAGAAGGACAGGGGGAAATAGAAGAAAGGGTAGTGAATGGTGGGATGAGGAAACAAAGAAGGTTGTAGAAGAGAAGAAGCGAGCATTCACAGATTGGTTACAAAAGAGGACAGGGGAGTCATATGAGACGTACAAAGAAAAGAAAAGAGAAGTAAAGCAAAAGGTAAAGGAGGCAAAGAGGAGAGCAGATGTGAAATGGGGTAGGAGTATGACAGAAAATTTTGAAAGTAATAAAAAGATGTTTTGGAAAGAAATTAAGAGAGGAAGAGGAGGCGAATCAAGTAGGGAAGAAAAGATAAAAGGTACAGATGGAGAGTTGATAATGGAAGAGATGGCAGTGAGGGGAAGATGGGCAGAATATTTTAGGGAGTTGCTGAATGTGAAGGAGGATAGGGAAGGAAAGATAGCTGCAGTGGGAAATACGAAGAAAATGAGAGTGATGAGTGAGGAGAATGGAGGAGAAATAAGGAAGGATGAGGTGAAGGCAGTTGTAAAGATGATGAAAGCAGGTAAGGCACCTGGTCTGGATGGATGTCATGCAGAATGTCTGAAAAAGGGAGGCTCAGTCATGGTGGACTGGTTGGTGAGATTATTTAATGTTTGCTGGAGAGAGGGTAGAGTACCGGAGGACTGGAGTAGTGCCTGTATAGTTCCTCTTTACAAGGGAAAAGGGGACAAGTGTGAATGTAGTAATTTCAGAGGGATTAGCCTGTTGAGTGTAGTAGGGAAGGCTTATGGGAGAATCTTAATTGAGAGGATTAGGAGAGGAACAGAAGGAGTAATTGGTGAGGAACAGTGTGGATTTAGGACGGGTAGAGGTTGTGTAGATCAGATCTTTGTGGTAAGACAGATATGTGAGAAAGCTATAGGAAAGGGGAAGGATGTTTTTTGGGCTTTTATGGATCTGGAAAAGGCTTATGATAGGGTAGACAGAAAGGCACTGTGGGAGGTTATGCAGATTTATGGGATAGGAGGAAAGCTTTTGGGAGCTGTCAAGAGTTTTTATGTGAGTAGTAGAGCATGTGTTAGGATTGGAAATGGAGAGAGTGAGTGGTTTGAAGTAAAGGTGGGACTTCGTCAAGGATGCGTTATGTCGCCCTGGCTGTTCAACTTATACATGGATGGGGTGGTGCGAGAGGTGAATGCTAGGGTAGTGAGTCAGGGATTGGAGATGGTTAAAGAAAATGGAGAAAAGTGGGAGGTGAGCCAGCTGTTGTTTGCGGACGACACTGCGCTTGTGGCAGGGTCAGAGGAGGGATTGAGGAAGCTGGTGGCAGAGTTTGGGAGAGTATGTGATAGAAGAAAGCTAAAGATAAATGTGGGTAAAAGTAAGGTGATGAGATGTACAAGGGGTGAAAGTGGCAGTAGACTGGAAGTGAACATTAAGGGAGAGCGACTGGAGGAAGTGGGTAGTTTTAGATACTTGGGTGCAAGTGTAGCAGGAAAAGGTGGAGTGAAGGTGGAGGTAGAATGTAGATTGAGAGAAGCGAGTAAATGCCTTGGTGGTTTAAAGAGTGTAATGAGAAATAGACATTTGGGAATGGATGCGAAGAGGAGACTGTATGAAGGAGTGATTGTGCCAACAGCACTGTATGGGGCAGAAACGTGGAACATAAGAGAAGAAGAGAGAAGGAGTTTGAATGTGTTTGAGATGAGGTGTCTGAGAAGTATGGTGGGGGTTACTAGGCTAGATAGAGTGAGAAATGAGGAGGTGAGGAGGAGAACAGGGGTGAAAAAGGATTTGGGAGAGAGGGTTGATGAAAGAATATTAGGATGGTTTGGACACATCGAAAGAATGAGTGAAGAAAGACTAGTAAAAGAGGTATGGAAGGCAGATGTGGAGGGAGTGAACATGAGGGGACGTCCTAGGATGAGGTGGATGGATGGGGTGAAGGGGGCTTTGGGGAAGAGGGGAATGTCTGTTGAGGAAGGAAGGGAGAGGACGGAAGACAGAGGTGAGTGGAGAATGGTTGTATATGGATGATGTTGTGACTGCATGAGGAGAAATGGGCGGGGGGGTGGGGGGTGGGGTAGTATGTGTGAGTAAATTTTGACGCAGCCCGAAGAGATTTCTCCCCGTCCTCTCCTTATATGCAAAGGGGGACGGAAAGGGGGGGTCGCCGATTAAATGAAGCGGCCTTGCTGTGGATGTACTGTGTCCTGCGACACTGCTTCTGACCCAGGGCGGTGGGCAGGGTGCAGGGATGACCCGTCATCCAGGAGGTGCTCAGATGAGAGGAAGGGTGGGAGGGGTGTGGAGTGTATTTAGGGATGAAATGGGTGGGAGTGTTTTTATGCCTTTCCCTTTTTGGCTACCTCCCTTGGAAGGGGGAAAAAGCCTTGGTATATGTATGTAATAATAGTTGTTCCCTTGAATTTCTCCATCACTCAGGGCTTCCTCCCCCATATAAGAAAGGTAGCCAGCCATGGTACACACCAACTCCCACCTATTCTACTCCCATCCACCACTCCTGTTTCTCTCTCATCTTAGCTCCTTGTGGATGAAGGGTCATCCCTGGCTCCTGCCCACTGCACAGGTTAGAGGTAATGTGGCAAGACAACTTAATGGAAACCCACAGCCCTACATTGACTGGCAGTAGCCCATGGACCCTTCCACAGATCCCTCTAAGAAGATGATGATTTTTTTTTTTTTTCCCTCTCTCTCTCTCTCTCTCTCTCTCTCCATATGCCCAAAACATTCAATTTTTCTGTGATGAACCCCCATCAGTCAGCTGTCTTTCCACCCCTGCTCTTGGTCTCACTTCTAACTCACTCCATCCCTGTAACCTCCACCACATATTAAACACTTCTGGTATGTATTCTTAAGTGTATAAGTGAAAGGGTCTCCATATAATTAAGCAGTGGGGGTAAACCAGCTTTGGCTGTCTGGAGGTGCAGTGCCTCACTGCCTTACTTCAGACATGGGGACGGGACAGTGACCATATATTCACAAAGAGCTAAGATAAAAGGGGACAACAGATTGATGTTGGATAGGGGAAGGGTGGTACCTTGGCTGGCCACCCCTCTAAAGGAGAAACTGCATTTTGGCATATGAATATATACATATTTATTACACTGAACATTCAATAAAAAACAAATTGGAAAACTAAAACATGGCAAATAGGCGGGTAGATGTATACTAATATTTACATACATGAAGTTGTATGTGCTATCATGTGACCTTTAACCTAGTACTGCTGCAGGCTAAGGTTGACTGTGGCCAGCACCATTTATTACAACACTATTTACCATTTCTACTTTTACAGCTAAATACTTTCAACCTGTTGCAACTTTCCTACTCTTCAACATTGGAGATTACCTTGGCCGACAGTGTGCTGGATGGATCATGTGGGTAAGTAACATATAGCAGTGGGTAATGTTCCTGCCTTGGAATGCGGAAGGCTTGGGTTTGAACCCCAGTTAGTGCAAAAGTATTTTCATGGCTTTCAAACCCCTGTCCACAATGGCAGACACCAGAGATGCAGTAGATCAGTGTCATATATATATATATATATTCTAGCACTTAATAAGTATGATTGAGCTTATTAAACTGACTTCATTCACAATCACAGCCATTCCAATATATTAAAGAAAATTTACATGAACTTCTCACCATACATACAACCTTACCAAGCATTATGGTGAGGTACAGAGGTACATTGTCTCTCGTGGGGCCTCAGTGGAGATCCATCTCAGCCACATCAATAATGAATTAAATAACTTCAAGCATTCAAGTAAACGGGGGTTGCTTGCGAAGCTGCTGTGCAATAAAGAGAGTACATTCATATATATGATAATTGTTATGTAGGACTATCTCTTGCAGGATCCCTTCATTGCTCTCCACACTTTAGCTTTATATGGAGAAAGTCGGATAATTTATTTTGTATACAGAAATGTCTCAGTTTATTTGCTTCTCTTTTTAATCCATTTTGAGTAGCTTCCTACATGGAGTAGATGTTTGTAAGAATTGTTTTATTAATCAACTATCATGAAGCACTAACTTTATTAATTTTTTTCTTTTCTTTTATTGACAGCCACGTCGAGGGTCAAAGATACTATATGTACTGGTTGCCGTAAGGGTTATATTCATTCCATTATTCCTGCTCTGCAACCATGATTCCAAGTCTCTGTTACCAATCGTGTTTGCTCACGATGCTTTCTACATTGTCATCATGCTGTGTTTCTCCCTTTCCAATGGCTTTGTCTCCGCCCTCTGCATGATGTATGCCCCCAAGTAAGTCTGACAACTCATTAGATATTCATTAAAATGCTTAGTGTCAGAAGTTGGTAAGTACCAGAAATCTGATATTGCGTTCTGACTTTCTTGTACAAGTGTTGATGATTTTGGAAGTAATTAAATTGGAATGACTCCGTTTCTGTAGAAATTTATTGTTAGTAAATGATGCAAAAAAGGTAATAATGCTAATTATAGTGGGTTTAAGAGAGCAAAAGGCTGTGTGTATTTATGGTAAGACATGTGTGTGAGAAATATTTAATGAAAGGTTAGGATATTTTAGGTATTCATGAACTCAGAATTTACGTGGCCATAGAAGCGAAGCAGCCCTGCTGTGGATGTGCTATGTCTTGCTGCATTGCTTCCAACCCGGGCAGGAGACAGGGATAACCCTTCATCCATGAGGAGCTAAGATAAGAGGGAAACGAGGGTGGTGGATGGGAGTGGGTGTGTGCCTTTGACTTGGCTACCTCCTTATTAAGGGGAGAGAAGCCCTTGGTATGTAGATAGATATAGATAGAATTAACATATGACATTGTTGACAGAGAAGCAATGTGGAGTGCTTTACAGAAGTATGGATTAGCAGGAATATTGAAAGCAGTCAAAAGTTTTTACTTAAGGAGGTTCATACATAAAAAATTTGGACAATGGGATTAATAGTGATATTAGTAAGTTTGAGGATGACACTAAAATAGGACATCTAATTAGGTCAGGAGAAGACACCAAGATTCTGCAGGAAAATCTTAACAAATTGTTCACATGGTTGGTGAAATGATAAATACATACATATACCAAGGCTTTTTCCCCCTTACAAGGGAGGTAGCCAAAAAGGAAAAGGCATAAAATCATTCCCACCCATTCCATCCCTGAATACACTCCACACCCCTCCACCCTCCCTCTTATCTTAGCACCTCCTGGATGATGGGTCATCCCTGCACCTTGTCCACTGCCCTTCCACTGGACTTCAATATCTCAAAGGGCAGAGTATTAAACATAGGGCTACACAAACCTGAAAGCAGATATAGTTTAGATAATGTTTTTAGAAAAAACTGAGTGCAAGAGAGACTTGCGAGTTCTGGTGAGTCTTGACCCTAAATCCAGAAATAAAGTTAACAGAGCATTAGGTTTCATTGCTAGGACAGTTACAAATAGAAGTGCAGAGGTAATTATCAAAGTCTATCTAGCGTTAGATAGACCCATCTAGTTTTGGTCTCCGTTCTATAGAATGGACATCAGTTCACTACAATCAGTACAGAGGTGAATGACCAAAATGATTCTTGGGTTCAGAAATTTACCTTATGAAGAGAGGCTTAGGCACCTTAACTTACGTTCTCTGGAAAGATGCAGAGTGCAGGGTGATCTAATAGAGATGTTCAAGTGGATCAAAGGATTTAATAAGGGTGAAAAACAAGGTCATCATATTGACAACAGGGCAGGACTCACAATAATGGAATTAAATTGGACAACTTTAGATTTAAGGAAATGGGCAAGAACTGGTTTACTAATAGGGTGGTCAGTGAATGGAATAGAATTAGTAACCATGTAGTGAGTGCTGAAACTATTGGTTGTTTTAAGAATTGGTTAGACTTTATGGATTGGGATGACAGGTGGTAATGGACATGGAACTGCCTAGTATAGGCCTTGTGGTCTCTTGCAGTCTCCTTCATTCTTATGTATGTATAAGAGTGTTGCAAGATGTGCATAAATATTGAATTGTTAGTAAAGCTGAATCCAGTTCTCCAATCAAGTTCAAGAACAAATCTAATGATGAATATTGCAAATGCTATTAAATTTTCAAGCTTTTTTTTTTCCCTGCCATTCTTAGGTACTTAATATCTTATTTGATATGAAGCTTAAATTCATAAGTTACTTTCTGTAATGTATCATTTCTAAAAGTCATGTATGATTTACATTCAGGGAAAGCTTGATGTTGACCTTAATTACACACTTATTCAAGTAATATGAAGTTAAATAATTTGTTATAATAAAATCTTTTATCATTGCCAGGCTGGTGGCTGAGGGTGAGGCAGAAAAGGCAAGCAGTATGATGGCTGCCATGTTGGGACTTGGCCTTCTCATTGGAGCATCCCTCTCCTTCGCCTTTGCTCTCATAAGTTAGACACATGTGATGACTTATGGATACATCATCATCATTACCATCTTCCTCATTACCCATCACCATCAACGCTCCTTGAAGGGAAGATGCTGGAGAAGATTCCTTTTTCTTCTAGATTCAGTTTTCATTTGTGTCCTAATCTCATGAGACAAGGTGTGCAGAGCACTGACTTTGTTCAGAGGGTGACTTGGATCCGCTCATGTAAATGTAGAGAAAGTCACTTGTTATATATAATTTGTTCTTATATATAATCCTGAGTCCGGTGAGATGCTGTCTAAAGTGGATGCCAGCACTTTTAGTGTCATATCACTGATAAATATAGGCATTCATTCATATGGCGCTGTTGGGTAGAAGTGACATAGTAGTGAATGAAATGGCACCTTGCCAATGCTCTATGTGTCCAGCTCTAAGTGCCAACATATGTTTTAGAATACTCCAAATAATGGAAAGCAAAATAGATCATATAGGTATCAATATTTTGTTTACCATTTCTACTCCCAAGTTATCAAAGAACATAGTTTCCCAAGGTCTTACCCTATGAATACCTTTCCAAAGTCATAGACTATGAATATCTTTATATTTGATGCCATGGCTGTGCATTTGAAAACGTGCTATCTGCTGTGTATGTGTATGGATCCTATCATTCTTAGAAAAAATAGTTGTGATGTAATACAAATAGCATATACAGTACACACTATGCTTATTTAACAGAAAACCTTAGGTCATGTGCCAAATGACATGAAGTACGTATTGTCAGGTATTTAATTAATATCATTTGATATTGGTTTTCATGACACTATGTTTGCCACTGCACAAATAGGTAGAAGTTGCTTACAACTTCTAGGAGTCTGTGTATATAAGGACTTGTAATTGTATCTTTTATGTTAATTTCACTGGACTATTAAGAATTTTGAATACTATTTTCTGGTATTTTATAGAATCCTGAAGAAATCAGATTATCTGTTTGTAGTGATTTTTGTCTTGTGTTTCATTCTTTTGTTATATGGAAAAGATTTTATATTTGCTTTCACAGAAAGCTGTACTTTAAAACTTTAAACGTGTTTTGATCATTACAGTATGTTTGAAATGTTTAAAAGCTCATCATGTAGAACAGGTTCTTTGTTATGTGACAAATATTTTTATTAGTTGAAAGAAGATGGAGATTACAGCTCAAAGAAATAAAAATTCTTTCCAAAATTAATCATTACAGTATGCTTGAAATGTTTAAAAGCTCATCATTTAGAACAGGTTCTTTGTTATGTGACAAATATTTTAATTAGTTGAAAGGTGTTGGAGATTACAGCTCAAAGAAATCAAAATTCTTTCCAAAATTGACCATGTAATGAACTCAGTTTGTGGAAATATATATGGTGTTATATCACATAACTATTCAAACAAAATATAAAACTATTTTAGAGTATATGGAATTTGTGTATTATTTGGTCCATGTGTGAATATTAATTACATTGGTATGTATTTCATTGTTGAAACATATGTGACAAGCTGGGAAAGATGGGTGAAGATAACACAAGCTATCTATCTCTTCAGTTTTATTCCTAAACAATTTTACATTAAACCATATTGTGAAGCATCAGGAATAAATAAAAGGAAAATAAAAAAATCACCTACTCACCCTATTTCACTTATTATTTTATCACCATTAGAATGCAAATTGATACATTGCTAGTATGGTTATAGTGTTACATAGTGACCAGCATTAGTTGATTTTCTCTAAATAATTTTTTGTCATGATTTTGGCCACAACCAATTGAAAACCTCGGTGAAATAGAATAATTTGGCATTTGTATTCATATAACTTTTAAATACACAGCTTCCAAATATATCAGCACCATTGCTGATAGAAGATAAGTCAGAATAGGCTAGACTAAGACATACCATTTAATTTTGAAACTACTGTGCTAAACAGTCACACACACATACTTATGAATTATATATATATATAAAACCTGAACAGAACTGGAAATCCAGTTTTTGGTCCTGAAGAATTTATACATCTCCCTATGAAATGAAACAAAAATAATGAAAATGTATTAATCCAGATGTTTTTAGAAAATTCCTTGCATTACTAGAATCAGTAGGCTATTCTGAATTTGTCAGAAAGTCTCAGAAAACCAGAATAATGTATTCTTATGTTGATTCCTGATATAGAGCAACACTGATTTGACCCTTCCCTCCATGTGTTATTTGTCTTGCTCATGATGTGAAGGTATTTCATAAAATGTGTCCAACATATTCCATTGAATACAGGGTTATAACTGGATGGTCAGGGATTTCAGTAAAGATTAATAAAATTCAACACTATTCTCACTGTGCAATATATTCACGACACCAAAGTTTGTGAACCAGGGAAGATATTGTTATATATTTTGAAATATTCAGTCCTCATATCTGTGGTCTCATGCCACAGTTTCTTGTCAACTTCGTTTACCTACATGATATGGCTTAACATCACAAACAACCCCCTATTGGAAGGCTAGGAAGGTGCCCCTCACAGAGGGCTTTGTAGCGTGGAATTCAACTTCACCAGTGGCAGGATTCGAACTACCATCCCCTTGACAAGTAACGATGCCCTAACCCACTCTGCCTGCATGCTTCCTACATACTTCACAAAAAGAAAAGAAAATTCACATGCACACATACAGAAACAACACAACATGCACACACGTAGACAGATTCACAACGAAGATTGGAGCTCAGAAAAAGAAGGGAAATTTTCGTGGATCTCAACGTCAAAGAGGTACCTTTTTGTATTTATAGGGAAGGGGAAAGCTCATGGTGTAGTGGGAAGGTGATGAAAAAGGAGAAGGGGAGGGATTACTGAGGGAAATGAGGAAGAGGAGGACTTGGTCCAGGCAGGCAGACACCATGTCAACAAACGCAGCCAGGAGGATTTTAGTGATGAAGAAGGGATTAACAAAAATGTAAAGATTAGAAATATAGGTAAGAGCAGCACAATGGAAGGTGAAGTTAATAATTTCCATGGATTTAATGAGATGGGGGAAGCCAACCCTCCCCGATTAGCAAGCCTAGAAGAAAAAATTGAGAAAATTGTCATACATTGGGAGGATAGGTTCGGTCAACTCACGCAGAGTTGAAAAGTTGGAAAAATTAGAGAAGGTGAACCAAAAACTAACTAAAGAAATAGAAGTATTAAAAGAAGTAAAATATGAGAATGAGGAATTAAAGAATAATAATAAAGAGAATAAAGAGTTCATAGCAAAAGAAGCACAGGGTTGGAAAAAATCCAAGAGAACAACAAAATTACATTTAATGATATTGTGAAACAGCAGATGAAAGAACAAACTGAAGACAGTTATTAAAGTGATGAGACAGGAGAATATAGTAAGAGACTTAGCAGATAAAAAGAAATGTATAATTATATTAGGGATGGAATAGAAGTATAATCTAAACAGGACTATAAAAATCAAGGAGGAAAAAGAAAAAGTAAATAATATATTAGAATTAGTTCAGGAAGATAAACCTGAAATAGGGAAACAAATTGAAGAAATGTATAGGCTAGAGAAATATAGTACAGATAAGACCAGACCAATTCAGGTCACAAACGACAGCAGAGAACATCTTAGCAAAAACAGGTAAACTAGCAGACATTGAACAATATAAAAGGTATGGATAAAAAGATAAATGAATAAAGAGGATGAGAAAACAAAAAGACAAGCTAAGGAAAAAAACGAGATGAGAACAGAGTCAGAAAAAGAGGATTTCTATTGGAGAGTAGTGAATATGAAAGTGAGGAAATGGCACATAACAGAAAAACAAAAGCGAAACAGAAAATACAATGGAAGTAGCAGAAAACTAGAGTGTCTTACACAGATATAGATGGCTTAATAACAGGATTGAATGAACTGAATGGTTATCAGAAAGAAAAAGAACCGAACATAATGGGAATTGTAGAGACAAAATTGAAAGGTCCATTACCACCCAGCAGTGTAGGACATGGTGCATATAATTATTGGATTAGAAACAGAGAGGCAAAACAAGGGGGTGGAGTTATGTTCCTGACTAAGAAGGATATAAACGTGTGGAATGTCACATATGGAAAGAATAGAGATGATTATGATGGAAGTGTAAGACAGAGATGGGAAGAGCAGAAAGTTTGTAATAAATTATGTGCCTCCTATAACAGCCTCATGGGAAGAGAGAGAACATAAAAGTATGCTAGAAGACACAAGAATAACATTAAATAAGATAATGGAAGATGGAGGAAGAATAGTTATAATGGGTGACTTTAATTGTAAAGAAGTCTACTGGGAAGAGATGACAGTAAAGGGTGGAGATGACTCATGGGGAAATGTACTACTTGATATGATTATTGACCATACAATGGCTCAATGGATTCAAGAGAACACTAGGTATAGAAATGAAGAAGAACCATCGAGACTGGACCTAATAATCACATCAGAACCTGAAATAGTGGAAAAGATTGAATATAAGACACCAATAAGTAAAAGTGACCACATATTGGTTGAAATGGAAGTAAATGAGGATAAGTACATAAAAAGAAATGAACAATATAAAAAAGGAAGATGTATGATTTTTTTTTTTTTTTTTTTATAAAATAAGAGAATTCTTTCAAAAAGAAGACTGGGAAAGAATATACAAAGAGGAAACAATAGTAGAAGAGAAATGGAATATTTTGACAAGAATTTATAAAGGAGTGGAAAAGTATGTTCCAAGACAAAAGCAAGAAAAAGAATATGTAAAGTGCTGGTACAACAAAAGTTGTAGGGAGTTAAAAGACAAAAGAGATAAAGCTTGGACAAAATGGAAAAATACAAAAGACCTGAAAAATGGAAAATATATACTAGTTATAGAAATGAATATGTACAAGTGTGCAGAGAAGAAAAAAGAAAATACGAAAAAGATGTCATAGAAAAATGTAAAGACCAACCAAAACTATTTTACAGATTTGTAAATAACAAAGTGAAAAACAAACAAGATTTAGAGAAACTACGACAAGGAGTTGAATACACAGAGGAAATAGAAATAGCAGAAATTATGAACAAGCATTTTAAATCAGTGTTTACAAGGGAGAACTACAACTTAGTGATATTGAATGGGAGGAGAAAGTACCCCCTATGAAAGAAATAGAAGTAACAAGGAATGAAATAATGAATCACTTGAGTAATCTTGATGTCAGAAAATCGCATGGACCAGATGAAATCGCAAACTGGATTTTGAGAGAATGCAGGAAAAGTTCCAAAAGATTGGAGAAGAACAAATATAGTACCTATATATAAAGAGGGAAACAAAGAAGACCCTACAAACTATAGACCAGTCTCTCTAACAAGCACTATAGCAAAAATTTGTGAAAGAATTATCAAAAGTAGATGGGTAAGGCATTTAGAAAAAAAAAAGGCAATTTGGATTCAGACAAGGACGATCATGCGTCACAAACTTAATATGTTTCTATTTAAGGCTAATAGATATAATACAAGAAAGAGATGGATGGGCTGATTGTGCATTTCTAGACCTGAAAAAAGCTTTTGACAAGGTGCCACATAAGAAGTTGCTTAAGAAATTAGAAACTACAGTAGGAATACAAGGCAAACTGCTGAAATGGATGGAAGACTTCTTGCAAGAAAGAAAAATGAGAGTGGTGATAAGAGACAAACACTCTAATTGGGATGAAGTGATAAGTGGTATTCCACAAGGAACAGTTTTGGCCCCAATAATGTTTGCTATACATATTAATGATATGGATGAAGGAATTGAAAGTTATATGAGCTTCTTTGCGGATGATGCAAAACTGTTAAAAAAAGTGAACACTGAAGAAGATTGTGAGTCACTACAGAGTGACCTCAATAAAGTATGGGTATGGAGCAGGAATTGGGAGATGGAGTTTGATACTAAGAAGTGTAGTATAATGGAATTTGGAAGAAGCAAAATAGAATAGTAGGATCATATAAATTGGGAGAAGAAGAAATAAAAAAGTAGAAAATGAGAAGGACCTGGGAGTCATTATTATGAATAATATGTCACCTGAGAAACATAAACAAGATTTTTGGAGAAACTTACAATTTAATAAGAACAAAGTGGCATTTACATAACTGGATGAAGAAATGGTGAAGAAAATACTAATCACTTTGATAAGACCAAGATTGGAATATGCAGCAACAATGTGGTCACCAAGTACAAAAAAAATGTATAACAAAACTTGAAAGAATACAAAGAGCAATTACAAAATTGGCACCAACACTCTCAAAACTATCATATGAAGAGAGACTAGCAAAACTTGAGCTACAGACATTAGAGCAAAGAAGAGAGAGAGGAGATTTGATAACTATTTATAGAATCATGAAAGGCATAGAAACTATTGATAGAGAGGATCTAATAAAATGGGATGATAGAAATACAAGAGGACACGGAAAGAAAATCAAGAAAGACAGTTATAGAAGAGATCTGAAAAAGAACAGCTTTCCCCACAGAGTAATAGACATTTGGAACAAGTTAGATGAGAAAGTGGTGTGTGCAAAAACAATACATGAATTTAAAAACAGTTTAGATAAAATGAGATATGAAGACGGGACACCACGAGCATAGCTCCCCTTCCCGTAAAATACAACTAGGTAAATACACACACAACAGTTATTTATAATCTGCATTCCATGCATCCTAGTGGTGTTATTTGCACATATACAAGGTACATATATATTTTTATCTCTATTGCTGAAGCTTCTAAGTAAATCTATGATGCTCTTTCAAAACTATCCTTCTTTACCTATGTCAGGTGCAAGTGTAATTCATTCATCATAAAACTCACTAGTCATAGGTTCCCTCTGCCACTTTTTTCTTTCACTCATTCTCTTGCAAGACTATTTCATTAATCTTGATGGAGAAGGGATTAGCACAAAGCAAGTAAGTCCCACATGATTTTTACCTATCTTTGTGTCATGTGTGAGAGATAGAATAAGTTATTTATCATGCTGTGGTAAGTCTTAACACTTTTTTTTTCAGCTGTCTTTTAACTGTCCTGTTGCATTTTAACTGTCCTTCATCCACAAGGAGCTAAGATAATAGGGATATGATTGATGGGTGGAGGTAGGTGCATGCCTTGGCTGGCTACCTTCTTTATAAGGGGGAAAAACCCTATTTATATATATAGGGGGTAGGTAGTGTAGGAATTAGTTGATAGGAGTGTGAGCGGTCGCACCAACGTGAAGGAAAGAACTACGTCCGACACTGGATGAGTAAAACGTCGGTTTTCTTTGTAGGACAGGCAACAAGCCCATAATATGACACCAAACGTCAAAAGATTATCAAGAAATGACTGAACATGTTGAAGTTACCTTGATAATGATGAAAATGGCAAGTCCGACCATAGTAGTGAAGAAAGTGGGGAGGAACTTGATCAGGAAGAGGGAAATTGGGGATACATTGCTGAAAGAACAGAAAATATTGACTGGCATGCCTTGAGGTGGGCTAGGTCTAAAGCAGGAGGCACAGCAGCAACAGTTAAGGGCTCTTATTGCCGAGAAAAAAATGAAACTCGAGAGGCTACGCGTACAGTACGAGTCCTTGCAGAGAACGGAATCAGAACAGCTGGAGTTCATCGAGCAGTTTATACTACAGAAGTAACTGCAACATATCCGAGGTCATCAGAAAATCTCTAGTGACCGCGAATGCTTCCATTCCCAACAGTCATTATGCTGGCCAACATTTTTACATGCTGTGGAAATGTTAACCAGTTGAAGGCCACTTGTAATGGTATGATACATGTTATAATTACGTACAACATTGCACAAGTATTATATATTGTACTTGCGAAGTGTTAAATTGTGGTTGTATTTTTCCATTGCATAATTGTCACAGAAGTTATTGTCGCTTAGCATCAGTATTGAATCTGCATACAAAACGACAGCACGCTCGTTTTTGTAGTGCTCATATCAAATACAATATTTTTTTCATTATTGCATTATTTGACTGTTTCATTGGCCACCCCGATACACACTTTATATATAGAATTGCTGTCCCTCAACCCCTTGTTACTGTCCTGTACCATTTCTCTGAATATTCATTTCCTTTTTTTTTTTTTGCCTACCCTGTGGTGGGGGAAAAGAATGCTACCACCAAGACTTTCCACTTGAGTCGTAAAAGGCGAAAAAAAAAAAAAAAAAACGGGACGGAGGATGGGATTAGGAGTCCTACCTGTAGTCCTAAAGGGGACATTCCTAAAAAAAAAGTAAAGGCATAAGAGGGTCTGGGAGTTTTCCAACCAGTACCCTAAGATTTGGGTCTTTTAATGTGTGTGAATGTGGTACAGATGAGAGTAAAAGGGAAGAGATAGGCAGTATGTTTGTGAGAAGAAAGATGGATGTGTTGGCTTTGGTGGAAGGTAAATTGAAGAGTGGAGAAAAAGGAAAAGGGCAGAAGGTAGGGAGGTACTTAGAGTGAACTGCTTAAACGAGAAAGAAAAGGAGGAGTATAAGAAGCTGAGAGAGTGGGAGATAGTGAAGGATAGAGTGGAGGAGGAATGGGGATGGTTCAAGAAGGGAGTCATAAGGTGTGCAAGGATTGTGTGTGGAACAAGGAGGGTGGGAGGAAATAGAAGGAAGGGTAGTGAGTGGTGGGATGAGGAAGCAAAGAAGGGTGTAGAAGAGAAGAAGCAGGCTTTCATAGATTGGCTACAAATTAGGACGAGGGAATCGTATGAGAGGTACAAAGTAAAGAGAAAGGAAGTTAAGCATAAGATGAAGGAAGCAAAGAGGAGAGATGTGAAATGGGGTAAGAGTATGACAGAAAATTTTGAAAGTAATAAAAAGATGTTTTGGAAAGAAATTACAAGAGGAAGAGGAGATGAATCAAGTAGAGAAGAAAAAGTAAAAGGTGCAGATGGAGAGATGATAATGGAGAAGGCAGTGAGAGGAAGGTGGGAAGAGTATTTTAGGGAGATGTGAAAGAGGATAGGGAGGGAAAGGAAATAGGCAAGAATTGGTTTACTAATAGGGTGGTTGACGAATAGAATAAACATAGTAACCATGTAGTAAGCGCTGAAGCTATCAGTTGTTTTAAGAAATGATTAGACAACTCCACTGATGGGGATCACAGGTGGTGATGGATACGGAGCTGCCTAGTGTAGGCCTTATGGTCTCTTGCAGTCTCCTTCATTCTTATGTTCTTATGAAAGGTAGTTGCCATGGGAAGCGCTAAAAAAATGAGAGTGATGACTAAGGAAATGGAGGAGAAATAGGGAAAGATGAAGTGAAAGCAGCTGTTAAGATGATGAGAGCAGGTAAGTCACCTGGGTTGGATGGATGCCATGCAGAATGCCTGAAGAAAGGAGGTACAGTTATGGTGAGGTTATTTAATGTTTGTTGAAGATAGGGTGGAGGATTGGAGGAGTGCCTGTATTGTTCTGCTTTACAAGGGAAAGGGGGACAAGTGTGAGTGTAGTAGTTTCAGAGGGATCAGCTTGTTGAGTGTAGTTGGGAAGGCTTATGGGAGGGTCTTGATTGAGACGATTAGGAGAGGTACAGAGGGAGTAATTGGTGAGGAACAGTGTGGTTTTAGGACAGGTAGGGGTTGTGTAGATCAGATTTTTGTGGTAAGACGGATATGTGAGAAAGCTATAGGAAAAGGTAAGGATGTTTTTTGGGCCTTTATGGATTTGGAAAAGGCTTATGACAGGGTAGACAGGAAGGCACTGTGGGAGGTACTGCAGATACATGGTATAGGAGGAAAGCTGTTAAGAGCAGTCAGGAGTTTTTACGAGAGTAGTAGAGCTTGTGTTAGGATTAGAAATGGAGAGAGTGAATGGTTTGAGGTAAAGGTGGGACTTCATCAGGGATGTGTTCTGTCGCCCTGGCTGTTCAATCTATACATGGATAGGGTGGTGTGAGAGGTGAATGCAAGGGTAGTGGGTAGGGGGTTGGAGATGATTAAAGAAAATGGAGAAAAGTGGGAAATAAGCCAGTTGTTGTTTGTTGACGACACTGTGCTTGTAGCAGGATAAGAGGAGGGATTGAGGAAGTTAGTGACAGAGTTTGAGAAGGTGTGTGAAAGAAGGAAGCTGAAGATAAATGTGGGCAAAAGTAAGGTGATGAGATGTACAAGGGGAGAGAGTGACAGCAGGCTAGAAGTGAGCATAAGGGAGAGAGACTGCAGGAAGTGGATAGTTTTAGATACTTGGGTGCAAATGTTGCACGAAAGGGAGGAGTGGGGGTGGAGGTGGAATGTAGATTGAGAGAAGCGAGTGTAATGAGAAATAGACATCTGGGAATGGATGCTAAGAGGAGGTTATATAAAGGAGTGATTGTGCCAACAACACTGAACAGGGCAGAAACATGGAACATAAGAGAGGAAGAGAGGAGTTTGAATGTGTTTGAGATGAAATGTCTGAGAAGTATGATAGGGGTTACTAGGCTAGAGTGAGAAATGAGGTGAGGAGGAGAACAGGGGTGGAAAGGGAGCTGGGAGATAGGGTTGATGAAAGAGTATTAGGATGGTTTGGACACATGGAAAGAATGAGTGAAGAAAGATTAGTAAAAGAGGTGTGGAAGGCAGAGGTGGAAGGAGTGAATATGAGGGGGCATCCTAGGAGGTGCCAAGATGAGAGGGAGGGTGGAGGGGCGTGGAATATGTAGGGGATGGAATGGGTGGGAGTGGTTTTTATGATTTTTCTTTTTGGCTACCACCCATGTAAGGGGGAAAAAGCCTTTGGTATATGTTAACCTAATTAATGAATTGGTGCTGTGGCCATAAGCCTAACCATGACTTTACTCACCCACCCCTCAACCCATTGGCCGGGCCAGTGGGTTGGGGGTCTAAGGGATAGGCCTAGGCCTAGTGCCAGCCATGATAGTCTCAGTCTTATGTCAGGAAGGCATAGGCTAACAACACAGACAACTTGGAAGTGCTGAGACTCATATTCAGCTCCATGGTCTAATGGGGCCTATCCCTAGCCATGTCATTTGTGTAGGCTGTCATGCACATTTTGTGAATTTGCACATATTATGAATATTTGTCAAAAAATGGAGCACCAACAATGAATTTATATTTGCATGCACAACTATCAAATCTATTAGAGATCCACACACCTAACCTAACCTTGTTATGAATCTTCATAATGTGTGTATGTTAAATGGATTCATTATCTGTGTGTCCAATTATGAATTCATTATTGATGCTGTACATTTTTTAGGTATTCATCATCTGTGCAAAGTGGAAAAACTCTGTGGCAGTATACTTTCTTCCCCCTACCATGGGGCTGGGGTAGGTGAAAATGGAAATATGTATTCAGAGAAGTACAGGAAAGTATTAAGAGTGTTATAAAGAGTGAGGGGGGCAGCATAATGGAGGGACAGTTGCAATACAATTAAGTAGCATAATTTCTTTATCACAGACAAAATACGGTGTTATTCTGGTCTATAGGGGTGCCCCATGTAGACCCTAAAGTATCAGCTGCATGCTAATGAGTAGATTTTACCACACATTAGCATGCAGCCAATACCCTTACACATCCTCCCTTACAACTGGAGATGCATCTTGAGAATAATACAAGTCCAGGAGCAAGTGATCATGAAGGTCCCAAAAGGCCCTATTGATACTCTGCAGACAATGGGTAAACTAATAAAGAAAACCACAAAATTAATCATTTTACAAGAGAATTTTTGCAAATTGGGAAAAAACCTTTGATTCGGTTGAACAGCAATACTAACTTGTATACAAAAAAGTTGCAAAGAACAAATTGTAAGGCCTTTACAAAAGATATGTATATACAGTATTCCTATTTCATTCAAATTGTTTGCAATTTACCTTGGGAAAGAAAAAGACTCATCAATTCCTTTTTGTTATAGACTATAGATTACTTTGTGGCGTCCTGAGGCAAATGCAGGATACGGTTACATACGAAAGAAAGGAAAATACCGCATGACGCAAATTCTGTAGAAATGGCACTTGTATACCTACGAAGTTTGTTCCATAAATTGATATGTTATCAAAAACTCCTGTTTACTCACGTACAAGTGTGTTATTGTGTTAAATATTGAAAACGTGTGTACCCCACTGATCTGTATGTTATTTTTAGATCAGTGGTGTACCCGTTGCTATGTTTGTTTGGGCCCGTGTCGCTGTGATCGGATGGAAATCATTATTTCTTGGCTTCTGTTTAATTTCATAACATTTCACACACTTGTAATTAATATTTTCCCCATGTCTGTTTGTCAATCTGTTATCTAATTGTTACACATTATACCTGACTCCTGATTGGTCCACGTTGGCAAAGCTCCCACAATGCTCTTCTATGTTACCTATAAATAGACCTAATAAATGCAGGTGACAGAACTATGGTCATCACCAGGCGAAGTGCACTTCGAAACAGCGTAAGTGCGGCATTTGCAGCATGCCTCATGCCAATGAGACTTGTCTTATCAAGTTCAAGGCTGGCACTGAGACTGTTGCCAAATGCTCGAACTGTAGTAAGAAGCACCACGCCTGGAATACCTCATGCGCAGTGCGTAAAGTGCAGGCCATTGCCTCTAAGAGTCTAAGGAGAGGACAGAGAAGCGACAGGACTTCATACCTGCCCCCCAAGGAACATTTGTATGGGGCAGCAGGAAACACTCTCCTACCACAGCACCACCACCACCACCTACACACAGTGCTCCCGATCTGAACAATCAGGAGCATTTTCCAACACTGAACCCAGCTCCAACACAGTTTAATACGAAAACACCACCAGCTCCCAAAAAAGCCTCTAAACCTGCGTTCACCTCCAAATCCACGCCTGCCTCCAATCCCACGCCCCCAGTACCAACCCCACGAGCACAGGACCGACGGTCCCATTCACCTCAGTATCCGTCCGATGAGGAGGAGGAGAAGGTGGGGATGGAACACTGGGAAAGGTTGAGAATGCTGGTCCAAACGTCCGTGGGCGAAATGTTCACAAAGGGTGGTTTAAATATTTAAAATTTTGCTGGCCAAGGGTATTAGGGGAATTTTGTGGGGCGAGATGTGCCCCTGTTTTGTTCAATAGTGTTCGTTCCTTGAATGATCGCTGCTTCTAAAACCTTTCCTAGTGTTCCATCCCCCCCTTCCTCCTCCTCCTCCTCCTCTTCCTTCCCCCCCTCTTCTTTTCTCTCCCCGTTCCCTCCTTTCCCCTTATTCAATCTCAAGCATATGTATCTCAACTTGTACTTGAAAAAGCTGTAATAAGCGAAACGTCGTACAAATAAAGGCTCCATCCTCATATGGTGTTTAACCCGTCAGTCTTGTCGGCAACTGCCACTTTCATGAAAAAAAATTTCTAGGTTGTAAATGGAAGGGTGTGGGTGACAGATGGGGGGAAGGGGAGAAAGTATGTGAATGATATTTTGACACAGCCCGAAGTGATTTCTCTCTATTTTTCTGCATGAGGTGACAGAGAGGGGGGTCACTGATTAAATGAAGTGGCCTTGCTGTGTTTTGCTGTGTTGCTTCTAACCTAGGACAATGGGCAGGATGCAGTGGTGACCTGTCATCCAGGAGGAGCCAAGAAAAGAGGGAGGGGAGGGTGGTGAATGGGAGTGGAGAATGTGGGGATGAAATGGGTGGGAGTGGAGAATGTGGGGATGAAATGGGTGGGAATGGAGAATGTGGGGATGAAATGGGTGGGAGTGGATTTATGCCTTTGACTTTGGCTACCTCCCTTGTAAAGGGGAAGGAGCCCTTGGTGTATGTATATATGAAACTAGGCAACAATTTTTATTATTCTCAGTCACTGCCTCAAACTTGGCATCAATTCTTGGATGGGAGTCAACCCAGGGGTATCACAAGATGGTGGGGCTGCATTTGATTTTCCTTCATGCTGCTTCTGAATTCTGCTTCAAGATCTTGGCTCTCTCTTCTCTGGCATACGAGATTGAGAGAGCTGCAAGGCCTTGAAACAAGATTCGTAGCTAGAAGAAAAACTTCATTCTTCTACTGTTTATAATGTAACATTTCACACCATGGCTGCACATAGACCTAATAACATGTTGCTTTCTTTATAAAAAAAATAATTATGTCCATTCACCTGTCCTGATCTCTTACCGCTAATTGTTCATATGATCTTAAGAGATCTTGCCAATTACAGTATTTTAGTAAATTTTTATTTTTCTGGGTTGTCCTTTCCTAGACTGGCCAAGCAGTCCCATCTTCCTGATGAATTCCACAGTTGGAATGGGGTTTTCCCACAAATCCTTTAGTGTATATTGTATTGTTGGCATGCATGATTGTGCACAATGCAGTCTTCCATAATGTGTTATATAGTATGGGGTGAAGTGTTGCATCCTGGACAGTTATGTGCAATAGTCATCCAGCTTCTTCTGGTTGCTTAGAAGGGCTGGATGGTGGCTGTACCACATTCTGGCCAGATGGACTCGTCCTTTAGGGGAGGATTCAGTGATGGATTTCAGGGAGTCTGGCATGCAGAAATGTATCGTCTTTCAGTTTATTGATGGAGCAGTGAGTGACTCAATTATGGGTACACTTCTGGAGGCTGGTGTTTGGTGGTTGTGGAGGAAGAGGTCCTAGTTAGAATTACCCTAAATATGAAAGCTATATTGCATCACCTACTTATGCAAATGTTTGCACTTATCAAAATCAGGCGCTGGTACACAAGGTTAAGAATTCAAAATGTATTATACTAAATATTCCTTTATTCAAATTGTAAAATGTACATCATACTCAAGTCCAACTGCCTTCAACATTAAGACTCCACACTTGGCTTGAGAAATTTGGAAATATTAACATATGCACAACAAGCACATCAGGGCAAAACCAAATATAATAGATATTAATAAAGACAAACTGAAAATGATAACAGTAATAAAGGGACTACAATAGTAATCATCATTCCCCTTTGTTTCATAATTCACCTGCCTTGTACACTGATATGAATGCAATCAGATTCTGTAGGAAGCTCTAACAAGCATTTGCGAGGAAAGCAATTAAAAATCGTGAAATATATCCTCTATTACAGCTCCATCTTCTAACCAATGAGTTTGTGAAATCTAATTTTATATGTACTTTCACTTCAGTATTTCAGTGATTATATATTTGCATCCACAATATGTGTCACTAATATTTAGCGAGGGTAAGTGTAGTACGAGTGCAAATGTGTATTTACCTAAACAAATACATAAATACACTTAACACTCATGCTTGTGTGTGTATGTTTACCTAATTGTATTACCTAGTTGTAATATACAGGATAAGAGCTATGTTTATGGGGTCCAGTCTCTTTTAAATTAATTTATGTTGTCCAGCTGGACTATTTCTTTTCACTTTTTTACTAATTAAGGCATCTGTGCAGAAAATTATATTTCTTAACATACTTCAAACATTCTGTGAATGATAAGATGAAGAAGGAGGGTGGTGGTGCCAGAAAACATGATGGCATATTAGGAATGGTTGCAGAGAAGAAATGAAGAATCATAGGAGATGTAGAGAGTGATGAGTAAAATGTAAGGCATATGAGACTGTTAGGAGAGCAGATGTGAGGTGGGATAGGTGTTTGACTAAGAATTTTGTAGGAGAGAGAAAGAGAGAGAGGACAGAAATGGGAGGATTAAAGTTGGGTAGAGATGAGTAAAGGGTGCAGATGGACACATGTTAATGGAAATGAAGGCCGAAAGGGGAGGATGTAGAAGAAAAAAAATACAGTCTCTGATTATGAAAGTGGGAGTTACTATGTAAATGGCTGTGATGGGAGAGAATAATGATAAGGCTATAACAAAAGGAGATAAAAAGTGTATTGAAAGAGATGTAAGTTAATAAGGCACCTAGGTTAGATGGTTACCATGAGGAATGTCTGACAAAGGGAGTAGTAGTTATAGAAGAGTGGCTGGTAAGACTTTAATGTGCATCCACAGAAGGGAAGTGTTCTCATAGATTGGAGAAGTGTGTACAGTTTCACTATACAAGAGAAAGGGAAACAATTATGAATATAGCAGTTTTTGAGGGATCAGTCTTCAGTGTTGCTGGTAAGGTGTATGGGAGTGTTAATTGAGAGGAAGAGGGTGTATAAATCAAGTTTTAGCAATACTAAATATGTGACAAGTTTTTGGCAAAGGGTAAGGATATTTTTTGGGCTTTCATGAATTCGGAGAAGCCATAAAGGCTATTAGAGAGGCATTATGAAGAGTGGTGTGGATGTATGGAATACAAGGAAGCCTATTGAGGGCAGCATTTCTTTTTTAATTCATTCATTTATTTATTTTTATTTTTTTATCTATTTATTTTTTTACAAATAGCAGAGCTTGTATCAGGGTCAGAAATGGAGAGAGAATGGTGTGAGGTAAAGGTGGGGGCTGCACCAGGGTTGTGTAATGTCACTGGTTATTCAATGTGTAAATGGATGAGGTGGTGAGGAAGATAAATGGATGTGCTAAGCAGGAGCTGGAGACAGAATGGATGAAAATGAGAAGCAAGCCAGGTGTCGTTAGCAGGTGATATACTTGTAGCTAAATCTGTGGACAGACTGAAACAGATTGTGGTGAGTTTAGGTGTATGTGAAGAAAAAGTTGAAAGCAAATGTGGGCAAAAGTAAGGTAATGAGATGCACAAGGGGATCTGATGATGGTAGGTTGGAAGCGAGTTTAACCATATATCTGGTGCACGGCTTCAGGTCATTCCATCCGAAAAAAATTCGTTCCATGAACAGACACAGGGTATGTCCACAGCCAAATAAATTGTGTATTAAGTATCGGCTGCATATTTTGCACAGTCAATATTCTAAAGACCAGCGACATCCCTACAGACAAAATCATTCTGTATTCTTTTATGATTGGAGACTAGCCTCATCTCAAAATATTAACATGTCACTATACACTGTTCTGCTACCCTTCTAAATCTCTTCTTTACCAATTCTATGACTCCACCTTTTTGGTGCAATATTGTCCCCAGGATAGAAGCACTATCTATGAAAAAAAAAAAGTTACCTGATCCAGAAAAAAAAAAAAAATCATGCTGCCCATCATGGGGTTAAAGGGTGTAAAGCTAAAAGAAGTTGACAGCTTTAATATCTGGTGTTACATGTAGCTGGAAATGGAGGAGTGAAAGTGAATTACAGAGTTCAGGAGACAAGTAAATATCTATAAGTGAAAAGTGTCATCAGAAATAGATATGATAAATAAAAACGACATAGTTGTACAGGGGAATGTTTGTGCCCATGGTACTGTATGGAGTGGAGGCTTTGAAACTGAAAGAGGCAGAAAGAAAGGGCCTAATCATGTATGAGATGAAGTGTGCAAAATGTATGGTAAATGTTACAAGTATAGTAAGAAATGTGGAGATGAGAATGTAGGGTGGTGAGCTGTTGGATAGGATAGATTAAATAGTGCCAAGATAGTTTGAGCATATGGAAAGAATGAACAAGGAAAGACTAGCAAAAAGAATGTGGAAAGCAGAAGTGGATGGAGACTCGAGTGGAAGGCCAAGAATGAGGTGGGTGGATGGGGTGAAAGGGGTACTGGATGCAGGAATTTGTCAAGCAAGGAAGAGTGTGCAAAAGATTGTAGTGAATGGGGAATGATTGCAAATGGACAAAGAAATGTTGCAGCCCAAAGGGATGTTCTTGACTATGCCATGAATTATACAGAGTGACTGAGGATGAGGGTCGCTATATAATAAAGCTGTGGGGGTAAACTATCACCTATTGTCAGGCCATGCTGTGGAAGTGCAGTTTCTTACTGCACTACCTTTGACCCAACCAATGTGGTGTGGGGCAAGTACAACTCTTTATCCACAAGGTGCTTAGATGGAAGTGATAACAGATGGGTATTGGATGGGTATGGGATGGGTATAGGGTGGGTTATACTTTGACTTGACCACTCCAATATATAGGGGAAAAGACCTTTTGGTACGTATATCTTCTTGATATTCTTTCATCCCATCCTAATGGATCTTTAACAATCTTTCATAGTTCTGAAGACAACAATCATGTCATCCCTTACTCTTCCTTCTAGTGTGGGCAGTCCTAATTACTTGCCTAATTTTATTTACCTAATTGTACTATACAAGAAAGAAGCATACCTCGTTTGAAATTCATGTCTGGTTCCAGCTTGTACTATCATCTAGGTTATTCCAGGAATTTATACATCTGTATGTTAAACTAATTTTTTTCACATCTTTCAAACATATTATATATATATATATATATATATATATATATATACATACACACACACATATAGTGTACATGTGTGTGTGTGTGTGCATGTGTGTATGTGTATGTGTTTGTTTGTGTGTTTACCTACTTAACTATTTCTATTCATCTATCTATATACCATTACATTTCTTCTCCATTATAAGGGAGGTAGCCAGC
The DNA here is from genome assembly GCF_046742065.1 of Oratosquilla oratoria. Taxonomy (NCBI): domain Eukaryota; kingdom Metazoa; phylum Arthropoda; class Malacostraca; order Stomatopoda; family Squillidae; genus Oratosquilla; species Oratosquilla oratoria. Next base: position 33,136,716 of record NC_134797.1, read on the forward strand.
CAAGGCATACACCAACCCCCAACTGTACCTAATTGTAATATACAGGAAAGGATCTAAACTTATGTGATCCTGTCTTTTCTCTCTATCATACCTAGTTATGAATCCAATTATGGTCTTAGCTTGGGCTATAACATCTAAGTTATTCCAGTTGATACATTTTTGTGGAAAATGTGTTTCCTGACATCCATTAGACATGTGGTTTTTTTCAATTAGTTCCAACAACCTCATGACTCCTATTCCACACCAAGATATAGTTTTTTAATCTACTCCCTTTAATGACCTGACTACTACCTCTGTCAATTCACCTTTCTCTAATCTTACAATGATGACAATTCTAAAAAAAAATTAATTGATCTTTGTATATATTTTTTCTGAAAGCCTGGAAACCAATTTAGTTACTACTTTCTGTATTCTTTCAATCTTGTTTATGTCCTTCACTTTATGCAGACCAAATCACAGCTGCATACAGTGATACTGATCACATATTCTATGATTTATTCATCATTATCTTGTCTATGTAGTGAAATGCTTCTTTTATGTTTATCAGTAGTTTTATATACTCTATCCATAACAGATCGATGATGAGTACCTGTTGGTAGTGGTCCTACAAAATGGGAGAACAATCTTCGCTGCCCTTTTTCAAAACCCAGTAAACCCCTCCATTGCATCTAGAGGTGCAGCCCCAATGGACTGGCACTTGGTCTCCAGGTGAAGCCCAATATATTTCTCTATCAACTTCAACTATATTTCCTTCACTTTCTCACAAGGAGAGCTGACAAATGGATTTGCTCTCCTCCTCCTCCTCCTATTACTTTAAGCCAATGACATGGAAATAACCCCATTATTACAATACAGACAGCAGTCCACAGTTTCTTCCCAGAGAGATCTATAGGAGGGCCTGAGGACCATTGCCAGCCATTGTGGTGCTGTGTGTTTACAGCAAAACTCAAGGTAACAATCATTATCATTATATAGGGTGGGTATATGCTTTGACTTGGCCATCTCCTTATAAAAGGGAACAGCCTTTTGGTATATGTATGTATATATCTTTACTATTTCACCTATGATTTTGTTGATATGTTTGTTGGGTGATAAGGTATCCATGACAAACACTCCCAGATATACATACGTACATATATATATATATATAATATATATATATATATATATATATATATATAACCTGTGTGTGTATTTACCTAATTGAAGTATACAGTAAAAGTGTGTATGTGTGCACATAATTATGTAATTAATTTACAAGGTTTAACCATCTTCAATGTGTGTGCATCAATAAAAAGAAAAGCTCAACATAAAAAATAAATCAAATATAAAATAGGTTCCAATTGAAAGTTTTTAATAATAATAATATTAATAATAATAATAAAAATAATAACAAAAAACAAATTGAAGGAGGGAGGAGAGCAAGGCAGAAGAAAAGACAGGGTGAGATAAAATTGAAAGAAGACAATATTAGAAGATAAAAAAAAGTCTTTTAATGTAACACATTTGTGGAAAAACAATGCTACAGCACAATGAGATGGAGTCAATAGTTTTAAAATCAATGTGGTTTGTAACAACCAGCTATCCAAACCATGAACTGTTACTCCAGAATTAACCTTTATCATAAAAGATTAAAAAAATCTAAGAACAATTCATCCAGTCTAAATTTCGCAGTCCTCTTTGGTAATATAAAGTGCAGCCATGGAAAAGATCAATGAATAATACTTATGGAAGACAAAATTCTATGTCTAATATTTTCTTTACAATTTGTAAGCCATCAGTGGCTGTCAATTTTTGGAACAAGTGCTAAGCATCAGCTGTACACTTGTCTCTTCTTTCATTACCACAATCTAAGATCCTAATCAACATATAAAATCATAAAAGAATCCTTGGCTCTTAAATCACTGTTCTAAAACTAAACCTGAAACTGTAGAGATTCAAAAGGAATTTCTGTTCTATGTGAACAGTCTGTCCATACAGAACCTTTTGCTGACTGCATTGTCTTTCGGTTTGCCTTGTAGATAGAAAGCAACAAAGGGAACCTGTGGATTTCAAATCACCTCCATTTTCTTCCAAACTACAGAATAGGAATGAAGTTCTAAGCTCCTTTCATATATCAAAGAAAGATGAAGTTCATAAGAAATTATAAAAAAGTAGAGGGATTTGATGAAGAAGGCAGGCTTTGCATAAATATTGACAATATAAAAGCACATAAAGACTTTGTACAACACTTGGTTCTCCTTCAACAATTGAGGCAGAAAGAGGAAGCAGATGATAGGCCAACCATCAGTCCTGATGAGCTTCAAGGAGATGTTACATATCAACCAGGCTGAATCTCCCCATCCAGGCCATATCTGCATAAGCCTATCCTATCCTACAACAGTCTTACTCAAACTCTCATCTGTAAGTGTAATACTACCCATATATACTAATTTACCTTCTAAATTTATACAGGGCAGGCAAAACCAAACCACCCTCCCTTTGCAGGCTCCTTCATTTTGACTCCTCCTCTGCACATAGGACATGCTGGTTGCCAACAGTCTCAACTTTACACCTAAAAGATTCTGTAGACAAAATAACACACCCCAGTCTGAGTATTCAAGTTATTATCACAAATCGATGGCTGAGGCATTCAAGAACATCTTAGTGCAAACCATATCTTCAAGGTGTACATCAAAATAGGCATCTTTCTATAAGAATTCTTATTTCTCTACTCTACTAGGCATCCCTGAACCCCATACATTTTTAGTAAACACTCCAACCCCTGGCCCTGATTCCACTGGCATTATTGTTTAAATATCCCAACCCCAATAATCAAAGATAAATTTCTTTGATCCCATGTTTTGTTAGGAAAAATCACCTAAAATATACTCCCATTTATTCATGAACTAAGAGATTCATATACATTTAAGTAAAATGAACCTATTCCTGGTTACTGAAAATAGTAAGTTGACACTAGCCATGATTACTTAAATAAAAGAATGAAAAAATATATATAATAAAAATAATCAAAACAGCATAAAAATAATAATAATAAAATAAATAAATAAATGACAGCCTGAGTCCACAAATGTTACCTACAAGTGACTCACCACATCCCTGATTACAAAGATATTCATCTGATCCCTGTTTTCTTGTAAAGATTCTCCAGACTCCTGTTTACCTACATTGAAATATCATAACCCCTAAATACTTATGAAAATTTCCCAACACTTGGCTATCTAGGATTGATGCCCCTGACCCCTTTACATTACATATAAACAAACCCAGTACACTTGGCGCTGGCTCCAGTGCCACAGCTTCAAGCTCTCCTGGCACTCTCAATGGCATGCAGCATAATATACTGCTAGGGTTTCTCATCTCAGCATTCCCAGGCTTAGGTAGCCTACGATTTAAAAATCTATAAACTCAGCTGTAATCCAACTATAAAACTATCTCTAAATGCCATCTGACGAATATCAAGGTTAGCTTGCTATCACAAAAATTTAGTATCATAGTCTCACTAATCCACCCAGATTACTGGCAGCATAGTGAGTGAGGGGTTGCTGCTGACACCTGGAACATCTGCGTGTTGTACCTTTAGGCTGCACTCATTGTCTTTTGTTACCCAAGATCTCTTTAAATTTCATACTGCAACTACACAAAAACCACTATCATTCACATCATTTAGCATCCATACCACCATACACACAAGAATGAATATTTAAACGTGTGTGTACGTGACACACTGACACACATACACATGCATGCACACAGGCATACACCATATGAATATGCATACTTAACAAGCATACATATGTAGTACATAAAACATGATGAGGCCAGACTTGCATCAGCGATGACTGATACACTTAACACAAAACACCTGCAGAAGCCACTAGGTGAAGGACAGGGCAACAAAGCCACAACACTACAGCTTAAACTGTTTTCTCCTGGACCTGTGTTACAAACCAGGTTCTCTCAGCGAAGAGAGTCGATTTTGTTGGAGTACACCATTCAAAGCATTTTAACATGCCATTACACTGTATTACACATGCACTTCTATACTGTTCCTTCGGTGGCAAGTTGCTTTATAGATTTTCCAATATCTATTACCTTACTGCAGTTTTCTAGTGAAATGGATTCCAAGATTTTTTTTTCTGGAATTAAATGCCTTTTCACAAACAACCACTGTATTTCAGATTAAGTTTGTAGGTGTGGTTATGGCATTTGCATCATCTACACTATCACTCCACAATGCCAGCACCATTAGGAAATCCGTTGAGGATTTTTGCTATTCCACCTTCGAGGCCAAGGTAAAGGCCACTCATAATGTCGTGGCACAACACCCTGCACATTCTTCTCAAAGTATTGGAACATTGGGTACCACCACAGGCGATCAAAAAAGTTGTTTGGACCAGTAACCTGTACACAAAAAATAATAAGATATTAATTTCTGATATGACATTATTACAATTTCAACCTTTGAACTGAAATAATGATGAACTACAACAATATAAGTAAACATCATTTTAAGTGCATGAGTAGTTTTAAATTCAGAATCCTTAATCTTTGTGAAAAGCAGATATCATGTATCTATTATTTCTCTTACTTATCATTTTTGCCAAGTTTCACCAACCAGAAACCCACAGATCCACAGCGACTTGTTTTAGTGTACAGTATTTTCTACATGCCTAATAGCAAATAAGGAGGAAAGGAGTTATGCTTGTGGGCATCCATCTTTCTCTATCAATCAAACTTATCTTTAATTTCAACTAGTTTTAGTTTGAACCATGTCTTCTTTTTAGTTGTTCCAAGGACCATTACCAACCACTATAGGGCTGCAGGTACTCCATTAAGTGAAACTCTTGAGTCTGAACAATGACTGATTCATTTGGTTGTTCCATCAGTTGACACATCTGTACAGAAAACTTTTTCTTCATATACTTCATACAATAAAATCTTTCAGTTTTTCCACCTCACACCCCCTTCTCACAACTAGAGCAAGCCCAACTTCAACTCTAAATAAAAACCTGTTCACCCTGTAGTATTTACCTTCCTGCCAAGCTACTCCCTCAAAAGTCCTGACAGATACACGAGGAAAAACTCCAGATTAAGAAGATTATAGAACAACAAGAGAGAGAAAAGGGAAGGTATGGAAAAGGTGATAAGAGTACTTAGTAGAGAAATACTGATAACATAGTAAACATAAATGTAATATTTGGGACTGGATGGAAAGAGGATCATTTACCATAAAAAATGGAAACGGAAACAAAAGTGTGGAAGTAATAAAGGAAAATGCTGTGGGGTCATGGGAGTGGGATGGGTAGGGTTTTTATTTACTTTTTTTTTTAGTATACAATCATTTTACACGCAAATCAAAACAATACCAATACAAATGAAGTATTGAACAAATGTATAGAATACAGTTTGAGTCACATGTAAAGATATCTTAATACACTAGGGATAACTCAAAAAAGCCCAATGTTTATAAGGAATAATACTGGGTGGATACATGCCTTGGTTGGCTATTTCCATTGTAAGGGGGAAGAACCCTTTGGTATAGAGATACATACATACATATACTTACAGCTTTTTCCACCTTACAAGGGAGGTAGCCAAAGTCAAAGGCATAATCCACTTCCATCCATTTCATCCCTACATGCTCTACTCCCATTCACCACCCCTCCCTCCCTCTTTTCTTGGCTCCTCCTGGATGACAGGTCATCCTTGCATCTTGCCCACTGCCCAGAGTCAGAAGCAATGCAGCAAGGCACAGGTATAGAGGTATACAGATAGAATTATGGACAATAAGGAAGACAGATATGAAGAAATAAAAGATGTATTTAGGTTAGGTGGGAGTGGGTACCTTCACTGGCTACCTCCCTTTTAAGGAGTAAGAGGCCCTTGGTATATAGATAGATAGGTTAGGCAGATATGCACAAGGTGCACAGCCAATAAAAATATGGTTGAAATCACAAAGCACAGTGACAGAGATAAGTGGACATAGATATTAGCAAGCAACAATAACTAAGAAAGTATGGGTATGGAGGGAAGCAACAGAGAGCGAGAGAAAAAACAAGAAAACTGGTAGAAGCTAAGGAAAAATTAAACAAGGTCACTACAAAATTCAGTAAGCATAGCATCTCCACAGCAGGGCCCAACAGCTGAAGTTGGTTTATTCCCACTGCTGCTTTATATGGCGATTCTTCCCACTCCTCTACTCGATAATTCAACAAATAAACAAGCAGAAATCTATTCACAACCATTCTCTATTCATGCCCTCTCCCTTCATATATGTATTGTATTTATATCTTTTTTTAAATAATATTGATTTTACAATTGCAATGCCATTGTCCAGAATTACTCCTGTTGGGTCCAGATAAGAGGGAATTTACTGTATGTACACAAGGGACCTGCAATTGGTGGTCACGTGAATGGATGTCAGAAATTAGTCTTCCTCCTACCTCTTCAAAATTTGCCAACATTCAACATTTTGTCTAAACTTGATCATGTTTCCTGTCAACCTCAATAGTATTTCCTCCATTTTTTCACACAAGGAGAGCTGACAAGCAACTCCTCTCCACTCACTATTGTATACTGGTAATACAGTTTCACATTAATCCAACACAGAGAAGAACCAAATGTTTCTTCCCATAATGATAAAAGAGGGCCCAAGGACTGTCACTAGCCACTGTGGAGCTACAGGTTACTAGTCATAAGAAACTTGAGTTAGCAATTCCCATATGAGCACTCACTTTTTTTTTTAATGTAAAACAGAGTTCAACGTAAATTACTTTTCCGAGTGTCATTTAAAACCAAGTGCTATAATGTAATTCTTACCTTGAGATTCTGATTATTGGCAAGCGTATGGTACGTGTAGAAGATACGTGTTGTGATGTAATATGCTATAATGCAATCCACGGTGTAATGCCCTCGTGATATAAGGACCATGACCACACCAGTGACTGCCAATAATGCAAACATCCAATGTAATGGCCACCAGCGTCTTGGTGTATCTGAAAATAGCCATAAAGACACAATTATGAGAACTCAAAAGAATAATAAAACTTATAGGAATGGCATCAACAATATAAAAACTGAATAAAGTAAAGTAATCCCTCCCATATCCAAATCTTAACAAAATCTGAATAATCTATGTGAACTGAAAATTAGTACTGGAGTAGAGTGGGAACATTTACTTGTTTCCCTCACTTTACAGTTTACCTCCACCCCTACTCCTCCATTCCCTGCTATATGTGACCCTATCTAAAATTGTACACTTCTAACCTCCTTCATGACTTACCTACAACTTTCTATCACCTTCAACCCTTGTGCACTCACCTTGCTTTTATCCACACTTACATTCAGCTTCCTTTATCACATACCTTTCCAAACTCACTAACTGCCTCATACATTCCTTTGACCCAGCAACAAGCACAATGTCATCAGCCACTCTCTCTAACCATCTCCAATTCTCTGACTATCACTCATCTACCTTCCATACTATCCCATCCATGTAAATACTGAACAGCCATGGCAACATAACCCTGATGCAGCCCCATCTTCACCTCAAACCACTCACTATTCACCTACATGGAAGTTAGGAAGAAAAATAGAAGAGGTAGAAGTTAAACACTTCTATTAACCCCTTCTACACCAGGTGGCATTTATTCTTTTATTTTGATTGCTGCAAGGCTACTTTATTCATTTCCATGGCACCTCTTTGGAAAGGATGGAGTTAATAGTTGATAACGTTCCACACTTTTGGCTGTGGATTACCTTGTAGGAATACATACATACATACATATACCAAGGCTTTTTCCCCCTTACAAGGGGGGTAGCCAAAAAGAAAAAGGCATAAAATCATTCCCACCCATTCCATCCCTGAATACACTCCACACCCCTCCACCCTCCCTCTTAACTTAGCACCTCCTGAATGACGGGTCATCCCTGCACCTTGTCCACTGCCCTGGGTCAGAAGCAGTGTCGCAAGACACAGCACATCCACAGCAAGGCAGCTTCATTAAATCGGCGACCCCCCCTCTCCGTCCCCCCATTGCATAAAATGAGAGGACGGGGAGAAATCCCTTCGGGCTGCGTCAAATTTTGCTCACACATACTACCTCACCCCCCATCCACCTCATGCAATCACAACATCATCCATATACAACCATTCTCCATTCACCCCTGTCTTCTGTCCTCTCCCATCCTTCCTCAACAGACATTCCCCTCTTCCCCAAAGCCCCCTTCACCCCATCCATCCACCTCATCCTAGGACGTCCCCTCATGTTCACTCCCTCCACATCTGCCTTCCACACCTCTTTTACTAGTCTTTCTTCACTCATTCTTTCCATGTGTCCAAACCATCCTAATATTCTTTCATCAACCCTATCTCCCAGCTCCTTTTCCACCCCTGTTCTCCTCCTCACCTCCTCATTTCTCACTCTATCCAGCCTAGTAACCCCCATCATACTTCTCAGACACCTCATCTCAAACACATTCAAACTCCTTCTCTCTTCTTCTCTTATGTTCCATGTTTCTGCCCCATACAGTGCTGTTGGCACAATCACTCCTTCATACAGTCTCCTCTTAGTATCCATTCCCAAATGTCTATTCCTCATTACACTCTTTAATCCACCAAGGCATTTACTCGCTTCTCTCAATCTACATTCTACCTCCACTCTCACTCCACCTTTCCCTGCCAAGAATCTAAAACTATCCACTTCCTCCAGTCGCTCTCCCTTAATGCTCACTTCCAGTCTACTGCCACTTTCACCCCTTGTACATCTCATCTGGAAATCCTTGTAGGAATAGTGACCAAACTGCTTGCAACTACTAGATATACATTTGCTAAATACACATTTAATAACAGCAATGTTTCTTTTATAATTCAATCTCTAATCTCTCTTACAACTTACATTCTCTAACAATGAGGTATGCAATGACAAGGCAGACGGTGTGTCCTGAGTAGATATAGTCTCCACAGAAGGTGTGCTGCCCATTAATCGAGAGTCCAAAGCCTGACATTAGCTGCACTACTCGTTTCATTACCAGTACAAAACTTGTGTAGTTGGCCTTTGCGGAGCATTCGTAGTGTGGATTGGCCACAGGAAGAACAGTGACGTACATTGTTATAGAACGGTAGAAATACAAAAGACCAAGGATGATGAATATACGACGGAAGAGGATGAATCTGAAATACAAGAATTTTAATGAAAAATATGAAAGCAGATAAAATTATCATCAAATTAATTTGGTATTTATTAATTCATGCTTTACTTATAACATATATTTCACATAGATACCCATGGTTCTTCCCTTGTCTTGGATCAGTGCAATTCCACTATCATATCAACAATCAATCCATCAACCTGCTATTCATTGCCCACTATGATCTGAACTACAAAATAGCTGCTAAGAATACCTAAATTTACTTAGACAAACAAGAACAATGGCATAATATATACCTGACCATAAGACGAGTTACATAAACTTACCTGTGTTTGTGAAATAGGACGACGACAACACACACATAAACAGCCACAATAATGATTATTTCCGAGACATTCAGGCCCCACTCCTGTACATTGACAGAATCCAATGTGACGTCTGGTAGAGGCTGAGATTCGGGAACACGCTCATGGGTGAGAGCAAGGGAAGCTGTGGTGAAAATCCAGTTGCAAAACAGGAATAGGAAAGCTGTAAAGAAATGAAAGTAAGATAAATTATATTCAGGTAGTAATGCAGTGACTAACATACATGCATTTCATAAATTTGTTTAAATGATGCTTGTTCTGGTACCAGAAATATTCTTTATGTCCATCAGTAATAGGATGATGCAAGCAAACTATTTGCTGATGTTGCCATGTTCATGAAAGAAGGAAAAGTGAAGAGGAATGTAAACTACTACAGGAAGTGCTCCAATTTTCTTGGACAATCCCTCTATTCCTGCTTCACACTCACTCAACCCCCCCCCCCCACTTAAACCATCTTAACATCATTTAGTCTGTTTTTCCTCTCTTGCAGGTACCAGCCCCTTTGGGCTGCACCTCTCTGTGGAAGTGGGTAAATTATGTCCATTTGCATAGAATTATTATCAAAGTCACTTCCATGGCAGACACCTCAAGGAGGCTGAACACTCCTGGAGCCGTTGGTCTACTGCAAGACAGACCTACTGCATTGGATTGATTGATTGATTAATTCCTTATTTCACATATCAACAATCAATCAATCCATCAATCTGCTACTCATAGCCCACTCTGATCTGAACTACAAAATAGCTGCTAAAAATACCTAAGTTTACTAATCCCTCTTTATTCTCCCTAGCAAGATTTCCCTTTTCTTTCTAATTAGTACAGACGTTTAAATAACTCTATTCAAACCTCAGTTTATTAGATGAAGGTATATTGCCAAACTATGTCTAGATACTAGGCTTTTGATATCAGAGTACATTCAGAAAATTTCATATACTTACCAATAAGGGTTTTAAATTTTTCTTTGGGAAATCTAGGTTCCTCCCTGTGTGGCATAGGCATGGGGATCTTGACCACCCCATTACTGCAGTCATTGTCACCATTGTAGTATCCAGATGTGTCCTTCACCAGCCTGCAAGAAAATACCTTCTTAGATACACAATTCATACCATTTACATCAATCATGATAATTATGGATATCATATCTGACAATTGAGGGTCATTAGTCACTTCTCTCCAGCCAGACATAATTTACTACTGTCCTCATGTATTGATCCTTCTGGAAATCACTCGTTCATTCCAAGAGGCAGTGCTCCTGTATTGTTTGTAAATTGTTTGCGTTTGTCTTGCTGATATTTGAGAACCATGTTGTGGAAGTGTAGTCAAGGGTGGTTCATATGAATTGATTGAAGAGTTATTATAAGTAGGATTGAGGTTATTCACATTGAAGTACCCCTTGATATTCTTCAATAATTCCCCTGACACTCTTCTTATCCATTCTCAAGAGAGCCTTAGTCTGTCATTTCAAATCTTGTACTAGTCCAGATCCCCATCTAATCTGGCAGTATGACTTCTCTCTATATTCTCCAGTGTCTCCTCTCATGCCATACCAATTTTTGGCCTTAGACTCTCAAATGCACTCCTTAGTAGCAACGAATTTCTTATTTAAAAATACCCAAGTTCTTTAATGTCCTCAAGGGCAATGAGCACTTCAAATCAATTGGAGACTGCTAATGCATATTCCTAAGCATGTACATTATCAACGAGTTTCTCCAGATGAAACTGTGGCGAATTATATCTTGAGATTCTTCTGAATTTGACACAGCCTGAGTACTGCAACAATAAGTATGATCATTCAAGAACTCAGCACCATAGCAAACCCTGCAGCTTTATAGACTCCTCCAACAAGTAGAAATATGGATATATCTGATATACTTTGCCAATTCTTTGGCACTGTTATATCAAATTCATCAGTTTGACTCCTATCTCTGGAGCCTGAAACTGCCAATCTTCAACCTTCTGAATATTGCAAACTTTAGGTGAGAAACACAAGTGTTCCTGGTTTCTGAGCCACGAGGACTAACACATACTTCACAACCAGCATTTTGAGTGCCAGTAACTGCATTGAAGTTGCCCAAAACAAGCATGTCCTGTGCAGTAAATGGGAGACTATAGTCATAGTCACTATAGTCACTGAATAACATTTCCTTTTCTTCAAATTCATATGCCTCAGCTGGAGCATATATTACAATAAGAGATAAAGTTCAAGGTGCGATTCAACCTTACCAGCATCAACTAGAGTAACCCTTATAATGGTAGGCTGTAGTCAGCCACTAGCCCTACACTCCAAGGTGGGCCCCTTTGCTGTGGCCCAACCAGTAGCAAGTGTAACTTTCACAGCTGATCCCACCACTGACTGGTTTCCTTACCTCGGAGAGATCTGTTATATCTATTTCAACTGTCCTGAACTCTGCCAATTAAAAGGGTAGTTGATCATCCTTCCAGAAGGTAAGAATGTTGAAGGCAACCACACAGAACCTGCAAAAGGTTCACCCTGGCATGGCTTGATGTGCTCAAGGTGCTGCACTACCGTGCCCACCTACATAGCATACTTTGTGGATTTGCATGGGAAGGTTACAAGGCTACCCCACCAGTAGCACCATATCTTGATGCAATATACATAGAAATATTCACCTCCTATTCACCACAGAACCCAATGAGGGAAGATACATGAACACCTGACAAACCTACAATTCATGAGAGTATACACAGCTATCACCTTGCCACTCCAAAGGACAGTCACAGACAGTGAGGTGTTGGCACAGGTAGTAGCTGCTTGGCCCAGGACATGTCTAACTTAAAAAGAAGTGTGCATGGCAAACAAACGTGTTACTGGTTCATAATGGGGCTGGATGGTCAACAAAATCTTTGTGCATTTGTTTGTCTTTTGAATGGTCATATCTTTTATCTGTCTGGGTGTTGAATACATCCTCCTCATTGGTGGGAAACCAGTGGGAAGCCAGTCTGGTCACTAACAATCCAACCTTGTGGGAGATAGTACTTGGTTACATGGTACCAGCAGGACACACTGGGAAGAAAAGAAAAGAAAAGAAAAGGAAGAAGAAGAAGAAAAAAAAAAATATATATATATATATATATCCATATACCAAGATCTTTTTCCCTCTTCCCAGGGAGGTAGCTAAATCAGAGGCACATACCTTTTCCCACCCATTTCACTCCCCTCTACCATCCTTTCCACCTGTCCCATCTCAGCTCCTCATGGATGACAGATCATCCCTGCATCTGCCGACTTCCCTGGGTCAACCACAATGCAACAAGACCACAGTACATCCACAGCAAGGCTACTTTACTTAATAGGCAACCCCCTCCACCCAAGTCTTCTTATGCAGAAAAAGAGGAGATGGGGAGAAATCACTTTGGGCTGCATCAAAATATCATCCACACATAAGCACCCCCTACTCCCCATCCCTCCCTTCCTTACATAACAAAATCATCCATATACAGTCACTCTCCACTCATCTGTATTTCCTGCCTCTCTCTTCCTTGCTCAACAGACATTCCCCTCTTGCTCAATGCCCCCTTCAACCCATCCATCCTCAGTCGTCCCTCCAAAGTTCACTCCCCACACCTCTTACTAATCTTTCATCACTCATTCTTTCCACGTGTCTAAAACCATCCCAACGATCTTCCATCAGCCCTATCTGCCATCTCCTTTTCCACCCCTGCTCTCCCCATCACATCATTTCTCATTTTATCCAACCTCGTAACCCCTACCATACTTCTCAGACATTTCATCTCAAACACATTTAAACTTTTGCTCTTTACTTCTCTTAAATTCCAAGTCTCTGTCTTATACAATGCCATCGGCACAATCACCCTTTTATACAATCTCCTCTTTGCATCCATTCCCAGTTGCCTACTTCTCATAACACTTTAATCCCCCAAAGGCATTTACTTGCTCTCCCTCAATCTACAATTTACCTTCACCATTCCTCCCTTTACTGCCACATGTGACCCCAAATACCAAAAGCTATCCACTTCTTCCAGCCTCTTTCCTTTTAGACTTGCTTCCAACTCACTGCCATCCTCTACCCTCATACATCTCTCTACCACCTTTTTCCCACACTTACCTTCAACTTTCTCCTATCCCATACCTTTTCAAACTCCATCACTAACTCCCTTAATCCCTCCTCTGACCCTGCCACAAGCAAAAATCATATAGCTGAGACCAGCAATGATAGAAGCACCTCCTATTCAAAAGCTTGGCAGTATTCTGTCATTTTACAATACAAGGTCAGACACATTTGATGTAGGCAATATCATGTGAGAATTGTGAATCTTCATGTGACTGAGTTAGATAATAATAAAGGTTAAAGTAACTATAAATGATAATTAACCCATGCAGGTGTGATTTTTGTCACCAGTTGCACACCTCTTCTTGACACTACCAATATACTGTATTACTCATAACTGTCGACAGTAGTTTAATCTAACTGTTGCCTCAAGTTTCACTTGGTGGAAAATCTGCAGTTCTACAATGGCTGGCAATAGTTTTTGGTCATTTCCATGGATCTATCTGGGAAGAAACTTTTGATTGATGTCTGTTACGTTAGCATGGAATGGTTTCTACGTCAACAGCTGAAAGTGGAAGAGGAAGGACCAGTTACCAGTTGTCAGCTCTCATGTGTGCATAAGTCTGAGGAATACAGTTTAAGTTGATGGGAAAAGATCTTAGGCCAAGTCTGGAGAGTGAGCATCAGCCCCTTAGGGATGTTTACCTCCTCATGGAGATAAGGGTGTCAACAGGTTTTGAAAATGGGTAGTTTTGTTATCAATCTTCCAGGAACTATTTTTAAAATTCTAAGATACTGCTCACGTGGATAACAAAAACTCAATGCAGATAAAAGATATAATTACCATTTCTGTTTCAACAACTATCTACAAATACTTAATTCTACATCAGTGTCAAGAATTAGTGAGCAACAAGAAAACCTGCATCAAAAAAGCTAATAGTCGAGAACAATTTATATAGAACTAATGCATTTTCATTCCATAATTTGAAAGGCTCTTGTCTCATTCTTGGGCAGGAGGGGTTTCCACAAACCCATACTAGAACAATAAATTCCAACAGGACAGTACTGACCCATTTGTGTGGACAAAGGTGTCGTGGTTGGTGAGGAGGGGTTGCCGCTGGTACACGTCGTGGGTCATGTGACCGTCTTCCAAGTCGTCCAGGGAGCTGCTACTGCTGCAGCTACCACTACACCCTCCTGATGATCTTCCTCCACCACTTCCCCCGCCACCTCCACTCCCTCCACCTCCACCTCCTACTGAACCAGCATTTCCTTGTGTGCCCTTGGTGGAGCTGACGGTGCTGCAACCTGCTTCACCAAGGGCTCCGTACCGACCTCCATCGCCATTGCTGCCAAACACCATTCTGAAAAACAATAAGAGGAAGTGTGTCAACAAAAAGCACAGAAATGATCTTGGGGTCAACATTTACAATTATCATCAATGTGTAAGATATGCCAGGTCCTTAAGAGATAAATCTTTCAGGGGAGCAGCTGGTTTGGTGATATACAATTATCATTATTATTTTTTTTTTTTATCAAACAGCTCCAAAAACAACTGTTCAAAGATAATATTTTATGGTGCAAGGACACTGATCTGGTCTAAGACAAAAATTAAAAAAAAATTTCAGTTAAGGTTTTTGAATCCCAAGACTATAATTATCATTATTGTTATTTGATGCAGCCCAAAGAGATTTCTCCCTGTCTTCTCTTTTTCTGCACAAGGTGACAGAGAGGGGGGTTACCGATTAAAGTAAAGCAGCCTTGCTGTGGATGTACAGTAATGTGTCTTGCTACACTGCTTCTGAACCAGGGCAGTGGGTGGGATACAGGGATGACCTATCATCCATGAAGAGATTAGATGAGAGGGGGAAAAGGGTGATGGATGGGAGTGGAATGGGTGGGAGAAGGTATGTGCCTTGGCTTGGCTACCTCCCTATTATGGGGGGAAAAGCTCTATGTAGATTGTTACTATTTCATTTTATTAAAAGGAATAAAGAAATTGTTATTATATAAGCTAAAAAAAAAAAAAAAAAATCAGAATATCTAAGGAACGTATGGTTACTAACTTGTAACCCAATTACATGTATATGGACAAATGTATCTTGTTTTTTGAGTTACACAATTCAAAGTACATGAAACAAATATCTTTAAATTAAATTTTGATATTCAAACATAATCTGTTTTCTGGATCTTGTTTCCCCCACTTTCCCTTAGGTATTGATATTATTTCGAGAGGGAGTATTTGGAATTGGTATTAGGTATTGGCATTGGTATTAGGTATTGTTGAATATGAAGTTGAACTTGCTCTGACATACAATAAACGATTTAGGAAAGATCTCCCTTCTATGTCATTCATTAATAAGGAGTACATTTTTCCTGTTGTAGCCATCTTCATCTTTTTTAAATAAATCTGCTAAAATAGAAATATGGTACCTGGCTTATGAGTTGATTCAGTCTAGGTTACAATATTGAAGGTAATGAGTATTCAATGACCATGGTTGTGTGCTGGAGCATATTCGTGTGACCTGCTTATCTCTTTTTATGCACTATATTTAATTCATGATGATTCTTTTGCATTTCCTTCATATGTTTAAGTTGTTTCCCAATTTTAAGTATATTGAAGACAAAGACGAAGAGGACAGGCAAAGAAGACGATGAAGAAGAAAAGACGAGGAAGAAAAAGACGACGACGCGAAGGCGAAGTAGAAGAAAAAGAATAAGATGAAGAAGATAATGAAGATGAAGACAAAGAAGCCGAAAACCAAGAAATGCCTTCTGGTTTGAGTGAGTGAGGTACTACTAATATGTCTGGGTATGGAGAATTATCAAAAATAAATTTCATTAGTACCTTTACTGTGCGTGCCATACGCGTGTTTCACCACCATGGTCTTGGATCACGTGTTGGACTCGTGATCGACAGCTATTACCCTCCCGGATGAGAGCTTTAAGCTCATATATGACCGATCTACAGGTAATGCTGCGACCTTACACACACACACAACTCTCCGCCAAAGTAGCTGGCAAGTCCCTGGACCCTCTCACAGATCTCTGGGAAGAAAAATTGGGACAGTTCTTTGTGTTTATTAATGTGGGGCTGTTTCTATGTCACTGACTGTAGCTGGTTGTGAGCCTCTAGGGCACCGTTTCTCTCTCTCTTTTTTTTTTTTTTTTTTTTTTTACCCTTGCGTAACCTTTAAAATAAATTGCATGTCTCAAGGATCACCTGCGCAAAAAAAAAAAAAAAAAAAAAAAAAATTATATATATATATATATTTTTTTTTTTCATTTCCATCGTAATAATAGGTTAGATAGGATGATGTCTATATTACGTTATTACAATAATCAAGAATATTTCGTGCGTGTTTCATTATGTTACGTATATGAAATTAAATAATAATAAAAAAAAATCAGAAGTGCATTAGCTTATCTCGTTTGTTCTCGCGGAACCCTTCGGGTGCGGGAACCCTGGTTGAGAAACGCTGGTCCTAGTAGGGCCTCTATCTTCCGATGGAAGTGATGGGGTTAGCAAGTTTTAAAAATACGCAACTCCGCAGTAGGTACTCATCATTAGTCCTATATGTATCAAGGCACTCCAATCTCCCTCCATCCTATATATTCACAAGGTCTCCTAGTGGCCGGTTTTATTATTCTGGAATGGCATTATACGATCGACGCATACAGCATGGAATTGTGCATGTATTCATCCAATTGTAATACATAACAAAAATGTTAATACAAACTAATTCCACATTCCTTCTCAAACTATCACACAGATTTTAATTTATTTGTGGATTCAGCTTCGGTTATCCGCGCTCTTGTGTGTGCGTGAGGTCACCACTTTCCACAGAAGAGCATACGAGTTCTAATCTCATCTAGGGGGGGCAATACTTGTCGATCACAAGTCCCGCACGTGACTCAAGACCATGAAATACTCGAAAGGGATACAAAAATCTCAATAACCATACAGAATTGTTCTACACAAGATTGAGAGAATGCATAGAACAACCAAAATGGTCCCCGGCCTTAAGAGACTGCATGTATGACTATGATCAATGGTCGATGAAGCATTCAAAGAATGCATAACAAGAAATACTCGGCCAATGGTTAACCAAGTATGATGCAATTCGCGAACGTGTGCAGGCCTCTCCACTGACTCATCCTTCTCGTGCAGAAGTCGATTAGCTGATCCATCGACCTATCATTTACTGCTAATGTTCCCATCAATATCATATTTGCCCATATTCACCTCACCCCCGCCTTTATATCGGTCAAAAGGATTTACGGAATGCACCCAAACAATGACTAAGACGATTACTGAGACAATGGCAAAATAATCGAGAAAAGAAATGAGTAAACGACATAAACAGATTCAAGCAAAACACTGAAGTGTGTTTCAGTGTTCATGCTGTTTAATGACCGGGCGCGTCCCTTCTCGTTACTGGTTTGGCTAGTATCGCACGGTTTATATTAAACTTAAGTATAACAATAGCCACGAATCTTCACACCCAGACTGACATTTTACGTAAATGAAAACAAAAATATATAAACACAAACGAGAAAATACTGACAGCAACAACCAAGATTTATTTCTAATTTCGGAGATAAGTTGTGTGATGACAGACAAGTACAAGTGCTGTTGAAATCATTGAAGGTGCAGAAAGAACATAAAAAATATATAAATATATACGAGGGCGTCATGTAACCATGTCTGGATGATGTGAAAAACATATACATAAATTTCACACTGGATACGATGATTGGAGAATGATACAGGACCCCACGAACGAAACTCTCTTCTTGTATACTACAAATACGTACGTAAACACGAACACGCACGATTTTTACTATCAAGTTTTACGGATGAAAATACAAGAAACCCTAGGCGAGATATACTGTAACTGTCCTTCTACTAGTAACAAACAAGTCAGTACAGGTTACGAATCCTTTATCAAAAGTGCTTGGGGCAGGAAATGTTAGAAATTTCTGTTTGCTCATTTATATAATTCCGTCAACTCAATATGACAGTTTGAAGATGGAACCGACGAAAATCTCCTCTAGGTTGAAAAATTCACACCAACACAGGGGCAATATCCCCACTATTCTGTGAAATTATTTTCTATTTAAAACTGAGAAAAAATAAACATGATATTGATACTTATTGAACGTGAACGTTTGATCGTTACACAACACGAGAAAACAATACAAGGCCGCGGGATTTCTAAACATTCGTGAGTTTCTCGTGTTCTCGTTTATAACGATGTTTCATACCACGAAAGACGTCTGCCACTTATACTTTATTGTTCTAAGAACATGTATTTCTCTTCAATATGCAATTAAGCACAAAAAAATGCAAATCACGGTTGTGTATACATATAGCTTCCAATATATTTAAACAACAAAAATAATAAGAGACATATCGGGCAGGCGGTGGGTTTTGAAACCCTGTCAATGTCACCACAACATTACTTTTTTATATGTCCATGTTCTATTGATAATCAGGATTTCAGATGAAAGAGGACCAAGTGACAGTATAAGTCCTGTTATGGCTAAAACTATATTTAAATAGAATGTAAAAACCCTTCAGAGAAAACGACATTTACAAAAAACCCATTAGCCTAGCTCGCCTCTCAGCTGAATAAAAGCCGGCAAAGGGAGTTTTGATACTTCCTTGAAGCCACCCACGAAATAAAATACCGTAAATTTATTTCTCACAGGAACAGCTTATTTGTAACAGTTGCCAAAATCGATATTGTTCCCAGCTAATATTGACCTAACAAGCAACTTGCTCCCCTTAACCCTCCTCCCTCTCCTTCCACCCTCTGTTCCTCTACGCTCGCACGCGTATACGCGCGAGTATTTAACCTCATTATATACACAAGATAAGAACTACCCTCGCGAAGTCCTGTCTCTGACATCGTCAAATTTTCCTTTATAATTGTGTTACCCGAGTGAACTAGTCCAAATTATTCCACAAATCTTTGAACAACAAAGGAAAATTGCACAGAACCCCTCAATCACAGTCTTATGCAGTTCCTTTCCATAAACTTTCTTCTTTGCCAAGTTGGGATACTCTTTAAATTTTGTCCATTCCTTTAATCGTTTTAAATAAAATAATTTTGAACATAACAATCATGCCGCCTCACTTTTCTTTCTTTCAATGTGAGCATGTCCAAAATTCATCTTTCTTCATACTATCTGCCACCTAGGCGCAGATAATTTTGGTTGCTGCTTTCTGTAACCACTTTCTATGGGATCCACACACCAATGCTGCACACACTATCCTCGGGCGGATCAGATATTTTCCTTCCATTTAGTCCATGTAGTGAAGTACCAGTCACGTGTTTGTCTCAAATGAGAATGTTCATTTTCCACACCTGGCTCTATTCAACTCTATTAGATTTACCTACTGCAGCAATTGACACTCTTTCTCGCCCTTTCTTATCTTCATAACATTTGCATCGTCTGCAAATAGATTGACGTAATCATTTGTTCCACCCATGGCGTCATTTACGTATATCAGGTATATATTAGTGTCGGTATGAACCCTTGGGGGTCGATTTGTTACATTTCTCTGTACTTTGCAAATATCGTCATGAATATATTTATATATATATATATATATATATATATACACACACATATATATATATATACACACACACACACACATATATATATATATATATATACATATATGTATATATATGGTATACACCTTCCTTTTCTGAATCCAAGTTGGTTATCTATTAAGATAATCATCTCTAGATATTTTACCCATCTGTCACAATTCTCACACAATTTTATTATTAGGCTAGTCAGGGACACTAAATAATTCAGTTCATACATATATATATATATATATTATTGTATTTTGGGAGCAGGTTCTCTTACATGTTTGATTGAATACGACAGCATTCTGGAAGTTGTTAATTTTCTTTCTTGTGTTTTCTATTTTTTTAATTATATTCTTCCCTTGGATAGGGTGGGCATAAACCAATTCCTTATAATTCTCCATTTTATTACACGACGTTTCGTCTCTAAAAAGACATCTTCTGGTATTTCTGTTTTTAAAGATACAATAAATATTTATGATACTACAAGTTTGAATTACATTAATGGTATATATATATATATATATATATATATATATATATATATATATATATATATATATATATATATATACACACACACATAAAATTGGAACCACATTGGCCCTTTTGCATTTCTAAGACAACTTCTTCATATGATCACAATTAGTTCACGTCCACAAGTTGTTCTCTAGTTTGATATCTCTTTGGGTCCTGGGTCTCTTCTTGCATCTAGGGTATTCAATCAACTTCCTACACTTTCAAACTTTTGCTATTCCCTACTCTTCTTCAAGGATTTTCCTCAAGAAAATCTAAACATCGATAGGAATCTTTTACTCTTATTTTGTCTTGCGTTTTAAAGCCATCACAAACAATTCAATCTATAGTTGTGTAATTCCTTTCTAATGTGTCAAATTTATACCTTTGTCAAACTTGGTTCCTATCTTCTGTATTCTAGTTCTTTTGTGTTGTTTTATTTTCCCCATTACACAACTCTCTCTTACGTTTGTTAAACATTTTTTTATCTACTCTCCCACTTATTCTTGGTACACATTTATCTACACCAGTTACTGAAGTTCAGAATGATTTCACCTTTCCCCTACGTTTCTCATCTCTAAATTTCCCAAAACGTGTCTCTTCAAACGAATTTCTCAACATTTAAGGATTTTGCCATGGCTAACGCAAGATGAGTATTCAGCTCTTCTGAAAAACCCTCCGACCCATACAAGTCCTTCTTCCCAGCCCAAACCATCTTCCCTCCTTCCTTCAAGGACACATTGATCTTTCGAGTGCAACAGATGGCCGTTTGCACGAAACCAACTACTTGTCTAACAATCTAAAAAGGGTACGACTGTGCGAAATCTCCATGAAGCTACAGTGAGTTAAGTCTAGCATGGAGCAACTGGCTCGGGAATTGGGTGTTTGTTCCTAATGAGAGCTTACAAGAGAGTGGGAAAGACGGAGGCGACGGGGGTAAAGCTTAACGAGGACGGACAATGGAAAGGGAAGACGGAAAGTGGGAAAGGGAGAGGACTGGGCGAGAAAGAACGCCCCCACCCGAAAAAAAATCACATACTGGGTAAGAATTGAGGGAAATATGGTGAACAATTATGAAGGAAATGGTGAGAAGGAAGGGCTGCAAGGGAAGGTAATTATGGAGATTGAGAAGGACAAGTGACGAAACAGATGTCGTGTAAAAGGAAACACGGCGGTCACACATGGCAAAATAAGGGAATGGTGGGAGGGGGGTAGATGTAAACATCACAAGAGAAAATTCGCTTCCGCACCCGCAAATGTGGAAAAAATAAATATAAACAAATATATATGGGACGTCTATCGCAAACCAGGTTTCCTGTAATAATTACAAACAAGTTTTTAAAACCACTAACAATATTAAAAACTGTTCAATCAAGCGCTACAGTATGCGAGATGAATTATAAATATGAAATGCTGATAATATACGTAATTATCCATATAATCACAAATCACAACCAAGTCAAAACCTCCCATACTTTTGTGGTCCGTCTAGCGCTACTGCTCTCGCAAAACTGAAGGTATGGGCGGAAGTGCGAGGGTTTGGCGGGAAACATGATGCAACATCCCAGACGCTGCTTGGTGACCCAATGTCTGCACTACCACGAAGGCGCACATGGACGCCTCGCGCGGAAAATTTGCACACTTTCTCGCAAATTCAAATCCGCTTACGAAAACTATAATTCCTACGACAAGGAATTAACGATTAGCAGAAAAACTACGTGTTACAGTGAAAAATGAAAATGTCTTCCCACGTCTGTCCGACAATAGATTAAACACGGCGAAACATTACGAGAATCTGACAGCCGTCTCTAACCGATTCTCACGTTTCGCCATGTTTCATCTATCTTTGGACAAACCTGGGAAGGTAGTTTTGTATTTCACTGTCTAATTCGAAGATGAGAATGGGGGAGACAACAAAATGAAAGGTGAATGGAGGACGAGGAGAAAGGTGAGGAGCATACACCAGGAGGAGTTTGGTGTTAGAACTGTTTTGACAAGTCACAGTCACTGCTGGGCATCAGTGAGTACGAGACTCGAATCAACGACTAGGGGAGGAGGGGTGAGGAAGATGAAGAGTGGAAGGAAAGTGGAAAGGATAAACGGTTTTTAGTAAGAAACAGGAAGGAAACAGATTGAAGAGGGAGAATATTGGTAACTAAGGGATACCAAAATCATGCAATGTTTGCTAATGACTTACTTGATTCGAGTCTTTATTTATTTGCTTATTTCTTTATTTTACCCCATGTGGGGTATTAACTGCACAAGTTATTTCCAGTCAACATTTTACGGTTTTTAGTGACATCCTTACGGCTTCAGTGTCACATTGCACATTCTTTCACAAAAAAATAAATACGCATCACTTTTATCCTTTACCATACCTCCTCTGTTCTGCCCACATGTCTCCCTTCGCTGCGATATTCTTCCGGAATAAGCACAACCGAGACAAAATGCAAACTTTACTTTCATGTTTTCTACATCCAATCTCTCGTCACGGGATGTATTAGTATGCCTTGCCACTGTAATCCATTTGATGCATTTACTCGAAGTGGACTGCACGTCATCGACTGTGAAAGGAGCGCTGGCTGTGAATTCCCAACTCGATCAAGCTCGGCCCCCACAGAAATGGTGCCCAGTTCACAACAACCGCTATTTTTTCCCCTGGGTGCCACTGGGTGCCAAATGCTGGGCTGGGGGGCACTTGCTGGCTTACGAGTGACCCTTCGAAGCCCAGACTGGCGCATCAGACCTGTGCCAAATGCTACGTGAATATTGCCCCCATGGCGACCAACCCACTCCCGAGAGTTTGCCTTCCTCCTATAGTACGGCCCTTCCTTCCTTCCCCTTTGCCAGGAGTTTCACTCCCATTCATTATCGTAGTTTCTCGACATGGGGAGGACAGACAATCTGACGGGACGGAGGAGTGGGGCAGGGAGAGAGCGAGAGAGAGGAGGGAAGAAGAGGGAGAGGGAGAAAAGAAAAAGAAAGAGGAAGGGAAGGAGAGGGGAGAGTTAAAAAGGGAGAAAGAGAAAGTGAGAAAGTGGGAGGGGGAGGGGGAGTGTGTGTGTGTGTGTGTGTGTGTGTGTGTGTGTGTGTGTGTGTGTGTGTGTGTGTGTGAGAGAGAGAGAGAGAGAGAGAGAAAAGAGAGAAGGGAAGAAGAGGGAAAGAGGAATAAAGAAAAAAAGAAAGAGGGAGAGAGAGGGAGGAAGAAAGGGAGAGAGAGAGGGAGAGAGAGAGAGGGAGAGAGAGAGAGAGAGAGAGAGAGAGGGAGAGAGAGAGAGGGAGGGAGAGAGGGAGAAAGATAAAAGGAAAGTGAAAGGGGGAGGGAGGGAGGGGGGAATAGAGCAAGAGAAAGAGGAGAGAGGCAGGGAGAGAGAGAGAGGAGGGGAGAGAGAGAGAGGAGAGGAGAGACAGAGAGAGAGGGGGGAAGAGGGAATGAAGGATAAAGAGAAAAAGAAAGAGGGAGAGGGAGGGAGAGAGATAGGGAGATAAAGGGAAAGTGAAAGGGGGAGGGAGAGGGGGAAATAGAGCAAGAGAGAGAGTGAGAGAGGGAAAAGAGGAGAGGGAGGGGAGGGAGGGAGAGAGAGATAGGGGGAGAGAGAAGGAGAGAGAGAGGAGGAGAGAGAAGGAGAGAGAGAGAGAGGAGGAGAGAGAGAGAGAGAGAGAGAGAGAGAGAGAGAGAGAGAGAGAGAGAGAGAGAGAGAGAGAGAGAGAGAGAGAGAGAGAGAGAGAGAGAGAGAGAGAGAGAGAGGAGAGGGAGAGAATCATATGTACACGTTCTTATGAAATTTCCTACATCCACTCCTGGGGGATTCCCCTTTTAAATCCTCCAATGTGTTTCAATTCTTGTACGGTATATACTCTATCAAAAGCTTTCTCCATTTCCTGGAGATCACAAATACAAAAACTCAGATACAAACAATCCAGTGACGTCATCAAGTTGTAGGAAGTATTACAAATCTTAAACTTTATTACTTCCCTCATCTTCTTTATTTTGAAATGTATGGTTTGTGTGTTTTTATCTCTTTTAAAATGTTAGGGCAGTCGTAAGCATGGTGAACTATAACTTGATGGTGTTAGTCGTAAACAACATGAACTTAACATATCCAGGTTAACATTACTAATCACTAGTATCTACCTCCACAACTCGCTAGTCACCCAACGTGCACATACCTCGCATGAAGTCAACGGATACAAGAAGTTAAGAAATACCACGACCAATGACGAAGCCACAAGTCGGTAGCAACCCAAACTCTTCCTAACCAACCAAACCCGCGTTTACCTTTGAGGACTGTCCTTGGCTAATGACGTCAGTCAGTGGGTTTTTTTCCGGTGCTGGTTATTACGTCTTCCAGCTTTCTGAATACTACATCAACGTCATGATTACATATAAATTTGTTTTTCCTACTCATCGTCGATTTTAATAATGCCAAGACCAAGACATGACCAATCTGACAACACATGAAGAATCGTCACCTCAGACTTCGACAGAGTGGCCATTCTTCATGTGGGCTATCCTAGGTTGACAATTCTTCATGTGGGCCATCCAGCGTTTACGATTCTTCGTTTGTACAAGTTTGTACAAACATAACCCTCATTCAACCTAACCTGATCTTTATTCCACCGTTGATATTTGGCGTACTGGGGTGACAAATCTTCATGTGACCCCAAAATTCTTCAAACATTTCACACGTACATCGAGATAAGCTAGGTCAATTCTGTACTAAATCTGGCTGCAACCCAATTTTTTTCCCGCCAATATCAATGTCCGAACCCCTTCGTGCAACATGAACAATCCTAAAATCCCATTAATGGCTCCCATGACCACGATGCCATTTATTTGCGACGGCATATTTCGGTGAAGAGGAGACTTAACCTGTGCTGGTTCCCGCGTCATAACGGACAATGACGCTACGCGCACAGTATTTGCCACACCTGCAACAAGTGCGACGGTGAAAACGCTCCAATCAAACTAGTCTGCAACTTGGACAATTCTACCAAGACTAGTTGGTACTGGTTAATCTCCCCAACCTCCTCTCCATATTCATTCCAAGAAGCCACTCCTGGGAAATCCCAAGATTTCAATAATCAGCTGCAATTGCTTAGTCAAGGGCAAGCTAACCTTAGCCTTCACCTTCCTCCATCTTTCAGTTGAATAAAAAAAATACCACCAAAGCAAAATTAAGTACATCATGTTCGGATATTAACCGAGAATTATGACGTGTTCTCATAAACACTCGACATCCTCTTCCTCCACCTTCCCACACACCCACGCCAACCTTCCATTCGAGCACCACCTTGAGCAACCCCGCCCTTCCTGTTTTCTAACCACCCTACCTCGCATACAGCTTGGGTTGCCGCCAGGCGAGTCGGCCGTTTATTGCTGCCCAGCCTCCCTCCTATCCTCCCACCCTCCTCACTCACCCGCTCCCACGATCACCAAGGTCGTTCCAGTGGGGGCGCAACGCACTATCCCGTCCTTCTCCCTCATCTCTCCAGCCGGCCTGTGGTCAATTCCTCATGTTCATGCAGGATAGTACGGTTCTATAGTCCTCTGACCTTGGGAGGCACCACATCCAGGAACGTCATCTCGTCGTTAACGACCGATGGTGTTGTCGACGCTGCGTCGAATGAGACACGGGGGTGATGGCAGCTCACGTGCGGCCTGCCGACTCAGCTGGTGTTGCCTGCTGGGACGTGTGCCAACTGCAGCTGCCCCGCCTCGTCCTGCCTCGCGTGCGCATTTTTCTGATGCAAATCTACGTCCACAAAGACTCTCCTTCATCAAGATAGTAATAGAGCAATGCACAGAGGAAAACGACGCCACTTCAGACCAGTTCATTGTTGCGTAGTCCAAAACTTACCTCTCGCCTATTCTGCATAATCATAGACTTGGTTTCAGCAACCAACATCTTTCAATATATCAGGGAGACATCACAACCGTACCGACATGAAAATGTCATCACAACATGCATCAAGGGCTGTTGTGACATACATGACTTCTGATAACCCCCCAACGCCACAATAAGTTCTAAGCTCTTATCGGGTAGGTAAAAGTTGTCGATCACAAGTCAAACACGTGATCGAATACACTGGTGAATCACAGCTGTGAGCGGTACGATCACCAACGCACTTTTGGTACACGAACTTCCCCCTCCCCACCTCTCCTTCCCCGTCCCCGCCCACACGTTTCCCTTCCCGCATCCACAGTCCCAAGGTCAAGTGTACCCGTGGCGTCACTCCTCTTTTCGTCTCCAGCGTCAGCCTTCCGTTGACACGCACGCGCGCACGCATACACACGCCAGACACGTTCAAGTTGCTCAACTGGGGTTTCCCAAAACGTTACGGATTTCGTAGAAAAAATTGAATATATTTTGTGCTTAAACCTATATTTTCCTTTCAATAGAAAAATGTATTTATGTTTACTTTATGGTTTATGAAGAAGGAAGATTATGCATGAAACGAGTTGTGACGGGGTTCCCCCCCGATAAATGGAAAATCTTCCTTCACGGGTTGAGAAACGCTGCTCCGGAGTGATAATCACACACACGTGTACACACACACACACACACACACACACACACACACGGCCTCCTGATGTAGTGGTTAGCGTCAAGGATTTGCGACGATGCAGACCCGACAGTGAGTCCCACTAAGAGCTTGAAAGCTTCACTCCCACAGTAAATCGTTACTGTCCCCCGGGAGCAAGGTGTGTGTGTGTGTGTGCGTGTAAGGTTACAGCGTTGGCAACATATTAGTTTCCATATACGAGCTCAGATTTATCATTTGAGAAGGCAGTAG
>NC_134797.1:33166689-33209189 GCF_046742065.1 Oratosquilla oratoria
ATATATATAATATATATACATATATATATATATATACATATAATATATATACATATATATATATACATATATTATATATATATATACATATATAATATATATATATATATGTATATATACATATATATATATATATACATATATACATATATATACATATATATAAATATATATATATACATATATATACATATAGATACATATATATACATATATATACACATATATATTACATATATACATATATACATATATATACACACACATATATATATATATATATACATATATATATATGTGTGTGTGTGTGTGTGTGAGTGTGTGTGTGGGGGGGGGTAGGAAACACAGGAGTCTTAGTCTTGAG
This sequence comes from Oratosquilla oratoria, assembly GCF_046742065.1. Classification (NCBI taxonomy): domain Eukaryota; kingdom Metazoa; phylum Arthropoda; class Malacostraca; order Stomatopoda; family Squillidae; genus Oratosquilla; species Oratosquilla oratoria. Next base: position 33,167,054 of record NC_134797.1, read on the forward strand.
TTTATTCCTGACTAGTTTCGCAGGTATGCTTTTTCAAAAAAAGCATACCTGCGAAACTAGTCAGGAATAAACTCAAGACTAAGACTCCTGTGTTTCCTACTCCGCTTACGTCAACCTGTCAGAATGTCTCAACATATATATATATGTATGTGAGAGAAATGAGAGAAGAGAAAAAAGGAGAAAGATGGAGAAGAGAACGAGAAAGAGTACGAGAAATAGGGAGATGAGAGATGGAGAGGAGAGAGGGAGAGGAGAGAAAGGAGGAGACAGGGAAAAAGGAAGGAGAGAGAGAGAGGGAAAAAGGAGAGAGACAAGAAAGAGAAAGAGAAAGAGAGGGGGGAGGAGGATGGTAGATGCTAACGAGAAAACCTTCGATAACAATTTGCGTCAACACGTGACCAACGAGATGCATCTCAAACCTGTAATAAAACTAATTCTGAATAAAAGAAGATTAAATCAAATGTGACCCCTTCCAAGTCGATTTATATACATCTGGCTAGTTCTTGCAACGAATGTTGACACATGAAAATGTAAACTGCCCAAACAGCTTTGTGTAAAACTCCTTAGTCATGCTCATTCAAGGACAAAAACTTTTCCTTGTCTTCAGTGAAGGAGAGAGGAGAGAGATAGAGAGAGAGAGAGAGAGAGAGAGAGAGAGAGAGAGAGAGAGAGAGAGAGAGAGAGAGAGAGAGAGAGAGAGAGAGAGAGAGAGAGAGGTGGGGAGGAAGATATAGACAGGGGGAAGGTGGTAGTGAGGAATATACACCATGTGGCATGTAGCTGCGGCCGAAGCCGTCACCTCTGCCCTATTATGCGCTTTGGCTGGTGGAGCAGGTAAAAATTAGTCATTGCTGGGAATCGGAGAGAAGTGTGGGACTTGAACCCGCGACTAAGAAGATGCGAGGCCAGCACTCTTCTGTCTGCGTCACCAAGGCAAAAGACGAAAAAAAATTGCGAAAACAGAAAAATAAAAAGGTGAATAGTATGTGACCAACGAAAAATTTGAAAATAAATCAGATGGGGAATATATGAACACACGAACGCACACATACATACACACACGCGCATATATACATACGAACACACACCGTATGGCATTTAAAGTTTAGTTTAGGTCACACTCAAAACTTAACCACAAAACCAAAGCAAACTGTCTTATCTCCAAAGAGTCGTGAATTCCCCCCACTAGCTCTGTCGCTCCCGTGAAGGGCGATCGTGCCAACTTCCCCCGACCCCACCCCCGCCTCGCAAACCTACTGGGAGGATGCTCTACACTCGCCCATAAAGTCTTGGATACACACGGTGCCGTCACCGTTAGGTCTTGGCGCATGCGTACCAAATTTCATCCAAAATCACCACGACAGCGCGACAACATTGCATCTTCCTTGCATTCCTAAATTATCTCTATTTTTCCGTGATTACGAAGCTCGTTTCGTCTTAAAAGTTAAAACATTACGACCACATACTGATGACCTCACATTCGACAGGGTGAATTCACATCACAAACTCGACTAAAAAACTTTGGGGCAAAGTTAAAGAAATGATAACCTTTGCTACTGCAGAACTGTTCCAATACTGTAACCCACCTTTGGTCTAAGCTACTTACCAGCGCATGATTAATCTCACTGCACAACATCGAGTCACATCAAAGTTAGGGATGATGACATTATCTGTAGTAATTCCTGGTCACCCCACCAAAGAAAATATTTCGACAAAGAAGCGAGAGTGAACCTTACAAAAAATAAAAAAATAAATCGAATATTCACAAGTCTCTTAGGAACTGCAAGATTCTTCCTTTAGAGCCCCCAATAAAAGAGGAAGAAATAGTGGGCCCTCTCACTTGCTAACCAACGATACTAACCACCCGGCCACGGCTATCGAGGTCGGCCGAAATTGCCACTTTCACAAAAATATCGGTCGTTCATAAAGTAAAAGGGACCCGCTCGCGATGGACCAAGATTTTCACCGTAAGAGAATTTATTATTACTTTTCCATCAATTCTGGTCGGATCTGAACCAGCATGTAGAATAGACTAGTGCTGGTAGGACCTTCAGTCCCAATTTCATTTGCTCCTGAAGACTACCCTTGCAGTTAGCTCGTGGTTCACGCTGTGTATTCGCATTTTATTGAAGAAAAAGTGTTCATACGGTACGTGGTGCTTCCCCACGTTGCGCACTCAGTGATATAATTAATCTAGAGTTGGATAAACACAACCATAATGTAAAGAAAGCAGTACTGCCGTTATAATACTTCCCGAAACCGAGATCCGAACAGATCTTGAAAATAATCGCAGACTCGAAAACTGGTTATCGTGATCAACATGATTTCATGTTATTTCTATGAACATAAATATATATTCCCTAATGACAACAACAAAGGCAAGGTAAATATCCATTCTGAAAGGCGACTTCTGGTGACGTAAGCACTCGGGCATGACGCCACGCGACATCGTGACGAAGCGTCATGATCAAGTCAACTTGGCACAGTGACGTGACAGAGAAATGACTGTCGTGACAGAAAATACATACACGAGATAATTTTGACATAACAACTACTTCTGTTCAAATGAACATTTGTTCTGTTGCCGCAATGCGATTTTAACACCCTCCACCCCTCTGAGGCATCCAGTCAAGAGGCATTACGCAATGTTTAATGATAAATATTCTAGTACATTCAATTTAATTATGACCATATCAGGTTGATTTTAGTCATAAGAGACCTTTGAGATCTTAGGATTAAAGGTCACACTTCACAACAATATTGATAACGCTATCTTTATCCACAAATATTTGTAGCAAGTCCATTCGACCAACTTCGATTAACTCTTTCTGTGCTACTGACTTGTACATTTGCTCTCGCTGTCGGCACGCGATTTAATTTAGTCGAGAGAAAACCGGCTGGTGGCCACCGTACGACTGAATGGCAGCGGTTGACTCGGATTACATAAGACACTTAGCAAATTGAGTTAAATACATTGCCTGGTGATAGCAAGCATTGACTCCACTGATGGTTCGTGATTGAGTTCGAGGTCTCACGAAGTCTGGATCCTTATATTTTTTCTCTACTTGTATAAGCTTACCTCAACACCGCAACAATTATCGGCAGACCAAACGGCACGTTCACTCACCTGTAAAGAAAAAGAGAGAAAAAGCGTAAGTGCTTGCTCCTTCGTTAATGTCGTCTGAAGAGGCGAACGTGTTCAACCGCAGCCCATGACAAAAAAATTATCATACAACTTATAATGAATAATACATAAAATGTATCAACCTGCAATTGCATTCTACTTCGGTAAATACCAAACGACGAATATTATCTTGTACTAGCATCGTTAATAAAGAAAATGCGTTCATCACAATCGTAAAAGTCGAATATAAACACAGTGAACGGTCACAACTCCCAGCGACGGGTAAAATCCACTGTTATCCGGTTAAGCACACCTGTGATCCTAGAGAAGTGACACTAGTGGCGAGTACTAGATGGAGCCAGTACATCCTCCGCAGAAGGAGCGGGGTGGGGGGTTGGGGGGATAGGGGGCAGTATGGTCTGCCTCGGAAAAACCTAGTCGACACGTATCCACGCATTATTTTTCCCAGTTGCCATGGGTAGGAAGGCAGGAGTAGGAACGGGTGCCGACTATACGGATACAACCACGAACTGGGTGTATGGGTCATAATAATGAGCACTGATAACTTAAAACGGTCTTTATAGTCGATGTACTGTGTTTTGTTGCATTGTTTCTGACCCGAGGAGTGGGCAGAAGACAAGGATGACCATCCACGAGGAGCTACAGAAGGAAACAAGTGTGGTGCGTCGGAATGGAATGATGGTAGTAGGTACGGGCCTTGATCACCTCCCATATAAAGGGAAAGAAGCCCGTATGTAGATAGCTAGATAGTCTTTATCGTATGTATATAGTCTATGTTGAGAGTTCCTGTTTAAATGAAGGTTTGACTAGAACCGATCGACCAACCTGAAAATGGAGTTCGGGTCACACGAATTTCTCGTTCTCAACCTGTGTACGGGCATCTCACTTGCGCGTTAGACTGAACATTGATGACTGGCCCGGTGTACGCTACAGTCAATCAATGGGAGATTAGATTACTGAAGTATGCTTACATAACCACCGTAGATAACCATAAATCTGAACAACTTTCGGATAAAATGCGAGATATTTGTTATTATGTAGAACCAATAACCTGCTCCCCCAACGCAGATAATGGACATAGATGGAGTAACGGTAATAGAAATGGTCATTTTACGGTAATTATCTTTTCCCTCTTGTACGGGGTGAAGGATTTTCTCCCCAGTCACACTGCGTGGATTAACAGAAATGCAGCGAGGCACAACCCTTCCGTGGCTCTTCTTTGGCTCGACAGAACAAAACTGGTTTATGAACCCCCCCCCCACCCAGCCCCACCACAACCTCTCCACCGTATAGCAACACCGTTCCATGCTCTCAGAATATATCATGAAGCAGACGAGTTGAACATCTCTTCCAGCCAGATCATCCCTTCATTCATTCCCAATGACCCTCCCATTCTTCCTTGGCACGTACCAATGGCTATTGGTCGTTGTGGCGAAAGGATGTCCTGCTCCAGTTGTTACAACGGAATTAATCGACAAGGAGACACCTAAAAATGGGCACGGTGGATGTGAAGAAACAAGAGATCGCGTCTGGCGAATAATCAAAACAATTCAAGGGGGAAAAGGAGAGAAAAAAAAATTGGTGAAAGCGTGAATCGACTGACATGACGACTGGAAAATATAGTACAGTGACCTTGGTACGAGCACTGAACAGGAACAAGGTTTTAATAATAGTGCATGCGAATACTCGTTAGCGTGTGAAAATTTACCCGAAAATGACAACTATAACGCCTTGCAGGAGATACGAAACTGTCAGTGTTTCAGTACAAAATTATAGAGATCAATCATCCGTGCCTCAGACTAGTTTCTTTCTGGTGTCCTCGTGATAAATGAACATTAAAAAAATAATTAATAATAACTAATCTTGTATCGCTGAAATAGGGTGTCCTTCGCGCGTGAACAAAATTGTCAGACCAAATATTTTTTCCAAGACATCGCATGCACTATGTCAAATGATAAAGAGGGAGGAGATCAACTGAAGGAGATTAATATGTAATCACAAATAACAACAGTCCCGTAATAGGTAATTATAAATTCAAAATATACTTTCGAACAGAGGTGAAATACTAAGTAAGCCCAAATTTCAGTTCTCTTCGTGGGGGGGGGGTAAAATGCTTAAAACGCACAACCATGCTATTGTCAATAATAATTAATAATAGCAACGATAGTAATGATAATAATAACGAATTATTAAGACAGCGCCTAGCCAAACGATTTTATTCGGCCGAAGGGCAGCCTAAGTCCCGAAGATTCCAATAAATCTTTTTTTACATATCCGACCCCTGACGATTTAGATTCTGCAACCGCTACAACTTAAACATCCCTTACACCATTTCCAAACCTATTGACCCCAATACCATGGCTACACTCCACCGTACCCAACACTCAATCATCTTCACCTGAAAGGTGGTATGAGGTTCATCAGTCCTTCAAGATTTAGATTCTAGAGCATGCAAGGTCAAGACTCGGTCACAATCGTGTTCTAGCACTGGCATCTTTGAAGTGGTGTGAGATCGCGCTGCAGAGAATGTCAAGAGCGCAGCGTCAATAGATGCCAAATGTCGCCATACAATGGAACTACGCATCAATTGTAAAAGAAAACAAACACGTTTCACTTTCAATAGAATTAAACTGTCTAAAAGAAATGTACTGGATAATACTGCTGCGTATTTCAGGCACGAATATATCATTCAGGTCAAACGTATGTCAAGTGTAACAAACTATGTTGGTTATGTAACTTCCTGTGTATGGGGAGGGGGGTGTTCCTAGAGCCAGGAATGAACAATTGAAATCTCATTTTCTTGCCTTAGGTACGAAACCTTAAACCTGGGGGTACGAGACCTGATAGCCAGTGCAATGGTACTGTATATTTACTATGAGAAGGCAAAGCACGGTTTGTATCACTAATCCTTTTCATGTTAGCATTGTATCTATATTTGAAGGTGGTATGAGCAAATTTCCTGAGATATCAAGGGGTACTAAGGGCAATGAAAAAGGTTATGAACCGTTGCCTTTGTCCAAGGCTATCACCATACCCCGATCCATTCGTCCAACTGTCCAACCGTTACATTTGTCTTCTCGTACCCCCTCCTACTCTCCCCCACCACCGCCGGATATCCAATAAAGCAATTTTTTTCAAATTGCGAGTTGCTACTTCACTTCGCGGCCTAACATTGACACATTTTCCACCTGCCCTCAAGGCCGTTCTTGATATGAACCTGTCACGCAATTATAACATACCCCCGTTGAATCAACGACAGGACCATTCTAGCAATTGTTGTTCCACAGAATAATTACTACAACGGCAAGGGAGGGAGATAGGGAGGGAGGGAGAGAGAGGGAGAGATGGAGAGAGAGAGAGAGAGAGAGAGAGAGAGAGAGAGAGAGAGAGAGAGAGAGAGAGAGAGAGAGAGAGAGAGAGAGAGAGAGAGAGAGAGAGAGAGAGAGAGAGAGAGAGAGAGAGAGAGAGACTCATCTCTGCGCGGTGAGCGGTGCACCAAACTACTGTAATCGATCGAAAGAAGTAAAGTGTTTGCTCTTCAGCCGAAGGAAGTCGCCTGGCGTTGGTCACCAAGACCTCCAGATCACGTCATCGTATTGTAGACACTGCTACGTCAAGTTCCACTCAAAAGTGGGTCACCAATTCTACTTCGGTAAATACGAAAGGCCGAATATTATCTTGGACTAGCATCACTGATAAAGAAAATACATTAATCACAATCGTACAAGTCGAATACGAACACCGAGTGACTGGCCGCAACCCCTAGCGACGGGTAAAATCCACCGTTATCCAGAAAGCATACCTGCGATCCTAGAGGAACTAGCTAGTGGCGAGTACTAGATAGATCCGGTAAGGCGCGGGGTGGGGGCAGTATGGACTGCCTCGTACAAACCATGTTCACCTACATACCCCATCCATACATAACGTATATAATATACAACAAAATTAAAAGGGGTTTTATATATATATGTATATATTACAAAATTAAAACATGCGATGTATAGATATGGATAAATCTTTAAAAACAAGTACGGGGTCCACTTGGGAAAAGAAAAGTGGTAAAAATACAGCGGAATCATTAATCTGCTGGTACACAAACGCTGACACCTTGGCAAATAAAATGACTGAACTGAGAACTAGAATATTACATGTACATAATGGACCTGATATTATACTTATTAATGAAGTAAAAACAAAAAACTGTCGATATGACTTGGTATCAAGTGAATTACAAATAGATGGATACAAAATGTTTACTAACATTATGGATGAATTAGGAAGAGGTATAGTAATCTATGTAAAAAAAAATATGCATGCACGAGAAATTAAACTAATAACCAATTATCAGGAATCTGTGTGGATTAAAATACAATTACAGGGAAAGGATGAAATACTAGTAGGTTGTATATACAGAAGTCCTAACAGTGAAGAAGAAAATAATAGTAATCTAAGAAAACTTATCAAGGAGGCAATAGAAATGAACACATCCCATGTACTCATCACTGGGGACTTTAATTTCCCTGAAATTAGCTGGCAAAGATGGACAACCCAGAATGGTATAAATAGTGAAGAATACCTATTTTTGGAAACTTTGAGAGATACTTATATGTTCCAGCATGTTAAGGAAGTAACAAGAGGAAGAGGTACTGACAACCCCAGTCTTTTGGACTTAGTCTTGACTAATGAGGAGGATATGATAAATTCAGTTACAACCTTATCACCCCTGGGCAAGAGTGACCATAGCTTACTGAAATTCGACTACAATTGTTACATACGGAGAATTCCAACAAAAAGACAGGTCTTCTTCTATGATAAAGGTGATTATGAAGCAATGAGAAAAGATTTTCCCCAGAAATGGACAGAGAAGGTACTAAAAATTGATGGACTTGATGACAAAAGGTCTATTGTGAAGAACAAATTAAAAGAGGTGAAAAGCATATATGTTCCTAGTAGAACCTATGATAGTAATTTAGCCAGAGATAGACACAGACTTATTAAATTGGACGAGGGCACCAAAATGACCATTAAGAAGAAAAACAGAAGTTGGTCTCGGTACATGGAAACCAAAAACAGTGACAAGTTGCAGGAATATAAGAAATGGAGGAACAAAGTACGGTGTCTGACCAGAAAACTTCAGAAAAAAGAGGAAAAAGATATAGTAGGTCAAGTTAAAGAGAAACCCAAGAAATTCTGGAGTTTCATCAAAAGTAAACTTAAAACAGTGACTAGAGTTACAGACCTAAAAGCCGGGGATGGAAAAATTGCCATAACGGATGAGGAGAAGGCCGAGGTATTATCAGCCTTTTTCTCAAAGGTATTTACCCAGGAACCAGATGGTGAATCGTCACATATACCAGTTCGTAACTTTGATGAACCACTGAATGACTGTCAAGTGAAAGAGGAAGATGTATGGAAAAAACTTGGAAAGCTAAAAGTGGATAAATCACCCGGCCCTGATAATATAAATGCCAGGATCCTAAAGGAACTCAGGGACAACATTACTCCAGTACTGACAGAGTTATTTGAAACATCTATTAGAGAGGGGAAGCTACCGGAAGACTGGAAATCAGCTAATGTGAGTGCAATACACAAAGGAGGAGATAAATCTGAGGTCAACAACTATCGCCCTGTGAGCCTCACATGTATTACTTGCAAAGTTCTTGAATCCATTATAAGGGACCACATTATGGAACACATGACACGTAATGATTTGTTTTCAGACAGTCAGTTTGGATTTCTAACAGGTAGGTTAACTGTTCTTCAGCTGCTACATGTTATTGACAAATGGACCAGAGTCATTGACGATGGAGGAGAAACTGATGCAATATTCTTAGATTTTCAAAAAGCATTTGATAAAGTCCCTCATCAAAGACTTCTAAGAAAGCTTGCCGGATATGGTGTGGGCGGTAATGTCCTCAGATGGATCACCTCATTTTTGCTGGAGAGGAGGCAAAGAGTCCAAATCAATGGAACATTCTCAAAATATCAAAGAGTACAAAGTGGCATTCCCCAAGGCAGTATACATGGACCAGTGCTTTTTGTCATATATATCAATGATTTACCTAGCTGTGTACAGTCGGACCTGTTCTTATTCGCAGATGACACTAAAATTTTCCGAGAAATTAAAAATGAAGAAGACAGACATAAATTACAAGAAGACTTGGACTCCCTGCAAGAATGGTCAAGAACATGGTTAATGCCATTCCACCCCCAGAAGTGCAAACACATGAAAGTAAGTGGAGGGCGTAGGCAAACAAAAGACACAGTATATTATATGCTACGTGGTGAGGAAAATGAAACAGTGGTTCAGAGAAGTGTCAAGGAGAAAGACCTAGGCTTGCTTACTGATGAGAGTTTATCCTTTGGTGACCACATACAGGAAAAAGTGAACAAAGCCAACCAGATCATGGGAATGATTAGGCGATCTTTTGTATACCTTGATATACCAACATTTTGCACTCTTTTTAAGGCAATTGTTCGACCTCACTTGGAATATGCTCAGTCCGTCTGGTCACCTTATAAGAAAAAATATATTAGGACAATAGAAAATGTTCAACGTAGAGCCTCCAAGATGGTGCCACACCTACAAAACCTTAATTATGAGGAAAGACTAAGGAAGCTGGACCTTCCAACTTTAGTATATCGAAGATTACGTGGAGATATGGTGGAGGTCTACAAAATTTTAAATCAGTACTATGACCCTGCTGTTAACATAAATTTCCAATTGAGAAAAGGACCAACTCGGGGCAACATCTTAAAGATCTTCAAACCAAGGAGCCGGACTAGACTGCGACAAGGTGCTTTCCAAGTGAGGGTAGTGGATGCTTGGAACAGCCTCCCCAATAGTGTCATAAAGGCAAAATCTATAAGAGAATTTGAAACGAAACTTGATAAGCACTGGGAGAGACAGGCAATAAAATATGACTATGAAAAAACTATTACATTTACTGGCACACCCGGCGATGACCTACCGGAGGATGACCAAGATGTAATTTCTGCATCTGGCCAATCGAAGGTCACCGATCTGGACATATAGGTCTAGCGACCTGCGTCCAGTATCAACGTAAGGTAACGTAAGGTAAGTAAGTATATGAAGACGTGTAGAATACATCAACATACGCCTAAAAAGAACAAAATATCTCCTGAGCTGCACATCAATTAATCGGCTGCCCCACGCCGGAGTAAAATCTTCAATATGCGCCATCGTTTTTGAACGTGTTAATACATACTGTAGAATGTCTTAAAACGCATTCGCAAAACCCACAAGTTTCGAAATCCTTCACGGTTTGTAACCCACCCACCCCACCTTCCCCCGTGATAACGAGTCTCCACTTCGCTTGATCATGCAAGAAGTCCCTCAGGGTCTGACCCTCCTACCGGGAGTTCAAGCCACGGACCCATTTTCCTGTTGCCGCTGGAAAGGCAACCGCCCACTCGCTCAGTCCTTCAGTCAGTGCATCACAATTCCCTTTCCTGGCTCCCCATACACGTACCCACCCAGTCCAGGCAAAGAGATTCGAAGCGAGATAAGTTTATCTTTGGAAGATCCTTGGCACCTTCGGCGCGGCACGAATCTCCCCCGCGCAGACCTCCTTCTCCCTGCGAGTCCTCACGTTCCGACTCAGCCTCGCTCCCCGCCTCAGTCGTCACGTCTTCACATGAAACGTACCTTGCAGGTATCTGTTTTCTTCACTTTCCAGTATCACATGACCACTCCACCTGGCCTCGGGCGGTGGAGTTAAAAGCCCCGGAAAATAAGACACAGGATATAGGTCAATGCATACGTGACCGTACCTTGGTTATTTATGGAATGACTTGGTGGGCGTCGGTGGACGTCCGACAACACCTACGGGCAATCCACGCTCCCTACAACTCGATGGTACACCTTAAAAGTTCTAACGATTCTACTCATGAAAGATAAAACATAGTCTCGATCAATCTCGGCTTTAGAATTCCTCGGGATTCCTATGAGAATTCTGGTCTTGGGGTCAACCCCCGTGGTGCAGTAGTTGCCTGCTGGCGCGATGCTCTTCACTTCCCGCATTCCGCACAAGTAGATAGATGGTGTTGGAAAAGAAGATGGATGGTTGGCGGCTCCACCTACAAGGCACATTCAAAGCTGAAAACACACACACACACACACACACACAGAGAGAGAGAGAGAGAGAGAGAGAGAGAGAGAGAGAGATCGGTCATATATGAGCTCTGAGTTCACTTACGGGAGGGAAATAGATGTCGATCACGAGTCCAACACATGATCCAAGACCATGGTGAATCACACACATTGGTATGTTATACTGAATAGTAGTGAACAGGATCCACAAGAGTTGCTCGTTTCCTATGCACTATATTTGTGAATCCAATTATGTAAATGGACAAAGGAAATGAAACCCTTATGAATTTAGACAAGGTAAGCAACTTGCAGAAGTCTTGTTAATGAAAGACTTGAACCCGAAAAAATAAACTAAGAATACCACACACAGGACACACAAATTATTGACAAACATGTCGCATTTCATTACAAGTGAAATAGAGATGAAAAAAAAAACTGAAATACATTGCAGTAACCAGAACGACTCCCAGAGTGCCTGAAAATATGAACATGACAACATTAGAAGAAAGAGAGCGTTGATAAAACAATATTCAGAACTATGAAAGAACTGGATATAACCAACAGAGAAGACTTCTATGGGTAGGGCAGAAGAATAACCAATGGGAAAAAATCAAGACAAGTTATTTGAAGTATATATATAATACATATACACAGTATATATAAATCCTTGCGTGAATATTTGTGGATCATGGAAGCAAAATTAGCTCCCAGAAAACAAAATTAAAACATAGTTCAGTGGAAACAGACGATACTTCACAAGCGTAGTTTTTATCCTGCAGAGTCTACAGTGATGGCTATATCTAACATCACGTAAACGCACGCGCATGCAAATAAAACATGGCGGGCAAATAAATTACTGTTATCGGACAGCAAATGCATGATAGCGTAAGAGAAGCTACATAGTAGTTTAGAAATGATGACAACGCTATCGGAGACTCTTAGACATTTAAATATATAAACCAACTGTATTTATCCCGTCGTATAAGTGCGGTATCTAATCAGTACTGTGCTACATGTGATCTGTATCTACTTTGTCGGTTCCTGTTGCGCTGCACACCATACCTGACATTATGTTCCAGTTACCGACGACTCTTTCTTGCCCCGGAGTTGCAAGCTCACTGGGAGTGATTATTCCGATTGCAGATAAGCGTCTTCTTACATAAACTTATCAACGTCACCACCTATGGGCAGGTTCGCGGGTGACACTGTGCAACAGGGAAGCAAACTTCGGCTCGAATGCGGTTTCGATCGATCCAAATCCCCTTCCCTTCCCAAACCCAAATACAGTCACTGGTCCACACCCATGTCGATATTGCTGTGTCACGTGAGGAAGTGACCATATACGGGCGATACGAAGATTCGACTTTCCTTTATTTTTTTTTATTTTTTTTTAACCTGGCGTGTGCAAGGTTGCAGTAGTTGTTACCAATTATCTGTAAGTTGCCAATGTAGCATTGTCCAAAGATTCCGGCCAATTATGCAGTAATCATCTCCACTCTAGACACCTTAAATCTGCAAGGAAAGAACGACTTCCTTGAGAAGATGAAGACCACAAGGCAGAACTTGATCCCACACGTCTGGATGTGGGCCGAGCACTGGACAGGGCGGAGGCGGGGCCGGCGGGATGAGGGGGCAGCCTGGCGCCGCATGACTCAGTGTCCTGTGTCGTTTCGTTCTTTCCATAACCTCACGATTGCTTCATTACGCGGTGGTATACTTTTACTCTGTTGTTCCAAACGCCAACGTTGTTTTCATATTTCTCTGTTTAGATCGTCCTAGGCAATGGTTTCCATGAGCTGAAACCTCTGAAATACTGAAGCAGTTTCGTGTTTGCTTTACGTCAAAGCGACCGTTTTGCAGGGGGTTGCGATCTTTACTTGTCCGAACCTGAACATTATTGGACAAAATACTTATTAACATACATCCTCGTCGGGACGACGCATTTGATAAATTTCATCATGTCTACAGCTTGAGGATTATGACCACCTCAGCGATGAGCTTTGAGGAGCATCATTGTTGCATGTTGTAGTCAAAATATAAATGTATACATACGGCTTATTTTCAATTTCCAATTTGTTACCTTACTAGTGTTTTCAACACAACGCATATGGGCGTGCACATACACATCGTGCATAATTATTTTGTTGGACTGTCAAATTCTGAATTTTTTTTAGGATTATACACTGACGGTCATTAACTATTTTAATGAAGCGTGTAATTGGATCATTGCTATTTCTTGTTTCCCAATGCCATTCCCTCCACTCCAACACACGGCTCTATTCTTTCTCTAGTTTGTTTTCATCTCTTGTCTGTTTGTTTATCATACTCGCTTTTTTGTATGCACCTGTGTATACATGTGTGTTTCACCATTGTCTTGCACTTGAGAACATTAGATATTGTACACTCCCGGATGAGAGCTGAGTTCATATGTAGACGGATGTGAGCACACACACACACTATCTCCTGGGCGGGGAACAGTGCTGGGTCTACGTGTACATGTGTCTAGTGGTTTTGTTTACTTCCGTTGGTTCCTCTCAGAGAGAGAGAGAGAGAGAGAGAGAGAGAGAGAGAGAGAGAGAGAGAGAGAGAGAGAGAGAGAGAGAGAGAGAGAGAGAGAAAGAGAGAGAGAGAGAGGTATACATTATTTGACGTCTCCATGAGTTTCCTTTGAAGTAGATGCACGATGCCCTTTCTTTCGCTGGACAAAATGGGCTATAGTTAGCCAGAACAAAATTCGCACGGAGCGTCATCGTAGAATACACAATAACCTCAAATCCAAAATTAAATCCTGCCCCTTTACTCTGAACAAAATCGTCAGACTGTCTCACACCAAGACGTACAGGAGTGGATCAAAGGGGTGAAATGGAGGCCACACATTGATCCCTCTGCTCATGAGCGGGAGGGCGGATTATGCTCTGACGTCATGCGGATGACGTAATAGTCTGCGTGATTTGAGCATGCGATGACAGTGAAGGCGGGCGCCACCGACCGTGAATTACCGCTGGCTGACGCATGCGGGTTTACTACGTGCGTATTCCAAGTCAGCCGCATCGAGAGAGCCGCAACCAAGGGCCGCAGTGAAGCAGACTGCGGAAACCTGCGACGGTTAGACCGCAGCCTGGGCGGCTCACGATCGTTAATGCGTTCATGGAAAGCAGTAATTTTAAAGCAGGGCGATTTTCTTTTCGTTGTTGTAGCCATTACCGTTCTGGCGTCGGCAGGACTTAGATATATCAAGACGTGGCCCACCTTCCGGCTGAGGAGTCCGGCTGAGCTGTTAGAGTAAGGAGAGTGAGAGAGTTGGAGGACAGCGAGAGCCGCCAGAGGAGAGGAGAGAGAGGGAGATGGAGATGATAGAGAGAGAGAGAGGAGAGGTGAGGGAAGCGAGAGATGCAAGGAAGTGAGGGAGAGCAAGCCTGAGAAAGGAGGAGAAAGAGGAGGGAGAGGATTACGAGGCGAGGACCCCGGCCGACAAGAGCGGAGACGAGAGGAGGAGAGATGCGGAGGATGAGGAGGGAGAGAGAGAGGGAAGGAAGAGGGTAGAGAGAGGAGCGGGGAGAGCGTTGGAGTGGAGAGAGAGAGGGAGAGAGAGAGAGAGATGAGGGAGAGTGAGGAGAGAGAGAGGGAGTGAGAGAGAGGAGAGGGAGGAAGAGGGTAGGAGGGAGGAGAGTCGAGAAGGTCGAGGGTTGAGAAGATGAGAGAGAGAGAGAAGGGGGAGGAGAGAGGGAGGCGAGGAGGTGGAGGAGGGGGAGGATGAGGGAGTGAGAGAGAGGAGGAGGGGGAGTAGAGAGAGAGGAGAGAGAGGAAGAGAGGATGGAGGAGAGGGAGGATGGGAGAGAGATGAGAGGAGAAGAGAGGATGAGAGGAGAGGGAGAGAGAGAGAGGAGAGAGAGAGAAGGATCGGACGGAGGAGAGAGAGAGAGAGAGAGAGAGAGAGAGAGAGAGAGAGAGAGAGAGAGAGAGAGAGA
Source organism: Oratosquilla oratoria (assembly GCF_046742065.1). Taxonomy (NCBI): domain Eukaryota; kingdom Metazoa; phylum Arthropoda; class Malacostraca; order Stomatopoda; family Squillidae; genus Oratosquilla; species Oratosquilla oratoria. Next base: position 33,182,280 of record NC_134797.1, read on the forward strand.
GAGAGAGAGAGAGAGACAGAGAGAGAGAGAGACAGAGAGAGAGAGAGGGGGTCAAAGAAAAACACGCCACTCACTGGGTTGGAGTGGTTAGGTCTGGGCTTCTCAGGGTCCCTCCCACCTGTTGATCAACCGAGACGTCGCGCGCTGTATTCGCTTTGGGATGACTCTCTCTCACTCACTCACTCACTCACTCACTCACTCACTCACTCTCTCTCTCTCTCTCTGTGTGTGTGTGTGTGTGTGTGTGTGTGTGTGTGTGTGTGTGATTCACCATGGTCTTGGATCACCTGTTGGACTCGTGATCGACAGTTATTAACCTCCCGGGTGAGCTCAGAGCTCGTATGACCGATCTATGGGTAATACTGTCACCTTACACGCACACACACCCCCAATTCCCCGCCCACGTGTTGTGTGTGTGTGTGTGTGTGTGTGTGTGTGTGTGTAAGGTCACAGCATTACTCATAGTCCCAATACATATGAATCATGAGCTCTCATCCGGTGAATCTCTCTCTCTCTCTCTCTCTCTCTCTCACACACACACACACACACGATGTATGATAATTAATGAGAACAAGTGTAGGACACTATGGGCGTCATTTCCTTCCTGTATACCACAATTAGGTCAATGCAATTAAGTAAATATGCACATACGAACACACACGCTTGCTCAAGCACACCAACAAACACTGGGGGTTCAAAGATTTCCAAATGTTGGATCAAGATTACTTAATCACCCTTCGTTGCCCTCAGGACTTGTAAAATTCCTACCCCATCCGTCATGTTTACTTGCGAAATTCCAAACAAGTGAAGTGTTGTGTTTCTAACAAGAGCACTTGTATGGGGTACAAAATTCCACATGTTGCAATGTTTTATAGACTTCAATGATACCCCTACGGACCAGAGCCACGTATCATTTTTCCTATCTGGAGATAAAAAAAAAGGGGGGGAGGGGCTGATCACAGTTTGATTCCCGCAATCTCTCCTTTGCCACATCCATGACATATCTCCATAGGACAGAAGCGCTGTTTTTTTTCTCACATGGTGATTATTCTGACAAGATTATGCCGTTTTATGTTTTTGTTGCCAGGTACGACACTACAGTGTTGAACACTTTAACTATCCTACTATATATTCCTAAGTTAAAAAGCACTTTAAACGACTAATAAATTACAACTTTTATAAAGAAACAAACCAAACCAGGTACATTTCATTTTGTTTGCATATCAAAACACTGTTCTAATAAAAAAGTAAATGAAAGATTACATACATGAAACTACAATTATACTGTAAAAACTGAAAATATTATCCCTACAAAATGTTAAAGAATACTGTAACTATCCTATAGAAATAATATAGAAATGATAAAAACCTGTTAGAAAACAAAATGTCTTTTGTACGATCCTCATTCATATCCATAAATCTCGTTTCATTGTTTCCAATGCTGAAAATAAATCAACATATCGGAATAAAAGTCTATATATTTTCTATCGATCCTAATTCCATTCTCCCAGTAAGTGATTCCCATTCCGATTCCTACACACAGCTGGTGGTTCAAATCAAACATTGTTTTGGTCACCCCTTAATTCCCAGTCTCGAAGAACGGGTTCATGTCAATGTTTTTGTCATCCCATTCAAAACTCAGATTCCTTCAATGTAGGCCGTTACGTGCTTTGTGATACAAACACCCTCTTGTCTTCTTAATTTGGTTCAATTGCTACCTGTCTTGACATGAAAAGGCCCCTTGAAATTTATGAAGTGTAGATATTTTGTCGTTCTTCTTCATTTTCCAAGTACACCGATCGTAATTTTTGTTCACTGTCTTGCAGGTTTCATTCCTCCATGGTTCTGAACGAATTTCTTTCCAAGTCAGCGTGTGCTTGAATATAGTGTGTGTGTGTGTGTGTGTGTGTGTGTGTGTGTGTGTGTGTGTGTGTGTGTGTGTGTGTGTGTGTGTGTGTGTGTGTGTGTGTGTGTGTGTGATTCACCATGGTCTTGGATCACGTGAGACTCGTGATCAACAACTATTTCCCTCCCGGAAGAGAGCTCAGAGCTCATATATGACCGATGTATAGGTAATGCAATCTTACACGCACACGCCCAATTCCCGGCCACGAGAGCTTGAGTAACGACTGGCAGCGCAGTGATACTGAAATTATTTCAGCCCTGGGCGGGATTCGAACCCGGAGCGCCGTAATGACATCCGGGAACTCTACCAACTGCGCCACGATTGTTTGTACATGTGTGTGTTTACCTAATTGCATGATACACATTAACCATCCACAGGCGCAGGAACAATTGTGACACCAGGGTGAGGTTGAGAGACTGAATCGAGCCCATATCAAGGCCGTATGCACTGGTTATAAGAGCATATTCTTCATCCACCACTACGCAGCTACAGTACACATTTTTTTCTGACAAACTACGGTGCGGTACATTTCAATACATAAACTGCTATAGACAATCTTCTGGAATAAAGCTTTATTATTTGTTTATATTGATGACTAAGTACAAACAGCACAACTTCTGAAACGAAGAAATTAATTTACAAATGTTGCATGCTGGACTAGTTTTTGCAATCTAATTAACAATAAAAAGTCTTAGGAAGTGTAATATTTTAACTTTCGGTCGGTAATACTGAGTTGCCTCCTCCCTAAACCTTATTTTATCGCTTCAAAGGCACTATGTGCGTGGAGTCCCGTCTCTTATTCTCATATTAGCATAATTATATATGTATGGGCCTACCTTGGGCTGTATAAGGAGAGAGAGAGAGAGAGAGAGAGAGAGAGAGAGAGAGAGAGAGAGAGGAGAGAGAGAGAGAGAGAGGAGAGAGAGGAGAGAGAGAGAGAGAGAGAGAGGGAGAGAGAGAGCGAGAGAGAGAGAGAGAGAGAGAGAGAGAGAGAGAGAGAGAGAGGAGAGGGAGAGAGAGAGAGAGAGAAAGAGAGAGAGAGAGAGAGAGAGAGAGAGAGAGAGAGAGAGAGAGAGAGAGAGAGAGAGAGAGAGAGAGAGAGAGAGAGGAGAGAGAGAGAGAGAAAATGGTAGGGCGGGAAGGACGGGAGGGAGGGAAAGAGGGCGGGTAAGGTGAAGGGGGAGAAAGGTAATGGGAAGTGAAAAGGGGAGAGAGAGAGAGAGAGAGAGAGAGAGAGAGAGAGAGAGAGAGAGAGAGAGAGAGAGAGAGAGAGAGAGGAGAGAGAGAGAGAGAGGAGAGAGAGAGAGGAGAGAGAGAGAGAGAGGAGAGAGAGAGAGGGGGGGGGAGAGGGATCATGAGAAGGCTCGTCCTATGCCGTGCTCGAGCACTTGTCTCGAGTCAATGGTCCACTTAGCGGATCTGCTGGTGTTTTTCTCTGTGGCCCTTTCATACTGAGCACTACTGGCCACCTGGGCGGGTGCCGCCCGCATGTGCAGTACTCAAGTACACAGTCGTGTGTGTAATCACGCACACACACACACACACAGACACACACACACAAGGTTATGAATGCGTGCGCCAGTGTCAGATCGTTCCCCAGTCCAGAGCAAAACGAGTAAACAAAAGGTTAAAGAAATAAGAAAGTAAAACAAAAATGCTTACAAGGACCACAATAAGACATGGTGTGTCTAGCAAGAAGTGAATGATCATAACAGAACAATCACATCTTGTCGGTTAAACCATTTGAATGCCTCTTCATGATGTGGGTCTTTGTTCTGGCTGCGCATCAAAAAGTTTAACAACACATGCCAAACGAATATATTGACTGGTATTGGAGCAACTTTCACGTGGAGGCACGTGTACATGCATGTATACATGAGTGAATGGATGCATGTATGCATGAATATGTATGGATGCATGTATGCATGTATGTATGCATATGTATGGATGCATGTATGTATGCACGTATGTATGCATGCACGTATGTATGCATGCATGCATGTATGGATGCATGTAATGTATGCATGCATGTATGTATGCATGTATGTATGCATGTATGTATGCATGCATGTACGTACACATATATATATGCATGCATGTATGTATGCATGCAGGTATGTATTTACACATGCAGGTATGTATTTACACATGCATGTATGCATGCATGCATGTATGCATGTATGTATGTATGCATGCATGTATGGATGTATGTATACATGTATGTGTGCATGTATGCATGCACGCATATATGCGTGTGTATGTATGTCTGCACGTTTGTAAGCGTTCAAGTATGTATGTATGTATGTATATATGTGCAAGAGCTCAGTAGTCGCCCTCTTCATGAAGAACCCTTTCGACTGCGCTAAGCCCTCCGGGGATGGCGACGTTCCTGCCTGCATGCTAAAAGACCGCCTGGCCCTGCAGGAAGGACCTTGTCCAGGCCCAGACCCAGAACGAGGCAGTTCTATCCAGCCAAGGTGGAGTCGACCGGACAATACCCCAGAATTAAACAGCCCCGCGTCAGCCCGAACATGGTATGCACAGATGATGGGGCAGATGACGCCTTGACGTATTCTGCTCTGGTCCCCCCCCCCTCTCTCTCTCTCCTTTCCACCCTCCCCTTCCCTTTTCGCTCTCTACTCTTCTCCTCCCTCTTTCTCTCTCTCTCTCCTTTCCACCCTCCCCTTCCCTTTTCGCTCTCTACTCTTCTCCTCCCTCTTTCTCTCTCTCTCTCCTTTCCACCCTCCCCTTCCCTTTTCGCTCTCTACTCTTCTCCTCCCTCTTTCTCTCTCTCTCTACCTTCCTCTCCCTCTTTCTCTACCTCCCCCCTAACTCTTTTTCCCATACAACTCCCATCTCCCCCCTCTCTCTTCCCTATGCAATCCCCCTCCCTCTCTGCCTAATACCTCTCTCTCTCTCTCTCTCACCTTATGCTTTCCCTTTCCCCCTATCCTGATATATTAGGAATAACAGTAGAGACAGCACGAATGTACTAGCCACTATCTCCATCGTCCAATGAGCCAACACGACCCATATCATGTGGCTCGTAAGGTTATCTTTGTGCCTCTTACTCTATAGAGGACTGATATTCTATGTGACCTACGGTGGCGCATGTGGAAGCGGGCTGATCTCGCATTCGCCTAAATGTGGGTTCGAATCCCACACTTCTCTCCGATTCCTAGCAGTCCCAACAGTCCCCAAAACACATACCAGGGCTTCGGTAGCAGCTACTCAGCGCCTCCTTCCGCAGGCTCCTCGCCCACAGTGGCGCTCAGAGATGTGCCGTTCTACAGTTTCGTTGCGCCCAGGAGGACTCATCAAGAACGACAAGGTATGGGTCCGGCCTCTATGGGTGGTGACCACACACTGGCCCCGTTGTCATCACGAGCCTATCCTATGGGAGGAATCTCAGATTCTTACGGGTTTCTTTGAAGGCGAAAGAGTTCTCCAAGCTAGGTCTTGTATGTCAACAACCTCACCTGACAGTTATCAGGTGTGCCAAAAGGTTTAACTGTGACGCAAATTCCATCACAATTTTAAATTGTAAAGGATATATATATATATATATATATATATATATATATATATAATATATATATATATACATACATACATATATATATATATATGGTTGACGAGTTAAACACCATATGAGGACGGAGCCTTGAAAAAGCTGTAATAAGCGAAACGTCGTACAAATAAAGGCTCCGTCCTCATATGGTGTTTAACTCGTCAATCTTGTCGGCAACTGCCACTTTCATGAAGAAAAAAAAAATAATAATTATATATATATATATATATATATATATGTGTGTGTGTGTGTGTGTGTGTGTGTGTGTGTGTGTGTGTGTGTGTGTGTGTGTGTGTGTGTGAAAAACTTATTCTCAATGTTTAGGACGCACTAGCATAGCGTAGGTGGCCCCTTCTCGAGTAGAGTAGAGCAAACCAAAGCAAAATTAAATTTTGCTAAGGTAAGGCCTTTTCTAAAAGGCCCTGTTGAAAGCCCTTCGATGACGCCAGCGACCCCTTACTGCAATATGATTGGTCAAATGTGTTTTAATATTCTATCCATGGCCAATCATGTAATTCCTAAGATGTTAAGTACAGCCCTAGAGGGAGGGGCCTAACAGTACCGAGGTATACTAAAAGTTGAAAAGAGAAGGAGGATAGTCTTGTGACAGCTGCCCTAAGATCAGGTCACGTAAGGTAAGTAGCAACAGTTAACTCCCACAAACATTATAAACAAACACTCTAGCACATTTAATAAACAAAGAAACGTATACAGCTGGTTTGTTCTCTTACCCTAGTGTCAACCTAAGTTCGCAACCTCCTAGAGTCATAGCCCGAAGCGTAACACACAAACACACACACACATTTATATATATATTTATATATATATATATATATATATATATATATATATATATATATATATATATATATATATATATATGTATGATGCTACCCAACCTGAAGAAACACAGCGATGGGGAAACCCAGCTTTACACAACAATCTCTTGGAGCAGAGAAGTGTGCGTGCATTTTTTGGTGGAAGGACTACCTACGGAATATTTTACACACACGAGATTGATTTCTCACAAGTTGTTTGCCTGAATACTGTTCAGCTGGAAGACTGTTTACAAGCTCGTTATCTTTCGTTTAAGGTTTTTTGAGTTTCATTTGTTTTTATCCCGCGTTTGTGTTCCTATATTCGGGCTTCGTTATTCAACCTGTACAAAACGCACCATCTCTTTACATAGTTACCTGACCTCACTATTACTTTAACCTTCTCCCCACCCCCATATACCTATTTCTCTTGCACTTTCACTTTTCCCTCTCTCTCACTCTTACTTCCTCTTTCTCTCTTTTCTCTCGACTTTTACACCTCCTTCCCTCCATTCTCTTTGCAACTTTAAACCCGTCCAGAGAATACCTCACCCTCGACCCAGTCGCTATCAGTTTACATCTTACTGCTCCCCCTATCACCAACCACCACCATCACCTCAAACAGATTTCTGCTCCAACCGCAACCCTACGTTTCATCTACACCATATCGCTTCATCCTACGACGTCGATAATTCAATCCCTTTCAGCCATACACGGGACCAACCCAACCCATCCCACCCGACCCCTTCCCCCTCCCACACCGACCAGCGTGATGATGACGTGCAGACTTGACGTCACTATCTGGCTATCGCATTTCTTCACCCAGCGGCAGACAGTCGTCTCTCGGCAGACAGCCACAGACCGCAGCCTGCCAGCCAAAGCTAACAAGGAAGACAAGCCAGCCAAGTCCCCCTTTGTCCTCATTAGTACATTTTTTTTTTCTCGTCGGCTGGCCATTAGTTGAGAAATCATCTCGTATGACGAGGGCGTTCTCTTTTCCCAAAAACGTCACGGGATTTGTGCTAAACACAGTTTCAAATTCTAACCTCAACACAAGTGGGGCAGTACTTTAAACATTCTGTTCCGGCTATGAAGAGGGAATTTTATGAAGTTGAGGGGCAGTATGACCCTGGTCTTGAAAGGGATTTCAATAAATAGAGACCCCGTTCCCTGCCAATCAACCGTATAGAGTCCCCTGTTCACTTTAAATAATAAGAGAGAGGGATAAAACACGATGGTATCTTTATTGTGTGTGTGTGTGTGTAATATATATATATATATATATATATATATATATATATATATATATATATATATATATACACTGATTTATCTGTCCTTTTTGTTTATTGTAATGTGTATGTCAAAAGTACGAAGTAACTTGCTGGGGAATTTCCTAATCTTGCGGGGTTGGGCACTAGGCAGATATGCGATTTCTATCTGAAAAACACCCAACGAATCTTCTGGACGATACACAGGCACCTCTTGAAAGAGCTAATCTTCTTCAGTTCTAGTACGATGCTTGATCCTGCATCCATTTATATATACGACATCGAGCCAATGGCTTTACGACACCTAAATCTAACAAAACTCCAACAAGAGGAGCAAAGACGCTCAGGCACTGGGATGGCAAAGGTAATCAGTGGTAATATTATTACCGTAGTGATATCACTACAGGCTCCATCCCCAACTTTTATGTGACTAACATGAAGATAAAACTACACCCAACTTCCTACCGAACAATGCTACACTTACATTTGAATGAATAAATAAATACACACATTAAATAAATGTATAAGCAAATGGATAAACGAATAAATATAAAAAGATAATATGATTCAGCCTCAAACTCCTCGCCAGTCCCATGACGAGTACAGGATGATAAGATCAATGGGGAGGATAGGCCTAAGGTCAGGGTTAGGGGAAAAAATGCTGGGAATTCCGTTCTCAAAGGCCAGGATCCCACAATGGTGAAGCCTCGTCTCACCCAACAACTTCGGATTCAGAGCGAAACCCCCCTTAAGATAAATAAATGACAACTAAAACAATAACTAAATAACATATAACAAATAAATAAATAAATAATACAATTCAACTCGTTTGACACTGCAACAACACAAGGGTCGTATGTACAGACCACAACTATCGCATGTATTGTCTTGTTGTGGATATTTTGTTTCGCAAGTGTGAATTGCGACAACTCATGCACAACACCCGGATGCGGGCATTTCGATGTCATGAGACCCTCCTGTTTATCTAGTGGATGGTCCAGCTAAAAGAACATTTCCGCTGGTCAAATGTCGCTGCTGAGATATACACTTTTTTCTTCGAATAAGTGTCCTCTCATTTCAATCAACAGTTCTTATATTTTATGAGAACGAAATGCCCCAACGATCCTTTACATTACTTTATATTCTTGTTTAGTTTCCATCAAAGCTTTCATGCTGCTCATGCATTGGGTATACACGCCTTAAGTTATTTTTCTATTTTATTAAATCTTTTTGCTCGACGACACGTTTACTTCTACTTTTATTTGATCAGCATGGATTGTCACTCTTCTGTCTTATCTATCGTTTTTCGGCCTGAATACCAACTCTAATGATCTGACCTTTATCATGAGGTATGATCCTTCACGTTTTCCTTGGCAATAACCGAGTTTAGTGACAATGTAAACATGTTGGTCTTTGCATTCAAGTTATCTACATTCCACTGTCTCAAGACCCAGAAGAATATAAATATGATAAAGGAATCTTTATGATACATCAAAAAGTGGGGTTGAACTATTCTGCAGAACTGCAGCAAAAATATTGATGGGTATCACATTCCAATCTTCTGAGATCTCTACAGTTAAGTTCTTTCTATTTTATTTGCCTTCTCTTCAAGCTCATTCAAATGTCTTCAGTACATCTGGAAAGAATTGCAAAGGAACCACAACATCGTGTGCAGGCTTGTATTTTACATATACTGTATAGTGCAACATTTCACAAAGATATTTCAATTTTCATCCAACTTTGTCCAAACGTGCATATGGAGTCCAAAACAAGTTTTATTTCCTCCATAACTGGGGAGTGGAAGGCAATGTACATGGCGTAATATAGTTTCTATATGTTTTGATAAAACTATTCTGTACTGCTTTTGATCATAAGTATCACTACCCATGTAGTGGTACACCTGGTTGTTTAATGAAATCAGACAAACTGAGAATCGTTACTTTCATTCCCTAATTACCGTTTTACTCTGCCCCAGTCATAATTTTGTTTACTCTAATTTGTACCCAGACTCCATTCAATAATTGCATCCATGAAATATATATCACGGGAAATATATTAAAAAATTTCCATACTGAAAGACCAGATTAAGATATTAAGTATTCACACCTAGGCCCAAAAGCAACAAAAGCCTAATTGATTATCTTCAACCACTTCTGGATACACAATACAATTCAAACTACCCTATCTGGAAAAGAGGCTAAATAATACCCATAGTAAAACAAAACATACCACCTAAAATTTTTGCATCCTACAGACCAATCTCATTTCTATTCACCATAGCTAAGCTGAAAGATTATTATTAGAAGGAAATACGAGTATAACTAAACTACCATCATGCTGGGTAATTTTGACTGGCATCTAAGGGTTCTCCTTTAAAAAATTATTGACGGTGTTAACTTCACACCAATAGTCAAAATCATCCCGCATGACGGTATTCACCTCCCCTAACCAAGAGGATTCAAAGACGGCCACGCTACCAGCACATTACTGTACTCACAAACATCACTCACTCACTCATTCAGTCACTCACTCACTCACACACACACACACGTACAAAAAATTCACCAGAAAGAACAGTTATGGTAATGTAGCTAACGGGATAAGCAAGACATTTGAATACAGATTTTCAAAACAGTGAAAACATGGCTAACTTCTTAGGAGGTAGACATTGTATAATAACCCAAAGTAACCAAATTTCTGAGACAAAAAGACGATAGTGGCGTCGCACAAGGAGCAATACTTTATCTAAGCTATTCAACTTCCTAGCAAGTGATCTCCCAACACCAGATCCAGAACATAACACTAATGCTATCATCTATATAGAAGACCTGACTATCACTTCTCTAAGCATAAAAGTCAATATATCAGGTAAGAACAGCCAAGCCTCCTTAGACAAACTAGAGCGATGGATCAGAAATATCAGAATCCTAAAATTCTAGATCTTACTTTTAATATTCACATGATATTCAGCCCACACATAACAGATCTCACAGTGAAAATCAACAAGAAGACAAACCTACTAAAATCCTTTGGACAACAGAAGAAAAATAATTAGTCTGTAAACAATTTTTAAAAATCACTCATGATTACGCTTCCACAGCATGGTTACCAATAATCAGCAACTCCAGACACTGTACAAGCCTCACCAAATAAAGCATAGACAATAATAACAGGTTGCACCAAACCAACCCCAATAATAACATTTGCACACAAAAATCAAAATCATACCGTAGGATTTGAAAAATGATAGACATACAATTCTAGATCTTCAATTTCATTCACCCACACAAACACGTAAAAATACCAGCAGTTTACTTACTACTTTGTGTACAGTATCCAACCATCTGTACCACACAAAATCACATTCACACTCGAATCATTAAACAAGCTCTTTAAGACAGCTCACCAAACTCAATACAGTACTTCACCGTAACCTGGCCCCTACAGACATCAACCACACATAAACCTTTCTCAAGATAAGCATGAACTACATGTTTATATTCAGGACATCATTCATCTCTACAATAATACCAACACAGAACAGACCTCTCCTAGATGCAACCACCACACAGACACTGAGCACCTCATCCTACACTTATCCACACTAACAATCCCTAGACAATACAATATTTCCACCCTGCGTGGTTGTAACCAGTTACCTACAAGCCATGGGTCTCCTGCAAGAAATACCTAGGGTACTAGATTGACTGACTGCACCCTAATGAACTCCCATCTATCCAGAATAGAACAAGATATTCTATGTAACATAATAAACACTGCAGTAAATAAATAACCATGTACATGATCCATAAAAACTCAGGCGAACAACTCCATACCCAAGTAAATTGTATTACTCCTTTTTTTCCATTCAGGCTAACTGGCAAACTGCAACTACCCAATTCTCAAATACTTCATGGTTTAGAATATATCCATGTCCTCATCATATCAATGAAATTCTCCCTCAGATTTTCTACTTTCGACTATTCTCCATTTTCCTTTCCTTTAAAAACAATAGTGATGGGGAATTGCAACATTTGGTTTTGCCCTCATTGAGTATAAGTCAAACTGAACAAGAAATAATAATGTTGGAATTTTGAGACTTGGTATATTAATTTACCAGAGCATAAACAAATAGGTCCCAGAAGTTATCTTAAATTGTACTTCGGATAATGTAAATTCATACTACTAATATATATATATATATATATATATATATATAATATATATATATATATATATATATATATATATATATATATAAGACAGAGAGAGAGATAGGGCAAGAGTAGAGGAAAAGAGAAGATGAGAGAGAATGGGAGAGGAGACAAATGAAAAAAAACAAGACAGATAGAAGCGAATAAAAATGAAAGAGAAAAAAAAAGAGGGAGGGAGAGAGGGAGCGGGAGAGAGAGCAGCTTGCTTTCACAACCTGACTTTCATCGAAACGATTTCCTACACTTCACTACCATTTTAGCAGAAACATTTCTTAGTGTCGTCGGACTTCATGCTCGCGTGCCACCAGTCCTACAACTTTCTAGTCTTTCAACGAGCCAACAGCCAGCGACTCGCCAGGCATACAAAGACCACCTCAAAACTAACTTGTGTAACGAGAGGAACTTAGACATTTACTGCAGCCAGGCTGTCTTGTTCAGCTACCCTCGACCCTTTCAGTAGCGATGAGGATCTAAGAGAGAACCTCAATTGGTAAAAATGTATTAATCACGGAGAGCCATTCAAGGAAATGCTTACGTCTACCTCGTCCTTGACTTACTCCTTATTACTCTTCAGAGCCAGCCAACCCCTTCCATAAGAATATGGTACGTGTCTTGTTCTGGTCAACTAAAGAAATTTTAAACATCTGCGCGGTACAGTTTCTACACCAATCACGCCCGTGCAAGTGGGTATTTCCTTGTTCTTCAACTATGCTGGCTTGTGTCGGGCGACTTCATTCATTTGCATGGGATCCCTTTGACCTTTGTCACATAACACATCGGCTGATAAAGTCTGCTCCATTACAACCACATCACTTGTTTTCGAATGACAATTAAACATGATGTATCACCAGAATTATCACCTATCATCACATATTTGGATATAGAAATAAACAAGAAAAGCAAACAAAATGAAAAAAAAAACACAAAAATTCCGATTTCACCCCACATTACGTCATCTGAAAGAGTTCTGTCGTCACTCGAGTAGAAAACACGATTTTCCTGTCATGGCTAGACCAAAGGGCAGCAGGCAGGGACCGTACTCAGTCTAAACTCGTTTATTGAATAAAATCACTTGGCAATATCCTAAATATAATTTAAAAAAAAAATCTTCCCACCCCCGGGCACATCAACCACAAAATTAGAATCGCTGGTGAATTGTAGGGGACGAAGTAGATCACAATCACTACCATTCACCCAAGCAGCCCCCCCAGCATGGTGGTGTTCTGAAGACTTCTGCTCCGGTCACTACCCAGGAACTCCAGTGACGAGCACATTTCTCGAAAGGGCAGTACAAGAAAGGGCAGCATTCCTCTAACATTTCAAAAATGAAATCCGCAATACCAATGCGGAACTGGTAGCATAAAAAGTGACTGCAACTTCTTTTCACACACACACACACACACACACACACACACACACACACACACACACACACACACACACACACACACACACACACACACACACACAGTCATGTAAAGATCACGAGTGGCCATTACATGGAGGTCATGATGAAAAGACTCGCCCCCTGGTGGTTGCCCAACCCGGAAAATTATGTATGTATGTATATATATATATATATATATATGTGTATATATATATATACATATATATATATATATATATATATATATATATATATATACTGTATATCGTGGCGGTTCGACAATTTTTTTGGCTGCCGTTTGTTTCTCTCTCTCTCTCTCTCTCTCTCTCTCTCTCTCTCTCTATATATATATATATATATATATATATATATATATATATATATATATATATATAAACGTTCTCGCCGCATAGGTTCGAGTCCTCGGGCGTACCACGTTACAATTTCTGCATGCGCCTATATGGCTTAGAATTGAAGTGCATTGTGGTTGATAAAATGTATCTCTAATCACTGGGACCCATTCAGTGTTGTACATATATATATATATATATATATATATATATATATATATATATATATATATATATATATATATATATATAATAGAGGACACAAACAACAGCAACCAAAGTTATTTCGAACCGCCACGATAAGACAGGAAGGCTCAACAGTGGCTTTTCCCAACAGATAAACAAGTGCTAGGGACTATTCCCCCAAAGCCCGAGCCCTACTTCCTCCCCACGCGCCTCGTGTCTGGGCGCTATTCATCTCAGTTGTGAACTGGCGACAAAATTGTCTGGTCTCGGCACGTACAGAAAAAAAAGCAAGTACCTTAACATGTTTAAGTGGCTAAATACTAACTTGTATAGCAATGACGGTATTCATATTCTTATCTTAAGGTATATACTCTTCAATATTAAGTTACCCCCAATACCAACCGTCTTGAGCAGACGACACGCGCAAACGTAAACATGCACACATTCGTTCATCTATACACGCACACACGCATCCCTGTGAGCTCTTCCGCCCGCCCGCACGCACGCATGTACACACGCACGCGTTCACGCACGTAGACATTAAGATCCAAAGACAGTAACCATTCTATTAGCCATGACTTGTCTGAAGTTTTGGATAGGTCAAAGGATGACGTCACTTAATAAAAAATACCAGAGAATACTATATAGTTTGACATGCCCTGGACCTTCAAATAGACGCAGACATTCACCCACACACTATGAAGGGCATACACGTGCATAATGCCCTTTTTCCCCGTACCTCACTCCCTCCCCATTGGTTTTATAACCTGGCTGCACTCCAACACGCACGTTTCAACTTTCTCTCTTCCTGTACCGTCACGTCAAACTCGCTTGTTGGTCCGCACCGACCCCTTACAATATAAAGACGACCCTAAAGTATCAGTAATACTGCTCCAACACTCCTAACATACCGCATTTAAACATATGCTTCACTCTACACTCGTCCCATATTCTAAGTAACCCACGTGTTTCCTGGCCCCTCCTGCACACGGCCATGATGACGTACTGATGACGCTTCAATGACGTCACATCACGTGAGGCGTCCCGAGAGACCCGCCCGGTTCCACCACCTGACTCATACATGATGTGGCCTTCTTGGAACACAGACACCTTGGTTCTGGTGACGCACGTTATTCTGTTGCAACAACAACCACCGGGTTTTATTCAGTTGTGGAAATGACTACATTTACAAAGGGGGCTTACGTTGATCTAAATCCCGTTTGGTTTATCAACAGCTCCTCGGTTCAAATCGTCTAGCGTATGTCACAGCAGAACCTGGATAATATGTCACTGTCTTGCATGACTGAGTTATGAAAAATGAATGCCAAGAATGCTGGTTTGGACACCTCCGAGTGACAAATGCTGTGTTTGCCAAAACGAAAAAGCTACGACAGTTATTGATTCTGAGATGGATCACTGCATTACAGAACCGGTCACGTACTCGACCCCTTCAGTACCGTTCTGGATGGTAACGTTATTATATCCTTCCTACCGCTGGGATTTATCATTATTTTATTACAAGACGATAATGATCATTTGGTCGAAAAACCATTTTGTCCCTAGTCAGCTCCTGAGCTAAAACAAATCGCCTGACATTACGCCAAAACAAAAATCCGCTGAGCACAACCCTGTATTCTCGAGATCAAACACTGACTTGCCAACCCTGACGCCGAGCAAGCGCAACGAGTCATGTCGCCTTCATGTAAGCAAAGAAGCCACACAAGCAACAAGTCGAGGTAGTTGGTGAACCCAGCCACCACGAAAACCAGAAATAAAGGAGGCTACGCGGGGGTGTGGGTACCGACGCCGCCGGGTCGTCCGGATTCAGTCGGTCTACAACTGTTCGTTGGTCCACCTCACGTACCTTACGCGCCAGGTATCTGGTCGTTGGTTGAATTATGTTGTATCTGACTAGCTCAACACACGTTTTCAATATCTTATAATATCTCCACTACAATGTCTTATAATATTTCCACTACAATATCTTATAATATCTCCACTACATCAGTCCACGCAATTAATGCTTCTATAACGCTATAATGTTTTTATGTGGTCACGCCTCCTTACCATGAACAGGAATGCCCTTCTTGACTGGACGACGCAAAATGTCAACTGTGCGGGGTCGGCCTGCTGTGGTACAGGCAAGGCCCGAGATATGCATTTGGAATTTTGAGTACCATGTTGGGTAAGCACACTTAAATATGGTTGACATGTACATTAATCCTTTGACTTTCATGTTTTTTTCGGTATGCTGTCGGGCAATTCTATTCAACTGCAAGGGGTTAGAAAAAGCGCGCGCGCACACGTACACACACATACACAGCCCATTCGGTGTATCCTTTTAAGGGGCTGGGGAATGTCCTGGTAGTATGTGTGGTAATGTGTCTTGGTAATGGTTTCATTTTAGGGTATCTGGTAAAGTACTGGAGCTACTTGCCTAAGTTAGGTGTTCGTTTTGGGATTTAGGTGTGTACCTGTTTTGAACGGATGCGATACAAGGTAAGGGCTAGGATGTTGTGGGTGTCTTGAGTGATGTGATACCGGTTATGTTTTCTTGCAGCGTCCTGCGAGTAGTGCATATGTGATGTGGCGTGATAAGGCCAAGGACTCAAGAACAGAAATGTATGCCAATCATTCTCACGTATTGCTCTGAGGTGGTTTTTTGTTTATGAAATGTTCCACTACACAATGGGCACGTCCTGGTGTGCCTTGACACTGCCCCCCTAACACCTGAACCTCTATTGCACCTACACTCCGGTATTTAATCGAAAAAAAAACAGCGAATGCCTCTATCATCCCCAGATTATCTTGGGAAGCTTGTTTCCTCCTTATATCGCTCCACTACGTGTGCGAGTGGGAGGGGAAGACGCAAGGTGTGTGTGTGGGTTGGCCCAGTTAGAACCTGTATCTCCACTCACCCCTGGCGGAGATTCAAGTTCTTTAATTTTAGTAGGTCCTGTTATCCACTTGATCAGACCCACAAAAGGGTGGATCACTGCACGCTATTACCATCATACTCGTGGAAGACGTATGCATTGCTAGCCCTTATTACTTAGGTCACTTTAAATGAGCCAAGCCATTTTGCGTTTAACTTCAGAATCGTTCCCGGTTGCCTCGGGTATTCCTTCCACACCCACGCAAGTTCACTCGTAACACTTTGCCCACCTCTGAACTTCAGAGCTCAACGTTCGTTTGCCGGACTGACTCGCGGAGCTCTTGACGTTCCTCAAGGTGGTCACGGTGAGTCCCGGGGGTATGATGAAAGAAGAACGTCAAGTAGTGCCGTATCCTCGTTGTGCTCTTGTGAACGGCCTTGTTCAGCATGAGCTGCCACTCGCCCAGGAACCATCCAAGGATGCCCTCGACATTGCGATGAGAGGACTGGTTTCATGGCATGATGCATTTTCTCGGGTGTCCAATTTTTGGGCGGATGGTACGAGATGGTGAGGGCCAATCAAATGGTAAACATCTGCCACAAGATCTTAAAGACCTAACAGTTCTGAGTTTTCAGATCTGACCAGTGCTGGGACACCGTGGTTGTGTATATATTTCCTAATATTGTATGTAACCTCCCAAGGGT
Organism: Oratosquilla oratoria; assembly: GCF_046742065.1. Classification (NCBI taxonomy): domain Eukaryota; kingdom Metazoa; phylum Arthropoda; class Malacostraca; order Stomatopoda; family Squillidae; genus Oratosquilla; species Oratosquilla oratoria. The sequence continues at coordinate 33,199,560 of NC_134797.1, forward strand.
ACAACGGTACAAACAGACTACAGTAACCCAGGAATACATAACGATATTTTTTAATGAAGGTGGAAAGAGAAATGAGGAAATAGTAGGAGAATTTAACGCTGACGTTTCGACCTCACAGTCTTTATCAAAGTTTTGATAAAGACATTGTAAGGTCGAAACGTCAGCGTTAAATTCTCCTACTATTTCCTCATTTCTCTCTACACCATCATTCAAAATCTGTCAATATTTTATTCAACATAACGATATACTTAGTACCTCTCAAATCAACACAAACAACACTTGCACTGCAACCCTTTACATTGATAACACATATCCAACGCGAGGACTGGCCAATATAACAGGACCTCTGCCTTGCAGATTTTTTTTTTTCAAGTGCACCAATTAATAATCATTATGGAAGAATTGGAACTACAACGAGAACACAGTGCATACTCTGGTTTTTCTTCTCCACCGCATAGTAAAATATTCTACGGTCGACTACGAGCAACGCTCTCTCTCCACCGCGTGTCCTCTGGTCGAGCAGCTTTCATCTCTAGCCTCGTCTTCCTCCAACCGTCACTCTTCCGGTGCTCGTCCGCCTGACCCACCTACACCGGCCTACCCGGCTATGTTCCACCACATTCGTCCCGCCTGCCTTATAGTCGATACCATACCTGTACTCACTGATTCCTAAGACACAGATTCATCCTAGTCGGTTTTGTTTTCTGATTGAATAGAAAGAAGTGGGTTTAATGGTTAGGCTTAATAAGAAACTGTAGATAATGGTGGAACTGTCTACAAGGCAATGTCTAAAGCTTCCCTATCCGTGGAGGAGTATGGTGTGTCTACCGAATTTATACACATATACGAAATGATTGGGTGGATATGTCTTGAAAGAGTGGGGACCAGTTCAAACGGTTTCAAAATTAGAAAAAAATTCTCATATTCCTAGGCCCAATCGAAGGCTACTTATTAATTAAATTTAGTTCGCGGGACCATTCCTTCAGATTTTTTTTTTTTTTACACGTGTTTTTGGTTGAGTCTAATTATCCCAAGGAATTCCTGTATCTCTTTTACAGTGACGAACGATATCATTTTTACAATTGAGATCTGCTAAAGTTTCGTTCAAGTCCTTCGACGATGAAATGATGGAGAGGTTGTCTAACCTCGAAAGGAGCTCCTCCTAATTAATTAGCAGTTTTAACACGTAATCAGTTTAAGATCTGTAAGGTTTTATTTGACTGTGAGGACTGCAGGGCTGTAGTTCAACCAAAACCGAGTCGCTTGGACCAACAGAAAGTTGACGTCACTCGCATCTCATCATTTTTCCCCGTTGAGGGATCTGATATGTTTCTTTCATGTCGAGTGTGGCCTAAAACCAGTACCCTCTACCAATTCATCTAGCTTTGGGTGTAACTGCACTCTGGAAACGTGTACCGACTGCGATAGTCCAGACACATCCGTTACGTCCATCCGGCGCGGCTTCGTGTTTAGGACTACTGGATTCAAGCTAAGCCGCGTTGGAAAGTCCAAACCAACCCACCTCTATATCCTGACGTGTTTGCGTCATAATTTCCTTCGCTTTCTCTGAATACCTATAACTGGGGTTGGTGGGTACGGGGTCTGAAACCTGCGTGTGCTGGAACCACATGAATCGTCTTCATTTGATCATCCTAAATAAAGACCGTTTGCGCACGGGTATGCCTTAAAGTGTGTTGGCGTCTCGTTCAAACAATCCCACTTGCTTCTTCCCAACTATTCCGTCTTCTTAATAGCTCCTGTCGAGTGTAACTGGTCTGTGTGAGGGATAAGATCGTTCCCGAGTCACACGGTTACATTTCAAATGATTTATCTGAGTGTGGTTTACACTTATTATTAACGCGCTTATAAGGAACATAATTTGTGAACTCTCGATACAAAAGTGTTAAAAAAAAAAAAAATCAGCCGTGGGCTTCGGTGAAGTGTCAATACGGTCAGTTTACAAGTTTGGTGCGACCAACTCTACTTGATCACCTTGAGATACGAGACCACCGGTGATTTGCGGATCTCTGTCCACCTTTCTTGCTATCGGCCAGGCCGCGTAACGGAAACCTGCACTTTTCCTTATACAAGTGTGCGCTGGTGGTGTTGTTGGAAGCGCGCTGACATCGTACTCACCTTGTGGGTTCGAGTCCTGCACTTCTCTCCGATACCCAGCAGTGACTGTTACCGGTCCTTGGTCCTCAAAATGCAAAGGTGATGGTTCGTCCGCAGTTGCACGCCTCCTGGCGTAGGCTCATCATAATATTCATACAAATGCCATGTACTCTGGATCTCAGTATACGGAGGCCAGACCAACCTCATCAAGACCGGGTAGGATCTCTGTGTCTAAGCGTTTGCAATGAACCGCCTGGGCTAAACGTTTGACGGCCCATGAAAACACCAAACGGAATTCAATGCCAACAGTGCCAAAGACTCAGAGCCTATATCCTGTTACGGAACACAGGGCGGCAGCTTTTTCCTTCTGCTGGCTTAGTAAAAAGACCTAGTTGTGTGGCAGAAGCCCGGGTCAGTGAGGTAACCGACGAGGGAATCCCAGTAATTCCTTTCGACAGAACTGGTGCACGCGGACAAAGCATGATTCTCGGGTACATCTGGATATCATTGGTGTTCTCGTGGCGATTTGGTCACCATGGCCTGAGTGTGTCTGCCTAGATCTTGTTTTATTTGTGTGCATTTGTCAGTGTTAGGTCTAATGTCTGAGATAGCTCCTTAACTGAAGACTATGTATCTTGTGCGTACGTGTCCTTAAATAAATATGCTTGTCACTTCACATCTAAGCGATTTAGGAAAGCTGACAAGGCCACATCTAGAATAAAAGTCATTCTATCTTGCAGGGGTGACTACAAGTATTCTTATCAAGTTTATTTTTTTAACAACAACACTATCTCGATAGAAGGGATTACCTTGATGGGCGTTTTACGATCCGTGTAAATACGCGATATCAGTTAGGCAAGGTCCCTGTAATCCTCAGCCAGGCAATGTTTTTGACATGTATTGCCCCACTCCCCACTCACCTCCCCCCCCGCCACATTCTGGATCAAACTTTGCCACTTTTGACACGTGTATTCTTAGAAATTCTTTTACTTTTAGTAGTAAATGCATTACTTTTTTCTGTCTCCTTGAATTAATGTATCCAACTGTGCGTGTTTATCAAGCCGTATCGTCTTTCTAACAATACTTTCCAAACATCAACGCCGATCTTAGACCCTTACTTACGACGTGTCATTTCTGACATGGACATATCGTTGTCACATTTCATATGTCGTGAGTGGTTGTTGACCTCTTCCCCCCCCCCACCCTTAATTCGATCCATCAATTCCTTTCCAAAATCCACATTCCCTCTAAGGGACCCCATCCACGGTACGATCTGATCTCGAGGTCGCCGGACAGATCTGGTCGCACTCGACCAGATTGAACTGTGTATGTACCGATTCTGAATTGTCTGACCGACATACACGATCTGTCGGATTCGACGAAAAGTACCCTGTGTTCTCAAGGCCAGATAGTACCGTGGAGGGGGTTTTCCTACTCTTTGACATCACGTTGTGCCTGTGAGTCCCTTGCCTTTCTGAATTTCCCTCAACTCTACTAAATTTTCTTCCATCCTGTCAAATCTTTCTTAAGTTCAATTTATTTTCCCTCGAGTTCGTCAAATCCATACTGGTTTATAGTGACCTACACATACTTCTGACTCCCCCCATATCATATCCTTGAATCTCTTATCGCCCCGATTATTATCTTGGGCTTCCGTCATATCTCTACAGAACATGCATTTGCTTTACCTTCGTCGCTCCTGACTCTGTAATTTGTATGGTTGGAGTGACGAGAGATGCGACCAAAAACAAACAGAAATGAATAAATAAAATATAAATTAATAAAAACAAATAAAACAAATACACAAGTAAAATAGAAATAAACAAACACATAAATAAAACAAAAATCTCCTACCACTGGTCAAATGACCCACGAATGAAGTTAGGCTTGGGAGGAGGGGGAAGGGGGGGGGCTCCCTCTAAACAAGACGCGTTGACGTCATCTAAGAGTCGCCCGACTTCTACAAAGTCCCGTCGTTGAATGAATGCCAGCCCGCGTTGGCACTTTCGTCCCCTCCCCCCAACACCCCATCTCGTGCCCAAAATGCCTGAACAGGCAGACATGTTTTTCAAGACGTATTCCCCCTTCCCCCTCAACACCCCCCCTCCCCAAGTGCCTGGTGGTGTAGGAGGAGGAGGGGGAATGCGTAGTCTGACCTCCCGGCCGTCTCTGAACCAAATATGAAGATGATACATTATGAGGGGGAGAATATGATATGGAAATCGCTGGTCCTCCAACAACAAGAATTATCTTAAACCATTTCGATTTATCAATACGATGATTCTCACCCTCTTCAGTTGTAACACTGCCTCATCCACTATGTCATCATTGTAAACCAAGAAATATTTAAAACTATTCGTTACTGGACACAGTGTCCTACTTCGTTCCTCTACCCGGCATCATATCCTTCCACATTGCCCTCACTATTTTTTTTCGAAAAGTCCTTTATCCATTCGAGCAATTTCCCTAGTCCTCTGTGATTCACCATGGTCTTGAATCACGTGCTGGACTCATGCTCGGCTGCTATTTCCTGGATGAGAGCTCAGAGCTCATATTTGTCCCGGGCATTGCTGTGACTTTATACATCAAATTCCTTGCCCACCAGAGACAGAGTGTCGGCTCGTTGAATTAGTGGTCAAGCGCGGTACCACCACACTGTCTTGCTATGTGTTTGTAAGCATATGTGCGTATGCAAGGGAGGAAAGGAGACATATTCACTATGATGTTGGACAAGACGCGTCGACTTCAAAACAACATCTATTACCATCCCAAATCAGAGTTCACAGTTCGTATTATTCGAACTATGGGTAACGTTGTGACCTTAGTGTCGATGAAAACTTTTCACGCTAGGAGCGTGTCGCCAACCCGGGACCTTGACAATGGGAGCCAAACACACCAACCACAGCGCTAGAAAACTGTAGTTGTTGTATTCAAAAGAAGATCTATGCTGCTCGAGTCCGTCTGTGTTAGCATGGATAAAAATGACCTTAACTTCTTCCATTTGTGTCTCCATCAATGTTTTAAAGTAGCTTCTCTTTCGACCCATTCTTCCATCTTTCAGATTATTCCACAAACTGTTTACTTATACATTCAAGCAATCTGTCTTTTAAAATCTTCCCTCCCTACAATACTCTAACGTAATGTATAATTACGACCCATATTTTTGGTCCAATAGTTTCATTGAATCGAACATAGTAATCAAGTCACCTCTCCACCTTCTTTCTTCAAACGAGTGCATTTCCATTTTCTTGTACGATGATATTTTTTTCTTTATATTATCCATCCTCATTCATATCCTTTTTGCCCCGGACACCGCACTACTGTATGTGTCCTCCGTTTGTCGCGATGGGTTATGACCCCATGAAGTTGCGAATTTATGTTGTCACTAGGGTAAGAGAACCAGCGGTATACGTTTCCTTGTTTATTAAGAGTGTGTGTATTGTTTGTGGGAGTTCAAAGTTGAACTACTTGCCTTTTAGTCAACTTGATATTTGGAGCAGCTGCCTCAAGACTGTTCTCCTTCTATCTTCAAACCTTAAGGATACCTCGGTACTGTTAAGCACCTCCCTCTAGGGCTGTACTTTTCATCTTCAGGATTTACATGATTGGCAATGGACAAAACTCTAAAACACATTTGGCCAATCATACTGCAGGAAGGGGTCACCGGTGTCATGCGTTATATTTATTCCTCCGATAAGGGCTTTCAGAAAGGCTTTTAGAAAAGCCTCACGCTAGCAAAGTTTAATTATGTTATGGTTTTGCTCCTATCCAGTAGGCGCCACCCACGCGATGCTAGTGCGTCCGAAGCAGTGAGAACCAGTTTCTCAAACGTGTGCGTTTCCTTAAATGCATCGACCAGGAAAATAATTACGTTCGAGAGTTCTCTCTTCGTCTCTACCAGACGGTTCTATATTTCATTATTGATTACGTCAGGAAATCCTACGAATTAATACACATGTATGAAAAAAACGTTTCTGGACACACTGAAGACAACCTCTCTCTATGACTACGCACAGTCCCCCGTCTTAAACTCAATTCTGTCCACACCGGACCGCCGTCTTCTTTCGTCAAATAAGGCCAGTTCCAGTTTTTCCAATCCTTCCTCACGGACTTATATGGTATGCGCGCTAGGCCCAATTCGGTTGACGCTCACCGTATTCTCTCGATCTTATCCTTGATGTGTATGTGTGGGGGGGGGGGGGGCATCACTACCCTCTAATATCAAAGTGACGTCACTATGCTCCCCAAAGGTAACATGGTTTATCTATCTTACGTGTTTACATACAAAATATCCGTTACAAACACCATATTTTTCTTTACCAATTCTATTTCCCATTGCACCAATAAAAATAAAGTTAATACATATGCAGACAAATGAATTAAAGTTAAATTAAATAATAATACAAAAAAAAAATCGGATTGTTTCTTTATGGGCGTGATTCATCTTGGTCTTGGTCCACGTGCTTGACTCGTGATCTACAACCATTACTTTGCTGCAAAGAACGCATGCCCAGGTGCAAGGCCATGCTGTGATTTTTCACAAACAAGCACTATCCCCTTGCTCAAGGAAGTGACAGCTTGCAGTGCTACAATGTGTGATTCACCACGGTCTTCGATCACGTGTCTGACTCGTGATCAACAATCACTAGCCTTCCGGAGGAGAGGGAAATGGTATCTACGGATAATGCCGAGACCTTACACGCACCACATTCCTTGCCCACCAGAGTCAGGGTACCGGCTTGTAGTGCTAGGCGGGGACCGAACTCATCGCTGCATCTGCGATCAAGCTCGGTACCAATACACCAACAATGCGGTATGTGTGCGCGCGCGCATGCGTTTGGTTTACTTGTGTGTCTGTATGGCCGACTGCATGTTTGCGTACGCTCGCAAAAGCATAGCCGGTTGCTCGCTTGCGAACACGACGAAAAAGAACTTCCTCCTTCAAATCCTTTATTCCACTCCTTTTCACTTAATATTTGTTCTGGGCGAAGCCAGACAATTCAGTTCAGGCGACAAACATCCTCATACGAAACGAAATGATTCAGCCAATGTTGTATGTATATTACTAAATTGTATTTAGTTCATTAAAAGATACACGAGAGGGATTAATTTATTTGGGTTATGTCTACAAAATATCATATTGTTAAAATTGCTGATGCATTTAGCTTGAACTACAACTATGTTACTCAAATTGGTCCTTTAAACGTTTATATATGATGTGTGTATGTGTACGCGCTAACAATCTAGTTCCGAAACAAAAACATTAATGCACTCGAAAGCAAGGAAAACTGGCGGGCACATGCAGACGGTTTGACTTCGTCCTACAAGAATGCGCGTGCGCGTCAACCCACCCACGAGCATACAAAACACGCACGCACGCATGAGGCGGTTAGGACTTCAGGTCCACCGCAACTCTGGGTGGGGTGGTGACGCGAAGCAAGGTAACTGAAACTGGGTACATCCATAGGCATGTGTTAACTTGATATATTCTGGGAACTTGTTTTTTTCGATATAAGTCATATTTGTTTATTACACAAGACTGCATTTAGTAAAAATATATACAATTGGTAGAGGTTGTGTAGATCAGATCTTTGTGGTAAGACAGATATGTGAGAAAGCTATAGGAAAGGGGAAGGATGTTTTTTGGGCTTTTATGGATCTGGAAAAGGCTTATGATAGGGTAGACAGAAAGGCACTGTGGGAGGTTATGCAGATTTATGGGATAGGAGGAAAGCTTTGGGAGCTGTCAAGAGTTTTTATGAGAGTAGTAGAGCTTGTGTCAGGATTGGAAATGGAGAGAGTGAGTGGTTTGAGGTAAAGGTGGGACATCGTCAAGGATGCGTTATGTCGCCCTGGCTGTTCAACTTATACATGGATGGGGTGGTGCGAGAGGTGAATGCAAGGGTAGTGGGTCAGGGATTGGAGATGGTTAAAGAAAATGGAGAAAAGTGGGAGGTGAGCCAGCTGTTGTTTGCGGACGACACTGCGCTTGTGGCAGGGTCAGAGGAGGGATTGAGGAAGCTGGTGGCAGAGTTTGGGAGAGTATGTGATAGAAGAAAGCTAAAGATAAATGTGGGTAAAAGTAAGGTGATGAGATGTACAAGGGGTGAAAGTGGCAGTAGACTGGAAGTGAACATTAAGGGAGAGCGACTGGAGGAAGTGGATAGTTTTAGATACTTGGGTGCAAGTGTAGCAGGAAAAGGTGGAGTGAAGGTGGAGGTAGAATGTAGATTGAGAGAAGCGAGTAAATGCCTTGGTGGATTAAAGAGTGTAATGAGGAATAGACATTTAGGAATGGATGCTAAGAGGAGACTGTATGAAGAAGTGATTGTGCCAACAGCACTGTATGGGGCAGAAACGTGGAACATAAGAGAAGAAGAGAGAAGGAGTTTGAATGTGTTTGAGATGAGGTGTCTGAAAAGTATGGTGGGGGTTACTAGGCTGGATAGAGTGAGAAATGAAGAGGTGAGGGGGAGAACAGGGGTGAAAAAGGAGCTGGGAGATAGGGTTGATGAAAGAATATTAGGATGGTTTGGACACATGGGAAGAATGAGTGAAGAAAGACTAGTAAAAGAGGTATGGAAGGCAGATGTGGAGGGAGTGAACATGAGGGGACGTCCTAGGATGAGGTGGATGGATGGGGTGAAGGGGGCTTTGGGGAAGAGGGGAATGTCTGTTGAGGAAGGAAGGGAGAGGACGGAAGACAGAGGTGAGTGGAGAATGGTTGTATATGGATGATGTTGTGATTGCATGAGGAGGAATGGGCGGGGGTGGGGGGTGAGGTAGTATGTGTGAGCAAATTTTGACGCAGCCCGAAGGGATTTCTCCCCGTCCCCTCCTTATATGCAAGGGGGGACGGAGAGGGGGGGTCGCCGATTAAATGAAGCGGCCTTGCTGTGGATGTGCTGTGTCTTGCGACACTGCTTCTGACCCAGGGCGGTGGGCAAGGTGCAGGGATGACCCGTCATCCAGGAGGTGCTCAGATGAGAGGCAGGGTGGGAGGGGTGTGGAGTGTATTTAGGGATGAAATGGGTGGGAGTGTTTTTATGCCTTTCCCTTTTTGGCTACCTCCCTTGTAAGGGGGAAAAAGCCTTGGTATATGTATGTATGTATATACAATTGGGCTGAACACGAGGAAAACATTGTAAAGGTACACCGATTTTTTTTTACACAAACCCAACTAAGTCGCCGCTCGATCTCTCACACAATATTTGTTCACTAGTACAGGGGTTCTAATTAGGGGTGAAATTCACCCCCAGGGGGGATTTTTGGGTTTTCTGTGGGTGAATTGTGACCACAGTAAGTTTACGGGATGAGGAAAGCAATTATAGGTTTTGGCCGATCTGGCCTGTCACCTTGCCTGGAATTATACCTAATCCATGTAAAATTGTAAACCGGAATGTATATATACTAATTTGGAAAAAATAAAAGGATCTTTAGTAATATTTGCATATTATTCTGAATGCACCTTATGAAACAATCTTGGAAACGAGGGAGGAACGACATTCTGGCAAA
>NC_134797.1:33214189-33226689 GCF_046742065.1 Oratosquilla oratoria
AAAGCACCTCAGTTCGTCTTCAGACTATTACTGCCACTTGCAAGGGTACAATTGAGCAGAAGACAAACGGCCTCCTACGTCGAATACTTCCACCTCCCACTCCAACATTCGCAAAACTGGTAAGAAATGTTGGTTGCCTGCTAGTTGTGGTGGTCACGATGCCGGGGAAGTTGTCGAAACTGACTTACAGTGAACTTTTAGTGTGTCGGCAAGAAAAACACTTCTTCGACGATTACAACCAGCCTTCTGATTAATTAATGAAAATATATACAAATCATGATAATGAATATATTTTGTGTTCTTTATACAGTCTTTAATAATGGTTGACATAGCCCTAAAGTTGTCAGAAATAGTCATTTGTCTGGATCGTACGTCCGCCAGCTCTGTTTATGATGCCATTCATTACCAAGAGTAAATCCGAGGTGGAGTGAAAAACTACGAAACTTGTCTTCTAGGAAACACTACAAAAACGACAATGTTAATAAGCTAAATGCAAATATACCATTTTATGTGTTACAAACGAAAACGGGGAGTAAAAGGAAACTTGCACAAGTGCGTATAAAAGCCTTGCGAGACCTGAGTGGACAGATGGATAGTGGGAGCAGCAGGGGGGGAAAGGAGGAAGTGGGATACAAAAAGAGGGGGAGGGGGGGTACGACGAAGGGAAAGGAGGCAGGGGGAAAGCGAGGAGAGGAGGAGGAGGAGGATAGTATGTTGGCATTAGCAACCGTGGAGACAATCGCGGAAGTCCCGCAAGCCGCTGCCCGCACCAGAAGAGGCCCATTTTTTATGCGCATCAGACTGATGATGCATAGTTGCCTAAAATAGTACTGACTCGAATTCTTATTCTTCTGAGAACGGGTGTGGTGGGCGGGGGTGGTTGGGATGGAAGCCAGAGTTGGCAGTTATCTAAAATATGGCCTGTAGATCTCATACATTTACGTTAAGACGAATGTATCATATAAAGTTCGGTTGAAATGCGTTGCATTTCTCACCCTAGGTGCACACGTTGTGACGTCATGCCATTTCATGCAAAACCAGACTTCATTGCGATCACTCCCAGTACTAAACAACCCAATTATTTTTCAGAATATTTTCGGCATATGTATTTTTAACACAAAACCGTGTATAGCATCGTTTAACAATAACGGATCTCTTGAAGACCGATGAGAGATACGGGAGGGGGGATCATCGAAGATGTCGAGGGCCAGCTTCTCCTGACAAACGAAACTCCTCAGTGAGGATAGAGAGGCTAAATTGAGGAAGAAATTGAGGTCTTGGAAAACCTCACATACCTTGACTGTGTAGTGTATAACTGTGTATGGTCATGTCAGGAAGACATTCAAAGGATGGTATTGCACTAGGAGTATACAGTGTTGTTGATATTCAAACAGAGCTAAAACCCGAATCTCAAATTCGCTTATAATCTGTCTTGTAGTACGGCTGTGAAACATGGACACCGAACGGTGACTTGAAGAGGCGGCTCGACGACTTTGGTAGCAAGTGTCTTCTGGAGTGACTATCAGTGGCTTCTTCGGGTGACTAAGAGCCTCTTGTCAACATTATTCATAAAGGTCAACTCCGGTTATTGCGGGTATGTGGCACGTTTCCCCGATCCTGATCTCGCCCACAGCGTTGTCTCCACGAGAGACAAATCTCGGTGGATGAAACGAAGAAGGATCGAACTCACGGCCAGGACAAGGAGACCGATCCTGGCGAGAGATGCTTGGAATGGGAAGGGTAACTGCATGGGAGCTTGCTCGTGGAAACCATGGGCCCGATGCGATGGGTCGCGTGGCACGCAAATGCACCAAAGAGCCTGGCACCAACAAAAGGTGCCACATGGCACGAAGGCGACTGAGGCTTTATGACACAGATACCACAATTTTTCCTTTCTGTTTTTTCTAACCTCCCGCCAGCCAGCCACTCGGTCCCCCAATCCTTGACAGATGTCGTTTGCAAAGAACAAATTCATATATTTTCGTTCAGCTGATTTTATTTGGGTCACGTGTGGTCCCGAGTTCAGCCCCTCGGCTGAATAAGATCGTCTGGTGTGTCACCGCGTGTGGGGGGAGGTGGGGTGATTGAGCTTAGGAACGGTGGCGTGTGTTCAAGTGGACACAGAAAGCACCGTCTTCAATCAACCACTGCAGTTGCCCTTACAGAAGGAGGAGGAAGAGGAGAGGTAAGGAGGGGGTGGAGGAGGAGGCGGTGGCATCGAAAAGGACGGGTGTGGGGAAGAGGAAGGGGAGAGAAGGAGGAGGAACAGGAGGAGAAAGAGGAAGGGGAGAGAAGGAGGAGAAACAGGAGAAAGAGGACGAAGAATAAGAGGAGAAAGGGGAGGACGAAGAGGAGGAAGAAAGAGCGGAGGTGGGGAAGAGGAAGAGGAAGAAATAGTGGAGGGGGGAAGAGGAGTAGGAGGAAAAGGCGATGGCAATAGAGAAAAAAATAACGAGGAAGATGAGTAAGTGGAGAAGGAACAGGAGGCGATGGAGGATGATGATGAAAAGGCTAAGGCGAAGGAGAAGGAAGAGGAGGAGGAGAGAGGGAAGTAGAAGGAAGAGGAAAAGGAGGAGGAGAAAAGGAGAAAGGTGAAGGAGGGGGATGAATAAGGATGTGAAGGCGGTGGTAGTAGAAAAAGAGAGCAAGGTAAAGGAGGAGGAGGAAAAGGAGGAAGAGGGAAATGTGGAGGAGGGGTTGGAAGCGGTGGCAGTAGAGGAGGACAAGGCAGAGGAAAAGGAATAGGAATTAAAGAAGTAGAAGGTGAAGAAGGAGGAGGAGGAGGAAGAGGAGGAGGAGGCATTGAAGAAGAAGGGCGAGGAAAATAAGTAAAAGGATGATGAGGGTGGAAACTGTGGCAGTGGAGAAAGAGGACAAGGTGGAGGAGAAGGAGGAGGAAAAGGAGGGAGGGGTGAACGTGAAGGAAAGGGGTGAAGGAGGAAGCAGTGGAGGAAAGAATAAGGAGGAAGTGAAGCATGGGGAAGGGAAGGAGGAAGAACGGGAAGGGGGAGGGGGAGGAGATGAGGATGAGAGGCAAGAACGAGTAAATAGTGAAGTACAAAAATGGAAGAAAAAAATCGAGGTGTAACATTTAAGAACAACACTACTACCAAATTCTAAAATTAAATCAATAATAAAAATGGAGGGGTGGCGTTCTTCTTCCCTCTCTTCCTTACCCCCATAACTGCTGCTTCCCTCCCTCCCAGCAGCACCTGCTGTCGTCGACCGACTACACAAAGACACCTGTCCCCCAACACAGCGTCGCCAGTACCTCCCCTTCCCCTCTCCTCCTCCTCTTCCTCCTCCTCGTAATCCACAACCACGCCTTGCACGTGAAATGGGTCCAACACCCCCCCTCTACCTAGGCAACATTAACTTGTTCAACACTGTGAAGTATTTCCCCGACTTCTGTCCTGGCTGGACCAAACGATTACATTCAACCGAGGGTGAGTTTCGAAACAATATGGAGACTTGATTGGTCAGGACTCTCTTTTATCCAGAGTCCGATGCTCGAACTATTATTGACTGTTTGGTATTTGATGGAACAAACACTCAGGAAAACGTGTCACCTTGTTGAAGGGAGTAGCTGATGTCCGTTGCTACGACGTCATGCAGTAGCAATCGATCTTACGCAGGACCTTATACTTCGGGACATAATCACAGGTGCACACACACACACACATACACACACACACACACACACGTATGCAACCACGCACATACAACGATCCATGTAGTGCTACCTCTGAATTATAGACCAGCGTTCCAGACCAGCACAATAGTGAAATTATATGAGAGAATTGTCAACATTTCTGCGAGTAGAACACCTTGAAGACATGAACGTTTTAACCTTTCTTAGGAACAATCACATCCGTAAGATCACGTGTCTCAAATCTCTTAAGCTTTTAATCGGGAGAGTTTATGTACTGTAAGGGCTGGGTGGAGTGTGTGCACCTAGATCTAATGAAAGCCTTCGACAAAATTCATCAGACTCAGCTACAATGGAATCGGGAACATACTGGGGGACTAAAACTTTATCTCCTTCAGTGGGTATAAAATTTCCTATGGGGCAGGTGCATGAGGACAGTGGTAAAAGATAAGATGTGACGATAAAGGGAAGTGACTTGCGGAGTCCCACAAGGTAGACATATAATATCCGAGAATCAGTGGAGAGGGCGCGAACCTTTGAAAAGAATAATACTGACAAACGCGCGTGCGCGCACACACACACACACACACACACACACACGTGTACTAGTACACACACGTGTACTAGTACACACACACATGAACCATGCACCTGTCTGTGGAATACAACCAAGCCTCGAATAATAATTACCTCCGTTCGTTCCAACTCTACTCAGCGTTCACATGTGACTCAGACAGGGAAGCTTACAACTGATGATTTCCTGCTGTACTTCCCATGTTACTGTAGTTGCCCGAAAGAGCACTAACCCGATTTCTTCAGCTCTTTTGATGGGACGGAGTGTTAATTATATATTCATATGGGTTAATTCGGTAGTTGTTCTCATTAATTTACATAAAATATAAATGTATCTTGTTTGATACCTAAACTCTGACTTCTTCACTGCAATCACTTTTGTGAAAATAATGTCATCATATGTAAGTTTCGTAAACCTAAAAACAGTTCATAAAACTATTAACCACCATTCTGGTTATTCATTCGTTAAATTATTTTCACACTTTACTCGACCATTTTGTCATCCATGAAGCTTTATAAGTACACTACTTTATAAGTACACTACCAATAGCATTAGCTCAGTTGGTTTAAACATCTAATTACTGGATGAATTAAGATTAGAGTAATAATAAGAAAATAGCACGAGTGTAAATTATTCTTATGAGGGAAAGATTTAGGTCTGTTTCTGTATTCAGCAAATGCTCTAGCACCACTGCCCACAAGCTTATTGTTGGTTTTAGTCACGTTTCATTGCACAGAAAGACATAAAAAACAAGTTTCACGCAAGATCCCATGAAAATTAGAATCGCGATAATTATCTTAGTTTTTTAAACATGTCCAAAGAATTCAGAAATCATTTCGAATGTAAAATGCCACGCCGACAAAGTTCCAACAATGCCATACAGTTGTCGCATAATGTCATCACTACTGAGGCAGACTTCAGTCGTCTACACATTTATCTCTGCCCGTATTCGTTAATTTCAAAACATTTCATTTGAGTATTATCAGATGTTAATATCAGGAAAATTCTTTCAAATTTTGTGTACCATTCAAATGACCCCTTACATAATATCACAAACTTTTTACTTTTTATTGACAAATGAAATGAGATTCGAACGAAACACGACACAAATTGAAGACACTATCCTATCAACTAACTTTAATTTAAGCATAACTAAATATAAGTAATACTTCAACATTATAGATCTTTTTTTAGATTGTGTTGGAGTTGTAACGAGGACATCAGCACGATAAAGTTAATTCAATGCCTTAATTAAGGACTGTACCTTCCCATCTGTACAAAATGACCTTGCGTGACGCAAAGGGCTCTAATGCAGTGCAGAGGTCAACTAATGTTCTCAAACCCTTTGAAGTCAGGGAACGGGACCTCAGGTGGGTAGAAATAACAATAATGATAATAACTAAGAGTAATAACTAACATTAATGATAATGTAATAATAATTGATATTGATAATAATTGGTAACAATAGTCATTAAGAATATTATAATAATAATAATAATAATAATAACTAATAACAATAGTCATTAAGAATATCAATAATAATAATAATAATAATACCTAATAACAACAGTCATTAACAATAATAATAATAATAATAATAATAATAACTAATAACAATAATAATGATAATGGTATTAATTACAACAATAACAATTATTATAGTAAAATAATAACAACAAGCGGCCTTACTACAGTGAAGAGAATGCTGACAACATCTCTACTCCCTTTTGTGCTGTGACGTCCTCAAAGATCTCGTAACTTCTTACCTCGTTTCCGTCAGGTTTGTCTCAACTTGTGACATCGACGGCACTACAAGCGAGGATTATGGATCACGTGACAGTGCCTCGTACACATACTTATTACATAGTACACTTTTTACAATGAAAATTAATTTTACAGTTTATTAATTACTTGCTGATCACAAGCGTTCGGCGTTAGTAATTTTTTTTGTCGTTGCATAACGTACGTTGATATATAGTATTGTATGATACATTTGATCAGATATTGTACGGGTGGACACATAAACTAGTGCCGGTAGTTATAAGTCCTCATACGTAAGCACCAGGTATGGTAACGCAGTGGCAGGCTTGCCTGGTGCTTTGAACAGACAACACAAACCCAGCTCAACTCTTTCCTAGCACAAGAAGACTGGTAATATACGAAAACCATATAGGTTCTGGCGATGTGGTAAAAGAGGGAAGAATTTCCGTTCATCCACAGTGTTCAAATGTAAAGCTGCAACTGACAGCAGCGCCAACGCGCAGAAATGACTCACAACAACTGCTCCCACATCGCACGCTACGTCTGTGTGTCCATTTGCGATCGTCCCCGTTCCGCTCCGCCCATTTGATTACGTCATAAGAATTTACAGCAAATCAAGTAAGGCTGGCGTATGACGTCATCACTTCAATATTCGTGAAAATGTAACAGGTGCGGTTTAGTATTATCATTGTTTTGTCTTTTTGAATTATGTTTTTTTCTTTCTTCAAAGGCTCACTGCATTATTCAAACTGCCCTATCATTTCAATGCATACTCAATGCTATGAAAATCGAACCTTATAAACTAATTTGAAGAATAGTTTCCTGCATTTTCGTAATAAAAGAAAATACAAATATTTTGTGCTATTAGAGTACCAGTATCTCTTTTGTTCCACATCAAGCGTAGCGGATTCTACAAACTGACAATTATGATAACTTATATTCATATAACTTATTCGTAGGTGAATTATGATGACTGAATTTATATAATTGTACGATGCTGAAACAAATGGAGATACATCTCACCTGTGAAGATATTGTAGTGCATAGCGTTGCCACATTCAGACGACATGACGTCATCACTACGTTTTTTGTTTGTTATTTTACCCTTAGCTGAATATAATATAAAATCATGCTAATTTTGAATTTGTTCCATTGCGTGATTTCACTGCAGTTGATTTACTTTACCATAAAAAGTAATTTTCAATTTGTGAATAGTTTCATGCAAAAACATAATTGTTACAAAAATAACGTTCGTGATAAAAATTATTATGGTTTCTCGAGCTGCATTACGTCGAACAGTATTAGTATTTCGTCTGAAATAACCACAGCTTCTATCTCTGGGGACAATATCAAACAGAAATTATAATCATAGACTAACGGCGGTAGTTAAGAAGGATAGAACAACACAGGGACAGTAATTTTTTTCCAGCATTCTGTTTTGACCAATCCGTAAGGATATTACTAAAATCCCTAAAACAATTAATTCGTAAAACTTAATAATCAATGAGTTATAATGTATTATTACTTGGAGACGTTCATGAAATTATTTACCGTCAGATGTTGTACAAAAGAAATTACTAACATTCTAGACTTTACTAGGAACATTTCTACAGTGTCTAATATTCGTATTGTTTTAGCTTCTCTTAATTCGTCATTCAGTTCCTCAATATATGAACCAAAGGTATTTTGACATTTGAAAATTCGGAGAACAAAAGATTGTATCCGAAGTCCTTTCTACTAAAACAGAACGTCATCTGTTACACATACAATATAAATCTGATTCAAATCATCGTATTATAATAATGATAATAGTAATAATAATGATGCTAATGATAGTAATTGATAATAATGATAATAATAATAATAATAACAATAACAATGATAACAATCACAATAAAATAATAATAATAGTAATAGTAATAATAATAATAGCAATTACAATAAAATAATAATAATAATAGTAGTAACATTAATAATAGCATACATACATACACATACCAAAGGCTTTTTCCCCCTTACACGGGGGGGGTGGTAGCCAAAAAGAAAAAAGCATAGAAACCACTCCCACCCATTCCATTCCCTATATATTCCACTCCCCTCCACCCTCCTCCCTCCCTCTTATCTTGGCACCTCCTGGATGACGGGTCATCCCTGCATCCTGTCCATTGCCCTGGGTCAGAAGCAGTGTCGCAAGACACAGCACATCCTTTGTAATCCTTTGTAAGGCTGCTTCATAAATTCGGCGACCCCCCTAATAATAATAGTCATAATAATGATAATAACAATGATAATAATAATAAAAAGGATACTAACAATAATACTAATGATAATCATTATAACAAAAAAAATAATGGTGGTGATAATGACAATAACAACACTTTTTCTCATACGTTTCACTCAATAGAAAACCCGCAGCCCCACAATGACCGGCAACGGCCCAGTCTGGAGACTGAATGCCAGCCTTTCGGGGTTGCACCAGAGACGTGGAGATGTTTCTCTCTCACGTCCGTCTCGATAAACCACGTCGTGCAGTTACCCATCGTACGCCACATTCATAAAAAATTAATAATAAAACACAAAGCAACAGTAATAACAATAAGAATCGAAATACTAACATAATAATGTAAAGAATAACTAAAAAAAATAAAAACAAATTCCAGTATATCCTATTAAACTTGGATTGCAGGCATAAAAATTCGCTATAATTAGCAAACCCGCTACAACGGCGTATAATAAACAACATAAATCTACCGCAGAACCGCTCATCTATCCTAATAATTCCACATTCTTTATCGAGCAAACTCAACTACAACACTTACGACGAGACTATACTATCCCACAATTCCCCACCCTTTTGGCACCACCAGTAATTTGGTGCAATCACCGTGCCACTCCACTACAGGGGATTACACCATCGTGACAAAATAGCCGAATCTTTCTTGCAAGAAAGCGTCATCAAGGACTGGAGGGTCGTTTGTCAACGTCTGAAGAAAAGCCTCCACCATTTTCTAGAAGGTTCTTTCATCATCAACACGATGGTCTGGCTTATGGATTTTGTTCTTGTTATGGAAAAAGTGGTTTGATTAATAAAACTGAGGCGTTGGAGTCCGAAATTGATTGGGTCGTGATCGGAAACGTTCTTTAAACGGTGGTCCGCACGTACAGAGGAACCTCGTCGTCTGTCTTTAGTCGC
Source organism: Oratosquilla oratoria (assembly GCF_046742065.1). Lineage (NCBI taxonomy): Eukaryota > Metazoa > Arthropoda > Malacostraca > Stomatopoda > Squillidae > Oratosquilla > Oratosquilla oratoria. The sequence continues at coordinate 33,223,367 of NC_134797.1, forward strand.
GTTAGTGGAAGGTCTCAAGGTGAACAAGAAAAAGAATCTGAAGAATGCCTTGACTGTGTTTATGGCTATGACTGGTTATGTGCTATGGTTATGTGTTATGGTTATGACTGGTTATGTGCTATGATTATGACTGGTTGTGGGTGTGGGTTGGTTAGTGGGGAGAGAGAGAGAGAGAGAGATAGAGAGAGAGAGAGAGAAGAGAGACGCACTTTGTGAACAAATACAGAACTGGCCATGTACGCATATACGCACTATGATGGAGAGGAGGACACGCTACGCAAATGTACCATCAACTTATAAAAAAAATAATCTACTTTTCATCCAAAACTACAACAAAGTACACCTTTTCTTTTCGAATGCTGAGCTACGCGTCTACAAACCCGATTCGTAATCTACGCATAATTAGCAGAACTCGAGCGGTCTCTATTCTACGGTAAGCCGCAAACCGGGACCGTAACTTACGGTATTGAATCCTCCATATTCCTTACGGCAATCGCAAAGGAACCAGAAGTCATTTCGAAATGTCAGATGGACAGCCGTCGACACAAACAAACCCAGCGTTTTCTTTCAAACGACTAGGTGGGTGCAGATGACACCTCAGAGCCTGACGATGTTGAGCGCTCCGTTTTGGCCTTACAACCTTGAATCTCGGTCAACTTTAGGTTGCTGAGGTTGTAAACGAACAAAACCAGAGGCTGAGGACTCTCTTCTTGTTCTCTGGAAGTAGAACAAAACACATTCCCGTTTAGGAAGATAACGTCATTTGACTTGATGTATGTACCTGCAATCCAGAAAGCTTAAATCTCGGCATTTGCTGCTTTGCTGTCCCCAGATAAAAATAAATATTCATTATTTTGCAGCATAGAATTCTGCTAGTGGACCATGTCCAATTTCTGTCATTGTGAAGATTCACGGCGTAGGATACTATTACATATAACAATGAACAACGTAATGACTCAACAGGTCAAGGCTAATTTAAGATTCAGCAAATTTAAGATTCAGCAAATTTAAGATTCAGCAAAATTGGATTCACTGCCAAGCAAAGAACCCGATATTAGTGAAAGTTCAAACTGAACGTGATAATATATATATATATATATATATATATATATATATATATATATATAATATCTCAGCAATACAGCTAGCTTCTGAGTACAGTAAACGATCGCCAATTCGAAACCTGCTTACCTAAACGAGTTTCTAGTGCTGGTTGCTTACAGTTACCCATAACTTCGTTATGATTCCATGTATGTAGAAAATCAATGAAGTCGATGGTCCTTACAAGGACTATAAACAAGTACTCCGCTTTACATAAGGACTAAATTCGAACTTCATCGGTCATAGAAAAGCAAGGAATGTTTATATCATAAAACTGGATTATTACCCAATTAAATATATACTGCCCATAAAGGACACGTAAGAAGGAGAATGATCGCATCATATACCGTAAGGCGCATAGTAACGACTAATGGGGTACATAACAGTCATTGCTGGGAATCAGAGATGATTGCGGGATTCGAACCCATGACTAGTAGTATGAGAGACACGCGCACGCCCAAATACGTCAGCAACACAGTAAATAACTGTTAAATTATGTGAATATATAATTCTCTATCTTGTATATACATTTTACATTTAGAACATGTATAAAGTGTATGTCCATCATATTGTTACACACATAAAAATAAACACATGTGTATAGGGGATTACAATTCAAACAGACACGTAGACACGTACACATACACACACACGTAGACACGTACACATACACACACACGTAGACACGTACACATACACACACACGTATCAACACACATCCACACCCACACATACATCACAAAGTCAATACACCCCAAGAACTAACTATCTTTCTTTGTTCACTTTTTCCATTTCGAAATTAATACCTGGAATTTCCGTGTACCCCTCTCTAGTGTCCGAGTTTAGACTCAGTTCTTTCCAATTCTCTCCACCTCAAGCCTCAAAAACATCTCTCGACTTTGGCAAAAACTCGAAAGCGAAAGAGGCGACCTGCTTCGATCATTTCTATAATATCAACAACAGCAGGTGATAACATAGTGTGAACCTGAAAAGTAACGAGTGGTAAGCCTCTCAATTACAAATTTCTCAACCTAACGCAGTGCACACACGCACGCACGCACACACGTCAGAAATGGGAAGTGGACTTTAATACGAAGAAGTGTAGCATAATGGAGTTTGGAAAAAGCAAAAACAGAATATCAGGAAAATATACAATTGGAACCAAAGAAGTAAAGAAAGTAGGATCCGAAAAAGATTTGGGAGTAATTATCACGAACGACTTGTCCTATGATATACAGATTAACAAAATTGTCGGGGAGACTTACAACTTGCTAAGATCAATAAAAGTGGCGTTTACATACTTGGACGAAGACATGATGAAAAAAATATTGGTTACATTGATAAGGCCTAGATTAGAGTATGCAGCGACATTGTGGTCCCCCAGTACCAAAAAGAATATAAAGAAAATAGAAAGAATCCAAAGAGCAGCTACAAAAATGGCACCTGCACTTGCAAACCTATCATACGAAGAGAGATTGGCTAAACTGGAGTTACCGACACTGGAGCAAAGAAGAGAGAGAGGTGACCTATTGACCATCTACAGAATCATGAAAGGCACAGAGGTACTCGATAGTGAGAACTTACTTAACTGGGACAAAAGAAACACAAGAGGACATGGAAAGAAAATAAAAAAACATAGCTATAGAAGAGAACTGAAGAAAAACAGTTTTCCTCATAGAGTTTTGGACACTTGGAACAAACTGGACAATGAAATAGTATGCGCAAAAACCATTCATGAGTTTAAAAACAAACTAGACACTGCAAGATACAAAGGCGGGACAACACGAGCATAGCTCCCCTTCCCGCAAAATACAACTAGGTAAATACAACTAGGTAAAGGTAAATACATACGCACGCACGCACACACACATACACATACGGACGCACGCACACACACACACACACACAAACACACACGACTCGGTGGCGCGGTTGGTAGAGTCCCAGACTATCAGTATGACGGTACCGGAAGTACCTGGTTCGAATCCTGCCCAGGGCTGAAATTATTTCAGTATCGCTGCGCTTCGAGTCGTTACTCCAACTCTCGTGGACGGGGAGTTGGGTGTGTGTGTGTGCGTGTAAGGTCATAGCATTACCCATAGATCGGTCATACGAGCTCTGAGCTCTCTTCCGGGAGGGAAATAGCTGTCGATCACGAGTCCAACACGTGATCCAAAGACCACGGTGAAAGACCAGGGTGAATCACACACACACACACAGCA
>NC_134797.1:33239189-33246689 GCF_046742065.1 Oratosquilla oratoria
GGTAAAGAATACTGAGAAGTCGGTAGTCAATTAGCACCGTCGCACCACACACGCGTCGTCACCATTCGCCACGGTTTCTCCGAGGAGCAAGCTCCCATGCAATCACCCTTCCCATCCCAAACAATTCTCCACCCATGAGATCTGTGGGTTTTCTCTTCATTTTCTCCACTGAGAGAAGAATGTTTTGGAGATCCCCTTAAGCGTGGGATCAATATCATGCCCGTATATCCAGAACTAGAATGTTGCAGATAGGTTCAGGCCTTGATTGAGGCACACGAAGCATTCGCTGATTTGATGCAAAAGCATTCCAGCGATGCCCCCATGATTCTGTGAAGGCATTTCGTACCAAAGACCTACATCATTTCAAGCCAGCAGTCAATGCCTATGCCTCACAGCCGTGCAGCACGACTGTGTGAATATCAACAGTGTTATATACTCTGGCTGAGTGAGTCCATAACACTGTGGGCAATGCCAATCCTTCGAAAGACCCCTTAACACGACCCATCACTGTAATGCACTACACTGTCAGGGCATACGAAGCTTTCCGAGACTTCAGTGTCCCCTCTACATGCAAGGACATCAATCATCCAGCAAGCGCCCAAACGCCTTGACCTTGGTGGCCTGGAGTTCCAGCGGCCTCACCTCTCTGTGCACTAACTCCAGGGTTGCATCAACGATCTCCAACGGTCCCACAAGAAATACAAATTCATTGGCAAAGACAGAGCCAGTGACCTTTGTGTTGCCATTGGGTTCTTCATAATGACTATGATGGACAACTATTTAATAATAAGTAAATACAGGTGCTGGAAAGTATCAGGACGAGGACACATCTCTCTCTCATTCCTGAATTAACAGGGAAGAAATTGGACACGCCTATTCCACACTTCACAGCACTCAGTCTCAGAGTAGAGGCCAGACACCGGGTTCACAATCCTCACAGGAATCCTACGGATCCGCAGAATATCCCAGAGCACAGCACGACGCATGGAGTCAAATGCTTCTTGAGATCAACACAGGCTGCAGCCATTGGAACATCAATCAGCCTCACGTACATCCCATCTCCAGGCACTTCAGGGACTCTACGCATGGCAAACATGTGGGTTAGTGACCCATAACGGGGTTGGGTGGCCACTGACGCCACTGGGTGTCTGACACATCCTTCTCATTGGCAGGAATCCAGTCAAGGAGCCGGTTTAGTCGCCGACAACCCGTCGATACAGCAAGTAGTACTGGGCTACATGATTCCAGTAGAAGGGAAACTGTACCTCTCCTGACATCTATGAATAGTGTGTAGTCAATCAGCTGCTAAGGACCACGTGCTTGATGGCAAAGTTCGAGATTAAAGAGGGGAAGGACGCGGCAGTTAGGAAAGAATGGGAATCAACTTCGGAGGAGGTATTTTGTGGAGGGAGAAAGGGACTAAGGTGGAGCGGATGTTGGAGGTCGAAAGGAAGGAGAGGGAGGGAGAGGGGGAGAAATGGGAATAGGAGCGAGTACAAGGGGAGAAGGGGGAACAGGGAGGAGGAAGAGAGGAGAACTGGGGAAGATAGGAGGAAGAGGAAGGAGGGAGGAAAAGGAAAGGAGGGAGACGCGGGGGAGGGAGGGGAAGGGAAGGTGTGAGGAAATGGGGAAAGGGAAGGAAGAGTCATGGTGAATAAAAGGGTATGGAAGGAAAATGGGGAAAGAGGAGCGAAAACTATGATGGGAAGGAAGAAGAGGGAAGAAGGAAAATATAGTGGAAGAGTTCAAAAACAAAGAAGGAAGGAAGGGACACCAGGGGAGAAGGAGGGGGGACCTGGGGGAGAAAGAAGAGGGGGGACCTGGGAGGATGAAGGGGAAAACCTAGGGGGTGTATAAATAAACAAAAGAAAACTGAGCGATTTAAACGCGAGAGAATGCGAAGCCATGTCACCAGAACGAATTGAGAAAAAGAGGTGAGAAAATTCTGAAAGAGGAAGGAGAAGGAAAATGATCCCTGGAGACGAATAAGAGAGATAAGACAGAGAAAAGAAAAAGAGAGAAAAAAAAAAACAGACCAAAGGGTGAGAAAAGAATACAGAAAAAAAATTGTAAAACATAAAAAAAAAAAAAAATTATTCGCGATCTACACATCTGTTCCATGGGGACAGTGAAGAAAGGACTCCAAACCATCCCAAGACTCCAAGAATAGACTTAGCAACCATGCAGTGAGTGCTGAATAAAAAATGGAGTTGTTAGAAGATTAGATAATTTTATGGATACTAATAACAGGTGGTAAGGGATAAGGAACTGCCTAGTGTAGGTTTTACGGGTTCTTGCAAGCAGGTGTCATTCATGCGCAGCAAAAGGCAGTTGCGTTTCCTGACTAAGCACAGTCGTCTGGCGCGGGAGGATACAACAAAGGACTGATGGGAACAAAAGAACTAAGGTCTTAGTCTTAGAACCTGACCTTGACATATTTCACCCCACACCTCCCTCCCACCTCCTCCTCTTCTTACTCATCTTCCTCCTCCTCCTCCTTCTCCTCCTCGGTACTTCTCGAGTTCTTTTCCTTAATCTTCCTTCTTCATTTCCAACGTTTGGTTCTGAGCCTTCGCGTGCTCCGTTCTTCGGCTCCCTGAGTCTCTTTAACAGCCGCAATCCTTGCAAGCCACTACCAGTATCTCCTCCTCTTCCCCTATTCACTCATTTACCACAACCCTATCATCAGCACAGTCAAGGTCGTCGTCACAACTTCAACGCAGTTTGCAAGCCTACCTTCCACCCTCCCTCCCTCTTCTGCTTCCTCTACCTCCATCTTCTTCTTGTCCTCCCATCTCCTCCTCCTCCTCCTCTTCCTCCCGGCCCAGAGATCATAGCGAGAATTCCTCTCGCTCCTTCATACCGATGGGCGCCCCCCCCATCTTTCGTCGCCATTTCCAACCACGACGCAGAGCACCCTTTCCTCGTCTCTCCCGATTTCTCCACCATTTCTCCTCCACCGACTCTGACACCAACACTTCTGCGTCTTTCATCTTCTTCTGGACTGTTCCTCTTCCCTTTCCTCCCGAAGTGAATACGGGTGAATACCTGCACAAATTGTTAGAATACATAAAGATGAAAGCGACGTAGAAGACTCAATGGTATGCAACGTACTTCTTCACCTTTCCTCTGTCTCCTCCCCACTTTCAACCTCTCCTTCCTTCCCCAGTGTGCTTGTGGCGTCATCGGAAGCGTGCTGGTCTCGCGTTCGCTTAGTTGTGGGTTCGAATTCCCTATTCTTCTCCGACTCCCAGCAGTGACTGCTACCTAATCCAACAGTTCTCGAAGCGCATCATAGGGCAAAGTTGACGGCTTCGGCCGCAGTTTCACGCCTCCTGACTTCTCACCTTCTTTCTCCATCTCCATCGTCTTACTGCAGCGACAGCGTCAAACTGTGATCATCCTCTATTTGTTACCAGTATCTCTATCTCCTCTAGATCTGCTCATATCTTTATAGAATGATCTTGGACGTTTCATATAAAGACAAACCCGGAAAAAATCATGAAGAACTTAAAAGAACGAAAAATGTTAATCATACACGTGAAAAATGTCCTTGAAGGGGACTCGAACTCACAACTCTGAAGACGCGAGATCATCATCATCACCAGATGACTACGCCTCCTCCCTCCCTCCCGCATCCACCCGCTTCCCTGACATCGACTCTTCAACTTCCTCCATTTCTTTCCTCAATTTTTTTCCCTCTATCCAGTCCTCACCCGGACGTTCCCTCCGGAACTCGTCCTGCTCGGAGTGCTTGTGCTCTCTTCCCTCCTCTCTTGTTTGACCTCTTCGTTAGCGGAATCTTATTCTATTTAGCGTTAAAGAACTTTGTTCGATTCATGCGAGAGAAAATATGCTAGATTTGGAGAGATAATGAAAATACGACGATAACAGTAGTAATAATAATAGTCATGATAATAATAACAATAATAATAATAATAATGATATAATAATAATAATAATAATAATAACAATAATAATGATGATAATAATAATAATAACAACAACAACAATTATAACACGAATAGTAACAATGATAATAATTGTTGTCTCGATCTTCAAAAGCCCACTGCCCCACAGCAGCTGGCAACGAGCCTCGAATCCTCCCACACATTTCTCCAAGAAGAAACTTTGGGCAGTCTCCTGTGCTGTACTGGTGCGGGACCGTTTCTGACTCCCTCTTGTGTTCTATGCTACCACAACCACCACCACCACATCACCCATTCCCACCACCACATATCCCATTCCCACCACCACGTCTCCCATTCCCACCACTACATCTCCCATTCCCACCACCACATCTCCCGTTCCCACCACCACATCTCTCATTCCCACCACCATATCTCTCATTCCCACCACCAGATCTCCCATTCCCATTCCCACCACCACATCTCCCATTCCCACCACCACATCTCCCATTCCCACCACCACATCTCCCATTCCCACCACCACATCTCCCATTCCCACCACCACATCTCCCATTCCCACCACCACGTCTCCCATTCCCACCACCACATCTCCCATTCCCACCACCACATCTCCCATTCCCACCATCACATCTCCCATTCCCACCACATCTCCCATTCCCACCACCACCACATCTCCCATTCCCACCACCACGTCTCCCATTCCCACCACCACAACTCCCATTCCCACCACCACTAAATCCACTATTCTACTCCTTGACCTCACAACCCAAAACCTGTTCTTCCTTTCCTCCCTCACCCGACCGACCGACCGACCCCAACACCGGCGAGGCTCTCCCTCTTCTCAAGCTCCATAAAAAATATATTGTCACCCTCTTCAGCACGTGGACGCCAGAGGAACGAATAAAATAACCTGTCGGCAACCAGAATAAAAGGAAAAGTACTCCATAGCACAATGTCATCCTCATCCTCATCACCAATGGGGAGTATATGTTCGCGGGTTAGCTTTACTCACAAACCGACGCCATTCCTTGCGATTCCTCTAAGCCAGTGGTTCTTGAACGTTTTCAGCCCCGATATCCCAAAGTTCAACTACAAGTCAACCTGATACCCACTCTTCAATAGTAACCTACTGTTCTCGACATCTGACTTTTGATTTATTGTCAAAAAGAGAAAACAGGACGGCTATGAACAAACAGCTGAATTCCAGGGACTTTTTTTCATTTTCAGTAAATAAATTGATAAAATACATTTATTAACAAAATGATTCATTCAATATCTTCCAGGACGCCTTTTTGGATACTCCCAAAGAACCGGGTTCAATACCCCCTTGGGGTTATTGAGGCACTATTCACACGCTCTACGCATTGCAATGCATGCAATCTCCTACCCATTCCGAAGAGCTCTCAGTAGGAACGTTCGATTTGCCCCAGCCAGCATGAATTATGAGAGCGTTCCCTTCGTCTACTCCACTGAAATTTGCTTCTCGCGAAGATGAATTTGTGAGATCAACACCAGGAAAACAAACCGAATGTAGTTGACGTTCACGAATTATGCTAATAACCGGCCTACGGAGTGATCACTGGTTTAATACCAGAGCTGACGTTCACGAATTATGCTAATAACCGGCCTACGGAGTGATCACTGGTTTAATACCAAGTCATACCAGCAATACACCGCAATTTTCCAATAACACTCGATACCACAGGTATCGAATGGTTTTATATACCTGTATATGGATATGACATCTATGGATATGACATCCATATATGGCGCTATTAACGGGATAGGCTCGCAGCCTACTCTCGTTAAATCCAAGAGAATCATTATGGAGGCCTCGATGGGCACATCGAACTAGACCGGCAGACTCTTCATGTGGGCGCCTGGAACATTCTTTCACTATTCCAGGACGATCAACCACGCTCTTTATCGAGAGCTCAGGAGGATAAGGATGCATAAGAATGTGAATAGTGTTTCTCTCTCAAGTGAGGAGACCGGGCAGTGAGGAGACCTATTACTACACCAGTTACTAGTTGGGCAACACCAATAGAATCCACTCAGTGTCGGGGACCACTTGCTGTTGGCATATCTAATCAAATACAGCCCGCCGTTGTAAAGAAGATGCTGCTGAGGTTGAAGCATGATTTGGATTATATTTCTCTTACTGCTGCATACTCCCTTAAGGAGACACGGGAACTTGAATATACAGGGTGTCCCAGAAGTCACGCACCATCCAGGTGTTCATAAAAATATATATGAATAGCAAGTGAAAGACAGTTTTATAAAGAGAATTGATCCATGTGTCAATGTAGGGGGTGAACAATTTGAGCATCTGTTATGATTATGATAAATAAAATTGCTATTCATATGTATTTTTATGAAAACCTGGATGGTGCGTGACTTCTGGGATACCCTGTATATTCTATGCCAACACTGACCAGCGCTACGGGACACATTTGTTATCTTTGGGTGACTTCAATGCGATTACTGGCAGCAAGAGACCTGGCGCTGATGTATATATTGGTCTCCATCGCTCTGGAACCATGGGCAATAACAGCTCTCTCCATATGAATCTTGCAAAGTCCAGAAGGCTGAGGTTTCCAGTGACGAGAGCCACACCGATGGAATTAGTATAGCAGTGCAGGAAAAGTAGCAAGGCATATCGCTCACATGATCCTTAGTACTCCCTGATCATGGACTTGTAGTGCGGAAACTCAAATTGCATGTAATGGTAGAAGTTAAGTGTCGAATTCCTTGTAAACTTTGGTTGGCATGCTATCAATCCATCTATTCCTGGAGTTCAATTTCACCTAAAATCATCAAACGTTAAATGTAACTGAATGTTTAAAATGCGACTTATGCAAGGGTAACTTAACTCGTAGATGAACCAACAACCCTTTCCAAGTATTTCCCTGGCTGTCGCCAAGAGATCTTATTCAACTGAGGAGAAACTCACCCCCACCCCACACGCCTCCCCCACCATCTAAGGATTAATAACTTTGGTTTTCAGTCTCAAGCTGTTGACTCTCCGGCTTATTGTCCTCCACTGGCTCGCTCGCACTTGTAAGCTGCTTTTACATCGCTCAGGAGAGCTCCACCTCCTTCCTTGCTGGTCATCACTGGCGTTCTCGTAAACGGTGCATCTCTCACATGATCCATTTTTGTCTCTGATCCAGTGGTGGTGGTAGAAGTAGTAGTAGTAGTAGTAGTAGTAGTAGTAGTAGTAGTAGTAGTAGTAGTAGTAGTAGTAGAAGTAGTAGTAGTAGTAGTAGTAGTTCAGTCTTAATGGTCTAGTGTAAACGGTGTAATTCTCACATGATCCATTTTTATCTCTGATCCAGTGGTGGTAGTAGTAGTAGTAGCAGCAGCAACAGCAGTAGTAGTAGTAGTAGTAGTAGTAGTAGTAGTAGTAGTAGTAGTAGTTCAGTCTTAAAGGTCTAGTGTAAACGGTGCATCTCTCACATGATCCATTTTTGTCTCTGATCCAGTGGTGGTGGTAGTAGTAGTAGTAGTAGTAGTAGTAGTAGTAGTAGTAGTAGTAGTAGTAGTAGTTCAGTCTTAATAGTCTAGTGCA
>NC_134797.1:33251689-33296689 GCF_046742065.1 Oratosquilla oratoria
TATTTCCCTCAGCCCGTGTTCCCTTTACCTCCTATCCACATTCGTCACAATGTATACACAATATATATAGTGTGTATATATATATATATATATATATATATAATATATATATGCATATATATATATATATACATATATATATATATCGTATTGTGTGTCGTATTGATAAGAATTACATTCTGAAAAAAAATACATAACAAAACAAAGCCGATCATCCAATGATAAAAAAAGGTCTTTATCTCCGATAATATATATCTTTCCTAAGCTCTTTCGATTAGACCAAATGTAAACATTGACTTTTAGATCTACAGGACTGGAATTTCATAATATCCGCAAACGACATAGGGCGCTATTGTCGACTATAAAAAGTAATTGTTGCAATCAAGTTATAATTCTTATCAGATAACAACGTATGTACTATCATATAAAAACAGAATAAACAAAACAAATAAACAAATGTATAAATAAAAGATTTAAAAAAATGCCAAGTGCAATGAGGAAAACATATTTGGCACAAGGATCTCAAGCCGACAGTATACAACTCCACATGAACTTTATTCTTTTTCTTATCGAAAACATGTCGACGCAATCATCGAATCAAAAAGTTCCTCAGCTCAATGGAGTATTAATAATAACCAGTAATAAAAGATTAAGAATAATGACAGCGCGTTGGTGTAGTTACTATCCTTCTGAATCTGACTACAGTATCCCTCTAGATACTGCAATACACTACATACATAAAAACAATTTACCACTTACACACACACACACACACACACACACATTATATATATATATATACATATATATATATATATATATATATATATATATACACACACACACTAAGAACAGATCACTTCTGGATAATCTACATGTCTTCTTAAGCCCCGCTCCCAGGAAGGAAGGAAGGTCGTCAGGGGATAGGAGGGCACAAAGCTTCCCCAAGTGACCCTATTCAATGAAGCCCTGAAAACAAGCCCCTCCACAGAAAACGGGCGAGCGTGGCACTCTGAATGCCATCACTGGGGCGTGACGTCATGCTTACGTCATGGACGCGGAGGCCCAATCTCCCCCCAGACCCCCGCCCCCCAAATAACTTAAAGGGAGACGCCTCGGCGGAAAGGACGACGAAGAGGAGAGGACGAGGAGGAAGAGTAAGTGGGGGAGGAAGAGGGAGAAGAAAGGCAGGAGGGGGAGGAAGAGGGGAGAAGTGGTGAGGAAGAGGAGGATGGAGAGGAAGAGGAAAAGAAGAGGAGGAAGAGGGGAGGAAGGGAAGGAAGAGGAAGAGGAGGAGGAAGAAGAAGGGGAGGAGGAAGACAGAGACGAAGGGTAAGAATTGAGGGAAAAAGAGAACGAGGAAGAGGTGAGGGAAACGGAGGGAAGAAGAAAAAAAGGAGTAAAAGGAGGAGGAAGAGGAGGAGGAAGAAGAGAGAGAGGAAGGGGAGGAATTGAGGGAAAAAAGAGGACGAGGAAGAGGTGAGGGAAACGGAAGGAAGAAGAAAAAAGGAGTATGAGAAGGAGAAGGAGGAGGAGGAAGAGAAGGAGGAGGAGGAGGAGGAGGAGGAGGAAGAGAGCAGGAGGAAGAAGAGCACCAGCAGCAGCAGTAGGAAGAAGATGGCGAAGAGTACGAGGAGTATCAATGGGAGGAGGAGGAGGAGGAGGAGGAGGATGGCAAGGTGGAGGAGGAGGAGGAGGGTGGGAAGGAGGAGGAGGAGGAGGATGATGGAAAAGAAGAAAAGGAGGAGGAGATGCAGGAGGAAGAGGAAGAGGACGAGGAGAAGGAACAGCAGCAAGAAGTGGAGAAAGGGAAAGGAGGAGTAGGGAGGGGGGAGGAGGAAGAGGAGGAGGAGGAGGAGGAGAAGCAGTACGTGTGATAAGGAGGAATAGCAGCACGAACCGGAGGAGAGGGGGGTGGAGGAGGAGGACGAGGAGAGAGGAGTAGGAGGAGGAGGAGGAGAGAGGGGAGGAGGAGGAGGAGGCAAAGATAGGGAAGAGGAGGAGGAGCAATAGCAGCAGCCCGAGAAGATGGAGGAGGAGGAGGAGGAGGAGGAGGAGGAGGAGGAGGAGAGGGGTGCGAGAGGAAAGTGGTTGCAATTGGCACTTGTGAGGATACTAACAGAAAATAAGTATTTCTTTTTTAGCCTTCTTCATTCAAAGTGGAGACACAAACCCCACACTGTTCCCTTATCAAGCCCAGAATCTCTCTCTCTCTCTCTCTTTTGTTTAGGGACCAGATGGTGTTTCGATGGATCAATGGTCTGTTTTGCTTCGATTTGGCCCATCAGCTGCTTGGAATTGTCTGTCAAAACCCAGACCGAAAACACTCAATGAAGAATATCTTCATATCATAAGATGTTAACGACAAAAATGTCAAAGAGAGAGAGAGAGAAAGAAAAGTAAGGAACAGACATTTTTGCGACTGGACTGGTGAGTAATTAATCCCACTGCCGTCTCAGGAGGTTGTGATTGGATATCAGGTTCAGTGGGCGTGGCTTGTTTTGCCTCAGAAAATGACTTTTGTGTTTTTATGTTCAAGCTTGTCAACAAAGAAATATGTGATATTCCTCCGTCCTTTAACATAGTACGAGTACAGAATCAACTTTAAATTCTTCCTTTATATATATATATATATATATATATATATATATATATATATATATATATATATTATATATATATATATATATATATATATATCGACTGCTAACTGCAATCCTCTTCAGTAGTACTACTGAAGAGGATTGCAGTTAGGAGCCGAAATATACAGACTCGCGTATGCAGCTTTCTTTTTTCCGACTGTGGTATTAGTTGTGATTTACAAATTAGTTACTACATATCTCACCAATACACATATATATACACACTCTCTTGAGCAGACCTACACTTCACTATTGATTAATCTTTTCTGGGTCTCTTCAATTCATCTTAATTATTCTTTTAGGGATCCGGGGAAGTGTATGGAGAAGACTTCCATACTTGGAGTCTATTTTTTCCACATCCATTCTCGCATTATCATGACAGATGACTCCATGTGATATGGAGTGCGTACACTCTGAGGTTTGGAGTTTAGATGATTTGGTTCTATGAAGCGCCGAGTACTGCTGAAGGACCCTTTGTGGAGTGCCTAAGTATACTTGAAGCACGCCACAGAGTGCCCTTCCCCCAAAGCCCAACACTTGATAGAATCTCGTCACTTAAACTCTGATTTGTCCCCATCCTACTCTCACGCAGTGCCGTGGAAAGTGAAGAACTTTTTTTTTTTTTCGACGTCGGGTCGCCTAGCCAGGGTTGTCGAGATCCAACGCGAAAGAGATCGCAGGTCCCGGGACTCGAACTCATGAACGCCTGCTCTTATTTTGAAAGGACGGTATCCACTCAGCTGTCACGCGGCCCTTTAATAAGATTTCTATGTCGCATTGTGTCCAACACATTCTAACGTGTTTATTGGTACTTTATATAAATATATGTATACATATACATATATATATGTATATATATATGTATATGTATATATATATTACAGGTGAAAAATGTAATCACACATTTGTCAATAACGTAGAAACCACTGTTGGAGTAGAAAAGACTGGAAACGGGGAAGCTATATATTTCGATTGCAAACTGCAATCCTCTTCAGTAGATACAAATAAGAGAGGGCGTGCTGTTTAAGTAGCACCCTTAACAAAAGAAAGGGGAACATGGGAAGATATCTCTACCCTCGGCTCACTCCGTATGTGAGGTCAGGAGGCAAATGAGCTTTCACTAGGTTGGAGATGAAGAGTCCGGACATTATGTCCGGGGACCATTGCCCCTTTGAAATATTCATGTTGGGCTGAAATTCAATGATCGTAGATTCTACCATTTTTCTCCTGCACTCACATCTGGATTTATAAATAAGCTCAGCTCTGTCCCAATCTAAACAATGTTTAAATTGCTTAACATGTTGGAACACAGCTGAGATATCTTGTGCATATTTAATGGAACGTTTATGTTCAATCATCCTGGTATTCAAATCCCTTCCAGTCTGTCCGATGTAAACTAAGTCAGAACCTTTACATGGAATCGAATAAACCCTTGGCTCTGTTCTTCTTTTAACCTTTGATGGACATTTACCACCTTTTTATTAATGGTGTTAGGGTAATAATTAATCAAATTTAATTTGTCTTTGGGAAGAAACTTGGTCGAGGGAATGAATGATTCAGAAAAGGGAACGATTAAAGAGCTCTTACCCAATGAAAAATTAGAGGAAGTGGGGGTGGTGTTGAAAAAATTGGATCTCGCTCGGCTGAGGGCTTTGACCACCCCCACTTCCTCTAATTTTTCATTGGGTAAGAGCTCTTTAATCGTTCCCTTTTCTGAATCATTCATTCCCTCGACCAAGTTATATATATATATATATATATATATACATATATGTATATACATATATACATATGTATATATATACACATACATATATATGTATATACATATATACATATGTATATATATACACATACATATATATATACATACATATATATATATATATATATATATATATATATATATATATATCCGTGTGTATGTGTGTGTTTATCTTTTTTTTTCCGTTGCATTATCCATGAACTTCCCTTCTTTATTTTAACCCCCGTTAAGACCGGCGACGTTGATGCCAGATGGCCCTGTTCCACCGAGAGATTGAGGATGGGGATGGATGATCTCTCTTTCTCTCTCTCTTTCGTGTGATCCTTAGCTAAATAAATCCGTCATGCGATGGTCAGAAACAACTCTACTACGAGTGACATCAGAGTTGATATGGACCAAAAGGTCTCCTGTCGGCCTTTGTTATCCTTTGTTGAAGATATACAGTCCTTTTGGTACTTTTCATTTATGAATATCTACTTGTTCCTTAGCTCATGCAGTCAACACAAAGGTATTTTATTCAGCTAAAGGAAGCCCGTCCACAGTCAGAGGATTAACCCTAATCTTAAATTATCTCGATTAACCCTTTCGCTATGACTAATTTTTTATTTCACTGAATTCAAGCGATATTAACCTATCACGCACATTGATCTATTTTCGCTCAATCAATATCTATTTGTACAATCAACCCGCGTGCACTTTCTTGTGGTGTGCTGATGTTTCGATATGGCTCGTTATCATAAGTATCCGGGTTCGAGCCTGACGGACAAGGGGTGACTGTCACTTGTTCTGACTGTCCGAGCAACCTGTTCCTCTCTTGTACACTCGTCGAGCAAAGAAAACACTCCGGGCGCTATATCGGGGTTACGCTGAGCAATGCATCAAAATCATTACGACAACATCATCTTTTACCTATTTCAAGAAGCCAAACAAAGCAAGAAGTGATACAAGGAGGTATGCAATTAACTTAATATATATCTATGTCCATTATCAGAAACTATTAAGTACGAACAACAGGCATGTCTTAATACAGCTTACCATTTCCGCTTGGACGAGCAACCTCGATATAGCTTGGACATTTTGCTCGGTGACTTAACAACTCAGTGCGTGAGAATATTCATATAAAAATCGAACCAAATTATTATTTGCGTAATAAGAAGCGTGCTGGTCCCGTATTCGCTTACTTGTGGATTCGAATCACCATTCTCTCCGGTTCCCGGCAGTGATTTTACCCTGCCCCGACAACCCAAGCACTTAGGGCAAAGGTGATGGCGTAGGTCCTCGCTTCCTTCTTCAAACTACTACCGACATTTGAACCAAGTTCTTTATTATTTTCCTTAAACACCCATTACTTTGCAGCTCTCTCAATAATTAAATACATGCATATACCATATATATACCAAAGGCTTTTTCCCCCTTATAAGGGAGGTAGCCAAAAAACAAAGGCATAAATACCAATCCCAGCCATTCCATCCCTAACATACTCCACTCCCCTCCACCCTCTTCCCTCACTCTTATCTTGGCACCTCCTGAATGATGGATCATCCCTGCATCTTGTACACTGCCCTGGGTCAGAAGCAGTGTCGCAAGACACAGTATATCCACAGCAAGGCCGCTTCATTAAATCAGTGACCCCCCCCTCCGTCCCCTTATGCAGAAAAGGAGAAGACGGGGAGAAATCCCTTCGGGCTGCGTCAAATTATTTTTCACACATACTCCCTCACCCCCATCCCCCACCCACTCCCCCTCATGCATCACAGCATCATCCATATACAACCATTCTCCATTCACCCCTATCTTCTGTCCTCTCCTGTCCTTCCTCAACAGACATTCTCCACTTTCCCAATACCCTTTTTACCCCATCCATCCATCTCATCCTAGGTCGAACCTTCATGTTCACTCCTTCCACCTCTGCCTTCCACACCTCTTTTACTAGTATTTCTTCACTCATTCTTTCCATGTGTCCAAACCATCCCAATACTCTTTCATCAAGCCTATCTCCCAACACATTTTCCACCCCTGTTCTTCTCACCTCCTCATTTCTCACTCTAGCCTAGTAACCCCTATCATACTTCTCAGGGACGTCATCTCAAACACATTCAAACTCCTCTCTTACGTTCCATGTTTCTGTCCCGTACGGTGCTGTCGGCACAATCACTCCTTCAAACAATCTCCTCTTAGCATCCATTCCCAAATGTCTATTTCTCATTATAATTCTTAATCTCCCAAGGCATTTACTCGCTTCTCTCAATCTGCATTCTACCTCCAACTCCACTCCTCCCTTTCCCACCACATTCACACCCAAGGATCTAAAACTATCCACTTCCCCCAGTCTCTCTCCCTTGATACTTACTTCTAGTCTGCTGCCACTTTCTCCCCTTGTGCATCTCATCACCTTACTTTTACCCACATTTATCTTCAACTTTCTTCTTTCGCACACCTTCACAAACTCTGTCACTAACTTCCTCAATCCCTCCTCTGATCCTGATACAAGCGCAGTGTCGCCAGCAAACAACAGCTGGCTTATCTCCCACTTTTCTCCATTTTCTTTAAGCATCTCCAATCCCTGAACTACTACCCTTGCATTTACCTCTCGCACCACCCCATTCATGTGCAAATTGAATAGCCAGGGCAACATAAGACATCCCTGACGAAGTCCCACCTTTACCTCAAACCATTCACTCTCCATTTCTAATCTTGACACAAGCTCTACTACTCTCGTAAAAACTCTTGATTGCTCTTGACAGCTTTCCTCCTATCCCATATATTTGCACTACCTCCCACAGTGCTTTCCTGTCTACACTGTCATAAGCCTTTTCCAGATCCATAAAAGCCCAAAAAACACCCTTACCTATTCCTATAGCCTTCTCACATATGTCTTACCACAAAAATCTGATCTACACAATCCCTATCTGTCCTAAACCCACACTGTTCCTTACCAATTACTCCCTCTGTTCCTCTCCTAATCCTCTCAATCAAGACCCTCCCATAAGCCTTCCCAACTACACTCAACAAACTGATCCCTCTGAAACTACTACACTCACACTTGTCCCTTTTTCCCTTGTAAAGAGGAACTATACAGGCACTCCTCCGGTCCTCCGGCACTCTACCCTCTCTTAAACAAACATTAAATAGCCTCACCAACCAGTCCACCATCATTGTACATCCTTTTTCCAGACATTTTGCATGACATCCATCCAACCCAGGTGCCTTACCTGCTCTCATCATCTTAACAACTGCCTTCACTTCATCATTCCTTATTTCTCCTCCATTTTCCTCACTCATCACTGTCATTTTCTTAGCACTACCTACTGCAACTACCTTTCCCTCCCTATCCTCCTTCACATTTAGCAACTCCCTAAAATACTCTCCCCATCTTCCTCTTACTGCCTTCTCTTCCATTATCATCTCTCCATCTGCACCTTTTACCTTTTCTTCTCTACCTGATTCGCCTCCTCTTCCTCTCTTAATTTCTTTCCAAAACATCTTTTTATTACTTTCAAAATTTTTGTCATACTGTTACCCCATTTCACATCTGCTCTCCTTTTTGCCTCATTTATCTTATGCTTTACTTCTCTTTTCTTTATGCCTCTCATATGATTACCTTGTCCTATTTTGTAACCAATCTGTGAAAGCTCGCTTCTCTTCTACAACCTTCTTTGCTTCTTCATCCCACCACTCACTACCCTTCCTTCTATTTCCTCCCGTTCCCCTTCTTCCACACACCATCTTTGCACACCTTGTAACTCCCTCCTTGAACCATCCCCATTCCTCTTCCACTCCTAATTCTACTCTATCCTTCACTCCCTCCCACTACTCAAAGGATTACAAAGGATTTACAAAGGCGGAGCATGCCGACAGGAGACCTTTTGGTCCATAACTAGGTCGGATGCAAAAAAAAAAATCATAATAATAAATTAATAAATAAAAACTATAATAATGTAAATAACAAATAAAATACATAAATAAATGCATAGGTATTTAGATAATAAACAAACAGGTAAATAGTAAATAATAATGAATTGACATATAACTAATAATAAATGAAAATCAAAACAGAGAAATGATAACAAAACAAATAATACGAAATTAATTATAATCATTACAGCATCTTGCTTAGGTGTTTATCTAAATGATTTTTAAAGCCTTGAACTGAACTACATTGCACTACCTGTGCAGGAAGTTTATTCTATTCATTAACTACACAGTTGGCGAAGTTGTTTCTACCTACTTCCAAATTGAATCTATTTCCGGACAGTTTGAGACCATTGTTTCTTGTCTGATTCTCATTCAATGTATACTAATGGAGTCCCTCAAGGTGCAACACTTTCACCATTACTGTTCAACCTCTTCATGAGTAATCTACCAATTTCTGAACTAGAACATATGTTCTCTTATATGCAGAGGACTACAATAACAGCCCAGCATAGTAAATACAAAATAGCAACAGAGAACACCCAGGCCTACTTGGACAAGCTGGAATGATGGCTAAAAATATAAATGTGAAGCTTTGCCTCAGAAATCAACATCGCTGCTCACTCCAGACAATCATGAATCAAAATATTACTCTAGTGTAAAATTAAATGGCCGACCCTTTCACTGGAAAGGAACCCAAAAATTCTGGGCATAATATTACCCATATGACATTCAGCTCACATATCAAAGACCTGACAGCAAAAATGATCAAGAAAGAAAACATATTAAGAACCATCACTAGCATTGACTTTGGACAAAAAGGAACTAATAACAACCTTAAGTAATTTATAACAACTACCTATAATAGGCTCTATAGCATGGTTCCCAATAGTCAGTCACGAAAAATATAATTTACACTGTAGAATTATCACAGAATGACAAAACTATGCACCAAAACCACCCCTATACACCTACACACACACAGCAAAGTCCTCCCCATAGAACATCACATGAAAGTAACAGGAACACAATTCTATGCCACAACGCTAAACATCACAAATCCTTCACACATTTCACAAGAACCACATTTGGTTGAAAATAAAATAAAAATAAAAAACATTATACCAGATGCACACTACTCAAACATCTATAACCTACCACCTAAAACACACAGTGATAAAAAGTACCAGAAACCTCTTGTACTCCTCCTTTTCTTTCTCATTTAAGCAGTTTACTCTAATAATCTCCCTACTTCTTGTTCTTTTCCTTTTTCTCCATCTATCCTCAACTCTCAACTTACCTTCCACCAAAAAATTATCTGATATTTCCCCACTCTCTCCCCTTAGAACATGTACACCCTTAACTCTTCCTACTATACTTACAGCCCATTAATGCTCTATCTACCACCCTTCCATCCACCACTCTCTTCCATGTGTACTTATGCTTGACTTTCTTCCTAAACACTGTATTTGCTATCATCAACTCTCTAGACACATCTCCACTATCAACTCTCCACTACGATATTTTCCTGGAAACTTTATACTTCCCAATCACTCCGTCTGTTGGTTCATTTCCTATCCTAGCATTAATGTCTCCCAACACCACTACATTGACATTTCTCCCTAATTCCTATATGCACTCCTTTAAATCCACCCAAAAAGCCTCCCTTTCCTTTAAACAAATATATATGTATATATATATACATATATATATATATATACATTTTTATATATATATATATATATTATTTTGTTCAGTTTCGAGACATTCAATTGAGTGGCTACAATCTAGATCGGCAGTCTTTCTTCTACCATACCAGGTAAAAATAAATAAATAAAATTATTAATTGATAAAAAAAAAATACAATCCCTCCAAAATGAAGCTGAACAATACAACCACTCCTGAATGATAATGAAACATACACCCACTCCAGACCAATAATGAAAACTATAATAATTCTATATAATTACAACATAGTTTCATCACAATGTAAAATTTAATCTTCGTGGATCTGGCCAACGCTCGCGACTACGACCCCCACCAACACCGGTACTTCGATGACGCACTGCAGACTTGATTCAGACGATTCTGTTTACTTCAGAGCCGAAAGAGCGTCGGAATGAGGTGTTTATGTCCTCCCTACATACTTCCCTTCGCTGCGATGTCGCAATTTATCAATTTTCTTCAGGCTAGCATCAGGCCATCTCCTTCATATGAAGCCCAGCCTTATTAGTCCCTCCATTCGCGGTTAAACAAACCCATCTGTCGCTACTAAGAACAAAACCAACTGTTGGACTAAAGGAGTTGTAATTATTCTACGAAATTATTCTGCCTGCAGCCTCGATGCAAAACAACGTCCCTGAGTCTATTTCGACCAACAGATGGAATAGTTTATTCTAGCTGCAACCAGGCGATTCTATTTTGAAAAAAGGAAACCCTACGCAGCAGTGAAATGAAATCAAGGATTCGCTTCTTCTGGAAGTGGCCTGTTGCGTCGTTAAATTACCGTTTTCTTTGCAGCGACCGTTGGAGTCGATGGCTTTGGCCGGGGACGCTAGCCAAGAACCGCTCCAGAAGTTTTTTCAAGCTTCTGTTTCATGTATAGCCCCTGTTGCAGCAAGGAAGAAGTAGGTGGAGAGACAAGGGGAGAAAAGAGGTAGGGGCACAGGAGAGAGAGATGAAGAAGAGAATGGAAGGATGAGAACGTGAATTACATCATCCCATCGAGGGGAAAAGGAGGGTGGGGAGAAGGACAGACAGAGCGAGTGAGAGTCGTCTATTCACTATCTCCTTTCCAATGAAATTTTTTATTATGACGACGTACTTTGTACATCTTATTATGTTTGACACCAGACGATTTAATTCGGTTTTAGGCGACGTCACCGTAACGAAGCTGGTAATGGATGTCTTGATAAACTAACCTATCACGCATGGATAATGGGTGAACTGTTACTACCCCCAAGTAGGAATCACCTAAACCACACTGACACGCACTCAACTTAAATGAATAAATATACAAATAAATGAACAAATAAATAATTAATCTAAATAAAGAATTACATATAAATAATCAGAATAATCGAACTAGACATCCTTGTAGTTTCTCAACTATTCTATACACAACTTTGTTTCCCAATAAACGATACCCAGAATTGGAAAACAAGTCACAACGCGACGAAATGTCTACAAATCCAATCCTCCTTTGCTCAAATATTTTTCTCTTTATGTTTCATTGCGTCTATTACTATAAGACGAATGCATTCACTTGCGAGTCAGGTTCAAAACAAGAGAAAATCACAGTCGATCAAGACCCCACTTAGCTTTTCCTATTGAAGTCGTCAATGGGTTTTTCCGGCTTTTTTGTTAGTTGAAATACACTTTACCGATCCCATAACGACCAATGTCAGATTATTCTATTCAGATGAAGGGAGGGCCCAGGTAGAAATAGATTAATCGTCTAACAACTAAAAGGGTACTTGGTACAAACCTGAATATCTTTTGACGCCTGAGAAAATAAAAGTGAATTTCAGTACGAAACATGTGGTACCGAAAGGGTCCTACACAGGTGCCCCATAACTTTAGGGAAGGTTTAATCACCACCCCTACGGACCAGAGGCATGTATAATTTTTCTATAGTTGGAGATTTATTCCCACTATAAAATGGGATAAATAAATAAGTAAATAAATAAGTAAATAAATAAATGAAAATAAATAAATGAAAGTAAATAAATAAATAAAATAACTTTGGGTTTCTACTACGCAACTTAAATGCATATTTTTTAACCACCCCTTTGATTCGTCCTCTGCGCTAGGGGACAGTTGTCGCCAAAGATTTTGTGATTTATCGGCAATGAAATGCAAATTTCGGTGATTATGTGATTGATCGACGCAGACATCTGAACAAAAATCACCTGACGAAAGCCAAAATAAAAACTACATACATACAACTCATCTATTGGTTGAGGTCCCGCCAAAAACGGAAGCTCCTCCTTCCCCTCCCTCCCCCATCCACCCACGCGGCAAAAGAACTGAACAGATCTTTCCGTGACTACAATTGACGTTAACAAAATTTACTTCTATTGGAGAAGTTCAATCGTTCTCTGCGTCACGCTATTGTTGTTAACAGTTTGAAATGCGACGCCACGAAAACACGCACTCCAAGGTCCAGGTCATGTTCCCTTAATTGGCGAAAACAAATAAATCACCTTTCATTTGTTGCTGAGTACCTATTCTACTGCTAATCTATTCTACGATCTGTATGTCTATTTTTATCATATTGAAGACTGCTATAATTTGACGATTTAATGTTTCTTCTTTAACTATCTAACTTTATTACTTTTTATCTTTTTTATTGTTATTTCCGTTAATACCGCTTAACATTGGACCGATTCTCGTCACCTGTTCAGTCCATTTGAACAGAAACGACTTTCGGCTTCGGTTACAATATTTTATTTTTTGAATCCCCAACTGTCAAAGTACCTTTCCATCATATTTGAGAAGCTGAATGACGAATGAAGAGAATTTCTGTTAGACACATTGCTCTAAGGGAAGTCTAGCATGGGAAATCCTCTAATTATTGAAATTCACAATAACTGACGAGAGTCGGCCCGACGTGAAGCCGTTTTTAGCCACGGTAAGCACAACAACTTTACCCTCAGATGGTTGTCTCCGGAGGCGAATGGCAAGATCGAAACCAAAATGACGACGTGGCTATAAGAGGCGAGCTAGGACGCCTAACAAAAGCATCAAGGCCACTCCTGACGATTCATTATTCAACTAGTAATTACACCAACCACCCCACCGGCGACAGTCTCCCAGTAAAACGATTACCTGTCATCAGAACTTTTACTTCATTCGAGACAGGCCGATAGCCTGGTCGATATAAGCAACGACATTACGTCACGTCGTTCATCCGCCAAAAGCTACAGACACCACTGACGCACGCCGAGTAAATTTCAACATGACGGTTGTATGTATTCGTACAAATGGACGAGGAGATTGCTAAACGGGGCTCACATCGACCGATCCTGGTCATGTCCATGTTGATATTCCCTTCTTTGGCGAATGCAAATAAATCACCTGTCATTTGTTGCTGAACAGTAGTGGGGGGTTAAAAAAACAGTAATGTTGTCGATGTTAGGGACTCTCGGTGCATAAATTCAAAATGCAGGGAGGCAACATGGAATATCTGAGACCAACAAATCCTTCCTCGTTACTTCTATTTAGAAAAAAAGAAATATATACATACATACATACATATATATATATATATATATATATATATATATATATATATATATATATATATATATATGTATATACGAGCATTGGGCTGTGCCCGACTCCTCTATGCAGGGGCTTAGCCCTTCGGGCGAGCTCGTTTCACTCGCAAGTGCTCCCCTTGAAGTTCCACGAAGTTCTTAGGGTGCTCCTCAGGAGTTCCCAGAGGATTCTACAGGGAATCTCCATAGGGATTCTCAAAAGTTCTCCAGAGACTATCCAAGGGTTCCCAAGGGGCTCCCCAGTAATTTCCAGAGGCTTCCCCGGGGGTTCGCGGATATCCCGCTCTCAGCCAATAAGTCGTCTCCGTTGCCGTGACGTCACCGCTCTCGGCCAATCAGTCGTCTCCGTTACCGTAATGTCATCACTCTCTCAGCCAATCAGGGGCCGGAAGGGGGTGTCCCCTTTAGGGATTCCAGTTTCCGGTCCGATTTAGATCGATATCGACAGGAATTTTTTTTATTAGTATATAGACACATATCAACATAAATCATTTCCGACAGTTGCTCCGGGATTCGAACCGGTGCCTTGCCTGATGCCCCGGTTCGAATCCCGGGGCAACTGTCGGAAATCATTTGGGTTGACATACGCCGTCACTGGCGTATGTCATATATATATATACATATATATATATATACATATATATATATATATATATTATATATATATATATATATATATATATATATATATATGGAGCCTACATAACACAAAAATAATAATATTGATAGAATACAATTTGACAAAAGAAGCAAAATATACATTATACTCGCGCATATAAAATGTTAGCGGCTAAAGAGGTTACATATATTATAATACTGACCTTTTCGAATATGATATAGTTCCCCCTACACGAGAATCACCAACATGTAATTCCTGCATATATAACATTCTTTTTCTTAATAATCTACAAAGTTAATTTCCCACAATTTCATGTCAGTATTTCTAAAATCTTCACCAATAAATTTCGTCCTTCAATCTTTATTTTTCATGGAACAGCCAGGAAAATACAGCCTAAGTTTAGGTGATAATGCCGTTGGCGAAGGTATGTTGACTGCGAATTTTTCTATTTAATTTATGTAAATAATGGGGAAAGGTCAATAGAAAGATGAATATATTTGGATAAATAAGGAAAAGTGAGATGATGATCATGAAGATAGTGATGCTGATGAGGACTACATGAAATGATTATGATGATGATGAGGATAATGATGATGTTGATGATGAGGGCAACGACGACAACGATGACTCTTCAGAAAAATTATTGTTTTAAACAAATGAAGCAGCCGTTGTTTGAAAATATATTAAGCAGAATGATATATTGTTGGGGGACAAGATGACATGTGCGGTGATAAAATGAAATACTTGACAACGGAAACAAGAACAAAATGAAGGCGGACGTGGGGAATATTGAAGAAAAGGTAAAAGAAAAAAAATATGATAATGTGGCTCAAGTGAAAGAGGAGGATGTAAGCAATGGCGGAAGAAAAGGAAGGTTGGAAACATAAGAAAACTAAGTAAGGGCTGATGGAAAAAAAAACAACGAAGATGGAATTAACAACTAGACAAGCTGTCATAAATACCGGAGGGAAAAATAAAGCAAGAGAATGACCAAGAAAGGAAGGATAGAAAAGGAAGAGAAGGTAAAGGATATAAGAGATATTTGTAACGAAGCATAGGAAGGGATAGAGCGAAATGGAGGAGAGAGAGAAGAAAGGATCATGTTACATTTGGCGGAGTTGGGATGGAAAGATGAGCGTAGAGAGCAAATGGCGTGGCATGGAGACAGAACGGGGGATGGGAAGAAAATGGAAGGAGGGGAATAGAAAGGAAGGTCGAGAAAGATGTTGAAGAAGGAAAAGAAGAAACGGAGGTAACTGGATGAGAACTAAAGGAAAGGGATGAGGAGGGGAGGAAAAGAGGAAGGGAAAATGATGTGAGGTGAAGTGAAAGGGGAAATGAGAAAAATATATGGGACCTGAAAAGGGAAGATGGGTATTTGATGGCCGGATTAGTGAGAGGGAGAGGAAACGGAAGAGGAAGAGGAGGACGATGATAGAGACAGGAAAAGGAAGAGGTGAAAGATTAGAAGGAGGGGAGGAAGAGGGAGTCAGTAAAAAGGGAGTTGAGACATATTCAATATGATGAAGAGCTTCAACAGTTGTGAAGCCACAAGGGACAAGGGGGTAGGAAAGGAAGGGAGGAGGGGAACAAAGGAGCAGAGGGAAGGAGGGAGGAGGAAGCTGAGGTGTTGAAGAAGCGTAGCAGGGAGAGACGGAAAAGGAGAAAATCGACGGTATCAGATAATAATGACAAATAAAAAACAAATAAATAAATATTAATTAAAATACGGGATTGCAGTGAACGAGACTCGGAGGAAGCCGCACGCGAAGAAACGGACAAAAGAAATTCTAGACATGAAAACTGGAACAGAAACAGGAAACAATCAACGGGATCCTTGTGGTGAAGAAGGAAAGAATCGGATAGGAAAGAGTAAATAGAAAGGAATGCTTAAGAGGTAAAGATGATCAGAGGGGGAGGGAGAAAAGAAGGGAGAGGAAGAAGAGGCCAAAGAAATAGTATGAAGAACATGAGGAGTAGAAAGAGAGGAGGAGGAGGAAATAAAGTCCTGGAATGTGAAAAGAATATGGGTCGGTTGGCAAAGCGTGTGTGAAATGAAGGCAAGAGGGAAGGTCGAAAAGACTTACATGGAACGAGTGTGGAAGAGGAAAATATGGGTAAGGCAGATTTCCTGATGGGGAGTATCCGAGGCTGGAAAATATGGTGTAGAGGAGTAGGGGGAGACATTAAACGGAAAAGGAGAGGAGAAAAAACTGAGGGGGCGCGGAGAGAAGAGCTGGGTGGAATATGCAGATATATAAAAGTGTGTATGCAAGCGTATGTGCGTATGTATGTATTCATGTATGCATGCATGTATGTATGCGTCACGACCCAACTATGGGCCAGGCTAGTCACGACACGAAAAATAAATAAATAAATAAGGCCGTGCGCAGTTCGGACAAGTGACAGAGTTCAGGCAGGATAATTAATTAAACTCTTCGTTAAAATTAAATGTTAATACAATGATAAAATAACACATACAGCATAAATGGACATAGAATAATGAAATATACCAATAAATGCTATATAGAATATACATGTAATATTATTTACAAAGTAGAGTAGCTGGGTGTGCTCTTGTATGCAGCACGAAGGAACATATTTGCGAAACGAAGTCTTGATTATGGTTTGAGACGAGTCTTGATGTTTAAGGTGAGGCTGATATACGATAACTTCTGGTAGGTGAAGCTTCTGGTAGTCGGGAAGACGTAAGATATTGGTTGGGGTTTCGTAGTCAGGAAATAACAGTGTCGAGTCGCACGTAGTCCAGCAGCAGTCTGGAAATGTTAGCAACAATTCGGAACAACACGAAGACTGCATTTCGCGTGGAGATGAGTAATCGTTGTGGTCCAAAGTACTTGTTTAGCGGGGTTGCCGTAATCGACGAATGTAGAATATTTTCTACGTATATTCAGATGGACCCTGGTCGCCTGCTCTTTTTTCTTGTTTTCTCTGTTCTTTTCTCGTTCTGGATCTTTCTGCTTCCCTTCTCTGTGTCTCTCTGTGTGTCTCTGTTTCGGCTTATATACCCGGGAATGGGAGCTTACGTTTCTGGGATGACAAAACGTATGTAAAGCTGTAATTTAAAGCACCTTCAACCAATGGGAAAGTAGAATGAGCTTCCCCGCCAAGTTATGCTACGTTCTGAGCTTGGCGCCATCTGACAGTATGTAATGAGGCACGCTCCAACAGACGGGTATTGCGAAATGCTTAACATTTTAAGAAATACACATTATGAAATATAATACAAATTACAACATGTACTACACATCATATTCACGCAAGGCGTACAAAGGCGTGCCTTAAAAGTACAAACAGGAGACTTTATTTACACAAGGGTGTGATAGCACAATCACAGGATTCTATTAACGCTAAGGACGAGACAGTATGTATTTATGTATGTATATATGTTTGTATGTATGTATATGTATGTTTGTATGTATGGCCATAATGTGAACCAATGTCATGAACACATGTCGGAGGTCCTGGAGCTGCAACGTCTACGTCGTGGGACCACCCCCCAACCCCAAGAGTTGGGGGCCAATCAGCAGCAACCACCCCTGGCCATCAGCTCTACGCAGATGGCACCGATCCCCAAGAAGGAGCTACGCCTACCTGGGGGAGTACCACAATCCTTTTTTTCCAACACACAATGTTACGTTTTTCTGCACTGAGGGGTCATTTTCCGGCGATCACCCCTCTTCTTCTACTTTTAGCCGGAGATGTAGAGAGCAATCCTGGGCCCACCACAAAATACACATGCCCAACATGCTCTAAACCCATTACTTCGAGCAGACAGACAAAGGGCTCAGTTCAGTGCAATATGTGCAAAAACTGGGCCCACCTCACTTGTACAACACTTGCTGACACAAACCAATACACAAACACTTGGACATGTTCTACCTGCCCTCCAGTAACCCCAATCCCACCTCCCCAACCACAGCCAACACCCTTACCCACTCCCAATTTCCCTTTGCCCTTACCCCCGATTAGTACTCCCCTTCCTTTGTCCCCGATCTCTCCTTTCCCCCCCTCTGACCCAGATCCTACACCTTCCCCACTACCACCCCAACCTCAACCCCAAACGGCAACATACAACACATACAAAACACACAACATCAACATATTACAACACAACATTGACGGTATTAACACTAAAAAACATGAACTTGAACACTTTCTTAAACAACACAACATACACATTGCAATTTTACAAGAAACAAAATTAAGACACTCACACAAAACACCATCATTTCATAATTACACCACCATCAGACAAGACCGGACTGACGGCAATGGCGGTGGACTCATCACCCTGATCCACCATTCCATCTGTTTTGTGGACACAAGTGCCACAACCAAAATTCTCCTCCCTACCACAGATAACACAACAGAAACCCAATCCATTCGTATCCGCACAGGCAACAATTCAACACTAACAATAGTTAACATGTACATTCCCCCCCAATCATCCCCCACAGTTCCAAACACCTTCAGACCTCAACTCAGCCAACTAACCTCAATCCCCAACCTGATCATGGGTGGTGACTTCAACGCCAAGTCGTCTGCCTGGTTTGTCGACAACCCTGACACAGACAGAGGGCTTGATATACAGACTCAATTCGACTCATTGACTATCATGAACAACACGCATAATCATACACATATCCCATACCAAGCCCTCTACACTCCCTCCTCTCCTGATATCACCTTTTGCTCCCCCTGCCTAACCCCAACAACATCATGGAGAGTGGTCGGAGCCCTTGGCTCTGACCACCTTCCAATCATCATCACCACCAAAACAAGATGCACCCCAGCTGGCCACAGACACACTTACACCAATTACAAGAGAGCTAACTGGGAAGCCTTTACTGAAGAGACAGAACAACATTTTGAAACACTTAACAGTACACCAATCACAAACATAAACAATGCTGTGCACGCTTTTAATACAATCATACAAAACGCAGACAAGAGATACATCCCTAGAGGCAACAGAAAATCACACAACCCCAACTTCACACCAGAAATCCAAGGCCTCATCAGACAACGTGACACACTTAAACACGATACCCCCACACCTATCCCTCAAAACATAGCAGACCAAATACAAACACTAAACACTGTGATTGCCAATAAAATACATGAACAAAAAACACAAAATTGGCAAAACTTTATCAATACACTTGATCACAAAACAAACACCAGCAAATTGTACAAAACACTCAACAGCATCACACTATCCAACACTAACACTACACGCTCTCACGCAGCAATAATCACAACAACAGATAATCTACCCTCAAACAGACAACAAGCAAACGCACTCATACGTCATTTTGCACAGACGAGCCATCTTACATCTCACCCTGACGACCGACGCACCATTCGACGTAAGAAAGACTTCCCACAGACTCAGACTATACACCCTTCATAGACAGTCAGACAAAACTCATAATGCATAATCTCAAGCACTCATCTGCCTGTGGCCCTGATAACATAAGCAACATCCACCTAAAACACATTGGACCACAAGGTATACACGCACTCACAAACATTGCAAACTACAGCTATTCACACAACACTATACCCGACATCTGGAAGCATGGTAAAATAATCCCCATTCCAAAACCGAACAAAGACCCAACAATCCCAACATCGCACCGCCCAATCACACTTCTCTGCACCCCCTCTAAAGTCATTGAACGCCTAATACTTAAACTTGTCACACCATATATTCCCCTTGCTGACTCACAACACGGTTTTAGGCCACTACACTCCACAAACACTCTTCTGACAAACCTCACACAAAGAATTTTAGATGGCATCAATTCAGATAGGCCCCACCACAGAACACTTCTTATAACATTGGACATTAGTAAAGCTTTTGATGCTATCCCCCGCCACAACCTAACAAATAAAATATATAACACAGACATGCACAATAACACCAAAAGATGGCTGGCCAATTATCTGGCAGGCAGGAATGCTCATGTGTCATATAATGGCCAATCATCGCACATCAGAAACATTAAGAACGGAGTACCACAGGGCTCAGTTCTATCCCCCACATTATTTAATCTATACATGCATGACTTACCCACGCCAGACACCTCAGAAATACAAATCTCTTCCTACGCAGACGACATAACAATCACATGCACACATCGTAACACAGACAAAGC
This sequence comes from Oratosquilla oratoria, assembly GCF_046742065.1. Lineage (NCBI taxonomy): Eukaryota > Metazoa > Arthropoda > Malacostraca > Stomatopoda > Squillidae > Oratosquilla > Oratosquilla oratoria. The sequence continues at coordinate 33,272,095 of NC_134797.1, forward strand.
TGCAGAAATAATCCAGCCTTACCTTGACACACTCAACACATGGTTCATCACAAACAGACTCAAAATAGCTCCAACCAAATCTACAGCAACACTTCTCACCAACTGGACAAAAGAACACAAATACATACCTCATCTCTACATCAACAACACTCTAATACCACACACAAACACACCGAAAATTCTTGGTGTAACATACGATACATCCATGTCTTTCAAACAACACCTCACAAACATAAAAAACAAATGCACACCTAGACTTAACGCACTTAAGTCAATCACTGGAACAACATTTGGACAAAACAAAGAAACTAATATAACAATATACAAACAATGCATACGCTCAGTGATGAATTATGCGAGTCCTGCATGGGCTCCTAATCTCAGTGAGACACACCACAACACCCTTCAAATCATACAAAACAAAGCCCTAAAAACAATTACAGGCTGCACAAATACATCACCTACAGACCATTTACACCATGAAACAAAAGTCCTCAAAGTCAAGGACCACCTCGACATGAGAGGCACACAAACACTTGCTGCAGCCACCACAAACACATCACACCCGCTACACTACATAGCAGAACACCCACACACACCAAGAAACATTAAAACTACACCCAAAGACCTTTATTACGCACAGATACTCTCTTCTCTTCCTCCACAACCACCAAATACCAGCCTCCGGAAACATATTCATAATCATATCACTCACCGCTCCATTAACACACTGAAAGACAACACACTGCTGCATGCCAGACCCCCTGATATCCACCCTTCTGAATCCTCTCTCCCACGAAAGGACAGAGTCCACTTGGCCAGACTGCGATGCGGTCACCACCCAGCACTTCTAAGCTACCAGAAGAGGCTGGACGACCGTGTTGTGAACAGCTGCCCAGGATGTAACACTTCACCCCATAACATACAACACATAATGGAAGACTGCATTATACACAATCATGCACGCAAACAACACAACATACACTCTATAAAGGATTTGTGGGAAAACCCAGTTTCGGCTGTGGCCTTCCTTGGGGAGACGGGACTGCTCGGACAGACAGTCTAGGGAACGACAACAACAACAACACATGTCGGATAAGCTAGCCCGCCTCACGTGTCCCACGTCGAGGTAAGTGTTTAACCCAGTATGGTCGACCTTCGAGACGGTTGACAATCTCTTTATATTTTGTTAATCCAGCTGACAAGCTAGCCCACATCAATTCATCATCTTGTATATATATATATATATATATATTATATATTAACAACCTCAATGCACTTTAATTCTAAGTCATCAATATCGGGAGACCCGATGGAGGCTCACATGCAGAAATTTAAATGCGGTACTGCCAAGGACTCGAACCCGGCTAGCGCATGATAATTGTTGTAGTGACTTATCAGTAAGTCACTACAACACTTGTCATGCGCTGGCTGGTTTCGAGTCCTTGGAAGTACCGCATTTCAATTTCTGCATGTTAGCCTTCATCGGGTCTCCCAAACTTGATGGCTTAGAATTAAAGTGCATTGTGGTTGTTAAAATGTATCTCTAATCACAGGGATCCTTTCAGTGTTGTACATATATATATATATATATATATATATATATATATATATATATATATATATATATATATATATATATATATACATATATATATATATATATATATATACACACACACACATACAGAATAAGGGTGAAACTTGCTGCAAGAAAACAAATCCCCTTTTTCATATTTTGAATCCTGCGTCGACCTATTTTTCTAATTCCTTTACTTTGCCAGAAAATGAATGCTTTGGGAATTCCTAAACTAACTAATTTTGCACGATATTTCCTCCTTATATCAAGTACACATTTCAACGCATTAATTTAATCAATTGTTTGAATGCGTCGTTCAGAACTGTGCATGCGCAAACATACCCATGGGAGTGGGGATCACGTACACAACATGACTTAAGCATGATTTCCAACGATTTATTGACATTGCATAAAAAAACGCGTCACTCAGACACGAAAGCAGCACAAACATTACACCAGGAAGTAGACATTCCTACAATACACACGCTTTTCCACGAAAGGTCCACTCGCATCTGGGACAGACTAAATGAACTATGAGACAACATGCTCATTCACGGGCGACCCAAAGGAACGCTCTCTCTGGCTGCTAAGCTTCGAGAAGGCCCCTCTCTACAAGATGCTATAAACGGCTCACGGAGATTATAACAAGAATTAATATAAAATCAATCCCCACCTCCCCTCCCCTCACATCTTTTTCACTTTACAACGAACAAACATGGTCACATTTTCATATATATTAGATATTTCTGTTGACATATTAAGCCAATGCATGTGCTCGCATACATGTGTAATGCATATGCGTATGTATAGGTGTATGTGTCTGCGCATATGGATATGCGTACAAACATGACAAAAAAACGCTTGCGTGTGTACATGCATACATATTTATGTGTATGAAAGCTCATGTGTGGTTACGTGTATGCGGGTGCGTATAAATATGGATGCTAAATGTGGATGCTAAATATGGATGCCAACAACATCACGAACACTTCCTGTCTTTGCTTTCATACAAAAAGCATCAGCTTCTCGACATTTCACATAATCTCACAACACGTGCCGGATTCCCAGCGAGGTGTTTTCTCTTTTCTTTCTTTTTCTATTTTCATTTGTCCTCCTCCCTCCCCCCCTTTCCCAATCCATCTCCCAACTCTATTCCTGTAATGCTATCGAGAGCTGAAGTAATTCTTCTCACCTCATCTCCACCAAGTTTTAACCCCACAACAACGACTACCATCATAGTTGTTGTCGTCGACGTCATCGCCGTCGTCGCAGTCGTCTTCTCCTTTATTTTATCTATTTATTTATTTGTTTATTTACTTATTTATTAAATAATTAAAGTATTTATTTATTTATTTATCTATTTCATTTCTGTTCTCTGCTGCTGTGCCAAATAATTTATGTTTTTGTTTTAAGATGAGCTCTGGATATGCTCTCGTGTCATTCACCTCTTCCTGTAACTTCAAAATCCAGTGTATAGTGTATATGAAACACATATATACCATAAAGGAAATCTATACATGGAGAAAAATGCAGCTGAAGTATCCGTGTATTTTGATCTCTATTCTGAGATCCTCTTTGGCAGACGAGTCTAGTTGTATGAAAAGATCAGGTCACATGACCTGACGGGAGGTCAGACTGCAGAAACGAGGTCAGAGGTCAGTACACTTTTACTCGAAGGAATGTACAATCGCAAGAAAATAAAAAAGAAGAAGAAGAAGAAAAAGACCCACGCCACAGTTATCACAACATCATTATTTTTTTTTGTCGAACACGTGACATGTTTTCTTAAGTAGTAATTACCTTCCAATTAGGTAAGTTGTCTGACAAAGAATTTTAATTTTGCTTCGCGAAAAACTCTGGGCGAGTCAAGTTTTTTGCTAGTAACTGTACAGCACTTGACTGGGCCATGTTAACACTAACCTTTTTTCAAAATAAGATTATTCGTTTTATATTAATGATCGATTCTACAATATTTTGTTTAAAACTACAAATATATCTATATAACATGATAACAAACATTGATGGTATTTTTCTTTCTTGTGAATGGAAATGCGAGAAATGTTACGGGCAAATTATTATTTTTTTTTATCAATCTAGTGCTAATGTTATGACCTATCTGGCCAAGACAGATCTTACCTGTGAATCATTTACAAATTTGTCGAAAAGTTTGTCAAAGTATCTAGAAATTATGTTGTTATCTTACTAAACTTGTTAACAAACTTCTACAGAGTTCTAGCATGCAAACACAAACATTTATGTATACATAAATAGATATTGAAAAACATAAAGTTGGTCTAAACTCGAAGAGGCCTGGCGACCACGCGTCGCGAAGTCAATTGGATAATTACGGTGCTACCAGCCTCGTGTGTGCCCAGAAGCAGCTGTTCCAAGTGCCACATACCAGTCCCACACCACTATTCCACCATTTCCTTGCACCAGGGAAGTACCATAGAATCCTTGCACCGTTACACGTTATCTCACGAGCCCTACACCACTATCTCACGATTTCTAGTACTTTATCTCACAGTGACTCCTGAAGTGTGGTTGTTAGGAGCGGATTCAAGTCCCCGAGCCAAACCTCTCCGTCAATTGAAATACACACGGAAATTGAATCGCAGTGGGATTATTCCCAATGGACAAATCATGTAGATTTCGTGTGAGGTCATTGTATATGTAGTTCCTGGGACGGAGGTGGGGGGGGTGAGGGCTATGTGACATGGTTGAAGTTGCTAGACAGCCAGACACACTGTTCCACCCACAATCCACGACTTTTTTTTTTTTTTTTTCTTGTCTGCCTCGTGTTGCCGCCCGCACTTTAAAACATGTTATGACTGTCGGCATAAGGGTAGAAAGTATGTCGTGATAAGAACTGGATGACGACAATTTGTGTCTAACTTTTTCATTCACCGATTGATTTATCTGTTTATTTTTCTTTTGCTTGTTTACTTTCTATTATTTAATCTATTCTATTGATTTACTTATTTATCTATTTATTTTTCTGAGGGCGTTTTGAGAACGCTTAAACCCGAGAGATTTTTAACTATGACTTCCCTAATTGAACGCGTTTCTCAATTCCCATACTGAATAACATTGTGTGCTTTTATCCATATCATCTTTCTACAAACTGAGACACGGTGTTCAAGAGCTTTGATATACTTCTTTCTTCTTTTAACTATTAAACATCCTCGCTATTATTGATTACTGAACCCTTTATATATTCTTTTACTTTGTGTTCCGAACTACAGTATATCACGATCTAATGTTTTGATATTCTCTCGCAAAAATTAAATAAAACAAAACAATAGATAAATATAATGAATAAATAAAAACAACAGAATATATAAATAATAAACACATAAACAATACAAAACAAATTACTTCCTACTTTGTGAATTTATTCTTAGCATACTTTGAAATGATATCCTTCGCCGTTGAAAGAAAAATTACATTTATTTCCTGCGAAGCTTGAAAACGAAGCCCAGCATTTGATATATAGCATCCTCTGAGCTCTCGTATGGTCATCTATCATTATGACCAACAGTCGTTTACAATGGAATGATCAATAACTACATTATTAATCTGTCGAAATAACTTGGACAATGGAACACACCTACGCCACATCAGTGTGTGTGTGTGTGTGTGTGTGTGTGTGTGTGTGTGTGTGTGTGTTTTGTGTGTGCGTGCGTTCGTGTATCCATTTGCGATAATGCGTGTGTGTACTTGTGTGTGTGTGTGTGTGTGTGTGTGTGTGTGTGCGTTCGTGTATCCATTTACGAGAATGCATGTATGTGTATTTGTGTGTATGTGTGCGTGCTTGTGTGCGTGTGTGCGTTCGTGTATCCATTTGCGAGAATGCAAGTTGTGTGTGTGTGTGGGTGTGTATGTGTGCGTGCTTGTGTGTATCCAATTGCGAGAATGCAAGTGTGTGTGTGTGTGTGTGTGTGTATGCGTGATTCACCACGGTCTTGGATTACGTGTAGGACTCGTAATCGACAGCTATTACCCTCCCGACCTATGAGTAATGCTGTGACCTTACATACATACCCACCCTACTCGCCGCCCACGAGAGTTGTAATAACGGCTCGTAGCGCAACGATACTGAAATCACTTCAACCCTGGGCGGGATTCGAACTCGGACAGCTGGAATAACAGTTCCGAACGCTACTGCTGCGCCGCCGAGCCGTGTGTGTGTGTGTGTGTGTGTGTGTGTGTGTGTGTGTGTGTGTGTGTGTGTGTGTGTGTGTGTTCGCACGTGTGGAAGTACTCTGATGTATAAAAAAAAATTAAACGTACCCACCCAGACATACATTTAGGTTGGCCCTCTTCTGTTTCCCCTTTTCAAGGAATATTTATATCAGTATCTCCTATCCTCTTGATCAGAGGTTCTTAAAAAACAAAACAAAATAAAATCTCCAATATTAGCCTACTGCTCCCAACTTTTAATTTCTAATTTAGAGAGAAAAAAAGGACGGCAATGAACAGTATATAAATGAACATAGTAAAGAAATGATTAACCTAATATTTTCCAGGGCGCCATTTTGGAGATCGCCCCATGAGCCACTTTCGATACCCCGTGAGGTTGCTGAGGCACTACGCTAATCACTCACCCTGGATGCTCATGAGCCGAACGAAACTTGACGGCGTTACCCAGAAGCCTTTAGACCAGGTTATCATCAAACTAAATTATCGTACCGAAAGGAACAACTGCTTAGCACATGGGACGGTGCCGCATTGTACAGATGTTCCGGGGAACGTCAAGTGATTTTACTCCACCAAAGAACACCTGCTTTAGGACGAAGGTGCTGGTTGTAACTGCACTCTGAGACGAGATATCACCCCGTGGACAAAGACGCCTTCTGCAAATCATGTCCTCACTGATGCCAGACTATTTCATTCAGCTGTGGGGCACTTACGAAACAAAATGGAGTTTCGATTATTTCTCCCCAAGACTGTAGCCTTCCGTCTGAATAAAAGACCCTGGCGCCAAACAGAACAATGGACACAAAGGATGTCCCGCGGATGGACGGGGCCTTTCGAATGCACAGGTTGAATGTATACAGTATCTTCTTGCACACTTCAGACAACTCCATTCAGTTGAGGGACGGCTGAGGTGAACAAGGTCTAGGATAAGGTTTAAATAATGAACAGCATTACTAAACCAGCAACTATAACGATAGAAGAAGAGGGAGAAGAGGAGAAGAAAGAGGAAGTAGCAGAGAAGAAAGATAAAGGGGAGAGTAGGAGGAGGAGGAAAAGGAGGAAGAGAAGGGCAAAGGAAAAGAGGAAAAGAAGGAAGAGAAGGAGGAGTAAGAAGAGAAGGGTGATGAGTAGGAGTGGGGGAGGATTAGGTGAAGGAAAAGAAGAGAAGGGGGAGGAGGAAGAGAAAGGGAAGGAGAAGGTGGAGGAAAAAAAGAGGAGGAAGAGGAGAAAGAAACGGAAAAGAAAGTTAGGAGGAAGAAGAGGAGGAATTGGAGAAGGAGGAAGAGAAGGGGAGGAGTAGAAGGAAGAGAAGGGGAAGGAATAGGAAGAAAATAAGTAAGAGAAGGGGAAGGAGGAGGAGGAGGAGGAGGAAAAGAAGAGAAGGGGAAGGCGAAAGACGGAAAAGAAAGGGAGGAGGAAATGAAGAAGAAATAAGAGGAAGAAGAGGAGGAATAATTGGAGGAGGAGGAGTGAAGAAGGAGAGGAGTGGAGGAGGATTGTATTTCATTGCCAATAACCAACTCCTCTATCCCTGGTGGTGGTGGGGTGGGGGGGGACAACATCGCAATGAAAAGCTTGAGTCACCAAGGTGGTAAAGAATTGAAGGATTGAAGGAGAGGTGTGGAAAGGAGGAAAAACAGAAGTTAAAATTTGTCAGCATTGTCCTTCGAGCAAAGAGTAGTCTCCAGTCATGACAGAACACTTCGTTACTCTGGTCCGTAGGGGCTCCTGTCAATCCCATCCCCACCCCCCAAATGCACAAAATTTATGCAGTCAGCCCAATAAGTGGGGGATGGAGGAGGAGGAAGAGGAGGAGGAGGAAGAGGAGGAGGAAGAGGAGGAGGAGGAAGAGGAGGAGGAGGAGGAATAAGAGGACGGTAAAAGGAGGACTAATTCAGAAGGGAGTTGAGAAGGGGATCGGGGAGATGGGGAACAGGGAAGACGCGGAGTTCGGGTTAGGAATGGAAGGAGAGGAGGAGGAGGAGGAGGAGGAGGAGGAGGAGGAGCGACAACACGAGGGGGAGGAGCAAAAGGAAAATAGATCAAATGTGGAAAAGAGAAAAAGGAAGAGGATTAAGAGGGAGGGGAAAAGGAACAGAGAGAGAACAAAGAGGAGAATTAGGAGGAAGAGGCGAAGGAGGAGGAAAAAGAGGTGGAGGAACAGAAGAGGGAGGAGGAAGAGAAGGAGAGGGTGGGAGGGGGAAACGAATGAGGATGAGGATAAAGATAGGGAAGGAAAGGGAGACGAGAAGCAGAAAGGGGAAGGGAAGGGATAGGAAGAAAGTGATAGGAAGGTAAAGGAAGAGGGGGAGGCAGAGAAGGAGCAGAAATCTGAGGAGGAAGATAGTAAGGTTGGAGAGAGAAGGAGGAAGAATAGAAGAAAGAGGAGGAAGAGCAGGAAAAGGAGGAGGGAAAGTAATTAATACAGAAACCAAAACATTCAGGACGATATTATGAATATCAAAGAGATTTGGCACCGCACGTGAAGTGAGGGGGATGCCAAGACAGCGTGGGTGAACAGGGAGGGAGAACCTAAGGAAAGCAGCGGGGTGGAACAAAACGGGAAGATAATCACTGAAGGAAAAATGGTAAGGAGGCGGAAGAGAGGAGGTAGAAAAAAATAATTAGATGCATGACAGAAACGCAGTAGGTAAGTAGGGCAGGTAAGTGAAGAGATGAGGAGGCGAGGGAGGATGAGGCAAGTGGCTGGGATATTATGGGAGCACCAGATGCTGCGCGTCACGTCCCGAGAGCATGTCAACTGAAGTGTTTACATCGGTTTGGCCCAGTGACGCCGTAAGTGTTTTCCACCCTAACTCTCCATCTCTACTTTCCACTACCTCTCCCTCGGTTGCTCCTCTCCGCCATTCCTGTCCCCTCATATTCCCATTCCCAAAATTCCACATCCTCCTTTCCTTGTTTATTTCATGTCCTTTACAATCTTCTTGCAACGTCAAACGATTGTCAGAGGGGATGTTACCATACAAGTGGTTTAGATTTTCTCGACAGTGACATTCTTGGCATATCTTACTACGATTAACGTCAGAACAATTCTGTAGGGTTTAATAGACACCACTTTACTTAAGAGTTGAGTGCTAAGTCAGTACGGAAAATAATCGCTTCATGTAAACATTTAAACGCTCATGTTACGAGAGTTAGCGAGCCCGGCTTCTCTTAATAAACATATAATTACTACGGTATGTAATATTTCGCTGTCTGGCGATTTATGGCATGTGACTGACAAGCATGCCAACGCGTGTTATAATGATTATATAGCGCATACTTATCTATACTATCTTGTGTACATGTAGTTAGCTATCTGAGCATACACCTCAGATTCCTCTATCCAGCTATGCCCTTAATTTATTTTTCAATGTTCTTAAATTTAATTCGTGGATTTTCAGATTTTTTAATACTAAATAATATTTTCTAATTGAACAAGTTCAGGTATCAGGAATCGATATTAATGGAAAAATAATACCAAATACACACGTTGTCGGTGCTTTTTATGATTTTTAAATTATTTCCTTTTCAAAAGACTGCTTCAACATACATCCTCTCAGGAGAGTAGAAAGCCGAGTTTCTTAAAGCACGGTCACTACTGAGGCAGGGCAGTTCCATGTAATCTGTTTGATTACTTCAGCACGCTCGAGAAGTTGGAATAGGTATAGATTATTTTGGTGGTCTTATATTACGAGTCCTAAGAAGTAATTTATATTTCTTATTTATCTTTACGTGTTGAGTCCATTAAATTTTCAAATATCACCCATGTATTTCTTGCTCCAGGATACGTGCCTATTAGTAATATGTGTGTGTGTGTGTGTGTGTGTGTGTGTGTGTGTGTGTGTGTGTGTGTGTATTCACCTCGGATCTGCTGCAGTCTCTGTCGAGACAGCCAGACACCACCCTACGGCAGTGAGCTCAGAGCTCATTATTAGCCGATCTCTGGGTAGGTCTGAGACCACTCACACACCACACACCGGGACAGCAAGGTCACAACTCCTTGACTAACGTCCCGTACCTACTCGCTGCTAGGTGAACAGTGGCTACACGTGAAAGGAGACAAACCCAACTTATCTCCGCCCGACCGGGGAATATTGTGTGTGTGTGTGTGTGTGCGCGTGCAAGAGTAAGAGAGAGAGAGTGGGAGAGTATTCATACTCGTTTTTTCAGGGAATTCTTTATCATACTGTTTTATTCCCTATTGTATTATACTAGTGGGTACTGTTTGGTACAATGCTACTTCGTTGAATTGAAACCAGGGCTCTACCATGGTGAGACAAGAGTTAGGCCTGCCAGCTATGATGGCGGTTACTTGAGAGGGCAGTAAAGGAGACCAAATGAAAGACGACTCAAAAGGTATTGTAACGGGATAGCTGTAGGAAGGCTGCAGCACTCTTCAGTATCTTGTGTCGACCATCATATACAACTGATACAAAACTGTTCCAACCCATACGCTACGTTGGTAACTTCAGTATATACTTTTGTTCAAATTATGATAATTTAGTCAGCTGTGTGTGGGGAGGGGAATAGGCATATAAGTCGGGTGAATAAAATTGCCTGGAGGTAATTTGAAAAAATGTACGTCTACTGTTACATTAACTGTTTAAACACAATACACCAAGAGTCATATGCACAAACACGTATAGGTTAAAGCAATTTACGCCTTTATTTATATGAATATGTTTGTATAAACACTTGACGGAAATGAACACACACATAATAAAAGGACAAACATGTTAAAAAAATTACGGAAGTTTGGAAGAAAACGGATGCAAGCACGCCTTACTAACCGTCACGCGTTCAGATTCATTCGAATGCACGGGCACGACATTGGCATGAGCTCTTCCACTCGCTACACAACCGTCACCTAAAATAACATCATACCTGATTTTAATCAAACCATAATATCCATGTTCTGGAGTAGAAGAATGATTAAAAATTGTATAACAGCTAATTTACAGACAAAAAATAAAATAACAGCCGCGAATAAAATATTGCAGTAAAATTCGAAACGGAACGGTGTATACTGTATATTCTTTCTTTGGTGACCGGACGTTGGTATATACCATGCACACAAATGCCAACGGCAGACACCCAAGGATTACCTTGATGTAGTAATGTCATTAGTGCCAACAAAGGCTTGCTTGCCTGGCTTCCACTGGCTCATGATTACAATGCAAAATGTCGACATTGTTTACAATGCTTTTTAAGTTGTGCAAGTGCATAAAGACTTGTTCAAGGTGCAGTACAGTATCCAATAAAATGTTGCGTAAATATGGATGAATCTTTACACCACTATCCTCACCATTACCACCATCATATTTACGTTCAAACACCATTTACTTTCATAGCTACCGCTATCAGACCTACCACCACCACCACCACCAAATAATCTATATCAACATCATTATTTCCACCAACAAATCTATAGTACTACAGATACAGGCGAAAAATAAACAAATTAATGAATGAATTTATAAACACATATATAAATATTAAACTGAATAAACAACTAAACATCTGTACGTCCTCTCCACGAATGTCGACAAGTTCAACCCATATAATTCAGTTCGTCAAACCAAATCATCGTTCTTAACTCCGACATGCATCTCTTCTTCACCCTCCGTCTGCTTGCTGGTTTCATACCCTCGTCTCTGCATCACTGCAGCCGTGTAAAGCAAATGGAGGCACGTGCCCAAACCAAGGTTGTCGGTGGGGGTGGAGACTTGGGGGTGGGGTTGGTACGAGACTGTACATTTGGCAACGACAGCAACACCATTTCCACACAAGGCGTGCATCCAACAAAGTAACCTGTTCTAAAAGCCGCTTTACAATGTTTTGAATTCAAACAGCAGGGAAAAAATTCCCTTATTATATTCTAGACTTCCCTAGGAACATTCAACAATATGCCCAGTATTTTTTTGGCCGCTCTTGATTCATAATTTTATTTCTCAACCCAAGGTGCATTTGACGATTCGAAAAAACAAAATATTGTAACCGAAATAATTTCTATTCAAACGAAATAGCAACAGTTGACGAGAATCGACCTAATATGATAAAGGTTTTAGACTGCTTACGTCTTATACACAGGAACTTTGGTAACAGTCCTTCCGACCAGTCACACAGCGTTCTCTTATAGCTGGAGACTAATATATATTCAAAGAAGAACACTGAATAATTATCTTTACCATCTACTCTCCCTCCCTCCAGATCCCTCCATTGCAAGGAGTAGCGCGCACGCGCACACACACTCGCCCACCGCTTGCCCGCCGTGAGGTTGCATGTTGGAGTTTCTGTAATGTTCTTGCATCATCACCCTCCCCTTTACCGCCGTGTAAATACGCATCAAGGCTTCCAGCACGCATGTGACTGCCGCAGCCTTCAAAAGCACAAATGCAACATAGCTCTTCCTCTAACACTTATTCTATATTGACTCGTAAATTATGAAGTCGATATATTGACTCATAAATTATGGAGTCGAAACCAGGTACTTCTTTACATTGTTCTACTGCCTACATTATTGCTCTCGCTGCAGCCAAAGCAAGTTTAATAGAAATGGGAATATCAATAGTATAAATAGTATTAGCAGTGGCGTTGCTTGTAGTAGGAGTAGTAATAGTACCAGTAGTAGTAGCAGAAGTATATTTGTAATAGTAGTATTACCAATAAATGTAGTAGTATCAGGTTGCAAAGTAGTTGTAGTAGCAGCAGCATTTTTAGTATTAATAGAAGTGATGTTGGTGGTAATAGTAGAGGTACAATTGTATTACCATAAGTAGTACCAAGAGTTATACCAGCAGTAGTAGTAGAAATAGCAATAGTAGTAGTAACAGTTGGAAGAATAGAAAGAAAATGAGGAGGAGGGGGAAGAGAAGGAAGGGGAGGAAGAGGAAAGTGAAAAGGAGGACAGGAGAACAAGAATACAAGGGGACACAGGGAAAGGATGAAAACAGCTCAGGAAAGGCGGAGAGAAGAGGAGAGGAGAGGAAGAGTAGAATGAAAAAGAGGAGAGGAATAGAGAGAATAGGAGAAGCTAGGAGAGGATGAGAAGAACAGAGAAAGAGAAGGCGAGGAGGACGAGGAAGAAGAAGAAGAAAAGTAAGAGAAGTATGATGGTGGTAGAAAGGGAGAAAATGGAATTTACTGTTGCATGCTCATATAAACAATAATAAACTCCCAAAAGTCTAATTTCCCTTAGGTCTGAGGCATTGCATGTACCTTGGAGCAACATGGCCACATTGAACAAACACACAAATCTCCTCAATACAAATTATTCCTCTCTTGTGCGTGCGTGTGTGTGTGTGTGTGTCTGCGTAGTTGTATTTACTTAATTGTAATATGCAGAGGAGGAGCTATGCTCATAAGATTTAGTCTTACGCATTGCGTGTGTGTGTGTGTGTGTGTGTGTGTGTGTGTGTGTGTGTGTGTGTGTGTGTGTGTGTGTGTGTGTGTGTGTATCTGCGCGCGCGAATGTGCATGTGCGCTTGCGAGCGTATTTACTTAATTGTAATATATGGGACAAGAGCTACACGCGTGGGTTCCCACCTCTGTATGTTTATATACATACATACATACATACATATATATATATACACATATACATACATACATACAAAACACACACACACACTAATATATATATATACGTGTGTGTGTGTGTGTGTGTGTGTGTGTGTGTGAGAGAGAGAGAGAGAGAGAGAGAGAGAGAGAGAGAGAGAGAGAGAGAGAGAGAGAGAGAGAGAGAGGGGGGGGGGATGAAAAGAAGCGAAGGGATGAAGAGAGGAAGAAAGAGGAGGAGAGGCAAAGAGGACGGTAAAAAGAAATAAGAAAGGAAGGAAATAAAGGAAGAAAAAGGAAGGGAAGGAGAGAGGATGAAGAAAGAACATAACAAGAAATGAACAAGTCACTCTATGATAAATCAATCAAACGATCTTTAGGTGTCACTGGACAACGCATATCGAACTCCATCGCGCCGTCATCAGCTGGCGAAGTTGATGAATCAGTTGACGGGAAAGTAGTATTCATGGACACTCCATTCGCATGATTCCTGGAACGATGTAGCACGGTCATGCGAAATCGTAAACCTACATGACTTCTCCCATGAACCCAAAGAACTTCCAGCCCGATGTGCACAGTCCTCGATTTGTGTGTGAATATGCCCAACACAGTTGTGTTTTCGTGAGCGAATTATTGTTTCTAATTAGTATGTGTTGAATCCCGGAATGAATAGGGTTTCTCAATGAACGAAATCGACTTATGCGTATATTTATTGTACACATCCATACATACATATATATATATATATATATATATATATATACATATGTGTATATGTATATATATATATGTATGTGTGTGTGTGTGTGTGTGTGTGTGTGTGTGTGTGTGTGTGTGTGTGTGTGTGTGCAGAATGATCACTATAAACACGTGATCCAAAAATTTTGCTGGTAACCACAAAGGAAATCGGAAAGAAACAGTAATTCCCAAGCGCTTTCGTGTTCACATCTTCAGGGGAATAACACGAAAGCGCTTGAAAATTTCTGTTTCTTTCCGATTTCCTTTGTTGTTACCAATATATATATATATATATATATATATATATATATATATATATACACATATATATATATATACATATATATATACATATATATATATACATATATATACATATATATGTACATTATAATATATATATATATATAATAAATATATGTATATATATAATATATATATACATATATATATAATATATATATATACACGTACATATATGTATATGTATATATAATAAATATATGTATATATCTACAAATTATATATATATATATATATATATATATATACTATAATAAAGTAGTAGCTTCTGTCTGTTCACGAACTCCTAGGGTTTTGGAGATAGACCCCCATAACCATATATATTCTGATACCCTATCACTCCAGGTACTTGGACAACTATATTTCATTTAAAAAATATATTATTTTGGCTAGGGTTAAGGGTTAATGGGGTATGGTCTGGTAACACGCCACTACTGTAGTTCCCCCTTACACGATTGGCCATTTTGTGACAAAAATTACTATGATTAAACAAACTATTGTATGTGTTCATAAATATTATTTACATTTGTGAAATTAATGTTGCCACAAACTATGATAGCCTTTGTAGGTAGGAAGAATGTAAATGTAAAATGATTGTATAATTTTACCAAATGTTTAAATATTGGTTATTTCTATTTTACTTTCTCGCGGGCACCAACACAGCACTCGCAAAGGTTGGACGTTGTTCTCCACCCCAGCTCATTCAACAAGCACCCAGGAATCTTTGCCAGCCGGTGGCGGCGAGGAGACTTTTCTCCTTTGCTGTTGCCGGTCTGGCACAGGCCGACCTCTTCGTTGACGTCGGCAGGCGGGTTTACACCAAAGACAATTACACACATTTCCCAAGTCACGTAATTCTCTGTTTTCAGAGTTGTGCTTGGAAGAAAAGAGATACACGCACACTTGCTCGCTGGCTTAGCGGGGGCCCACAATTCAACTCTGATTCAGAGCCCTTAACTCTTCGCCGGCTGGTTGCGAGAGAGGAATTGGGGAGCCTCTCTTGCCGACCGGCCCGCACCCACGCCCTGGCCTCTTCGCTGACGCTGGCGAGCGGGTTTACACTTCTGACATTTACACACAATTCCCAAGTCACGTAATTCTCTGCTTTCAGAGTTGTGCTTGGAGGGAGAAAGATAGTACAACACCCGCCCGCCTGCCCCCCCCCCCTCGCACCGCCATTGGATCCACTCTCCTGACTCTCAAGCCCAACCTGGGGATAAACAGGAACGCTCATGCCCAACCTGGGGCTAATCAGGAACGCGCTCTCTACACGCGGGAAGTGAACTCTACTCACTTCCCGTAAGATACATACGCACACCTCTCACGAACATAGCCACGCCCCACGCACAAACATCTACACGTACTTTTTCGACTAAAATTCACTTTCTAACTTTCTCTTATACTACATCTCATTTCAGTTTACCTCCCACTAAAGATTTTTCCGTTTTTCCACCTTTCTCTACTACTACGCCTCCTACCATTTTCTCAACTTTTGGTGATTCTAATCCCAGGCGTCGGCGCCGCCGTCCAAGTTCCCTGCCCATTTCTCCCGAGCCACGACCACCAACCGCCCCTAATCGCTCGCTCAATCGCCCGGTGGCAAAAGCCCTCTTTTATACCCTACTATCTTTTCATTTTCTTACAGACATTCTTCCCTTCCTACAAAAACCGATCCCGCGCAAGCGGGTGGTCTTACCTCGCAAGTCGCAAAAGAAGAAAACGAAAAAACGTAGAGACTGAACAACTTCACACTAGGCTTAATGACCCCCTTATGGGTTGATAGCCAAAAAAAAAAAAAAAAAAAAATCCTTGGGTTCGAAGATAATGAAAATTTGGTTCAATTCTTCTCTTACGGCCGAATATATTTTATTTCCAAAGGGCGTCTCCTTCCTCAATTTTTTTTTTTTTTTTTTACTTTCTTAACATTTTATTTGTATTACCTTTTCCATTGAGTTATAATGATACGTGTAACTTTTCTCCATAAATTCTATCAAAATTAAAATGATCATCATTTGCCCGCAGCAACACGCGGGTAATTTGGCTAGTATATATATATTTCTATGCAGGAACTTCACTTCACCGGTGGATACAAGTGCAAGAAAAATCCCTGGAGAAAATAAAGATCTTTCGTGTATTACATCTTCAGAAAAACAATTTCTCTGAGGATTTATTACACGAAAGACCTTAACCTCTACTGTATATTTTCTTCAGTGTTTATATATATATATATATATATATATATATATATATATATATATATATATATGTTTATATATATATATATATATATATATATATATATATATATATATATATATATGCTGTTGTTTCACTCAATTCGACCTGATCCTGTTCAAAGGTGACCTGAAACGATGGGGATTAAACTACCTGTATATCTATCAACTTCTCCAGCACGTTTAACATATGTCAGATTGTTCTCTCTTCTTTACCAAATCAGACGACTTCATTCGACTAAATGACGACCTAAACGAGGGAGACCAATTTGTTATTTATACAAAATGTAGGACAGACCCTTCGGGGACACCAAGATATATTTTTGCGTTGCATTGTTCTTTATTATCAGCCACTGTTATTCATTATTTATATATTCTAGTTGCTTCCCTCTACCAGCGACGATTATAACATATTTGATCAAAAAGGCTCATGTTCTCAACAGACCAGTGAGACAATTCTGTAGTCATATTTTTCTCATATGGCAAACAGCAAACGATTTCAATCAACTTACAGAAACCTCACGTCCATACGAATTCATTAACATCGTTACGGATCCTTAAATGAAATCACACTCGTCTTCTGAAACACGACACCGTAGGATTTCCTCGCGTCTAAAAGGACCTGTTGTCCGGGGAGGAGAGGGAAGGATGGGGGGGGAGGATCACCAGGGATTGTACCCCGTCCGGCACCTGGTAGCTGAGGACGCTGGGACCCCACGAACGTAACGAGGAGCCTGGGGCTTGGCACAAAGTTACTTCAGAGGTTAACAAGTTCCTGAGGGACATCTTGGCCCGGAGAGCAGGGACAAGTCGCTGCGGGTCACGAGGTGCCATTGGGGTCGACCTGGCACTCTGAGTGCCAATGGCCACCACTGGCACAAGACGATTTTATCCACGTCAAGAAGCGGGCCCCGGCCCGAAGAGAATCTCGACCGAGACCCCAAGATCCGAAACTTTCCCTCCTTTCTCATTTAGGTCTAAACTGAACCACCCCCGGTCTTGTTCATAAGAAAATCCTTTAAGGGATTGGATTCTAAAAATGAGATTGGGTCATTCTTAATGGGGTTAAATCCTTCTTAATATGTTTTGATCCCTTTTAATGGGGTTGGATTCTCCTTAACGGATCCGAATTTTCTATAAGGAATCGAATCCTTTTAAAATGGATCGTTCCTCATTAGAAAGAACCCAAACCCCTTAAACTACGTTACCGTATTGAACGGGGTGAATATGACCTCTGACGAAGGGGAGGATGGGAGGGGGAGGTGGCTGCTGTCTGGGTTCCCAGCAACTCTGGGGGGAACCCAAACACAGACACCAGGATCTCTATTAATTCATAGCAGTCACACATTCCGCTTTCCTGACGAGAACACCCTAAATACATTTAGTTCTGGCTAGTTTCAGATTACCCTACCCAAATGTAGGGTGGAAATCACTAAATCCAGACAGGGATCGGGGTTCACAGATACCCTTCACAGATACCCTTCATATATTAACCCATTCAACTCCGATAACAAGATGTCTTGTCATTTTGGTCAAATACAACACAAAATCATAAAACACCACACTGTTTGATCAAACACCAGAAACATAGGACGACAATCCTCGCTTCGCTCGCAGCGAAGCGAGGACTGACGTCATATTTTTCTGGTGTTTGATCAAACATTTTGGTGTTTTATGATTTTTTGTTTTATTTGACCAAATGACAAGACATCTTGTCATCGGAGTTGAATGGGTTAATAAAACAGTCTGGGAGAATGTGGGTACAATATATCATCGTGCTAACTAGGTCAAGTAGTGAAATTGGCCTACTTCAAAGAGTGAGAGGAGGGCGAGAGAGGAGGAGGAGCAAGATAAGGAAGAGGAGAAGAGGAGTGAGAGGAGGATGAGGAAGAAGAGGAGAAAGAGTAGATGGAGGAATAAGGGGAGGAGGAGGAAGAGGAAGCGGATGAGAAGGATGAGAATGAGGATGATGACGATGATGATGAGGAGGAGGAGGAATAAGAGGTTGAGGAGGATGAGGCGGAGGAGGAGGAGGAGGAGGAGGAGGAGGAGGAGGAGGAGGAGGAGGAGGGGGGTCAATAAGAAAAGAGATCAGGGAGGCTGGGCGTAAAATTTGACGAGACGAGCTTGTTCCTGTTGCTCCTGCAGTGAAGTTGTTGTTTTTGTTTTTGTTGTTGCTGCTGTTTTTGCTGCAGCGCTTCTTTCCGCTGTGAGTGGTATCAATAAGAGTGGAGGTTGTGGTTGTTATTATTGCTGTTGGTGGTGGCGGTTGTGGTGGTGGTGATAATGGTGACGTAGGTGGTGGTGGTGGTGAGGGTGGGTGCAACAGCACAGCCAAGTGCAAGTGTCCAGAACCGACGGATCCTATTGATCTTGTTCAAAACGTTGTTCAACGGCACTGTCGAGTTCACAGGCGGTCAACTAGTGCAAGGAGGGCAAGACCTGCAGGGGCAGTGGAGGAAAAGGGTGGTACTGACACCTCCATGGACCACAGTCACGCACCATTCTTTTATGACTGGCCGTGAGTTCGATACTCCTGATCTAGAAACTTTTTTGTTGTAAGAGAGCTAAAAAGAAAACAATAATAATAATAACAACAACAATAACAATAATAATAATAATAATAATAATAATAACAATAATGATAATAATAACAATGATAATAATAACAATAACAATGACAATGATATTAATACCATGATTCCACTGAAACGATGTGACGTCAATTTCTATACAGTTGCCACCATTTGTAAATACTACATAGGTCTTCTGGAGGTTTGTTGGGGTCGTATATCTTTAAGATCGTACATTTACGACTTGAACGAGTTCTTTACGACCTCTTAAACTTACGAGTATCGTAAATGTTCAACTACAGAAATATGCTCACTGCAGCCTCGCAAAAGACGCCAGTACTTGGAAGTGAAACTAAATGTTCATTAGTAACTGGTACGATTACTTCAATGTACTCGTAGCGGTAGGAAGTACTTGTAGCACAACATTAATCTGTGCTCGGGGTCGGTTCTGGCGGTGGTATTCTTAAAAAAAAATCTTCCCTTATATAAATCCTTGGAAAGGAAAGCTTTATTTAATGAAATCATTTTTTAAGAATACCGCCGAAAGATTCTTAAAAAATTCTCTCCTTATATCGATCTTTCATTCCAAGTATTTATATAAGATTTATATAAGGGAAGATTTTTTTAAGAATACCACTGTGAGACTCTGACCGATTTGATCAAAGGCCCGGCGCTTCAAGGGCCCCACATACGGAAGTGTTTGATCCCTGGCATTATAAATTGTATAAAGAAAAAAATAAATAAACAAAAACTTCATATTGTCTTTCAATATTGATTGTATCAATTACTTAATTCATTTATTCATTTATTTGTTTATTTATTTTTGCTAAGACTGGCATAATACACGGAAACAAAGCATAAGTTTCGAACTTTAGTATCCCCACTATCCATTTTCTAATTGGGCTCCGCAATGTCTAGCACCGGGTTTGGCTGTGCGTTGGCACAAAGGTGGGTCGGGGTGTTGGGGGGTGCCCACTGGGATTAAATGTCATTACAATCAGGTCAGAACGAATCAAATCGACAGTCGCCGGTGGCGGAAGTGTCTGGAAGGTTGTCGATCGCTTTCCGTCTGGAAAAACAAAAGAGGTCGACGGCGCGCAGCGGCCGCAGATCGACGCCGAGGCAAAGACCGCACATCAAACTCGATGTTTCATTGCGACCTATAAAGTGACATTCGTGCCACGTGCCCTTCATCTCCGTTCATATTTCCAATGTGCCAATCCCTCTCTTGCTATTGTCACACCAAACCACCTTCACACTTGCACAACCGCCTCGCTCCCAACACACCACACTAAACCATCATGAAATCATAACCATATCATTATAAAACACCGATTCTTAACCAATATCATATGACCACACAATGTAATGTAAGTAATAAGAGAGAGAGAGAGAGAGAGAGAGAGAGAGAGAGAGAGAGAGAGAGAGAGAGAGAGAGAGAGAGAGAGAGAGAGAGAGAGAGAGAGAGAGAGAGAGAGAGAGAGAGAGAGAGAGAGAGAGAGAGAGAGAGAGAGAGAGAGAGAGAGAGAGAGAGAGAGAGAGAGAGAGAGAGAGAGAGAGAGAGAGAGAGAGAAAGATGAGAGAGAGAAGAGAGAGAGAAGAGAAGAGAGAGATAGAGAGAGAGAGAGAGAGAGAGAGAGAGAGAGAGAGAGAGAGAGAGAGAGAGAGAGAGAGAGAGAGAGAGAGGCTCATTAATATTCAATAACTACTTTGTACCCCAACAGCTCAACAGAAATGGCCTTGTTTGCGTCCACCCTGAAGAGTTCGGGTCGTCGAGGGCTCCAGTCCATTTCAAGAGTTTATGAACCTACAGAAGTCATCCCCAGTTATGGGAAATAATAACGATGATGATAGTACGTCACAACCCCCCCCACACACACACACACACTCTCTCGGGATGCTAGTACGGTGCCCCATACAGAGCACTTTGTAGCATGGAATTTATTTAACCATGCCTTTGGTTCAGTTTCGCCGGTAGCAGGGTTCGAACCACCATTCCTTCAACCTTCGCCGCAAGTGACTAATGTGTAAAAATAGTAATAATAATATTTATAATAATAATAATAATAATAATAGAAATAATATATCTATATACCTATATATACACACACGCACGCACGCACGCACACACACACACATACACACACACACGACTCGGTGGCGCGGTTGGTAGAGTCTCCGACTGTCACTATGGCGGTCCGGGTTCGAATACTGCCCAGGGCTGAAATGATTTCAGTTTCGCTGCGCTTTGAGTCGTTACTCCAACTCTCGTGGGCGGGGAGTTGGGTGTGTGTGTGCGTGCAAGGTCATAGCATCACCCATAGATCGGTCACACGAGCTCTGAGCTCTCTTCTGGGAGGGAAATAGCTGTCAATCACGAGTCCAACACGTGATCCAAAGATAATAAAGACGGCCTCGACCGCGCGATATGCCATCATGCTCGATGGGTCGCCTCATCTCATACCGACTAATGAACAGGAATGGCGAAAAGAGTTTAAAATACGTCGGTGTATCCTTCAATCCTGTGACGGATATTTCTTTTCCTTCTCCTAACCCTATTCCTGCTAATAGCGAAAAAATTATATGTTCTGATTGACGCCAGGCGATTTTATTCAGTCGCGGGAAGCGAAAGGGGGTCTGGATCTACTGCAACGTTCCTCAAACCGGGGTGGGGGGACAGCAAGGTAGTCCATTGTGTTGAAATGACTCAGCGAGGCCAAACGTATTGTTTCATAAATCCACACTGTACGATTAATCATTATTAATAATATTATTATCATCATTATTATTATCTTCATATTATCAATATTATTATTATTGACATTATTGTTGTTGTGTTACATCAAAATACGAGACTATATTTATCAGATGCTTGAGTTGCAGATTTTTGGCGACATTTGTTTATTCGAGTGGGTAAAAATGAATTTAGTTGCATTTGCCTTTTCAAAAATGTAGATATCAAACAAAATCCTGCATTTTCTAATTAATGGGTACACTATATATTAAATAATGCGTAATTGGAACTCGTTATTGTTATATTTTCAGAAAAGTCTTGGATGTACTCAAAGTTGGCTCCAAACCTTCGTGTCGACGAATAACCGTTACATCTGAGGCATTTATAACGATGAAGTCTACCGACAGGGGACTTTTCGCTCCATATTGAAGTCAGATAAAAGAAGAAAAAAAAAACAAGAATGAAATAGAGAGAGAAAAAAAAATAAAAATAGGAGAACAAAGACGACTCGATCGAACAAGACGTCTTCCAGGTTATTGTTGGCCGCCCAGCAATTTTCATCTTTTTTTTTATATAGCAAAATCTGCACGAAACTTTAATCTAACTTTATGGAACCCGAAGTATCAATACTAGAAATCATCTTTTTGATATACAACATAATCATTCTTACACTAAAATATGCACGACACACTAAGAAATTTCTAAAATGCATCTACGGCAACTGTGCTTTGCTGAGAGTGACTTCGGAGTTGCATGACTTATGAATGAAATCACTATTATTAAGGAAGAATTCTTAGGTGATTACTCGCTGATTTTGATTGATTCATGGCGAATGCGAATGTCATTTTGCTTTGCAAGATTTATTTCATGATTCTTCCTGAGTAAGAATCAGGTAGCGTTCGAAACGAGAATCAATCCTTACTCGTAAAAACAGAACCATGATAACAAACCCAAATAATTAATTAATCAATTAGTCAATTCATTATTCAATTATCCTTTACATATGAAATGATTATATAATTAATTATAACAATAATCATATATCCTTTACATATTTGCCAAACGTCTTTTTTCAGTCAAACGACACTGAGTGAATCAATCTCCACATTAGATCTTCGATTTTTCAATTCACAACAGCTGAATAAAATCAACTGGCGGCACAAGCGAGCATGAATAGAAAGCTTTTCCTCTTAAAGGGTCTGAAAAGGAGGGGGAGGGAATCAAGATAGACAAAAGGCAGACGGATGTTTGTGTGAGACTGTGCAGCCAAGCCAGACGACATGTGCTATAGTTAGGTCTGCTTCTAGAAGTGAATGACGGGTTTGCTGCTGGTTTGCAGGAACCTCTCTCACACACAGACATTCTTATTTTGACTTTTTATGCTGAGGAACGGACAAAAAACAATAAATAAACAAATAAATAAACAAGAATAGATAGATGAATAAAAACCGTGTTGGTCTGAGATTCAAATGTCGATTGATTAAAATCGAGTGGTATCCGCGAGAATAAACTGCCTGAGGCATGTTACAACGACCTAGACGGTGAGGAATATGTGGGGACGAATTTTAACTCGAGGGTAAAGGAATGAGCAGCTGGTGAAGACGAAGAGAAGAAGAAGAAGAAGAAGAAGAAGAACAAGAAGAGAGAGAGAAGGTAGGTTTCAGTCGATTATAGACAAAACACCATCCCAGTTTCGGGAGAAGGAAAAAGGATGGGAAGGGGAGGAAGAGAGGAGGAGGAGGAGGAGGAGGAGGAGGAGGAGGAGGAGGAGGAGGAGGAGAAGGGGAGGAAGAATGAGAAGATAATGAGAAAAAAGATGATGATGAGGAGGAGGAGGTTGGAAAAGAGGAGGAGGAGGTGGAGAAGGAGTGCAGAAAGGGAATGATGATGAGGGGATGGAGAGGAAGAAGAAGAGAAGGAGTAGGAGGAGGAGGAGGAGGAGGAGGAGGAGGAGTAGGAGGAGGAGGAGGGAAAATAAGGTCACAGGATCAACGGAAAGGAGTTAAGAGGTCACTGGGTCAGCGAGGGGAAGTCGACAGAGGGGAGGAGGGTGGAGGAGGTGGAGGAGGGAAGAGAGGGGGTGAGGGGGAGGAAGGAAGTGTGTCGTATTGCAAAGGATAACATGGCCACAAATGGCAAGGATATGTTTCTCATATCTTATTTTCTCCAGAAGAAAAGGAAAAGAAAAGAAAAAAGAAAAGAAAAATAATTTAGAAGGAAAAATAATCAATAGGGTAGTACAATGTTTGGGAATTTTCCTTTTTTTAACGAGAAGCTAAAAACTAGAACATTCAAGGAGACTGATAATTAAACAATATTTTTTTCTTTAAAGAATAAATAACATCTCCAGGTAGCATATATATATATATATATATATATATATATATATATATATATATATATATCCTTACTCGGGGAGACTCGTTGAAAAAAATCCACCTTCACTCTGAATTTTTTTTAATCTTCCTTATCTTTGACCTCCCTCATACACTTTTTTTTTTCTTAAAGAATGAAAAACGACTCCAAAAAAGACGTATAAATTTCCTGACTTGAGGACACTCGTTGGAGAAAAAAAAAATCACCTCTCAGTTTCTATCTCCCTTATCTCTGATCTAATTGATAATATTCAACTAAGTTATATCAAGGGTATCTCTTAAGCCAAATTTGGAATCTG
>NC_134797.1:33304189-33309189 GCF_046742065.1 Oratosquilla oratoria
ACAGGAGGCGCTGAGTGGCTGCGGCCGAAGCCGCCATCTTTGCCTAATATGTGCTATATGGACTGTTGGGACAGGTAAGACTCACTGCTGGGAATCGGAGAGGAGTGCAGGACTCGAACCCACAACTAAGCGTAAGCGAGACCAGTACGCTTCCGATGACGCCACCAAATGACTTACTGACGAAGGCGAGGAGCCTACGCCTGGAGGAGCTGAGTAGCCTTGGCTGAAACCGTCACTTTTGCCCTATTATGCGTTTTGAGGAAACGGGTAACTTAAATATATTCTTTCCTCGATTTTCACACCCCTGGGTAAATAATAAATTCACCCAAAACTCAAATACGACACCATATGTCTTGTTTCATGAAGACTGTCATTCTACTTGCATTGAGCAGAATTGAGAAGGTAAAATTCCAATGTGCAGTCCATTACGGAATCGTCGTCCATATCAGGTTGATAAAACAACAACTGCAAAAATTAGTAACATAGTTTAATGTTACCAATTTTGCAGTTCAATGTTATATTTCCTCATAGGAGTTGGACATATTTCTATTCAATATTCTAAATTTGAAAAGCTGCACTTACGAAAGACATTAACAAAGGTGGCTTTTAAATGAAATATCTAAGTATTTCCTTGGACGATTTCTTTATCCAATTCTGACCCACTTCAATTGTCATCTCCCTGTAGCAAGAAAAATAAATAGATAAATTAATAAATTAATAAAGATAAATAAATAAATAAATAAAATAAAATAAATAATAATAATAATGTATTTATGTCATGAGTTTGTCTTTATTCCTACACATGAACTATCACTTTTTTTTTTATCTTTGTCCCAAGAACGTATTCCAGCCTTTGGAAATGTGTGGAGACTTCAATTTCCTCCCTTGATGATGAAAACAAGAGTTGCAACGAGCTGGAAGCGAGAGCGACCTCAGCCTTGCGGTCACAGGTCATGACCTGACGCCATGACCTGACGCAAAGTGACCCTCAGGTCATGTGGTGACCTTTGAGACCATATGACGTCATACACTGACCGAGTCTGGTGGGTTGGGCCTTGCCTGTTGGCTTTGTTTTGACACAACACCCAAACTGTTTCGTCGCTTTTGAAGTTAGAACGATCAGTTAACTTCACTTGACAAATTTGACAAATTTTGGCGCATTTAAATATATTTCCTTCAGACGATTTCATTCAGCATAAGACAACTTCCGATTAAAAAAATATATATCGATCGGACTATATCGATTAATTTCTTTCGTAGAAATCAGATAACATTTAGAACACTTTGTTTTAGCTAGTACCAAACGGCTTTATTCATCTCTGGTCCAAGCGAAGAATTTATAAGATTTCCTATACGGAGCAATGAACTCACAATCAATGAAAATTTTGTGCTTGGACTAACTAATAAAAAATTTATAAATGATCCGAAACAGGTTATTGGACATAAAATATACTTTTTATAAATCATTCCCAACGGGTCATGGTTAGTCGGCCAAATTTCTCAAAACAAGGCATGTGCCAGCCTTGTGCAATCTAATATAATACCCCATAAAACCAGACGAAAAATCTAGTTGCGTCATTCATGTATGAATACTAGATGTGGGTGTATTAGTAATCATGCTTGGGGTGAGACCTCACGTCGACCTCACCAAGCCTTCAATACTAAGACAGGACCATGCTCAAGTGAGAGACGAACGGCATAGGGAAGCTATCAAGGCGGAGAGGAAACCCTCCCCTATTTATTTATTTATTTATCTTATTCTTGTTTAGTACAATGTTGCTGAGCCTTCATCCACAAGGAGCTAAGATTAAAGGGAAACTAGGGTAGTGGACGCGTGACTGACTTAGCCACTGACTTAGCCACCTCCCGTCATATAGAGAGCCCTTGATATATAAATACGTTTATCTTATTTATCTACATGTTTATTTTATTCCTTTTGCATTTTTTGGATTATGCCTTTGATTTTGGCTACCTCCCTTGTAAGGGAGGTATATGTATGAATGTATTTACATTTTTGTTTTTTACAATACTTACGACGTCCTAACACTCTCCTAGAGGCCTTAGCCTAATCACGAGAAACGTGCCCATCTAGCCTAATGAAGATTGATTGGCTAGATTGCCCATCACCGATCAGGAATGCAAGGGGTTGGCTAATCGTCCCTTGACAGTCCCAGCGGACCCAATCCCTCCCCCCCCCCTCCTCCGGAGACCATTAAAGCCTACCAATCAATATAACGATTCCAGTGACTGTTTGTCCATTCTCAGTAATGCTATTAAAGGTGTCGGCACACTAGGCATTTTTCACTAGCATGCTACTTGATTTTGTTACTTTGTTGGAGCAGAAGCGACCTCGGTAACGTTCTTTTGTTTTTCGATTTGCCAAATGTCAAATTACTCTTGCGTCATATAGTTAGACGCTGGATGACAAACTAAGAGAAGACACGTTAGACACATTGTCGAGATGTCATTTCGGAGGTTTCTACTCAAGAGAGGTAGCAAAAGCAAGCAGCATGCTATCCTAGTGTGCCGTCACCTCAAGTCCGTGGAGCCAGCTACGTTCCTTCCTTCCTTGGTTTTGCATTACCTAACGCTAAAAGATTTATTCCACCTAGGCTGGGCTCGCTTGGGGGCAGTGCTCTATCGATCAAGGTGACAGTGTAAGCACGGAATTATGTTAACACCTTTTGATACATACCTTGCTTGACGGCAGGTATAGATGTAGCCTTGGTACAGCTCACACACAAAAGCTACACGGAATGTTATTAGATAGAAAAAAAATCGAGTGATTGTAACTACATGTCGACTTTCCATTCATGCTAAAGTACGGTATATCGCTGCTCTACCATTAAACTTAACTGGTTTAATGGCCACAAACTTGATATTCCAACTGAGGGCAGCCATGGGCTGAATAAAACAGTTTGTTGGCACCGACAAGAGAATATAAAATACCTTGATTGTGTGGAACGAGTCCCCTTAACCCATGCAACTCCGATGACAAGATGTCTTGTCATTTGGTCAAATAAAAAAAAAAAATCATAAAACACCAAAATGTTTGATCAAACACCAGAAAAATATGATGTCAGTCCTCGAGGACTGACGTCATATTTTTCTGGTGTTTGATCAAACATTTTGGTGTTTTATGATTTTTTGTTTTATTTGACCAAATGACAAGACATCTTGTCATCGGAGTTGAATGGATTAAGAAAAGAAAAGAATAGAAAAAGTCCTGACCAATGACTCGACATTTTTTTTGCTTCTTTTCTGACAGACTTATAATTCACCTCTCCAGCCTTCTTCCATGCACCAGGAGGTGCTGAATAGCTGAGGCCGAAATCTGTTGGGGCAGGTCACAGTCACTGACGGGAATCAGAGAAAGGTGCGGGAATCGAACCCACGACTAACCGAACGCGAGACTAGCACACTCACGATTGCGCCACCGGACCATTAGAAATACATATTCTGCTATTCATTCCTCCTTTGAGATACGTATGAATTGCATTTGTATTATCTGAAACTAAACTATCTGTAGCAACTTACTAAAATGATCCTATCTGTACAAATAAAACTGTGAATTACATTACAATTTATACAAAATATGAATCCACACTTGTAGTATTAGTAGTACATTTACATATAAAAAGTGCTAATAACGTGTACTTATCTACTAAAAATAGAAACGCAAAATATCACTTATTATTTAATCAGCACAGTACTTGCGGTTGATATAAGTTTTCAAGTTTTATGATATCTGCCTTCGAGCTGCCAATGAAAAACAAAGATTGTCCCTTTTCGTGATATGTTATGTATGACAAGATGATTCACCGTCCGGCAGTTGCAGAGTTATGACCCATTAAAGAAATATTTCTGCAGGTTCTGATGTACCTCCCTAACACACGCGCGCGCGCACACACACACACACACACACACACACACACACACACACACACGACTCATAGCGCGGTGGTAGAGTTCCTCCCTGACACTACGGCGGTCCGGGTTCAAATCCCGGCCAGGGCTGAAATAATTTCAGTATCGCTGCGCTGCGAGTCGTTACTTCAACTGTCATGGGCGGGGAGTTGTGTGTGTGTCTGTGTGTGTGTGTGTGTGTGTGTGTGTGTGTGTGTGTGTGTGTGTGTGAGGACACAGCATTACCCATACATCGGTCATATACGAGCTCTGAACTCTCTGGACTCTCTTCCGGGAAGGGAATAGTTGTCGATCACGAGTCCAACACGTGATCCAAGACCATGGTGAATATCACTGATAAATTCCCGAGCATCCGGTCACAGGAAACTGATACGGCGAGTGTTTATCAGAAGGGTGAAGTTGGTATCATCACATGCGAACTACTACGCCTTGCACATTTGTACTTAAATAAGATCATCACATGCGAACTACTACGCCTTGCACATTTGTACTTAAATAAGACTAGTTCTAGGGTTTAATCAAATTATATATTGTCAGTGCATCTCTCTATCGCTATTTACTTAATAAACCGTTCATCAATATTATTATTATTACCATTACACAGATATGTGACATGGTTACTGGCCTGAAATATTATAACAAGTCACTATATATTCGTGTAACTTATGCTACTTCGACTTTTAAAGTCTGCTACACCTGCGTTTTCTGTTGAGGAAGGCTCGTTTCACACGCATCGACTTTTCGCCGTGCGCCATCCACACGACACGACGTCGTGCTCTCAAATAACCATGAGGGTCTATGGACGTTTTCACACGTGGTCATGACGTGTAAAAATTTCCATAAACATCTATGGTTATTTGAGCACACGACGTCGTGTTGTGGACGGCGCACGGCGAAAAGTCGATACGTGTGAAACGAACCGATGGCACATCTCTGGTTCGTAGATGTAAACCGAGATTGATTCTTACGATCTAAGAGATTCAAAGGTGCAAGAGGGTGTAATAATATTACATTTTTTTTCTTTTTTTAATATTCAATAGTATTTAGATTTTTATACATTCAAAAAGTAAACA
>NC_134797.1:33314189-33319189 GCF_046742065.1 Oratosquilla oratoria
TGGAGTCCAGGAACCATTATTATGGGAGAAAGCATACGCTGGACTCGACGTTCGTCAATTTATTCCGACGTTTCGAACCCTGTCCGGGGTTCGTCTTCAGGGTAATACAGTGGTAGCAATGGAAATGTACATAAATAAGAGGAATTTGGTACACTGGGACAGGTCTCCACAGTAACCGTTACAATCCGACGCAGTTAAACCAAATCAAAAACACAAATGAGAAACAAATATAAATAAAACTATAAAATAACAGGTGCAATACTTCCTTGAAAACATTCACCGAGTTTACCATAGAAAAATATGTACATATATATATAAAGAAAATATAGTGAAAGTTGTAAGGAATCACCCTGCTACCGATGGGTCGCACCACTGTGCACTCCCGTGGAACAAATGTCCCGCGTAGCATGTATATCACGAATAAAAGAAATTGGAACAAGAACACAAAATCCATCAATATCATAAACATACAAAAAGGAAGAGTACACATTGAAATAAATAAGAAAAGCAGTATGAAAAAATGCCCCCCAAGATTGGGCATAAAAGCTGTACGACGTGGCATGCCACAACGGTACGCGGAACCAAAGTCATGTAACGCATGCCACCACCGTAAGTAAATTTCATAAATAAATAAAATTACATACATAAAAATGAAAATAAAATGGAATGATACAAAACACATCAAGAAACACACTACCGTCATGTCGAAACAAAAACAAAAACAAATAAAACACACAACATAAACATATTAAGAAGTAAGCTTCTTCTCCAGCCTATCCTTCGCCCCCTTATAAATTGGGTTTAAAGTGATGCACCTATTGACACTATTATCATCACTTGACCAAGCTTCCAAGAATAACCTGGTGCTTTTTCCACTACCTCCGTATTTCACCTCCGCGTGTTGCCAGTCCATTTCGTGTCCCGTTTCCTCGCAGTGTCTTGAGACGGCCGAACTCATGTCCTTTCTACTAACAGCCCTCTGGTGTTCTATCAGTCTTGTCGCCAATTTCTTGCTCGTTTCCCCAACATAATGTGTCTCGCAGTCCTTGCACCTAATATCGTAAACCACCCCTATTCGGTCCGTTTGGCTCACAGTGTCCTTAATTTTGGTCAGGGCCCTATGTAGAGTGTTCCTCGGTTTGTGTGCTATTTCAACACCGTGTTTCCTTAGCAGTCTGGCCGCTACCTCAGAAGCCCCTTTCAAGTAAGGGACCGTGACCCGCGTCGCGTCCGGTCGTCTGTCGTCCATCCTTCCCCTCTGTTGTCGTGCCGTCCACCTTTTTACCACCGAATTCGGGTAGCCGTTGTCCCTAAATACCTTCTTCAGGTGACTCCTCTCCTTCTTGCTATCTTCCGTGGAACATACCTTTTCCACCCTAGACCACAGAGTCTTAATCACACTTCTTTTGTGGGTGGCCGGATGACAGCTGCCATAGTCCAGAAGTCGGTCTGTATGGGTGTCCTTTCTATAAACCCCCGTCATCAGTGTGGACCCGCTTCTCGTCACCATGACATCCAGGAATGGCAATTGGCCGTTCTCCTCTTTCTCCATCTCGAACTGGATGGCTTCATTCTTTGTATTCAGTCGCTCGAAGAAAGGTCCCACGTCTTCTTTATTCATAACGACAAAAACGTCATCCACGTACCTTACCCATAACTTCAATGAAGGTGGCGCATCCTCCAATACCTCCTCCTCGTAGCGCTGCATGGCCATTTCCGCCAAAACCACCGAGATTGGAGAGCCCATAGGCGTCCCAACCTTTTGATGAAATATTTTGTCCCTGAACTTGAAAAAGGTTGAGTCCAAACACAAATCGACCAGTCCCATCAATTCCTTAGCCGTCAGTTTTGACTTGTCTAGGAATTCGAGGTTACTCTCCATCGTTGACATAGCAGCCTGCCTTATTAGACCCTGTGGTAATGACGTGAACATGGCTTTGACATCAAACGACACCAAGCAATCATCCTCCCCCAAGCTGACTCCTCTAAGTCTCTCTACGAAGTCCGCCGAGTTGCTAAGCATCCTCTCTGAGCTTTCCACTAGAGGCCTCAGACGTTTGGCCAAATCCCTCGCCAAGTTGTAAGTAGGCGAGCCCCTGAAAGCAATAATGGGTCTTAGGGGTACCCCTTCTTTATGCACCTTGGGAAGTCCATAAAACTTGGGGATCGTAGAGTCCCCTGGCCTCATCCTGGTCCATTCCCGTTCCGTAATTAACCTCACCTCTTTTAATTTCTTCAATTCTCCCTCCACCTTCCTCTGCAACTTAGCAGTGGGGTCTGCTGGTACTACATTATGTTGGGGAAACACATTATGTTGGCGAGACACATTATGTTGGGGAAACGAGCAAGAAATTGGCGACAAGACTGATAGAACACCAGAGGGCTGTTAGTAGAAAGGACATGAGTTCGGCCGTCTCAAGACACTGCGAGGAAACGGGACACGAAATGGACTGGCAACACGCGGAGGTGAAATACGGAGGTAGTGGAAAAAGCACCAGGTTATTCTTGGAAGCTTGGTCAAGTGATGATAATAGTGTCAATAGGTGCATCACTTTAAACCCAATTTATAAGGGGGCGAAGGATAGGCTGGAGAAGAAGCTTACTTCTTAATATGTTTATGTTGTGTGTTTTATTTGTTTTTGTTTTTGTTTCGACATGACGGTAGTGTGTTTCTTGATGTGTTTTGTATCATTCCATTTTATTTTCATTTTTATGTATGTAATTTTATTTATTTATGAAATTTACTTACGGTGGTGGCATGCGTTACATGACTTTGGTTCCGCGTACCGTTGTGGCATGCCACGTCGTACAGCTTTTATGCCCAATCTTGGGGGGCATTTTTTCATACTGCTTTTCTTATTTATTTCAATGTGTACTCTTCCTTTTTGTATGTTTATGATATTGATGGATTTTGTGTTCTTGTTCCAATTTCTTTTATTCGTGATATACATGCTACGCGGGACATTTGTTCCACGGGAGTGCACAGTGGTGCGACCCATCGGTAGCAGGGTGATTCCTTACAACTTTCACTATATTTTCTTTATATATATGTACATATTTTTCTATGGTAAACTCGGTGAATGTTTTCAAGGAAGTATTGCACCTGTTATTTTATAGTTTTATTTATATTTGTTTCTCATTTGTGTTTTTGATTTGGTTTAACTGCGTCGGATTGTAACGGTTACTGTGGAGACCTGTCCCAGTGTACCAAATTCCTCTTATTTATGTACATTTCCATTGCTACCACTGTATTACCCTGAAGACGAACCCCGGACAGGGTTCGAAACGTCGGAATAAATTGACGAACGTCGAGTCCAGCGTATGCTTTCTCCCATAATATATATATATATATATATATATATATATATATATATATGTATATACATAAATTCCCTCCATTCTGGTGGACGCAAATTACACCCCACCCCTCTAAAGATAGACCGCCCATACTTGGCACACATACTAGCTGGTGCTAGGGAACATTTTAAACGGAGGAAAAAAAAAAAAAAAAAAAAAAAAATGGACTCACGAAGGGGGGTGAAATCAAGGTCGGTGAGTGGAGGGTGGCTGCCCTGAAAATACTGTTGGCTGCAGACACCAACACTTATAATCCAAAGAGCGTCATAGCTTTAGTGGGTTTCCAAGGTCCCCGACAGGGGGTGGATCATGTCCCCCCCTAACCCGTTTTTATATCGTTGAAGGGGGAGGGGGGTAAGGACGTGGGGGGGGAGGCTGGATCCGAGGGGAGGGGGGGGGTCGAAGTGTAAGGTATCCCTCTGACGCCCACTCAAAGCCGGATATCTTGGCGACAAAACATACCCATTCTGAAAGTCTACGATGAACATAAAGTCATTCATAATGAAAACTCACTTTTAACTCCTTCCGTTCCAAGGGATACTTCTCCTTTTTCTTGCTTGCTGCCAAGATATTTTGGTGGACGCCTTTCGGTGAGGAGTAGGGGGGTGGGAGGAGGTGATTCCTTCCCTTGACGATGACAGTGTACAGTCATGCAGATGTGTAGTTCGTCTTGCTTAAAATGACCCCGTTTATCATCAACTAACTCAGAGGGCAACAAGTGTTTTTTTTATGGTGTTGTGGAGGCGTTCCGAAAATAATATTCTGACATCTCTCTCAGACATGACCGAGTTGCTCCTGCCCTCTTAACACTGTGACGGACTGTGAAGAGTCTGTTGTGACAAAAACCATGTCATACTATGTACCTGAAGGACGGATACCAGCGCGTACGGGGCTCTAATAACCGTTCTTAAGCCGAATAACATCATCTGGCGCTTAATAAAACAATCTATACAATGGGCCAATGGTGAAGGTGTTAGCTTCCTCCACGAAGTGATGTAAGACAGATTTGTTTGTGTAGGTCTGGCGACCTCAATGGGGGTAACGATCCATCGAGGCCTCCTTCAGGAGGGTGACCCCCTCCCCCCCCACACCTCGGGTGAATGAAGTTTCACGTCCTTGACTTTTATTTATTTTTTTTTTTTTTTTTTTGGTGGGGTTACGTTTGGGTGCTGTCGCCATCCATCCAATCATTCATCCATCCGGCCAGCCAGCTAAGCGACATGATTAGAGGGACCCCAACTCTCCCCTCCTACTTCTGTCTAAAAGATATTAAAAATCCACGTCTCAATGAAATGATCCTGATTAAGCTGTTTTCAAACTCCGGGTGATTTTTGGTGACATTCGTCAAAAAGAAAGAAAGAAAGAAAGAAAAAAAAAAATATATATATATATATATACATATATATATACATACATACATACACATACATACATACATACACACACACACACACATATATATATACATATATATATATATATATATATATATACAGTATATATACACACATATGTATGCGAATAAATAAAAAACACGTGATTCACAAAATGTGTAATAAAACAACTTGGAAAATAAAATGATTGATTAAAAATTCACCTGCTTGTAATGAAGGTTTTTTTCATAAATATAACATCAGAACAGG
>NC_134797.1:33324189-33371689 GCF_046742065.1 Oratosquilla oratoria
ACTATAACCCCCCCACCCCCATACTCCTCATGTGCCTAGACCATCTGAAATTAGTTTTATTCATAACATGAACTAAGGTGGGAGAAAAACGGGAAGGAATATGCTGTCGAGAGAATATAGTCCACTTTCGCGGGTACACGTCGTCCTTGCAAGACAATGGATTACGTCACTTCCTGTTGCTCTGTTGCACGGCATATTATCTTCGTGTTTATCACTTTATGAAGTGAAAGTGAAGGTCCGTGGTTATCGTAACAACTTTAAGTATAGGGGAAGCTGAAGTGTACGTTTACGCGCGTACACGGAAATTTATATACATACACATACATGTACACATACATACATACATACATAGTTTAATTTATTGACTAAATTGTAGGATACAACATAACACATTATACAACATTCTTAAAGTTATTATGGTCCAGTATACAGGTAAATCTACAAATTATACCGTACATAGCTTCTTATAATTTACAGTATACATATATTATACATGCACCTTCCTTACAGATGCTCACACACACACACACACACACACACACAAACAATACATACTGTATATACATCCCTTGTCTGGCGTATTACACACTTTCTAACCTGGCACGCTCTTCCCAGTCTATACCGCGGCATTTAACACTTTCCATTAAATAATTTCCAGTAAAGAATATCAATTCCCATTATGTAATTCCTAACCTCTACAATATACTTCCACGGTCTCCACAAGATTCTCTCTCTCTCTCTCTCTCTCTCTCTCTCTCTCTCTCTCTCTTTCTTTAAGTTTGTATTTTTTTTCTCCATCTCTTATCTCCAGGTACCACTCTTGCTTTCAAAAGTCAACCTTCCATTTCTTTCTTTCCATCATCCACCGGCACGTTCACTTCCTCGTTTTCTTTTAATGCGATTCCAAGGTTTCGTCATGGTTCCTTACCATCCCGTTTATCTTGCACTTTCTCTTTCTCCGTTTCCTCCTCACGATCAACCAATCGTTGCCTCGAGTTTCAATAACTGGGGAACCCGCAGCCCCACAGTGGTTGCCAACGATCCTCAGAACCCACAAATCCCTCTGGGATGAAGCTCGGGGATGCTGTCAGTGTTGCATCAATGTGGGACCGTTTTTGTCGCCCAGAGGAAATTGGTGGGAAATTGAGAGCAGTCGTCGGTTGCCATCTCCCCATGTGTGTAGGAAAGTGTAATATACACAGTTAAGATAATTTCTATGACAATCGCGCGCAGGACTCGAACCTACCGCTCACCCGCCAGTGAGACATAAAAATGATCTGATTGATGTCACTGTCCACTAGCGAATTTCTCAGGTAAACACAGTTGAAGTTAATAGAGAATGTTGGGCCCAGTTCAGAGACCGGGTGCCAGCCCCTCGAGGTTGCACCATCTTTCAGGACCAACACATACAGGTAACCATCATTAGTCCCTCCTCCTCCTCCTCCTTACATCTGACAAATCCTTTTGCCTTTCACAATTTAACATCCTGTTCCTCACAACCGTAGACCTTAACCTGTTCTTCAGGAAATTCTTCGTCCAACCCTCTGAGTTCGATTTCAGTTCTCCTTTATGTTCAGATTTTTCAAATCAAACTTTTGTGAAGCACATTAGCACAATCTTTTTCCAGATCCAGGCATACATAACCCACCAAACCATCTCTCTCTAGTAGCACATCAATCACACCTGAATAAAAAACGCAATACCTTCTTCTCTTTAAATATTTCATCCATCAGTCCTACACAATTCCCTTACACATTTCAGCCATCATATTGTTTAGACACAGTTTTTTTTATAATGCAGAGGTTTCTCTTTTAGAAAGCATGACTACGTTGGCCTTTTCCAAATACCTTTGCACATTTCCTTCTTCTATTGAAAATACATTCACGAATCTAAGTTACCAGTTGTTCTTCCCATTCTGTGAGTATCCAATCTGAGATCTCATTATGGCTTGGCTTCCTTTCTCACATTAATTTCTTATAGCAATATTTGTACATCTCGCATGTCCACTTTAATCTCACTCAGTATTAAGCATTTAGTTATTCCTTCTATCTTGTCAAAGTCACTTTCCTTGGTGAATACAGACTACATTTCTATTCGTTATTTCAGCTTAGGTTTGTGTAACTTCACATTAAACCACACCTTTTTAATGCTTCTTTATTCACATTGTCATTTTCTTGCCTATCCATATTTGATTCTCTAGTAATCTACCTTTATTCCAATGGACTTTTTCTTTCTCCGTCTTCTCAAGGTCTTATCTCTCTGTCTCTCTCTTTCTTTTGTGTCTCCCGTCTCCTAGTAAACATAAGAACATAAGAATAAAGGAGACTGCAAGAGACCATAAGGCCTACACTAGGCAGCTCCCTTTTCTATATCTCTCCTCATATCTCACCACATTTTTCAACTACAACGCTATAAAACACACACACACACACACACATACACACACACACACACACACACACACACACACACACACACACACATATATATATATATCATATATATATATATATATATATATATATATATATATATATATATATTCCATTTCTCCTCTCTATGAATTTCCTCCATTTTCCACAGAACTTCTTCAGTTTTAAGAATGTTGCCCTCCAATTTTGTTTTGTCTATACAACTCCCCTTCTTTCTGCATACCCACTGACATATGGAATTCAATAATTCCGTGATCACTTTCCCATAGTACGCAGGTATTTCAGGAATTCAATAACACCTGATCATTTAGTCAACAGCAAATCCAGTCCAGCTGGCATGTAATCTCTATTCTTTTATTGAACTACTGCGGCACTATGTTATTCATTGACATATATAACAGTAGATTTCTCCGTGATTCTTACTCCCAGTTCACCTCCTCATGATTGAAGTCGCCCACAAGTACTATGTTGTCACTTTATTAGTTGTTTTCTTCAGGTGAGTGACCATATTTATTAACATCTCCTGGTGATTACATGCTGATCAGTTTGTT
The DNA here is from genome assembly GCF_046742065.1 of Oratosquilla oratoria. Taxonomy (NCBI): domain Eukaryota; kingdom Metazoa; phylum Arthropoda; class Malacostraca; order Stomatopoda; family Squillidae; genus Oratosquilla; species Oratosquilla oratoria. Next base: position 33,327,173 of record NC_134797.1, read on the forward strand.
TTTGGTGTATATCAAGTGCTTTCTAAGTCTTATAAACAACTCAAGAAAAAATTTACATGAAAGTCAGCCAAGAAGAGAGGTAGGCTTAAGAAACAAATGTTCAATTACAGATCATCTTATGACAATAAAAGAACTGATCAAGAAAACAACAGAATACGATAAACTTTTGTGTTTAGCTTTTGTACATTACAAAAAGGCCTTTGACTTGGTACAAGAAATTAAGCAAGTGCGTTGCTGACTGGATGTCACGAGACGGGAAGCCTGGAAGAGGAAGACCAGACAGAAGATGGAGAGACGAGATACTGAAGCTTGAAGGAGTGCTGTGACAAAGACACATACGCAGACAAATATATATATATATATATATATATATATATATATATACTGCCACGTTATTCGATAGGTTGACCGACTTTATGAAAACAAATAGCTGAAGAGCTCACAGCAGTAGGCGCTTAACTTCTAACAATGCCGTCACCTTAACCCTACATGTTAGGACTGCCAGGGCAGATAGTAATCACCGTAAGCTGCGACAGGACTGGAACGCGGGTCCGTGTCACGATCGAAACCAACCTGCTCATCGTAACAACATTAACACCAAATCAAATATGAACCTGCACACGGTGAGGTCATATTTGAACAGGGGTGGGGTGGGGGTGGGGGGCAGGGAGGGCATCTGCTACCCCCCCCCCGGGGAATTTTTCAAAATTTCAGCTTCCACATTTTCTGGTAACTACCCCCACCAATTTGGTGGGAGTACTTACAAGGAAATGTGGAAGTTTAAAAATCCAAACATTCCAAGGGGGGGGGGGAGTTGTCCTCCCTATCCCCCCACCCAGAGGTTACAACCTTGCTGAATACATGCCCTGCAAGCCGCAAAATTAATTATCTGTTTACTTATTTGATTATCTAATTATCTATTAATTTGTTTATATCTTTTACCTATGGGGACGTTCTTATAGAAAATGAGTTACTCATTTATTTGTTTAATTATTTCATCACTACTTATTTGCATACTTACTATTTTTTTCCCATTCGTCCCTTTGAACAAGATGAGTTTTTGTGAAAGGCTGGGGGTGAGGGGGAACATTGTTTTTGACTAATACCAAACAGTTTCAGTCATGTTTACCCTTCCCGCTGACGAGAGAGACGTGATCAGGAACCACTGTCCGCCCGAGACCCAGATCTGCAGCCAGCCGCCGGCGCGCTCTTCGCGGGACGCAGAGACGGGGAAGAAGGTCGCCAGTTTGTCCTTGAGTGTCCACGAGACAATGGAACCCCCGGGGCAGATCCAGGCTGTCATGCATCATAGAAGACGATCACTTATTAAAGATGAATCCTCCCTGAGCTCAGTCTTTGATGTAAATGGTAAATGCTCTGTGACATATCAAATCATCATCAAGGAGAGCCGGACACGATCCCCAATGGCTATTTCGCCCCATCCCCCCCCCCAAGGGCATTCTCGTCTTCGTCAATATGCCAAATCTTGTCCTATGAGGGACTGATCGCCTTAAGGAAGATCGCCGCTATTTCGGTCCCGACAAAGACAAGGGATTCAGTAAAGGTCAGGCCTCAGTGCCGATTACGTAAAGATCAGGTTCCTAGACAGGATCGGAAACTCTGTTTGGGGAGTCCAAACGAATAATGCACGATCCTGTTCTCTATTTGAGGTACAATGGATATCAAAGTCCTGGTATTTCTGGATTTTATGCCCTTTGGTTCAGAAGCGCTTTTTATTTATTTCTGGGCCCCGCAAGAGGTATAATTACGTGTAAGGTTGGGTCATTCTCTCTCTCTCTCCGTCATCACTCGAATGGAGACCAAGAATCGAAATGTCACAGAAAGTAGACCAACTCGCCCCGTGTTTTCTCACCGCCAATTTTCACATACATAATGTGTGTGCGCGCGTGCGTGCATGTGTGTGTGTGTGTGTGTGTGTGTGTGTGTGTGTGTGTGTGTGTGCGCGCGCGCGCGCCTGTGTGTGTATCTGTGTCTGCGTGCGCGTGTATACGTGTGTGCATATGCGTGTATGTGCGTGAGTGTGTGTTTGTGTGCGTGCCAGTGTATCTGGATGCGCGCGTGCGTGGATATATTTGTGTTTATGTGTTAGTGTTTCCTCACGCACCGGTGCTACAGCAGACCAACTAATTGAATCGACCCCACCCGAGGTCTGCCAGAGGCTAAATCTGTCCAGCACCAAAGGGACGCGACGACGGACGAGCGTAAATCACTGAAAACGACTTATTTATAACAAAGTTGGAGTTAATTCGGTTCAAGTGTCTTAAATTAGACCAACATGTAGCTCAAGACCAAGATACCCGTGGACTATAAATACTGGTCTAGCGTCCAACTCACGTGACTTCGTCATATGTGGACATAAGACCCGTTCTGATATCACTGAACAAGGGTTGAATTGTGAATACGTTGATAAGTTAAATCACTTTTGGTTTAAGCGACAATCCGTCACTGATATCAAATTGTGTATCTGTGCTAGACTACATGCCAGGAGGGTTGAGTCGTTATCATACTGGGTTACAGTATTTTTTCTCCGACCTCCAATTTGTCGGCGGTACCGCTCGCCTTCTGAACTTTTTTCCTCCGTAAGATTACGTTTTCTTAAGAATTTACACAGGATGTCATTTGATAAGCTGGAGAAAAATGATTCTCCTTCAGCATATCAGAGTACTTCCCGAAAGCTCCGAACTCCAAATCTAATCCAACAGTCGGAGGAGAAAAAATAGCCTAGTATGATAACGCCTTCAATGCGACTAACCAAAGCCCGATGTACAATACTTTGTGCATTGTACATTTGTACTACAAGCAGGACCGTGAAGTCTTCTTGGCGTAGCGGACACACACGCCTCAATTCCCTTACTGAAGGATTTCGATGGTTACATTACATATGGATATCAGGATTCAACCCTATAGACCTTTGAAACTCAGTATTGCATCAATCTATGCTTAGCATAGCATTTAGGCCATGTTTAGCTAGCAGTGAGGGTTCTTTGGATATTGGAATGTCCTGTTTCTGAGTGTGAGAGGGAGTCGCATGGCGAGCATAAAATGAGAAATTTTACGAAGTTTCTTCTGACCTCTGACTTCGACACAGACCTCGCCCCATGGAAACAAAGGACCCGATTCAATCCCCAGACTTAAAAAATAAAATAAAATAAAATAAAATAAAATAAACAAATAAATATCTATAAGTAAATAAATAAAACGAATAAAATAAATGAATGAATATATAAGTTAATAAATGACTAAACATATATAAACAAATAAACAAATGCATACACAGATAGATACACAGACTTATGAATGAATAAAAAATAAGTAAATTAATACACAATTATATAAATGAATAAACAATCAAACAAATAAATAAATAAAGCAGCTAACTGACTCGGAGGACTCTTCGTAGTGCAGTGGATAGCATCCCTTCTTCTAAAACAGGAGCACCAGGTTCGGCCTCCGCAAGTGGTCAGCACTTTCAATGACTTCCCAACCCCTCTCTGCAATGGCGGACATCAAAGGGGCAGTATACCAGTGCTGCATTTCGATGCCAGCACCTCATCAGTACGTGGTGAGGGACTACAGGGGAGGCCGGGGTTCTTGCATGGGACCATCAAAGCTGCATACTTTAACGCTTCAAAGCATAAGTTCCCTCCGTCCCTCTCCCTCTCTTCATCACCCCCTTCTCTCCTCCCTCTCTCTCTTTTTCTCTCTCTCTCTAAGGCGATGGCTTTTATCCAACTGAGAGAAGAACTCGGGGATCTGAATTCCCTTGAGATTGGTGACGTCATTAACAGATTTTTTTTTCCCTGGGTGACGTCAATGGAGGTTTCCGCCGATGAGGACCTCAATCAGACCGAGAGCTTCAGTTCACCTGGATGAAACCGTCTGTAACGAAACCACGACCAAGACCCACGACGGACGTCGAAATGTCGACACCGGAGAGGACGTAGAGCAAGACAAAGACAAGCAAATTGTGGCACGATAACATAAACGAACGAAAATCGCATTTATTTTCTCCAAAAATTCAACTTGGAGGCCTATCTCATTCTTCCGGATTCCAGACAATTTCTTTCACTCACTCACAAGTTACTTTCGTCAGTGAATAGGATGATATTTTCTTTTAAAAACCTTGCACCTCACCCTCCATCCTCTTGGCGAAACTCCTGTTCTGGTTAATAAGAGGGAGGATGTTTTGTTTACTTACAAATCAGACACTCGTGTGTAACTTATCCTATTATGTTCTCGAGCTCAATTGCCCATTAAAGGTTGACGGTAAGAAGTGTTATACGATATGAAGAAGAAGAAGAAGAAGAAGAAGAAGAAGAAGAAGAAAAAAAGAAGAAAAAGAAAAGAAGATAAAGATGAACAAAATGAAGAAGACGGAGAGAAGAAAATGAAGAAGAAAAACAAAGAAAAAAGAAGAAAAAGAATATAGAAAAGATGAACAAAAAGAAAAAAGAGGCAGATGATGATAAAAGAAGAGGAAGACGAAGAAAAAAGAAAAAGAAATGAAGAAAAAATATAGAGAAGATGAACAAAAAGAAAAAGAGGCAGATGATGATAAAGAAGAGGAATACGAAGGAAAAAGAAAAAAGAAAAAGAAAAAGAAGTTATTCTTTGATGTCAAAACCAACACGACATGACGTCATTTCTCTGACTTGACCTTCTACACACACACACACACACACACACGGAAAAGGTCTCTTTATAACTCCATATCCCACTGGGTGATTGACGTCTCTCATCTTTGACGTCTCTACCCATTTCAGCTAATTAATTTTCTGACAAAAATTATACTTAAAAAACTCCCATCATATGTTATAACCCATCCACACATACAGAGAGAGAGAGAGAGAGAGAGAGAGAGAGAGAGAGAGAGAGAGAGAGAGAGAGAGATTCTATAACGTCACCATTCACAAGAAGAGAAACCTCAAAAAGAGAATGAAGATGATGTCTGAGCAAAAAGAGAGAGAAATAGAGAGAGAGAGAGAGAGAGAGAGAGAGGGGGGGAGTGTATGGCGGAGGGAGGGAATCATTGGGGGAGGGGGGGAGGGAGAGAGAACATGGGATTAGAATTACCACCGTGGACAACGTAATTAGAGATGATGGCAGGTGGGTACGGGGGGTGGTGGGGGGATACGTAAGCGTATTTTGTTCCATAAGAAGCCAAGACAATTGCGTGACTCAGTGGGAACTATAAATAACAGAAGATTTCTACCACAAAACAAATGAAAGGTTAGTAGCCTCGGGAGAAGAAGGGGAAGAAGATGGTGATGATGATTATGAGGAAGAAGCAGAAGGAGACGAAGAAGAAAAAAGAAGTAAAAGAAGATTAAAATAAAGACGAAGAAGAGGAAGAAGGTGGTGATGATGAATATGAGGATGAAGGAGAAGGAAAAGGAGATGAAAAAGAAGAAGAAAAAAAGAAGAAATAGAAGAAGAAAATAAAGAAGATAAAGAGGAAGAAAAAGAAGAGGCAGAAGAGAAAGTAGAAGATAAAGAAGAAGAAGAAGAAGAAGAAGGGAAAGGGGAAGAAAAAGAAGAAGAAAAATAAGAAAAAGAAAAAGATGAAAAAAAGAAAGAAAAAGAGACAGTAGATGATGACGAGGAAGAAGAAGAGAAAAAATAAGAAGAAGAAGTAGACGAACAACAATAATCGCAACAACACCTCGCATAAAATAATGTTGGAAGAAGGAGGAGAGGGGAACGGGGGGCGTGACAAATCAAAAGAAATAAATCTTGGAAAAAAGAGGGGAAACACAAGACCACAAAGAGCAAAGACCACCATGAAACTACTTGGCTTCTTACAATATAAGCGTGCATAATGACTGCTGAATATTTTGAAACACACACACACACACACACACACACACACACACACACACGATACAAAAACGGCTCAAAATGAGCATAGCTCTAGTCCCGTAAAATACAACTGGGTAAATACATACACACACACAAACACACTTTATTGGCCCCAAGCTGGTATGTGGCAAGTGATAAGGAATTATCATTGGTAAAACCTACATAGCTTTGCCAAGGGGAAATATATACTTATCAGATTATTTAAAGATCTCCCACTTCCTTATGGCAATGATCATCTGCTATCAAGCCCTAGAAAAAACAAAAAAACATAAAGAATATACTCAGTGCCTTTGTAAACAGGTTCATGGACTTTTGTAACAAAGTGAATGTGTTCCTGAGGATTTACCACCTCTTTTTACTTCGTACAGTGGGCTACGCAGTAAAAGGGGCAAGTGATCTGAATGTGTCAGTCATCAAGTGTTGACGGTACAGTTCCTCATGTAAGTTTGTCGAGGTTGGCGAACGCAAAACTTGTTAACAGAGATAAATTAATAAATGAATCAGCTAAATGCCTCACAGTAGTCCTCTTGGAGCAGTGGATAGCGTCCCTTCTTCGAAAACAAGAATCCCGGGTTCGGCCCAGAGTTTTCTGGTTGATGAGTCTGTGTAGAGCAGTGGTTCTTAACCCCTGGGTCGCAACCCAAATTTGGGTCGCCAAGCCATTTTATTGGGTCGCTAAGGGTTTGCAGAAATTAATTATTTTCCCACTACAAATATATTATAATTATATACTGTAATAATTAAAATACATGATGCCAAGTTTTAGGATTCTAAGCAGACCATGATTAAATAAAAACTCCAAAGCAGAAAATTTATTTGAAGTGTTTTGAAATTTCAATGTATATCTATGTAGGCTTGGGTCGCGATGCTTGATTTGTGCAAAATTTTGGGTCGCTGCCAAAAAAGGTTAAGAACCACTGGTGTAGAGCCTCGTGGTAAGTAACAGACACACGAACACACACGACATTTTTACAGATTCGGTACACAGACACAAGTGATTCGCCATCCAGAAAAGCTGAAGATCAGGACGACACACACACCTGTGAGATATGGACACTGAATGCGGACTTGAAGAAGCTTCTCAATGTCTTTGGTACTAAATCCCTTCGGGGAATCATGGGGGCATCGGTGGAACGTCTTCATATCAAACCGGAGATTATGTACTGTGAGGATCAGTCTAGGCTAGTTACGAGCATCATTCGTGAGCTTCAACTCCGGCTATACGAGTATTTGGCACGTTTCCCTCACGTTGATATTACTCAAAGGGATGTTGGTCTCCACGATGGAGGAGGAGTGGAAGGGGAGAGACCACCACAGAATTCATGGATGTGGCAAGTTGGTCTAATTTGTCGAGAGTTGTTTGGAATGAGACGGGTGTCTGTATGGAAGCTTGCTCGGAGAGACCCACGTGGGGATTGGCGCCGTCGTGTGAGTGAAGCGACGCGCTTCCTGGCGTACGCCCCCTATTGATGTAATTAGCAAATCACATGAAGGAAAATTGAGAACAATTCAACGAGTGTCAGTTAAATTTCCTTTGTAACTAAACAAAACCTAACGACCATGAAGTCTCCCTTCTGTGTTCGATGCGCTAGTTTCCTTCAAGTTTGCGGTTAACTAATAGTTTCTTTCAAGTTTGCACTTAGCAGCTGTGAGTCTTGCGGTTAACTAAACTACCAACAACCCGGAGGGACTGACTGTGTTCTTAATATTAGCCACATCGGAAGACAAGTTCAGTTCCCCGTGGAGTTAACATGTTTAACCCATTAAACTCCGATGACAAGATGTCTTGTCATTTGGTCAAATAAAACAAAAAATCATAATAAAACAACAAAATGTTTGATGATCAAACAGCACCAGAAAAATATGACGTCATCAGTCCTCCTCGAGGAGGACTGATGACGTCATATTTTTCTGGTGCTGTTTGATCATCAAACATTTTGTTGTTTTATTATGATTTTTTGTTTTATTTGACCAAATGACAAGACATCTTGTCATCGGAGTTTAATGGGTTAACATGATTTCCATACTTGGATTAGCCAATTTGGTGCGAACCAACGCACCATGAAAACGCGGAAGGTAAAGCGAACTCAAAATCACTACAACTGTTACAGGGAACACAAGTCCACGATAAATGTTTTTGATATCTTTATCCCTTCAGGACTAAAGCAAACAAGGGAATGGAAGAAATTATTTCTCTAAGCACATACACAACTGTCTCCGAGGTATCTACTAACAGAAAACACACCAACTTCACCATCCCCCTCCCACGCAGTGGGAAGTGGAAAAATCCTTGGTAGGGCAAAGCCCTCTTAGTTGCGATATGTATATATATATATATATATATATATATATATATAAATATATATATATATATATATATATATATATATATATGTATATATATATATATATATTTTTTTTTTTTTTTTTTTTTTTGCCAGTTGTGGGTCGCCTCCCCGCCTGCCCAAGGTTGTCGAGAACGCAATACAGCAAGCTCGTAGCGGTCCCCGGTACTCGAACTTAGGACCCCCTGCTCTGATTTTAAGACGATATCCACGGGGCTGCTACGCTGAAGTGAGGAATGTGTAGAAGACGAAATCTATTGAATACGACACAACGAACGAAACATTACGGTGTGGACACGACGCTACTGTTGTAATCTAAACAATTCTTGGAAACAAGATAACCATATACACTCCGGCAACCTCAAATAGAGGATTCCACTAAGTCCACTCGATCCACATGTTACTGAAACGATACTATAAGGAGAAACGCCATTTGAGGACGGAGCCTTAATTAGTACGACGTTTCGATTGCTAGTTTTATCAAGTCGTGTCACGTGACCGCCTCTTCTCATCTCAAACCTCGGTATCTTCCAGTACAGCACAAAAATAACAAAAAATAATAAAAATGATACAAATAAATAACAAACAACTAAAAATAATACATGAAATAATAAACAAATAAACGGACAAATAAATAAATAAAACAGATAACCAAATAAACGAATAAGGAAAGAGAAATAACTTCAATTCGAAATGATGCAAGAACAAACACAAGTTCAAACACAAGGTAACGAAGTTTTGTTTGTTCTTAATTGACTATAGCTTACCAGCGCTTCTATCCCAACCTCGCGCTGCGAGAGTCAAAACAGAAACGACTCTGTCCTTAAGGGGCATTTAGACGGTTAAGCGGTTTGACAAACCCGGTTTGTCAAACAAGCGTTTGAAGTGATGTTTGACCGTGTGAATAGGGTATTTGGTTGTCAAACACGTTCGACAAACGTGTTTGACGACCAAATACCCCATTCACACGGTCAAACATCACTTCAAACACTTGCCTGACAAACCGGGTTTGTCAAACTGTTCGACCGTGTAAATGGCCCTTTACACCTTAAACCTGTTATGTCAAGCTCTTTCGAATTGTATAAAACGACTGATGAGGTTTAATAATAAAGTTCGCCAACAAGCAGACGACCTTGGACGTTTGCACCTGCAGTCCATAATCAAGTTAAGAATGAGTATCATAATGTAAGATCACAGTGTTTCAAGTCATCCCATTAACGTACCGTACCCAAAATATACGAGTGTATATATACATATATATATACACACATATACATACACACACACACACACACACACACACACATATATATATATATATATATATATATGTGTGTGTGTGTGTGTGTGTGTGTGTGTGTGTATGTGTGTGTGTATGTGTGTGTATGTGTGTGTGTTTGAGTGTGTGTATGGTATATTGCAAATCTAAATATTTCCTCTTGTATACCCAAAACGCACCTAAATTCGCCTCAAAAACCCTGTTACTGCATGTAAGGGGTACGATGTTCTTCCCAATGCTTCTTGACGATGGAATTAACACGTAAATATAAAGTCAATAAAATAAGGAACGGTATCCTTCAACAAACACCAGTTGATATCAACAGAACCACATAAGATATGAGCTCTTCTTGATCTGTCCTCGCCACCTACACGAGAAGACTTTTACACGCCTTCGGGAAAGCAATAAAAAAAATTACGAAACCTATTCAACCTCAATACATTAACATCCTTCATGGATGTTATTCAGGTCTTGGACGTGTGATTTTAAGGAACTGAAGGGCAAACTCCGGCCTCAAAGGGGTCACGATCTCCTTCAGTCTGGTGGTCGCCTACACCAGACACAAAACCCTCTATTCTTCACCGGATCAAGAACCACAAAAACTACGCCAAAGTGTCCGGGGACGTATTTGATCCATTCTGTTGGTCAACCAATTCTTGCCTATTTTCAAACAAAAAGAAATAATTAAATTAATAAATAAACAAACAAATAAATAAATAAATAGGGGAATAGGAAGATCTCACGCCTAGAGACGCTTAGCTCGGGGTTGCGTTGTTAAAGTACGGTTGATATCAACCCTCCATTCGGCAAATGATAATCGAAATCTACTCTCATTCATCCATATACTAACTTGAGGCGTGTATGTGTGATTCACCATGGTCTTAGATCACGTGTTGGACTCGTGATCGTCAGCTATTTCCCTCACGGAAGAGAGCTCAGAGCTCATATATGACCGATCTATGGGTAATGCTGTGACCTTTACACGCAGACACACACCCAACTCCCCGCCCACGAGAGTCGGAGTAACGACTCGCAGCGCAGCCATACTGAATTTATTTCAGCCCTGGGCGGGATTCGAACCCAGACCGCCGTAGTGGCAGGCGGGAACTATACCACTACGCCATCGTGTGTTTGTGAGTGTGTGTGTGTGTGTGTGTGTGTGTGTGTGTGTGTGTGTGTGTGCGCGCGCATGTGTGTAAGAGAGAGAGAGAGAGAGAGAGAGAGAGAGAGAGAGAGAGAGAGAGAGAGAGAGAGAGAGAGAGAGAGAGAGAGAGAGAGAGAGAGAGAGAGAGAGAGAGAGAGAGAGAGAGAGAGAGAGAGAGAGAGAGAGAGAGAGAGAGAGAGAGAGGAGAGAGAGAGGGGAGAGAAAGTTTAGTTTTACAGACCAGAGTAACGCGTATTCCTTTCACGACTGGAAGAATACCATAGGTCTCCACACAGAAAGAACTCTGGTCAGTTTCAACTTCTCTTCCTCATTTCTTGTTGCCCTTCTTAAATCCCTCGGCTCCACCGGATCTATGAATACACCACATGGACAGAAGCGCTGGACACTGGCACCACGCCAAGATGGCGACGGCACCCACTGACCGTAACGAGAGAGAGAGAGAGAGAGAGAGAGAGAGAGAGAGAGAGAGAGAGAGAGAGAGTGAACTTGGCAACGGTGTGAGGTGCTCTCTAAGCTGGGTAGTAGCAGTAGCGGCACCTCTTTGGACCACGGGTACTAGGGCACTGGGCCAGGAAAGATGTGGAGCCATGTACACATTATCAAGTATCAAGAGGCATATGCACATACTAGGACGTATAGATACCTACATTTACAGGTGTGTGCGTGCGTGTGTCCGTGTGTGTGAGTGTGTGTGTGTGTGTGTGTGTGTGTGTGTGTGTGTGTGTGTGTGTGTGTGTGTGTGTGTGTGTGTGTGTGTGTGTGTGTGTGTGTGTGTGTGTGTGTGTGTGTGTGTATGGGTTGGGCATTGTACCAAATTGCCGATCACTGTCACTGCAGCGCATCCATTGCTAACACTAAGGTCACCAACCTTGCCTGTACCGATGATGCTGTACTAAGATCCGAATCTTCAAGTCGCTTGTGTTCCCTGTCTTCTTGCTGTACGGCTGTGAGAAATGGGCAGTGAGGCCGCTTTCCCACGAGCGTTTCCGTACGCGCGTTCGGGTGCGCCGCGTTTTAACTTTCAATGGAGTTCAATGGGACCGCAAAACGCGTCGTGTGAAAGGTCCCATTCAACTCCACTGGAAGTTAAAACGCGGCGCACCGGAACGCGCGTACGGAAACGTTCGTATGGAAGCGGCCTGAATACATAAAGAGGCGTCTCGATGTCTTTGGTACTTAGTGCCTCTGGAGAATCATATGGTATCGCTGATGTGACTATGTATTAAACCAAAGACCATACCATGAGACTCCAGCTAAAGAGACGGGGCAGAATTCCCTGATGTTCATCCCATGACGAGAACGGGACGATCATCACAAAACTAATGGCTATGGCAAGTCGACCGATCTGCCTAGAGATGTTTGGAATGGGAAGGGTGACGGCATGGGAGCGTGCTCGGAGGAACCGTAAGGAGACTGGCGACAGCGTGTAAGAGAAGCGACGCGTTCCTCGGTGTGTATGTGAGTGTGTGTGTATGTGTGTGTGTGATTCATCATGATCTTGGATCACGTGTTGGACTCGTGATCGACAGCTATTACCCTCACGGAAGAGAGCTCATAGCTCATATATGACCGATCTATGGGTAATGCTGCGACCTTACACGCAGACACACCTCCAACTCCCAGCCCACGAGAGTTGGAGTAACGATTCGCAGCGCAGCGATACTGAAATCATTTCAGTCCTGGGCGGGATTCGAACTCGGACCGCCGTAGTGGCGGCCGTGAACACTACCACGGCGCCATCGAGTCGTGTGTGTGTGTGTGTGTGTGCGCGTGTCTCGAAGAACAGAGAAACACCAGGTCTATTTCCCGACGTTTCGATCCCCGTCCAGGAATAGTTTTCAGGAACTACAGTGAGTAAAATTGAGAACAGCAAAAAACACACACTTACACATACATACACACACACATTATATATATATATATATATATATATATATATATATATATATGTATGTATGTATATATATAGGATATGGTATCAAATAGCCAAGGTATGGAAACAGCACCAAATGAAACTCAACATAAAATATATACACACAAAAAAAGGGGAAACGTTAATCTATTATTATTATTATCTATTTATTTATTTATTTTTGCAGAATTCTTCATTTCTAAATAACTGGAGTTGATGTTCGTACGCTATACAATCTCCCCCCATCCCTGCCCCCTTCAGAAATAATCTTCTATTTTTGTTATTGTCTTTGCACAGTATCTTGGCTCCATCCCAGTGGACACTATGCTGGCGATCCTTGCTTTAGCGGGACCGACGGATCTCTTCCTCTTCCTCTTTGTTGTCGGTGTTCTTCGGCTCCTTTCACACGTATCGACTTTTCGGCGTCCACGACACGACGTCGTGCTCCTAATTCATCACGGGTGTCTGAAGACGCTTTCACTCGTCACGACCACGTGTGAAAGTGTCCACAGACACCCATGGCTATTTGAGAGCACGGCGTCGCGTCGTGTCGTGGACGGCGCGGACGAAGAATCAATATGTATGAAAGGAGCATTCCCCTTTGTTTTACCAGTTTCTCGTGTATCACCCCTAAGTATTCAGCGTCGCAGTCATCACATCCAATACGGTACATCGTCCTCTAAACTTAGACTCCACTAACCGCGAAACATGGGAACACTAACGATCCCCCTTTAAATGATTAATTTATGAAATTTTTGGCTTGAAGGCCGAGTGCCGGAGCCGGTAGGCCATTCAGCGCATATTTATCTAATATAAATAGAAAAAAAATCAAGTAAAACAGTAAAAACAATAAGCACTCACAAAAACACATCAGAACAAGATACACTCACAAGCAATCATATACACAATTTTAAATTTCATAAAATAAATTGATGTCTTTTAAAAACATTCGATCTCCCTTTAAGCTGACCAGGTCATCAAAGTTACATTCCTGATCCTTCCTATATGAATTTCTTTTAGTTGTCTTCCCTTTGTTTGAACTACGCTACAATAAAATGATAGGTGATAGACTATTTGGACACTGAGGCGCAAGACTTTAACACTCTCTCACTACGATGGAACAAAAGCACTGCGTTGGTTTGGGTTTGTGGAAAAAAATAAATGAAAACTAGTAAAAAGAGTGGGAAACAAAAGTGGATGAAGTGAGCATAAAAGGAAGACCGAGAATGAAATTGATGAATAGGGTAAAGTGAACTCTGAATACACGCAGAATGCCTGTTGAGCAGGGAGGAGAGAGGGCAAATGACCGTAGTAAGTGAAAAAAATGAATGGATGAATGGATGAAGTAGCCTGAGAGTATGTTCTTCTCAACTGTTTCATAATTCATGTTGAATGAGGAAGAGAACGACCATAAGGCGAATTAGCGGTGATGGTGTATATGGGGTGTTAACCATCTCCATGCTATGAAAGAACTGAACCTCGCTACACTGTTTCCAATTCAGTGACCTTTCATCCACAGGTACTGTGATGGGAGGGGGAGCTTAAATGGTTTTCATTGCTCTGACACGGCAATATCCTTTGCAATCTTATAAGAGGGATAGTCCCTTCTGCTGGGTCACTCTCGCGCCGTGACCTAACCAAACAGGGTATTGGCTCAGCGAACGCCAATGAGGAACGAAGACAAGCGATTCTCTCCCTAGTGAAAGGGTATTGGCTAAGCGAACGCTGGTCTCATCCAATCAGGAACGAGGACGAAACTGAGATACAGATTGTAATACACGGAGACATTCTTCTCCGTGCCATCACTGAAGAAGTCTCGAGCGAACTGAAACCTGAATATTGCGAAGCTAAAACTACTTCGAAGTCATCGAAGCATTTCAAAAAGTGTCTAAGATAGTTCTGGGGTTTAAGGAAAATACTTTTATGAAAACAATATATTAAGAATTATCAATCATATTCAACGAAATACCCATTACAGAGAATCTCCTGTCTATAAATACTACACACACACACACACGCACACGCATACACACACACACGCACACACACTATGTAAATACACACACACACACACACACACACACACACACACCCGGAACTGAAGTCGCAATAGAGATATAAGAATACGAAAGTTCTATTAATATGTTTGAAATTATTCTATTATGAGAAACAAAGAAACTAGTTCCATCCTTTATCTTTTGAGTGTTGTTAAAGAATAAACCCACTTAGTGCGTGACTCTGGTCCGTAGGGATGTCACAAAAACCCTTCAGATACTGTCGGCATAAAGCTTATGCAATCAGTAACCTATTGAGTAAGTAATCCTCTCCGAAATCAATAAGCTGTTTCATTTAGTTGTGAAACCTTTTCGGTAACAATGAAGCACAGCTATTTTCACTCTTAGCTATGCCTGGTAGTTCATTTCAACTGAGGTTTGCCAGCCGGCCAGTCCTCACAACTCCCCCCACCCCCTCACCCCCATCGGCCCCTGCTGCTCGGTAACTATAGATACCAATCTGGCAAAAGCCAAATGACCTTACTGAGCCACAGGGTGAGTTATATGACTGACGAATATGGTCAGTATACTCTGAAAGTATAATTATCTTGATCAATTTGATATATCATCGGTCAATGAGGTTCACTTTCGTTTAATGACTCGGCCTTCGCCAAAAAACAATTTGAGTTACGGTTAGGTCCGGGTGTCTTGTTAATACGAATGGGGTTAATAATTGTCACACTAGTAAAACGCGCGTGAATGATCAAGGGCTGCATTCTGTACAGATACACTGAGGTTTGTTTCACACGTATCGAGTTTTCGACGTGCGCTGTCCACGACACGACGTCGTGCTCTCAAAAAAAAAAAAACCATGGGTGTCTATGGACGCTTTCACACGACACGACCACGATCACATGTGAATGCTACCATAGACACCTATAGTTAGTTGACAGTATGACGTCGTGTCGTGGACGGCACACGGCGAAAAGTCGATACGTGTGACAGGAGCCTCAGGCGCGGTTGTAAACACCGCCGACGACCGGCGGCGACCCGCGGAACACGGTCACATGACCACAACAACCTTGAAGACGACAATCGTGACGCGAAAAGACACACGAAGAATAATAAACAATTTATACGTTTTACGAAAAAAATAGCTTTGTAACAAGAGACGAAAGGGACAAACGGACGGAAAGGACAGACACAAAGCAAACTTGAGACAAAATCTACGAGTGCCACCTGGAGGGTTGCCAATTCGACACTCACGTGCCAAGTCTGCCATAGGTAATGGTGCTGTTGCACTCTGGTATGCGCGCCCAAACACACACACACACATGCACTATCATTTTGTACATACCTGACACGAGCAAAGAAACGAATCATACCCAAAAGGCAGATACAAAATCGGGAAGACAAATTTTACAGGTTTGTGGACATTCTTAAAGAATCAGATTGGAAGGAATTCATGAAACCAAGAGAAATAGAGAAAGAATGGGAAATATTTCCAAACCGCTGCAGCACGATTTTGAACGAAAACGTATGAAGACAAATATGATAAAATAAAAAGGTTTAATTAAAAATGCGAGACAGCAATAAATGTCAAAGACGCATGGGAAAATGGAGAAAGAAAAAAACAACAGCAGAACAAAGAAACAATACAAGAGAGTTAGAAATTAAAAAGGAGACCCAGAAGACATAAAGAAAATACTTTTGAAAGGTAGGATCGATAAAAGCAAAGACGAACTTAAATTTTACAGCGGTGAATTGAGACACAAGTAAATAATATTAAAGCTAGAGTATAAAGAGGTCTATAAATCTACATCAACTCAGGAAGAATTAATGGGACAATTTTTCCAATCTGTTTTCACTAAGGAAAATGTCTTTGTAGAGGAGAAGGAGTGAGGATACGGATGTTGGGTTAAGACATATAATCGTGGAAGTGAAGAAAGTATATAAATCATTAGAAAAATTAGACGTGGGGAGCTGCGAGGTCTGAGGGAAACCTCAACTGAATACCTAAGAAGTGTAAAGAACAACTGATAGACAATCTTCATAACATAATTGTACGTTCATTAGAAGAATAGATTGTGCCTCAAGATTGGAAGAAGGCTGACGTGGCACCAATTCATAACAGGAAGTAGGGAGAATCTCCAGCATGGTAGTTAAATTGAGTAAGAGGATTATAATAGACCATTGATCATTTAGGGAATCGATCAAGTTTCGGAACTGTCGAGGCTGTTGAGATGTGGTGCAAGAGAGAGAGAGAGAGAGAGAGAGAGAGGAGAGGTTGGGTGGGTTTTATGTACTCAGATCTGGAGAAAGCCTTTGATAAAGTACCTCACAAATTATTACAACTGAAATTACAGCGTCATTACAGGAATTTTCTTAGAATAAAAGACCAATACATGAGGATCGTAGCAAAGGATAAGGTGTCAGGATGGAGGAGACTGACTAGCGGAGTCCCACAAGGTTGAGTCTTAGCACTCATAATAACCTTGATCTACGTTAATAACATGACGGGAGCAACAACAATCTACACGAACATGTTTGCTGACGACGAAAAGACCGCAAGGAGAACAGAAGATGAAGAAGACTGCAAAGTTTTCGAAAAAGAGCTGGACAGAATATATGTGACTAAAATTACATATGTAAAATGAAAATTAAGGCTAAAAGGAATGAAATTTATTTGGAAATGGGTACAAGTACAAAGAGACATTCAATGACTTATTCAGTGGGAAGTAGAATAGTTACAAAGCAAAACAGATTAATCTGGAAGTGATGGTAATTAGTACCTTGTCAACTCAAAAACAAATAAGCAAAATTGTGGTTAAGCCATGAATATTAACGAACGCAAGAGTGTTTTTCCCGCCATAGATGGAGAGATCATTATATAAAGAGAAAGAGAGAGAGAGAGAGAGAGAGAGAGAGAGAGAGAGAGAGGAGAGGGGGGGAGGGAGAGAGAGAAAAAGAGAGAGGGGGAGAGAGAGAGAGAGAGAGAGAGAGAACCTAATCCGACCTATATCAAAATATGCAGCGGTGGTGTGGCCTTTGAAAAAAATAGATATAAGATCGAGGGAATACAAACAGCAGCAAACGAATTGATCCACAGCCTCTGCAGGTAAACCACACGAGGGAGGAAAGATCTGAAGCATTAGACCTGCCATCACTGGAGAAAGTAAAGAGAGAGAGAGAGAGAGAGAGAGAGAGAGAGAGAGAGAGAGAGAGAGAGAGAGAGAGACAGAGAGGGAGAAGTGACATGATCGCTGTGCTAAGGTCAATGACAGGTGCGGATAAAACTGAAAAGAATGATCTCTCGGTTTAAGATACGATGACGTCACAAGAATGTAGAAACAAAACAAAGAAAACTATATGTCTGAATGATATTAAGTAACAGTTTTTCTCACAGATGCGCCAACTCTTGACATTGCATTAAAGACGAAAGTCCAACATTAAACCATAAAGAAATTTAAAGCAAAGTTTGATCAAAGCTCGTGGCTTGTTTCCTGTATGTTGCAATTAGGCAAATACAATGAACACGCGCGCACGCGCAGACACAGACAAAACAATACTGAAGAAATGGATGTTCGGTCGGTTTCTCTCTCTCTCTCTCTCTCTCTCTCTCTCTCACACACACACACACACACACACACACACACACACACACACAAACTCACTCTGGGTAGTGGGTTAGGTGGACATTAACCCTCTGAGTGTCAGTAATTTCCTTTGACTGAATAAAACCATCTACAGCCACTTACAGGTCAACTTTGGCAATCAAAGAGCGAGTTCAGCAAGACTTCGTTTACATGTCACAGACTTCACAGATCTTATTCTGTTCAACGTCAGACAATTGATTTATTTCAGATGTGGCCAAGAGACAGAGTGGGGTCTCTATCGTATAGCAAATTCTTGAATACGTTACTGACGCAACTCCTTTTCTGAGTCATGAGAGAGAGAGAGAGAGAGAGAGAGAGAGAGAGAGAGAGAGAGAGAGAGAGAGAGAGAGAGAGAGAGAGAGAGAGAGAGAGAGAGAGAGAGTTGAGTTGGGCGCTATGGTGGTGACTTCGCACTCCCTCACCTTCCTTTATTTCCTGTTGATGCAGCTCCCTTTAATCCTTTCTTTATGATGGTTTAGGCTTATTTCACACGCATCGACTTTTCGCCGTGCGTCGTCCGCGACACGACGTCGTGCTCTCAAATAACCATGGGTGTCTATGAACGCTTTCACACGTCATGAACCACGACTACGTATGAAAGCGTCCATAGACACCCATGGTGATTTGACACCACGACGTCGTGTCGTGGACGGCGCACGGCGAAAAGTCGACACGTGTGAAACGAGCATGATGTGCCTTACAGGCAGGATTCCCCTTCCCGTTAGGTCAGTATTTCTGAATCTGTTCCAACCAGGGAATCCTAACCCCACTGTAGTCAGGTCTAGGGAGTCTAGCACCCCCTAACATCCGATTACTAGAAGGATAAAGGGATCACCGCCATGCCCTCAACAATTCCCAACAGCCACTAACACTGATTTCAGCATCCCTAGCACTCCAGGTAAAACCAAGGTGGCGTATGTAGGTGCGGAAATGTATAAACGCGATGTTGCTGGGTTGGAGAGAGGAACGGAGGAGAACAGGGTGCTAGAGAGGAGGAGGAGGAGGAGGAGGAGGAATAGATGACAAAAATGAAAGATGATGTGGGTTGGAATGTTCAGGGAAGAGAATGGTTAAGGATGGTGGGGAAGGTAGGAGAAGGGGGATAAACAGTGGTATGGGGAGGAGGAGGACAACCAGGAGAAGAAGAAGGAGGAGGAGGAGGAGGAGGAGGAGGAGGAGGAAAAGTAGAAGGAGGAGGAGTGAAAAGAGGAGAAAGAAGTGAAGGAGGAGAAGAAGAAGGGTAAGGAGGAGGAGGAGGAGATGGAGGAGGAGGACGAGGAGGAGAAGAAGGATGGACAGAAGGAGACGGAAGAGGAGGAGGAGGAAAGGGAAGACGAGGAAGAGTAGTGGAAGAGCAAGAAAGGAGAGAAACCGAAGGATGTGGAAGAAGGATAATTTCAAGTCACCGCAAGCATTGCACTTACGTCTTCCATACTCAGTTCTCCCAAAGGGAGATTAATATTATCATACGATTCTTTCACATTAGTTGGCAGAGCCAGAGGGAGGAAGGGAAGCAGAATAACTTGCTTTTGATGATTCAGTAAACAGGAGTCACTCATCTGTGTTATCATGTTCGCAGCCAAGTGCCTTCGTGAGCTTGCAAAGGTTAACGAAAGAAGAACACAAAAGACAGGGGACCTTTTGGTCCATAGGAGACGAGGCTCGTCATCACAAATCAGCGGATCATCTTTCTTCAAGGACGGGGAAATTCTTTGAAAATGTCATGTGAATCACGATATATAACAAACTTCAGTTCCTCTCCGAGAGAAGATTCCAGCCCCTTATCTTGGCACACCAAAAGTTTGGCTTCTTTCTGAGATAAATTTAAATTGTATACAAGATCATTAAGGTCTGAAAGAGGAAGGTAGGAGGAAGGAGGTTCACGTGAAGAAAAGTTTGCTTTGAATGTACGTGAAGATTAGTTACTTTCAAATTTTGGGTTCATGTCGTCTTGATGTTATTTGGTTCACTATTTTCATCACCAAACTCGTTGTCCCTCAGTGTGATGTTCCTCAAAGACCCTGGCACGACTCTGTCCTGACACTGAGAGCCTTCCTCACAGCAGACGGTCAATTTGGGCATTTAACGGTACGTTTGTATTTGGTGTAATATATTTTGTCATAAAGAATATAAGATAATGTAAGGTAGAGGTGCGAATGTCCACAAGATAGAATCGACGGAACTAGAATCCGCAACTACAATAGTTGTTATATTAGTTGTTATAATAGTTCTAGTTGTTCGTCAAATAGAAGTAACAGTCCTAACTGTGTGTTCTTGAATTTCTCCCTAAATTGCAGAAAAGACATAAGTCATACGAAGTGAACTTTTAGCTCCTTCTGCGAGAAGCCTGACACACGCGTCACAAAATATATGGAGGGCCAAAATTTTAATGAGGAAATGGGAAATACCGCCTTTTCGATTTCAATGTCAATTCACTGCAGGTATATCTAAGATACTTAACACATTTTCTCGGCGTTATGATTGAATACACCTCAAAGGAGAGACAAATAAACTAGTCAACATTCTTTCCTGAATGGAGATTAATCTCCAATCACAACAGAATGACGCGTGACTCTGGTCCGTAGGGGTACCACACGTGTCCAAAGTATTGGTTGTATAAAACTTAAGGATTCAATATATTCTTAAGAGCTTCAGATAAGGCAGGTCTTCGATTGGGAAGGTGGTTTAGCAAAGTTCACGAAAAGAAAAGGGAGACTATGAGGAGCCTACGCCTGGAGACGCTCAACATCTGCGGCCAAAACCGTCACCTTGGTTCTGTTGGGGCAGGTAACACTCACTCTTTAGAATTGGAGAGAAGTGCGGGATTCGAACTCACAACGGAGTGAATACGAGACCAGCATGTTTCCTATTACGTAACCAATCAGTGCACAAGGAGGGGAAAATGGGTTAACAATAAAGTTAAAATGGGTTGAAATTCAAAGTATGACAGCCTTATCCGACAAATAAAAATTCAACTCCACCTATTAGAGCATGCTGTGTACCTCTGATTTGGAGGGTTTTCGCACAAGACTGTAATACTGATTAAGAAACATAGAAAAGAGCTTAAAGAGCTTAGAGAGAAAGAGAAAGAGAGAGGGAGGGAGACAGAGAGAGAGAGAGAAAGAGAGAGAGAGCTTAGAGAGAGAGAGAAAGAGAGAGGGAGGGAGACAGAGAGAGAAAGAGAGAGAGAGCTTAGAGAGAAAGAGAAAGAGAGAGGGAGGGAGACAGAGACGGAGAGAGAGAGAGAGAGAGAGAGAGAGAGAGAGAGAGAGAGAGAGAGAGAGAGAGGAGAGAGATAGAGATAGAGAGAAAGAGAGATAGAGAAAGATAGATAGATAGATAGAGAGAGAGAGAAAGAGAGAGAGAGAGAGAGAGAGAGAGAGAGAAAGATAGAGAGATAGAAAGAGAAAGAGAGAGAGAGAGAGAGAGAGAGGGGGGGAAGGGAAAGGTTTTCTGGCCTTTGCGTAAGCTGGTATCTTATCTTATTTTTTCGACCGTTATCAGTTGTAGCTTGCTTTCCTTAATGGATCAATACATCCAGTTGGGGGGGGGGGAAACAAATATACGTGTGATTACATAGTCAGAGACTTGTGTAATTTACAGATTAATTTATCAACTGAGTGTTCGTGTGGCTGTGCGTGTGTGTGTATATTTACATACGTTCGTGCGTGTGCGTCCATTTTGTTCGTTATATCTGTTCGAGTGGACCTTTCTTATGCGTTTATAACATTAAGGACGAGAACAACGAGTTTTAACGAAACAACGTCAATGTTTCCTGACGGTTATTTTTTCTAAGTTTGCAAAAACGCATAGATTCGAAGCAAAGTTAGACAGCTAATTATGCCCAACTGGGGAAATAAATACGTCCATCATTCTGGGAACTTCCCGAGGTCAGTCGTGGTCTTATTGTGGAAGAAACATCTTTTGTATCCAAGTAAATTGATTATATCTCACAACATGGGTCGTCGCTCAGACCTCCCAGGGCAACACAGCATATGAGAAGAACAATACCGCAAGAGAGAGACAGAGGGAGAGGGAGAGAGAGTGAGAGTGAGAGAGAGCGAGAGAGAGAGAGCGAGAAGGGAGAGAGGAAGGGAGGAGAGAGAGAGAGAAAGAAGGAGAGCGAGAGAGAGAGAATGGAGAGAGGGAGAAAGAGAGGGATGGAGAGGGAGGGGAGGGAGGGAGGGAGAGAGAGAGCGAGAAGGGAGAGAGAGAGAGACAGAGAGAGAGAGAGAGAGAGAGAGAGAGAGAGAGAGAGAGAGAGAGAGAGAAAGAAAGAGAGAGAGGGGGGGGAAGAGGAAGGGAGAGAAACAAATAAAATAGTAAAATCGTCGGAACAAGATCTGTAAACATCTCTCTACCTCTTACGAGTATCTCTCTCCTACTATGACCGACACGAGCGTCACCTCCTCACTCCTTTCCGTACAACAACGCATTTACAGACCTTATTCTGGGCGGCAGACGATTTCATTCGTCTTAGGGGTGAGTTTCTTGAACCACCAGTACTTCCTTGCTACGTTATCCAACGAGACCGTCGATGTGGTACTGTGGACGGGAGCGCCAACGTGGGCGTGGCACCTACGCACCTCTTTGCGTGATTGGTAATGTCAGGAGGGAGGGGAAAGGAGTACGAGGAGGTCCCGAGGCGAGAGAAAGGCAATGACCTGGTTGCCAGGGTCGTTGTAGGGTCATGTTCCTGGTGTCCTCTTACGTACACCGTTGACTGGTCTCTATGGGGACAAACAAGGCCGCAAGCGTTGAAGGAAGGAAAGGGTGGGGTGGGGTGAGGTCAGGGTGTCAGGTAAGTATTAGATGTGATGTATCAGCGGAACAAAGGGCCCCTTATGCGCGTACCGCGCGTCGAGGAAATCAAAGGCTTTACGGATATCTACGCACATGTTGACGGTCCGAGGTCAGGCGAATGTGGTTTCTGTTCCTGCGTATGAGTGCATGTAGTATATTGGAAAGAAGTTACGCTCGTGGGGTTGCCGTCTCCCTTTTCCTATCTATCGTACCTAGCTTAACTTTTTTGTAGTTTCAGCTAGGAGTTATATCATCTAGACCATTGGTTCTCAAACCTAAAACTAGTTTTTGTTCAGTGTTGGGGACGTCTTTGGGAGTCTAAAGAACAGCAATTCATAAGAATGGGGATCATGAGATACCGAGTTGAGGACCCGTGATCTTGGCTATTCCAGTACTTATGCGCCTGAACGGAAAGGGGGTCTTTTTTCGAATTGTTCCTATAACCGGTCTCCTTTTCAAGTCCCCTAATACTCTCCAGTTTCCACATTAGTCGTTTGTGTGGTACCTGGTCAAAGGCTTTCTTCAGATCTCGGTAAACATAATTTGTCTTATCACATCTCTCTTGAAGCATTTCGACGCCTTTCAGCTTCACATATTTCGTCTTCCATTTGTGAACTCGAGTTGGTTGTGTGATAAAGCGTTCGTTCACCTCACCACCCCTCTCTTTTTCTATCTCTCTCTCTCTCTCTACACACACACACACACACACACACACACACACACACACACACACACATATATATATATATATATATATACATACATGAATATGTGTGTGTGTGTGTGTGTGTGTGTGTGTGTGTGTGTGTGTGTGTGTGTGTAGGCTAGATCCTTCTAATCTTTCAAAATTCTCTTAGAAAGTTCTCTTAGAATAATTGACTTTCATCAGTGACACTGATCTATAATCCAGTGGTTCTTCCGTACGTCCTCCTTTGTAGATTGGTACCACATTGACACTCTTCCAGTCCTGAGGCACTATTCCTTCTTCTAAGGACCAAACAAAAGACTGTAGATCTTGTCCGCTAGTTTTCTACATTCTTTACTTATTCTGGTTGACGTCCCGTCAGGCCTAAGTGCTTCCCTTACATCACTTGTATCTTGTAGTTTTGTCATTTCTTTCATCACCACGTTTATATATTTTAACCCAGCATTCTCATTATTTCCCAACTCTTCTAGAACAACACTGTCCCTTGTAAAAACCTGACTGCAAATTTCTGTTTATCATTCTAGTTTGTACTGATAAGTTTTTATGAATAATTTTAGCATCGCGAGTCCTTTTCTGTGTCTCAGTGTGTCTGACAGCCCTGTAAAACAAATTTAAAGTTTCATTTCTCAGGTTTTTCTGTATTCAATTTTTTTTTTCTATGATTTTTTTTAAATTTTATTTTGAATGATTTTTTTTTTTTTCACTTTCTGTTTGCCGCCTCGCAGTGACTAATGAACAGATCCTTTCCTCAATTCCTTCTCCCTCGGCTCAACATTTTCCTTCAACAAAGTTGTACAAGTTTAGAAAGAATTCCCATTTCTTCTGTTTCACAAAGGATTGACTCAAATCTGTAAAATTTGTTTCCCGAAATTGTTTCTGTTGTGAGTGTGTGTGCGTGCGTGTGTTTGTGTGTGTACGTGTGCTTGTGTGTGATTCACCATGGTCTTTGGGTCACGTGTTGGACTCGTGACCGACACTATTTCCCTCCCGGAAGAGAGCTCAGAGCTCGTATATGACCGACCTATAGGTAATGCTATGACCTTACACGCACACACACACCCAACTCCCTGCCCATGAGAGTTGGAATAACAACCCGCAGCGCAACGATACTGAAAATATTTCTGCCCTGGGCGGGATGCGAACTCGGACTTCCGCAGTAGCAGCCGGGAACTCTACCAACTGCGCCAGGAGTTGTGTGATTAACCATGGTCTTTGGATCACGTGTTGGACTCGTGATCGACAGTTATTTCCCTCCCGGAAGAGAGCTCAGAGCTCGTATATGATCGTGTGTAAGTTTATATGTATGTATGTACGTGCCTGTGTACTCATGTCTGTGTATGTCAATTTATCTGTACATGAGGCAGTGCATGTAGATGTGTCCGAGTATGTCCATGAACATGTACATGAGTGCTTCTTTCGTGCATGACAGCCTACAAGCTCGCACGACTGTGCGTGCGCACGTCCTTATGTGGTTCTGTTTACAAAAGCGAGCGTGACTTCTTGAACAGGGAGCCTACTTAGGGCGATGCGTGGGTAAGCGTCATTGGTCCACCAGGTAGATTTATCTATGTTCTCTTCTTCAACAAGGTAAGGGAGTTAAGTATATATGCATATGTATATATATATATATATATATATATATATATATATATATATATATATATATATACATATATATATAATCATGAACCTACGAGTCTATATGCAAATCCATTCAAATCATATGATTGCCACATTCAATCTTCCTCACATGCATAATCCACCGACGTAGCCTACTGCAATTTGTTTGGCTAAACACGTAGCGAAATGAGGACAAGCCATGGCCTCAGAGGTTACCATCAGAAAGCTACGTCTGAAGAAGAATATATGTACACACACACACACACACACACACACACACGTTATATATATCTATATCCATATATACATGTATATATATATATATATATATATATATATATATATATATATATATATACATATACTCGCGTATACATATTGGGACTATAACATGTACACTCGCTATGTACAAACCTCACAATCTTTGTACTATCGAAGTACAATGTACTAGAAATAGTTCGAACACCTTCAACCAAAACCCCTTATCACGGCTACATTATGATGACAACAATTCCTCCCACATCTACGACTTCGGAATCGACGTCCATCGAACATCTTCACAATCTCCTTTTCCTCATCGAGAATCGAAGTCGACCCAATCTCCAGCCAATGCGACAGTTGTCCATTATGATTCTGCGTCTTGGGTGTTCAAAAAGCGTCCTTTACCCAACTACACAGAGGTAAAGAATTACAGTAGATGCGGTTCCTCAATCCCTTAACCCTCCCTCAACCTCCGGCCTGCCCCTTTGTGCCACTGACAACGTTGTCTGTTCTCTCGGTTCTACGGTAGCTACGTTACAATGGATTACAAACGAAGAACACGCCGATAGGAAACCATTTGGTCCATAACTAGGTCGGATGCTAAAGAAAATAATAGTAATAAATGAATAGATAAATAAATAAATATATCGATTAATAAAATATATAGATAATGATTAATAAACAAGCAGGTAAATAATAATAATTTATAATAGGAAATATATCAATGATGATAAAAAATAAATAATAAAAACTTTATCAATAAAAATAAAATCAAATAAATGGCAGGCATTACAGCATCTTGTCTAGGTGTTAATATAAATAAATCTTAAACTTCGAACTGTACTACATTACACTGCCTCTGTATGAAGACGTCTTCAAGAATTCAAATAAATCATCATAGCTACGTCGGGATTTTGGCCGAGATAATGAAGCTTTTCTAAACTCCCTTCTGTCTAAAATCACCTCAAATCTTGACCGACCGATCGGTAAAATTCAGACTTGCCTCCGCCGACGACAACAAAGAACCAAGCCCTTGTCTCACCACCCCATAACCTGCTCCTATGACCTGTTACGTGACCTGTCTCGCCTTACTTACAGTCCCAACGACCTGCTTCGCGTAGCTAGGCGCTGGCGACCTGCTGGCGACCTGCTCGCGGCCTGTCTCCTTTCGCTAGTCCCATATATCGTACCCAGGGATGATCACCGAATACCCTGCGTCATCATCCCTGCGAAGAGCCAAAGAACGAACATTCCTCTGCGTCAACCTCCCCTCCCTCCCTCCCTCCCTCCGACCACGCCAGAACCCACCCCCCACCCCCACCCCCACCCCCGTCCCCTGCAACAAGGCCCAAACCGTACACTCAACCAAGGTCTCCTCTTACCTTTTCCCATTTCATCACATCTACGAATTTAGCAGATCAATACAACTGTAGTGAGTTTTCATGTCTTTTTACATGTATCAATATTTTGCGGGCACAAAAATCACACAGACTATTAAATGCTCACATATATCCATACCTTTGATATTCAAGCCCAACATTATCACGTAGCCGCATGTGATAGCCAGTTCAAAAGTTTTCAAATGCAAATGAATATGCCTGTCTCCTACATTCAATCGCAACATTATCATATGACCGCATGTTGTAGCTATTCTACTGACCATATCACATCAAATGAAAGAGGATCAGTTTAATATATTTACGTAAATTCAGACACAAGCCGCGCAAAAACAGACTGATAATCCAGGAAACCTTCAAGTGATTCCCCTCCAACCGTTTCCTGATCTCCGGCCTGAGCAAAAACAAGACGTCGGCCATCGTCTGATGTTTTGAAGTATTTTAATGACGCATATATACAAATTGATAATAAATTACATGCAAGAGTTAAACTAATAAATGACGCATTCGACGGTTGTAACTGTCAAGGACCAATATCTGTACATTATTACCGAACTTTATTTTTTAATTCATATAATCCTATCAATGAGAATATATCAATCCTAAATAAATAAATAAATGAATAAATTAAAAATAACATAGCGTGAGGCTAAACATTTCTGTTACGTTATGAAAAACGACCTCAAACATCAAAGGTCTGCACTTCGTACTTACAGTGAGTGGGAAGTCAAATACGTTCTCGTTAACATGGATTTTCGTCTTAAATCTCCATACCTGAAAAAAAGAAAACGAAGAAAATTAAAATATCAGTCAAACTAGCCACTGGAATTCTTTTTATTAATTAATCTATTTATTTATTTAGAAAGATGTCAACTGACTAACAAATATGACAAAAAGAAAACACCATTTGTTTGTAAAACTTTTCGTTCGTTGGTAATTTAAAAACTTCAAACAAACGAAACGTCGTACAATTAATAAAGGTTGTCTTGAAATCATACTTTCTGTACCATTTTTTAATTATAATAGTCTAAAACCTAAAAACATTTACAAACTCGGTGGATCAAGGCTGGTGGCGTAATCGTAAGCGTGCTGGTCTCGCATTCGCTTAGTCGTGGGTTCGAATCCCGCGCTCCTCTCCGATTCCTAGAAGTGATTGTTTACTACTTGTCCCAACAGTCCAAGTGTACAGTATCGGGCAAAGGTGGCGGGCTTCGTTCGCAGCTTCTCAGCGCCTCCTGCCGTAGAATCCTCACCTTTAGTGCTTATCAACGCCTACCAATAGGACCAGAGACTGCAATACCACTGCTTGTATATTTAACCCATTCAACTCCGATGACAAGATGTCTTGTCATTTGGTCAAATAAAACAAAAAATCATAATAAAACAACAAAATGTTTGATGATCAAACAGCACCAGAAAAATATGACGTCATCAGTCCTCCTCCTCGAGGAGGACTGATGACGTCATATTTTTCTGGTGCTGTTTGATCATCAAACATTTTGTTGTTTTATTATGATTTTTTGTTTTATTTGACCAAATGACAAGACATCTTGTCATCGGAGTTGAATGGGTTAATCTGGTTGCCGCCAGGCGATTTTATTCAGCCAAGGTAAACCCCTCAGCACGCAGCAAAACGATCAGATACAAACTTAACTTAGCATTGTATTCTTTATAACAGATTCCAGCTCCGTTGTCTTAATATTAAGATGAGTAGCAAAGTAGCAAACACCCTTTGTGAAAACTCCAAGAGATGTAGGAGGAACAGAAGAAACAAAAAAAAAAAAAAAATCAAGTCACTGGTTGTAAACACGAATTAATTGCAAAGTAAAGGTCTTTTAACTTGAGATGAGGGTTCGACTCGCAAACTTGTCTACTGAGCGTATTAAAATATATCACCATCTCACCAAATTCACCTTCCCAGTCCCACGAGGTGGGAAGTGAAAAACCCCTGTAGGGTAAACCCTGTCATTTGTGGCATTTATTCAGCCGAAATACTCGTATATAAAAAAAAAAAAAAAAGTACTCTAATGTCAGGATGACATAACAATGCAAACATTTAAAAGCTGTATATCTGAATTCAAAGTATGTATAGCGTACATCTTGTTTAAAGAGCAGTTATAATTAATTGATTTATGTTTTTCCTATTCATTAATTCATTTATATATTCGCGTATTTCGTTCCTGATCAAGTAGTATTGTGCACAAACAGTTTTCGGAGATTTATCTAAAAAATTCTCCTAAGATTTATTCTTAGTTATTCAATTTCTTCACAATTCTAATATCGTAGGACTTTAGTTATGTCCCAGTTACTGCAGTCCTAAAATAATCAGGTCCTCTTTACCTCTTTATGCTCATACATTCACACTGTACTGCATTTCACTATAATGTATGCAGTCATTTTTAAAGTGGTCTTAGGAGGGCCCCTACAGACTAAATCACTCAGAATACTTGTAATATGAGACTTTATTCTCCACTCAAGAAAGAATAAATAAATTAAACCTTTTCCCTCCTTTCATCCCTTATTTCCTGCCTTTATGACTCCTGGTTTTAAGTGTGTGTGCATGTGTGTGTATGTGTGTGTGTGTGTGTGTGTGTGTGTGTGTGTGTGTGTGTGTGTGTGTGTGTGTGTGTGTGTGTGTGTGTGTGTGTTTGTGTGTATGTGTTTGTGTGTATTTACCTGATTGTAGTATACATAAAAGGAGCTTCCATCTTGGGTACTGTCTTTTACTCTCCAATTGATCATACCGAACTTCAAATTCATGTGTGTGTGTGTGTGTGTGTGTGTGTGTGTGTGTGTGTGTGTGTGTGTATTTGTGTACATGTGTGTGTATGCATGTGTTTATGTGTATACAGTATATATATGAATATTTGTTCTCCTAATTATATATGAATAACATCACCTTCTTCCAAATGAACAAATGCTGCTCTGGGCCTGTCGGTCGAACAAGCAAACAAACAATACAAAGATGCACAGACGAACAACAAACCAACGCTCAGTTAACCTCTCCCCACCCTCCGCTACCTCAGGAAAGGGTTATCATCTGAAATGGAGGTCATTTTCCATGAGATAATCACTAAGCTAACAAAACGTGGACGCCAGTGAGCTACTTGCACGTTCTTGTTCGTTATCGTTCTCCACATTCGTTCACTGAGTCTACACACACACACATAAACACACATGCACACACATACACGAGGGTAATAGCTGTCGATCACGAGTCCAACACGTGATCCAAGACCATGATGAAAAACACACACACACACTTGTCTTTCCCCTGCGAAAGGGATTTCCTTCTACTGAATAAAATCACGTGACGGCATGAACAACGGGGGAGGGAGGGAGGGGGAGGGAAGGGGAGAGAGGGGCATCCTGGTCTCGAAGGGGTCAATGCGAGGTCGATGATGACGTCACTGAGTCGCCTGACTCGATTGCCCTCAGGTTCCCCTTGGGCGGTGCCACGCAGGGGAGGAAGAAAGTGTCAATAGGTTCGTAAAGGTTAGGTCGCGACAGTCTTGCTCAAAAAGCAGCGGCGATAGTAGAAGTGGTACAAGATCAACAGAAAGAAATCAACGTGAATGAAATCAGAGAAATTAGAGGACAACATATCAAAAGGCAAGGAAATGAGGCAGAAAGGATAACCCTCCACCTTATTGGATCAGCTATCGAATCATATGAAAAGAAAGGTAGCCATGGCACAGGAAGAAGCTTGTCCAATTGGCTGATACCACTACCAATCAGGATTCGACCTAAACAAAAGAAAAAAATCATGGATGCCATTGCCCTGAGGTATGGATGGTCATTAGATGGGCTACTTAACAGATGTTCCTATGGTACACAATTTGGTCCAAACCATTCGATATGCAAGCAGGGTGGTTTCATCTGCATGAGACATGACGAGATAAGGGATCTCACTGCCCAAATTCTTCGGGTGGCTCGCAAGGATGTGACCCTCGAACCAGCGCTTCTTCTCCAAGGAGGGGAGAACTTCAGGTACCGAATCTCCAACGCATCAGATGAAACGCGAGTAGACGTCAGCGCAAGAGGTTTCTGGATAATTGGCTTTCTTTGAAATACGAATATTTGATCCATATGGCCGTCTGTTACAATAACCTAACTGTTGAGGCGCCCCACTCCCGAATTGAATGTGACAAAATCAGGATGTATGAGAAGAGTATATAGAATATGGACCAGGTCTCATTCACTCCGATAACTTCACAACTTCATGTAGGATGGATTCAAGGGCAAAAGCAGAGAAGAAACAACAACTGAAGAGCAGTATTATGGCGTGGATGAAATGTAGATTGTTATTTTCACTTTTATGATCAGCTCTCCTATGTCTGAGAGGTACCAGGTCCCCACCCCCTAAACCGACCCAGATACATAACATCGATTTTGAGCAGACTGTAGTAGAGAGTAGGATAAATGAACTTTTGTATTAAGCTTCATTAAAATTAAATAATACAGGATATAAAAGGGTAGTCGACCACTGTCATTGGCGAGAGCGAGGCCAATAAACTGTGTGCGAGACAGATCCTGACTGCTTGCAGAACACAGTTTCACGAGGATGGAGCACGTTTAGAAAATATAGTTGTAGTAGTAGTACTACTACTACTACTACCACTTCTACTACTACTACTGCTACTACTACTACTACTAATAATAATGATAATGATAATAATAATAATAATAATAATAATAAATAATAATAATAGTAATAGCAATGGTAATAATAATAATATTCACAATAACAACAATAATAACAATAATGACAAAAATTATAACAGTAATAATAATGATAAAGAGGGATAATAATAATGATAATGATAATAATAATAATAATTATAACAAAGCAGACATTGAGACTAAAGGAACAAGAAACGTGACGTATATCCAGGGTGACAAAATATATAAGAGATGGCCAGTTGCCTAAGCCGTCACCTTTGCCCTATGATACGCTTTCGGGACTGTTTAGACATGTAACGGTCACTGCTGGGAATCGGAGAGAAGTGCGGGAATCGAACCCACAACTAAGCGAATGCGAGACTAGTATGCTGCCGATTACGCCACCAAAGCAGTACATTAAGAAGGCATCGAAGCGAGATTTGAACTCAGAACTTAAGGTCCTGCCAAAGGAATCTTCATTGTATGGAGACTTCGCGGTGTAGTTGGTAGCGTTCTTGCCTCCCAATTTGGAGGTCCCCAGTTCGATCCCCGAGAGAAAATACAATAGTTCAAATTGCGTTTGAACATCAGAGGTGCAATGTAACAGCGTTTCTTTTCAGTCCTGGATCGGGATGATTACATACAGTTTCAGACTTCATGAACAACCACATCCATTCACATACACATCTCACCATTCATACAGAGTGGACCAAAATACACTAAGCAATTTTATTGTTCTTGTAATTGCCTTATTGTATGGAACTTTAATACAATACAGAAACATTATATCAGCAGGTTCATTCTCTCTTTTGGGGTTTGAACAGTTGTTCCATCTAGTTGTAACCACATATAAGCCCTTAGGTCAATTAACGAAGAAATGATCACAAAATCCAACCTCTTCAGTGACTTTTAGGCCACCATGAACAATTTGCCAAGACGAATTAAACCAAACTACAAATACAGACTACAAAAAATGTATCACTTCTCACGGATAGCCCGACGGTCCTGCAGCGAGTCTTAAAGATGAATATCTTGGCTTTTACCCTTCGAAGGGATCCACACACAGAGCGACCCAACTCCACCCCCCACCCCCTCACCCTGCACGCGGAACAGGCCTCCTGGCAAGTAATCAAGTGGATGATAAGAAACTTGATAGGCAGGTGGATGAGACGTCCACGGCTAAATTTCAACTTTTGAAAAAAAAAAAAAAAAAAAAAAAAATAATAATAATAATAATAATAATAAGAAAATAATAAAATAATAAAATAATAAAATAAGAAAATAATAATAATAAAATATAATAATAATAATATGATACTAATGATATTAATAATAATAATGATAATAATAATAATAATAATAATAATAATAATATAATAATATGATACTAATGATATTAATAATAATAATGATAACAATAATAATAATAATAATAATAAAAGTAAGGAGATGAATACAAATAATAATAATAATAATAATAATAATAATAATGGTAATAATAATAATAATTCTCGAGCAGTGAAAATGCTTGAAAATCTAGTAGAGAAAATGGAGTCTGTTGGGTAGGTGAAATACAGAGAAAAGGAAAGGAATATGTGAGAGAAGAAATAACCTCAGAAATGGGGAGGGACAATATAATTCTCTTGTATTATTTCTCCCTATTTCCCAGGGGAAATAGGGAGAATTTTGTCGGAAGAGAGCTTGGGAGTAAATATGTAATCGGGGGAGGGGAAGAAATTCAAGGGGAAAGGGATGTAAATATGGGGAAGAAAGAATCTGGGGGAAAGAAAAGGAGTAATAGGGAAATAAGGTAACTGGGGGAGTATGAGACAGTAATGAACATAGGCAAACGTGCTTACGAATATATGCATATTATATATATATATACATATATGTATAAATATGTATATATATATGCATATATATACATATATATACATACATATATATATATGTATATATATAAATATATATATATTATATATATATATATATATATTATATTATATATATATATATATATATATATATAATTCCAGCATAGAACTTTCGCAGTTCTGCATCTCTATTTCTTTATAATTTCTTCTGAACTTGGTAATTATGTGCCTCCTCTGATTAGATGATACAGCAGTAGATTTCCTAAAATGGCCTCGATGTGTATCTTTAGCAAAAGTGATCCAGTACGCTTAGATTTTTTCTTTTCTTTTTTCTTGCGGGAGGAAGATCTTGGAATTTGCTTCCTTCTGAAGCTTCTCAGTCCAATGCGTGGACTCTTTCAAAAAAGGAATAAAAATATTTTTTCTAAACCAGACTTGACTTCAAATAGCACTTTCCTTTCCTAAGTAGCCCTTCACGATTATCCTATTTTTGTATTAATTCTAAAATAAAAGTATATTATTATTGTCATTATTATTATTATCATCACCTTTGTCTTTATCCTATTACTGTATTTATTACTATCATTACTATCTTTCTTTTTTAGCCTTTTGAAATATGAAATATGAAAACATAGTTCCATTACCCGTAGAGTTTTTAAAAATTCTACCCCCACGGCGTGACTAAATCTTGTAACTTCCTCTTCTCTTTAGACTCTTCCCCTTCCTCTTCTCTTCAGACTCTTCCTCTTCTCTTCAGACTCTTCCAATTCCTCTTACTCTTGTCTCAACCATTCTCTTTCTCTTCCTCTTCCTACCATTATCCTTTACTTCTTCCTCTCGTCTCCCACTTTTTTCAGTATCTTATTAATTTTCGATCTATTTTTTTTATTCCCTCCCACTCCTCCTCCCATCCTCAGCATCCTTTCTCTCCTATTTCTCTGCCTCTTCTTCCTCCTACTTTTCCTGTTCCTGCTCCTCTTCCTCCCCTCCCCTTACCCCTCTTCCTAATTCTATTCTTCCTCCCCATCCTCCTCTGCCTCTTCCCATTCGTCCTGCTCCTCCTCCTCT
Organism: Oratosquilla oratoria; assembly: GCF_046742065.1. Classification (NCBI taxonomy): domain Eukaryota; kingdom Metazoa; phylum Arthropoda; class Malacostraca; order Stomatopoda; family Squillidae; genus Oratosquilla; species Oratosquilla oratoria. The sequence goes on from NC_134797.1 coordinate 33,361,798, forward strand.
CCCCTCCCCTTCCTCCTCCTACCCATCCTTCTCTTCCTCTAATCATTCCTACCCTATCATCCTAATCTTTGTCCCCATCATTCTACATCTCCTCCTCCTCCTCTCCCTCCTCCCTGCCCTCCTCCTTCCCTAACACTGGCCACTCAGAATCAATCTTAACCCCTTCGCTCTTTGTTGACGTTTTTTATAGTTTTCTACTCCTTCCACGCCCAGAGTTTGGATTCGCTGAGACCCCATTTTGTCCCTGAGGTCAAAATACACCAAACTAGGTCACCATTACACCGTGTCACATTGGGTCATTATATTTAACTTGTGATGAACTTTTATAAGTAATCACTACAGGGTTAAAAATAAGTTGATTCTGGATAACATCAAATGATCTTGTTCAGCTCAAGGGAGTCTGGAGGGGCAGTTGTTAAAAAATATCAATCCAACCTTCACTGAAATGAAGATGAAGAAGAAGAAGAAGAAGTAGAACTAAAAGAAGAAGAAGAACTAGAAGAAGATATAGAAGAAGAAGCAGGAGAAGAAGAAACAGAAGAAAAGGGGAAAAAAAAACCAGAATAATAATAAGAAGACCAATCATGCTGCCGTGACCTTTTGTCATTTTCCACAAAATACTTGGAACTATTTGCTCGGCCGACACCGTCCCCCATTAATTGGCTAGATCCACCACGATCACCCTGACCGTACGTGTGTAAGCACGTGCGCACGCAAGCACACACGCAAAGATAACGACATAGAACCCCAAGATCGTATCTCTTATCTTTTGTATTGCAATTAAGTAAATGTAAACACATATACATACATACATACATACAAACATACATAAATACACACATACAAACGCGCGCGCACACGACTCGATGGCGTAGTGGTACCATTCTCAACCACTCATTCAGCGTTCTAAATTCAAGTCCCACCCAGGGCTGAAATAATTTTAGCTTCACTGTACTGCGAACCGGCACTCCAATTCTGTTGAGTAGGGAGTAGTTTGTGTGTGTGTGTGTGTGTGTGTGTGTGTGTGTGTGTGTGTGTGTGTGCATGGTCACAATATTGCCCATAGATTCGGCCATATATGACCTCCGTGTTCTCATACGGGAGGGTAATAGCTATTCATCACGAGTCCATCCCGTGATCTAAGACCATGGTGAATCGTCCACACACGCACACACACGCACACACACACACACACACACACACACACACACACACATGGAAATACATTTTTATCGCAACTTTGAAGTATTTTGAAAGATGCCCCACATGGTGCCTCCCTCCCGTGGCACCCAATGCTTCTTCCATGGCGATCTCTACCATCGTCGCGCTCTCTAATCTCTCTACAGTGACCCCTTCAACGCAGCGATATCCCTGACGGACCTTATGCAGCAGAGGAGGGCATCTTTAAGGGTGAAAAGGATCTCGACAGAATGAAATCCCCTTCAAAGGCCGAAATCCGCCACCATGCGATGTATACAACTGTCTCCTGGCCTTTGGAGGAACAGAGCGCGTAAAACGAAGTTTCGCACAAAACACGATCTTGTATCAATGGGGTAAACCTTATTTCATTATAAAACATAATTCTACTACTGATAATGATAATATTAATAAAAATAACAACAACAATAATAATAATGACTAAAAATACATCAAAAGCTGGGCCGTCACGACCGTTGACACAGGATACCGGTATGTAGTTTCGAGTTACAATAGTTATAAAAAAAAATACTAATGTTCCAAACGATTTCCGAATGCTCTTCGATTTTTTTAGTCCAACGAACAACGAAAAAGAAGAAAAATAAGACACCAAATGTCAACCCTCATAGCGCCCGTCACAATGCTCATGCACGTGCTTCGCGCAAAACCCAAAGAACCCAATGAGAAGCCTTCACTGCATTCAGCGCTTCGCGCCGGGTCGTGATTCTCTTGCGATACTATTTCGGAAATAGTTCGTTTGTGACCGTCAATGTTCCGAGCGCGCTCCGAATGCTCTCCGATTTTTTGGTCCAACGAAGTACGAAAAAGAAATAAAGACACCAAACTTTAACCCGCATTGCGCTCACGTCACAATGCTTGTGCGCGCGAGCTTTGCGGGACATCAAAAGAACCTAATCAGAAACCCCGACTGCGTGAGTGGATAATAATAACAATAAACAACAACAACAATTATAATAATGATAAATCAATAATATAATAATAATTATAATATTTTCAGGTTGTCGACAACTCATTATTTTTATTTAGTGACTCCGTTGAGAGTACGCAACTATTAACACTCTTAATTTCATTAAGCTAAGAAATATGCCCTCCGAAGCGAAAGCGCTTAATCCTTCTTGATTAATATTTTCAATCTAATAAGGATTCAATAACTCATTATCTTCTTACTGCCTGCCGCTCCGTTCTGCGATTAGCCAGAGAAGAGGATAACTAACAGTATTTTATTTTTGCAGTCGATGTAATTGTTTTAGAAATTAGTTACCATCGCTGACACTTACCCTGACATATTATTAAAAATATTTTTATTTAGAAAAAACAAAACAAAAAATCGCCCCGAACCACGGAGTATGATATAGGAGTTGGGGGTCTATCTAAAAGTGGTTATTCTATGATCTTAGTGGGGATTTATGGACTTATTCTGAGGCATTGGGGGGTAACTTCGGACGAGCAAGGCCCTGAACTCTGCCATGCCATCCTCTCACTTTGAGGCCACGCACCGCCCGACTGCTTGCTAAATACGTGATATGGTGTGAGATAAGAGATTGCAAAGACAGTTTTGATACTTATCATTTAAGTTAATTCAAAATTATCAAAATGCAACAATCAATTATATATTTTTAAAGGAAGACACAATACCATGTTAGCTCAGTCACGACCTAACTAGTTCAAAGACAGTTACGATATAAATTTTGTAAGCTCATTCACCCCTTAACTAGGTTACAAAGTTAGTCATGTAATAGACCAATCACTACCAACCTAACAAGTGGATTAGCTAGTGTTTAGTTCCTGCAGTTTTTCTTTATATTAACCATTACATTGATATGTTTTTCTATTCATTCACAAAAACTCAAAACAAGGGTGAAATTACACACAACTTTGTGATATCTAACATTGTTTTTTTCAGTATGTTTTATTAGTAAACAATCATTGAGAAGTACAGCTGAGGTTTTCCTTGCGAGTTATAGAGATGATGTAGTCTATGAATGGTTTGAGCAAATCCTTCATGTTCAGTATCCTGAATATCACAACTTCCTCAGTACATAATAACTCTATTTCCTCTTTTTCGTCCTAGTTTGCACATTTTCATTTTCATCATATGAATTATTATCTCCATCAACGTCATCCAGGTTAACCATGAACTGAAGAACAGTGTTGTACATCACAGCCGTACTACAGACTGCAGTAAGGGTAGACTATACTAAATTCCCATATGTCGAGATTCCATTACGCTGGTGGCGTAATAGGAAGCATGCTGGTCTCAAATTCGCTTAGCTGTGGGTTCGAATCCCGCACTTCTCTCCGATTCCCAACAATGACTTAAAGCGTTTGGAGGTAAAGGAAACGGCTTTAGCCGCAGTTAAGCGCCTCCTGGCGTAGGCTCCTCCCCCACCTTCAAGACTCTGTAATGAGGCACCGTCCTAACCACCCCTGAGAGGGGTAGTTCGTGACGTTAATTCGAACCATTAACATTTTACGGAATTCATCAATCAGCCGAGGGGAATGTCGCTGTAGGAAACAAGAACTGTCACCTACAAACTGTTCCACCGATTCCAAAAATTCACCCGTGAGTCCCGAGTTTATGGTCTCCTAGTCGACCGTTTTTTTTTTTTTTCTTCTTCTTTTTCGTGTGACGGTTTATGAACTTGGGTCTCAAACGACCACTCAAAACATCGTTTCGTCTCAAGTCCACTCCTCCATTGAATAAAACTGTTTGTCAAAGTCATCTTATTTCATAGTTTCATTATAATTTCATTTGTTAATTCCAAAGGCTATGGAACACCCACCTTCTCTCATACTATCCAGAAGGTTGAGAAGCCTACGCCCAGAGGCGCTAACTAATTGAGGCCAAAAGCAGCACCTATACCCTATGCGCTAGACTGTTGGGGCAGCATTCCTGGTAATCGGAGAGCAGTACGGGATTCGAACCCACAACTAAGCGAATACGAGACCAGCATGCCTCTGATTACGCCACCAGAGGATGGCAAAATACCTTCTCATTGTAATGTCTTCAATCTACAGCTACATGGCCCAATTTCTGTTTTGGTCCTGCTGTACTTTTGGGATTGAATGTTACGTGTGTTATGGCCCTGTGACCAACAGGTGATGTATGGACAAAGATGACACCCGTAGGCATACCTAATACTTTGTCTATATAATCTTATCGCTGTCTCCTTCCTTTCCTCTATGTTGTTTACAATATCTTGGTCTGTATTTTTGAAAGTCTACGGGTGGCGCACGATTGTCCCGGTAAAAGTAAGTGCCTCCATTTGCAATTCTATGTGCAGTAACGAATTGCATCTTCATCAAGTCTTCCTTTCCTTTTGATCATTGGTCGAATGCGGGTAGCCATTATGAAAGCCACAAAACATAATATCCATTTAAATGTCAAATATAATCTCAAATTACAATAACATTTTAAAATACACCATATATCTGATCACATTAAAATGGAGAAGGAGGATGTGTCAAATAGATCGTATCATATATATATATATATATATATATATATATATATATGTATATATATATATATATATATATATATATAGACAAAATTTCTTCGAAAGGGGTAACTATATTTATTTTCAACGTGGCAAGTAAATTATTTATCAAAGCCAATAATTTAATGTTTTTCCTTGTGCATATATAACAGGTTACATATATAAAACCGTTACGTCAAGTAACATTACGGAAATACACATAAAATAGATATAATAAAAACATATGTGAAAAGAAAAATGTGGATCCTAACACAAGATATAAATTCAAAATGTATAACCACAATTAGAGAAAATTTCGTGATAATATTGCTCTTTTACAATATGTGCATTATTGTCGACACATTTAAGGACACTTCTGCTGATTAGTAATGTCAAACAGTTGATTTTGTGCGGCTTAAAAATAACTGGTTCAAAAGTGTTGATAATGGTCTTTATCTATCTCAATTAACCTCCTTTGGGGTGTCGAATACTTTTTGAAAAATTTATTAACCTTGCTCCGGCTACAACTAATCGGTTTCATTCAGTTTTTAATAAAACTTCTAGCGAACAAAACAACATAAGAATGAAGGAGACTCCAAGAGACTATAAGGCCTACATTAGGTAGTTCCATCTCCACTACCAGCTCTCATCCCTATCCATAAAGATATCTAACCTTCGTTTAAAACAACCGATAGTTTCAGCGCTCATTACATGGTTATTAGGTCGTATTATGATGACCTTGCCTGCATCACCCTTGTTAAAGTCCTTGACCCATTTGAATACCTTTATTAGATCACCTCATTCTCTATATCTTTCCAGAGAGTGTAAGTTAAGACGAATAATTTCTTAGCGAAAACCAGGATTTTTTTTTTTTTTTCATTAATCCCCGGTCATAAAAAGAATGCTGCGTGACTCTGGTCCGTAGGGGGATAAAAAACCAACAACTAATATACAGACTCAATAAAAAACGTACAATCAATATCTCATACTAGAGGGCGTTACTCAAGACGAAATGACATGTGCCACACCCAACACGTAGTGGATTAAGACCTTTACCATGGAGCGCTATTTATGGATTTCTGTTCTAAATACTGCCTTGGGACAAAAAGGACGTCTTCCTCCACCCCCCTCATCCTTGAAGGACGACCCTCTTGGCCTCCAGACAACCTCGAGGTCAACCTTCGGCCTTGGAACTGTTCAACGAGTTTTAGCTTTTCACAGTGAAATGGTTAAATCTAAGTTGATTAACGATTTTGTTGGTTTAGTGTCCACTCGATGTTTTTTATTATTTCCTAATTCTATTTATCTATCTATTTATGTATTTAATTAATATCTTTAGGGTGCCGTTGCTGGCGGTGAAGGTCGAGAGGATGGCGGTTCGAATCCTGCCACCGGCTCAGTTGAACCAAGGGCATGGTTCATTAAATTCCAAGCTACAAAGTCTTCTGTAAGGGGCACCGTCCTAGCCTCATTATTATTATTATTATCATTATTATTATCATTATATATCAACATCATCATCATTATTATTATTATTATTATCATTAGTATCATTATTATTATTATCATTTCCTACAGGACTCCACGGAGCTACAGGACTCCATCGGATCTACAGGACTCCATCGGATCTACAGGACTCTACCGGATCTACAGAATTCCACCGGATCTACAAGACTCCACAGGATCTACAGAACTCCAGTGGATCTACAAGTCCCCTCAGCTGTATTGACAAAATGGCACCATTTTTTCTATCTTTGAAATATATATTTTTTACATTTATTTATTCTTATATATATATATATATATATATATATATATATATATATATATATTGACAATTGGAAATAAAGTCATCTGCTGGGATTCGAACCCCCGCCAGAGCGGAATGCTTCATATAGAGCGAGGACCGTACCGCCTGTACCACCGCGACCCTTCAAAACTAATTCGTTCTGTTTTGAAGGGTCGCGGTGGTACAGGCGGTAAGGTCCTCGCTTTATATAAAGCATTCCGCTCTGGCGGGGGTTCGAATCCCAGCAGATGAGTTTATTTCCATATACATACACACACACATATATATATATATATATATATATACACACACACACTAAGATTGGCGAACAACTCATCGCCCCCTTTCCCTACACTAGGCGGTGGGGCCCTCGTAGGCTGACACTCGGTCTCCGGACTGTGCCTAAAATCTCTGTCAATTTCAACTTTATTTCTTTCAAATTTTCACACATGAAGAGCTGACAACCAGCAATTGCTCTCCTTCAATTCGATCTTCACTAGGATAATGCATAACACTTCAAATTAGGGTCGTTTCACACGGACCGACTTTTCACCGTGTGCCGTCCACGACACGACGTCGTGCTTTCAAATAACCATGGGTGTCTATGGTGCTTTTAGACGTCACGACTCTGATCACATGTGAAAGCGTTCATAGACACCCATGGTTATTGGAGAGCACGACGTCGTGTCGTGGACGGCGCACGACGACAAGTTGATACGTGTGAAACGAGCCTAAGTTGAAGTGTTATGGATTATGGTAATGCTGACGCGCTTAAGAATTTAATTCAGACAAAGGACTGACAATTCTATCCAGAAACGTCCTCCAATACTAAATACTAATCATAATAGTAATGATAATCAAATATATATAAAATAAAAATAAAACAAATTAAAATAAAAATCGTCTCGAGTAACTGTTAAGTAATGACGTCATGTCGTCGATATTTTGAATCTCATCCTGGTGCAGGTGGTGGTGGTTGGGGTCGAGTGGGGGGCGAACGACAATCTGACCCACCCTTGGAGACCCGCCTCCGATCCTTTAAAAGAACCCATCCTCTGAGGACTGGAGATCCTACGATGACTTCATTCAGCTGAGGGGAACCCTTTTCAGAGGTCGTTCATGGGTGTTGTTAATGATCGCATCATTCACTATGACCCACGTTGGCAGACCCCACCCTTTATTATCCAGAGTCATCCAGAACCCATGTCTTTATCTACAACCTCGGCTGACCACGCCCTCATCCTCTTATCTGCAGTGAATAGTTGGAGTCACAAGTTCTAAACCGACTGGAAGTTACCAATTTGTATATATATATATATATATATATATATATATATATATATATATATATATATATATACATATATATATATATATATATATATATATATATATATATATATATCACTGCAGAGTACCTGGGGTTTCATTTCGTACAATTGCATACTGTCGACCATAGCTCAAATCATATATACAGACCATATGACTCATACTCTCAATTTAGCGTTATTTTCACATAAAGAAACCTAATGGATAGTCCTCGGTTAAGGCAGGTCCCCCTTTACCTCTCGCCCTTGAAACTTTAAGGTTGTATTAAAGAGGAGCTCTTATGGAAACTAAGGTCACCCATACTATCTCGACCTTGACCCGATCTGCTTCGACCTTCAGGTTCTGCGTAACGTCCTCGAGGAAAGATAATGGCTTGCACATAGTGAGCTTATTACATGTACCTATTTGTAATCTACAGGATATGGCTTATTCTCGTAGTGCCCCGTCTCCTGGCTTTCATCAGTTGTCGTTCGACTGTGACGTTTTTTCATCTCATTCCACAAATCAGTGTATTAATATGAATTTTTTTTTTTTTTTTTTTTTTTTTTTTTTTTTTTTTTTTTTTTTTTTTTTTTTTTTTTTTTTTTTTTTTTTTTTTTTTTTTTTTTTTTTTTTTTTTTTTTTTTTACAATCAGGCCCGGCCGTCGTGCAGTTATGAACGTGGATCCTCTGAACGTAAGGCCAGGCCTAATTAATTATTTAAATTAAATCACTACTACTGACGATTCGTTCAATAATATTTCTTTATATTCTTCAAATACCAAGTCTTTTTCGATTTCTTACAGTCCACTCCCCTCACTCTATTCCTTAATGTCCCACACACTAGGAAGCCCTATTTTAAGACTATATCCACTCCCTCCAATACTCTGCTATCATATCACCTCTCTCTCTCTCTCTCTCTTCTTTCTTCTCACAATGGCAGTCCCAGCTTATCTAATCTTCCTTCGTCTATTTCGTAAACTAGGATGAGAACATTTTACTTTCTTCTGTTTTGGGACCCCAAAATATCCTCCTATTTAATTTCCTTCGATAGTATTCTTAACTTATTAACATAATTTCCAAAATAGTTACACACCTATCCCATTCCAAGCCTGAGGAAATAAAGGATTTTATCACCTAAGGTCTTCTGTGACTTCGAAGATAAGTTGTCCACACTTGCACCTCCTTGAGACTTCTTCACACCTAAGCACAGGTGTCTGTCACCAGACACCTACATCAGGGACTTCCACTACCTTGACTCTACTCTCCAATGACTCCCCTTCCCTACTCCTCCTACTCCATGACTCCCCTCCCCCACTACTCCTCCTCCCTTCTTCTTCTCTCTCACCCTCTCCTCCTCCTCCTCCTCCTTCCATTTTCTCTATCCCCCTCCTCCCTTCTTTTCTCTCCCCCTTTCCTTCTCCTCCTCCTCCTCTTCCTTCCTTTTCTCTTCCACCCTCTCCTCCTCCTCCTCCTTCTATTTTCTCTCTCCCTTCTTCTCTCCCTCTCTCCCCCCATCCCCCATTCTTCTGTTCTTCTTCTCTCCTCCTCCTCCTCCTCCTCTCCCATTCTTCTCTCCCCACCAACCCCGTATGGAATACTGACTGAATACATTTACGTTTTGAGGTGGGGGAGACTCTAATGACACCCCATCGGATCAGAGTCATACAGCACTTTTATAACTGGAGTTTAATCTCCACTTAAAAAAAAAAATATGATCACTTTAACTCCAACGAATTACCTGTAACCTCCTTAACACCCCCACTTCCGTTTACCACCTTTGCGTCTATCTCTTCGGTGAGTCATTGTCCTCAGAGGGCAGAAGCGCTGGTTACTGGTAAATAAATATAATCACTCCGACTTTTTTTTTTTTTCTTCTTACCCCAGAGTCCTCCCTGCCTCAAGAGCCAAGACCTTGGACCCAAAGAACCAGACTTTACCTCCGAAACGTACTCGTTTCACATTTACTTAGTTGTGGGTTCGAATCCCGCACTTTCCACCGATTCCCAGCAGTGACTGTTAGTTAGTCCCCAAAGGGGCTACTAGGGTAAAGATGACGGCTTCGGCCGCAGCTACTCAGCGCCTCTTGGCGTAGGCT
>NC_134797.1:33376689-33391689 GCF_046742065.1 Oratosquilla oratoria
GGAAGCCCAATGTGATATTCCCTTTACAAGGGGGGGGGGGGGAGGAGGGGGAGACCTTTTGGTCTATGTACGTATGTATCCATGTATTAGCCCCCCCGCAAAGATTTTCATTTCCACCTGCTTCCTATTCTTCACTATGTTCAATCACTGTCATAATCAAGAGCAGAGATGTTTCTGACAGAAGCGTTGAATAATCGTCTTCATTTCACGCTTTTGCTTCGATTAGTACATAAGCTATAAAAAAAAAAACATCGTTAATAGATTCCTTTGTATTTATTGTCAGATTTATTACCTCAGTAGTTCCTCCGCTCAATAATCTCATTTATCACAATTTATATCACCCCGCTTCCCAGTCTACTCTATCACGTCCACTGACTGTGTATTTACTAGGTCAACATTTATTGGTGGTTTAGTCTCGACTTGGCGCAGAATAATGGATTCATTTATTGATAGAAAATAAAATATTTCTAACCGGTTTGATAATAAACCATCCGCATTTCCTTATTTAACCTTTTATTTTTTATTTCTTTATTATTATTATTAATTTTCTGCTTTCTCTTTTCTGATACTATATATTAAATTTCTGACTCAAATTTCTTGGCTCCCTTTTCAAAATGTTTGGTCTCTCTTCCTCAATTTCATGATTTTTTTTATCCAAATATTCTTCAATGTGTTATCTGTTAATTTCCAAGACTTGACAAAGTACCTTATCTGTCGTGATTTATGATATGAAATTGATTTGATCAACGTCCCGCTCCCAATTCTCACATACGTTCCTGATCCAACCACGTCTTCGAATTGTTTACGCGCGTTAGTCTCGTCTAAATTAACGTCATTTCTCTGGCGTTTTGCAACTCGTAATCTTCCTATCCGTGACGGAATATTATTTCTTTTTCGCTCAGTTCACTATGATAATACTTGTCCTCCTGTCACTAATCTCTCAAAGATTTTTACTTCCTTTCTTTGTGATTTTTATCACTCGCTCTTCTATTCTATACCGTTTTTTGCTCCATTTTTTGTTTCCTCGTCGCCTCAATTATCCACCAAATATTCTGCTACTATCATTTGATTTATCCTCCATTCCTTTAACTTCTTTCTATTCCTCTTTCCGTTTATTTCTTCATTAACCGGCTGCTCTAGTTTTGATCTACGAGCAATATTTTGGGAATTTTTCAAACTTTGGCTACAAGTTCACAAACTTTAGGTATCATGACTGGATACCATTTCTCTCGAAACTTTTACTTCCACAAATATTTCACTTACCTCTTTAGCACTTTTAATGGATTCTGGAAATCTATTCCATCGCGCAACCCTATTTGTAACTCCCGCATTTGAATTACCATGAATTGTTTCATGCACTCCTGTCTTCAGCATTAGAATGTTCATGCATGATTTCTGGGTTTGTAAACCTTTCGGAAACAATTTATTGGCCGTTCAATGCAATTCTCGAGGTTTTGTTTTGATGATGTAGGGACTGTTTTTTTTTTTTTTTTTAACGTTCTATTACGTTCTATGCAACTTCGAATAAACGCTGGTACGTTCTGCGTAGGTTCGTTTGGCTGTCTTCAGCTTCAAGTCCCAAAAGCCAAAGACACAATGTATGACACAATTTGACATGGTTTGACACAATTTCTACGCTTTAAATTTCAACTTACTTCTTGTGTAGGTGACCCATGAAGCCTTGGAAATAATCTTGCCTTTCAAGAATGTCTGGGTTGTTGTTTATTCTCTCTCTCTCTGTGTGTGTGTGTGTGTGTGTGTGTGTTTGAAAACTAAAGAGTTCACTGTAAGATGTTTAGATAACTGGAGCTTCTATCTAAAGCAACATTCGTATTTGTATACCTGTAATGTGTCAGTCATGTCGAAGAACTCCAACTGTAATATCAGACAAAGTTCCTCCGTCATCACGACCTTATCACACGTGACGTGATGTCACTAGTGTGGTAACAGTGACGATACGCTTTGTCACATACTTTCAGCTCAAGGGCCAGGAGCTAAACCGCACATACTATATGCGCTACGTCGTTCGGTCCGGAGGTATTTTTCCATAATCTGACCCGAAGCACCTGGATCATATATCAAAACACAGTAAAGATCAATCAAGAGAGAGAAGACTGACCCTTTGGTTGTTGAAGTTAAAAATGCTTTGTGGCAGCTAAAGTAAATAATAAAGAGGAAGGAGGTTGACAACAGGGATTATTTGCAAGTCAGAATCTCGTCATCTCCCCCTCCCTTTTCCCCTCCGGAGTAAATTCCTATAGGACGTCATGCCCCTGAAGGAGACAGGTGCCTTCTTGAATCCCACCGCAGGACCTCCTGTTCAGCGGCTTCCCAAAAGAAACCCAACCTTAAAATACAAACATACAACGGAAAAGAAATGTCAGAACTTGTAACTAGTCAGAACACCTTGGAAGAACCTCCCAAGACTTCATCAAAGAAATGCAGGCACGTTGAGGGAACACTTACAAGAACGTAGTGATCTAACCTGACCTTATCTCGCGCTCTCATCACAGGCAACGACCTGAGCAAGGTCAGAGGAGCGAGTGAGCGCGCAACCCAATGAAATGTCGAGAGCCACTGACCGCAAACGAACACACGAACGCACGAACGAAAACGACGACAGTAGGTCGGCTGGAAGAGAGACCGCGCGAGGCTAGACGCGCGTCAACACTGAGTGCAGACCGACTGACCGACCGAGTAGAGGTCCAGGCACGGCGTGGAGAGAGGGAGGGAGGGAGGGAGAGAAGGAAGACGAACAGGAAGAGAACTAGGAGGGTGAGGATATTGGGTGATGAGAAGGAGGAAAACGAGGAAAGGGGAGTGGGGCAGGAAGAGGGAGCTGAGAGAGAATAGGACATCGAGGAGGAAGAAGACAAGGAGGACTAGACGGGAGGAAGGAGAACATAAGAACATAAGAACATAAGAAATAAAGGAGACTGCAAAAGACCATAAGGCCTACACTAGGCAGCTCAGTATCCATCACCACCTGTCATCCCCATCCATAAAGTTGTCTAATCGTTTTTTAAAACAACTGATAGTTTCAGCGCTTACTACATGGTTACTAAGTTTATTCCAGTCATCGACCACCCTATTAGTAAACCAATTCTTGCCTATTTCCTTCTAAATTTGTCCAGTTTATACCCATTACTGCGAGTCCTGCCCTGTTGTTTTATTGTGATGACCTTGTTTGCATCACCCTTGTTATAGCCTTTGATCCACTTGAACACTTCTATTAGATCACCTCGCACTCTGCGTCTTTCCAGAGAGTGTAAGTTTAGGTGCCTAAGCCTCTCTTCGTAAGGCAAATTTCCGAGTCCTTGTATCATTTTGGTCATTCTTCTCTGCACTGATTCTAGTGAATTTATGTCCATTCTGTAGGACGGAGACCAAAACTGTACCGCATAGTCAAGGATGGGTCTAACTATCGCTAGATAGAGTTTAATAATTACCTCTGCACTTCTATTCGTTACCGTCCTAGCAATGAAGCCTAATGCTCTGTTAGCTTTATTCCTGGCGCTAATGCACTGCTTCCTGGTTTTAAGGTCCGGACTCACCAGAACTCCCAAGTCCCTCTCGCACTCAGATTTTTCTAAAAACGTGTTATCTAAGTTGTATCTATTTTCGGGGTTGTGTAGCCCTACGTTTAACACGCTACACTTAGAGATATTGAAGTTCATTTGCCATTTCACCGACCATGTTAACAGTTTATTAAGATCATCCTGCAGAATCTGGGCGTCGTCTCCTGACCTAATTAGGCGTCCTATTTTAGTGTCGTCCGCAAACTTACTAACATCACTATTTAACCCATCGTCTAAGTCGTTTATATACATAATGAACAACAAGGGACCCAAAACCGAGCCCTGGGGGACCCCGCTAGTAACCGGGTACAGACAGTTGCTCACCGGACAATTGCTCACCGGGCAGTTGCTCACCGGACAATTGCTCACCGGACAGTTGCTCACCGAACAAGTGATAAATAGGACATTTGCTCACCAAAGGGTTATTTCTACTTTTCTTGAACTTAATAACAAATAGTATGTAGGATTTTTTAGTTATATTGAAGTTTATTACAGCAATAATATACAAACAATATACAAACTTAATAACATAATATACAGGATTTTTTTTAGTTATATTGAAGTTTATTACAGCAATAATACAGGATTTTTTTTGTTATATTGAAATTTATTACAGCAATAATGCACAAACAATATACAAACTTTCATATTTTAGCTTTCAATTAATTATAAAATTCAATACCAATTTCTTCCATCAATATATAGTGATTACAGTTTTACAACTGGTGCAGTACTGAAGTGGGTTCATTGTCCTTTGTGGTTTACAAGTCCAGTGTAATGGTGTGGGCAATGAACCCACTTCAATACTGGACCAGTTGTAAAATTGTAATCACTATATATTGATGGAAGAAATTGGTATTGAATTTTATAATGAATTAAAAACTAAAACATGAAAGTTTGGATATTGTTTGTGTATTATTGCTGTAATAAGCTTTAATATAACTAATCCTGTATATTGTTTGTTATTAAGTTCAAGAAAAGTAAAAAATACTCCTTTGGTGAGCAAATGTCCTATTTGTCACTTGTTCGGTGAGCAACTGTCCGGTGAGCAACTGTCCGGTGAGCAACTATCCGGTGAGCAACTGTCCTACACCCGCTAGTAACATTGCCCCACCTAGATTTTATTCCATTTATGGTGACCCGCTGTTTTCTGTTACTAATCCAAGCTCTAATCTATTCTAACACTTTTCCTCCTATGCCATGGGCTTTGATTTTATTTAGTAGTCTCTGGTGTGGCACTTTGTCGAACGCTTTGCTAAAGTCAAGGTAAATAACATCGTAATTTTCATTGTTGTCTGACGCCTTATATACCTTAGTGTAAAAGGATAGAAGATTAGTCACACATGACTTACCCTTGGAGAAACCATGCTGTGAATCACGAATTAAATTATGCCCTTCAATGTGTTCTCTGAGTCTATTTACTATTATTGATTCAAGCATTTTTCCTATAACCGATGTCAAACTGATTGGCCTGTAGTTGCATATAGACGATCTATCTCCCTTCTTAAAAACAGGAACAACGTTTGCCTGCCTCCAAGCAGTTGGAACAGAACCAGTGCCTACCGATTTATTGAATATTTCAGTTAACTGGTCGCAGATTTCAAATTTACACTCTTTAAGCATTCTTGGAAAAATTTCGTCTGGACCCGGAGATTTTGTAGCTTTAAGTCTGTCAATCTGCTTGACTACTTCTTCTTTACTAATGCTGATATTAGTTAGACTACTTTCTTCATCCCCTCTGAAAATCGGATCGCAGTCAGGTACTTTATCTAACCTCTCATTAGTAAACTCCGATAGAAAATAATTGTTAAACTCCTCACTCATTTTTTCTTCCGATTCTATCATGACATTTTCATCGTTTTTAATTGGTCCTATTCTTTCTTTATTTTTTGTTATATAGAGGTGAAAGAAACCCTTTGGGTTGGATTTTGCTTGACTGGCAACCTTGATTTCATAATTACGTTTCGCTGAACGTGTATTCCTTTTAACCAGCTTTGCCATTTCGTTATATCTTGATCTAAGGTGTGATTCCCCGTTTTTCATTTTTACGTAAAGTCCTCTTTTCATTCCGATCTCATGTTTCAATCTGTCCGTCATCCATTTGGGAGTATTACTATTTTTCCGTATTGACTTTAGGGGGATAAATGTGTTTTGTGCATTAATAATTAGATCAGTTAGATTGTTATACATTTCATCTAAATTACTGACCTGACTGTTGGGCCCTCGCCCCCAATTGACCTGACCTAAGGTATGCGTATTACCCTCCGTGACCCAGACCTGACCTAAGGTATGCATATTACCCTCCGTGACCCACACCTGACTACCAGACCCGCAACGAGAATCAAGAATGTCTGAAGATGGTCGAGGGGTGAAGGAACATAAGGAGAAGGGGATGGCAGACGGATCGAAGAAAGGGGAAGAGGAGGAGGAAGAGGAGAAGGAAGAGGAGGGACAAAGGGAAACACGGCAACAGGAAGTGGGGGAAGAGGAGGAGGGGAGGAGGAGTAGGGTGGGTGACTGGAATGGGAGTAGGCGAACTTGGCATACAGGATAGTGAGAGAGGAAGGGAGGAATTGAGGGGGAAAAGGAGGTAGGAAGGGAGGCAGAGAGGAAGGGAAGAAGGGAAGAAGAGAGGAAGGGAGAAAGGGGGAAGAGAAGAAGGGATGAAAGTAGTAAGGGAGAAGGGAAGGAAGATAGGAAGAGAACAAAGGTGGAAAGGGAGAAGGAGAGAAGGGGAGGAGGAGAGAAGGGGAGGAAGAGAGAAGGGGAGGAGGAGAGAAGGGGAGGAAGAGAGAAGGGGAGGAAGGACGGAAGGAAGGGAGGAGGGAAGGGTGGGAGGAAGGAAGGAAAGAAGGAAGGATGGAAGGAAGGGAGGAAGGGAGGGAGGTAAGGGGGAGATAATGGTATGGAAGGCTGGAGGAAGGAAGGAAGGAAGGAGGGGAGAAGGGAAGGAGATCAAGGGAGAGACAAGACAAGACAAGGGACATGAAACCTAAAGAGAAACAACAATAGCTGGGAGGGGGAGGGGGAGGGGGAGGGGGAAAGGGAGCGGGCAGGTGTGCACCTAAAAATACATACGGGATAAGATCTTGAAGGAAATGAGAGAAAGAGAGAGGGGGAGAGAGAGAGGAAGAGAGAGTGAGAGATAGAAAGAGAGAGGAAGATGAGAGATAGAAAGAGAGAGAGGGGAGGGAGGGAGAAAGAGAGAGAGGGGAGGGGGAGAGAGAGAGAGAGAGAGAGAGAGAGAGAGAGAGAGAGAGAGCAAGAGAGAGAGAGAGAAAGAGAGCGTTAGTAAGGGAAAACAAAAGTGCGGTGAAAGGGGCATTGAGTAACAATATGGAACCAAAGACAAAGGCAAAAGAAGGGCACTGGAGAAGAGGAAGACAAACAACGAAAGGAAGAAAGGAAGGAAGGAAGGAAGGAAGGAAGGAGGGAGGGAAGGAAGGAAGGAGGGAAGGAGGGAAGGAAGGAAAGAAAGGAAAGAAAGGAAAGAAGGAAGTATATCGTTATGAGAGTCGATGGGACCGGTGAAAAAGGCGAGGAACACTTGAGGGGGAAAAGCAGATGAGTATCCGGCACTCTTGAGGGGAAAATGCATATGGGAGGAGGAGGTTGAGGAGGAGGAGGAGGAGGAACACAGGAGAACGACTTACAGGAGGAAGAAAAAGGGGAAGAAGGAGAAGGGGAAAGGAGGAGGAAGATGAGGAAGAAGGGTAGGAAGAGGGAGGGGGAGGAGGAGGTTGAGGAGGAGGAGGAGGAGGAGGAGGAGGAAATGTAACAGCAATAACATGGGAAGCAGAAGGGGGACGAGAAGAAACGGGGGAGGAGGACGGGAGGAGAAGGAGGCGGAGGAGGCGAAGGAGGAGGAGGAGGAGGAGGAGGAGGAGGAGAAGGAGGAAGAACAGCAGCAGGTCATGCATATGGAGAACGAAATAAAAACAAATGAAGAACAAAGGAGAAAAAGGAAGGAAGGAGAAAGAAGAAGACGCGAAGAAGAAAGAGGAGGAGGAGGAGGAGGAGGAGGAGGAGAAGTAGGTCTGGTCATAGAAGCCAAGGTGGTGGTGCTGCAACACAAAGGAAAGTAAAGAGAAAAGAAGAGAAAAGAAGAGAAATGGGCCGGGACTGGAAACCCTTAAGGGCGTCCATTCCTTGTGGAGGAGGGGGAAGAGAAGGAGGATGAAAAAGAGGAGGAGGAGGAGGAGGAGGGGAGGACGGAGAAGAAGAGGAAGTGGGGGAAGATGAGGAAGAAGAAGTGAAAAGAGGAGGAATAGGAAGAAGTGGAGGAAGAATAGAAGGAAGAGGAGGGCGACGAGGAAGAAGAGTAGGAGTAGGAAGGGAAGAAGAATAAGAAGAAGAAGAAGGAGAGGAAGAAGAAGAAGAAGGAGAGGAAGAAGAAGAAGATGAAGAAAAGAAGAAGAAATGAAGAAGAAGAAGAAGAAGAAGAAGAAGTTGAAGAAAGGTTGACGATATTCATGCCTGTGTACTTTTGAAAAAAAGTACTTTTAGGTGCCTGAAAGTTTATGTTTTTGCATTACTTTAAAAAAGAACAGTAACTCTTCAGTTCTAATAAATCAGAAAAGAATCCGGTCATTTATTCATAAAATGAAAATTACTCTCCACGTTCCTTTGTGCCTGAAGTCATTAAACTCAGTAATCAATTAGGGAATAAATCAATAGTGAAGGCGATGTCTTTCATACAATCGATTCAGCAGTCACGGAGTCTCGAACCCGGGTCCTCGAGATTACGAGCCCATTATGCAACCATCTTGCCACGCAACAGCGACCAGTGTGATTCGGTTTAAATTTAAGCGGAAGCAGGTGACACAGGGGGCAAGTGAGAGAGAGGTTTAGACTGCATTTCAATTCAGCAACAAGGAGCCTGCTTTTGGTCTTAACTGCGTCTCAATTTGCGCTTATGCTAGCGTAGCGACCCCCCCCCCTCCTTATCATGAGGCTAGTACGGTGCCCCTTACAGAGGACTTTGTAGCGTGGAATTTAACGAACCATTCCCTTGGTCCAACTCACCCGTGGCAGGATTCGAACCCTCGTCACCTCAACCGCCGTCGCAAGTAACGACGCTCCAACCCGCTCGGCTAATGCGTGTGGATAATCAATTTCACCCAATTTCTCCAACCGCATCCTGAGGTCCCGGATTAGAGAATCGACGACTGCTGGATTTGATTATCAGTAATCAACGTCCCAAACTCACGATCGAGACTTCATCACCATCGTCTTTATTTGCCCTGTTAGATTGTCCAGCTTACAACTCGGCCAATCAGAAAAGCTCTTCTGATTCTTAATTGATAGAAAAAAAATCTGATTCAGTCAATCAGGTCAACCACAAAAGATGGCTCTACTTCTTGTAACACATTTCCAAATGCTACTCTACTTCTGCGAATGTCTTTTGTTGTTTAGTTTCGATGTGAGATTGCTTATTTTAGGATCGTTTTGATATTATATAATTTTCTTTCCAGACACAAGAGACTGCTAGTCATGAAGACAGTGCTGACAGCGCCAATAGTGCTGACAGTGCCAATAGAGCTGACAGTGTCTACAGTGCTGACGGTGCTGACAGTGCCAAGAGTGCCGACGGTGCTGACAGTGCCAATAAAGATGACAGTGCTGACAGTATCAATAGTGCTGATGCTGCTAACAGCGCCAATAGTTCGGACGGTGCTGACGACGCCAATAGTGCTGAGGGTGCTGACAGCGCCAATAGACCTGACGGTGCTGACAGTACCAATAGTACTGACGGTGCGGACAGCGCCAGTGGTGCTGACGGTACTGACAACGCCAATAGTACTGACGGTGCTGACAGCGCCAATAGTGCTGTCGGTGCTGACAATGCCGGAGCGTGGAGGCACTGCTGTCTTTCGTGCCATGTCATGGCACTGCTGTTTTCCTCGAGTTCGTTTCTCGACCGACCACACACGTCCTCTTCGGCAGAGGACTGAAAGAGGCGGCACAGGATGAGGGAAGAGAGGACCGACCAGTGAGGTGAGGTGCGTACGCCCGGAGGCGCTGAGTAGCTGCGGTCGAAACCGTCACCTTTGCCCTATAATGCGCTTCTTGGACTGTTGGGACAGGTAACACACAGTCACTGTTGGGAATCAGACAGGAGTGCGGGATTCGAACCCACGACTAAGCAAATACGAGACCAGCACGCTTCCGATAACGCCACCAGCACACTACTGAGGTGCGGGTCTAGAACAAATATGAAAAGAGAGAGAGAGAGAGAGAGAGAGAGAGAAAGAGAGAGAGACAGAGAGAAAGTATGGACTGTAGTTTACCAGCGTTTCTATCCAATAGGACAATCTCCCGCCTAGTAAGCCAGAGAACAGAAAAGTGGAATTGACGAAATGAAGGAATGAAATAAGACAGAAGGTGACAAAAACATGAGAGTGGAGATCGAGGGGTCAGAAAAGGTCTAAGGATCTTGGAGGGGAAAAAAAAAAAAAAAAAAAAAAAAAAAAAAAAAAAAAAAAAAAAAAAAAAAAAAAAAAAAAAAAAAAAAAAAAAAAAAAAAAAAAAAAAAAAAAAAAAAAAAGAATGTTGGGAGACCGAGGGCTCAGAAAATGTCTAAGGATCTTGGAGGAGAGAGGAAAAAAAAAAAAAAAAAAAAAAAGAGTGTTGGTCCGAGTTCGAGGAAAGGTGGAGGGAGTACTTCGAAGAACTGGTGAATGTGAAAGAAGACAGGGAATCTGAATTATCAATGCTGAGAACTGGTGACGTGAGAAGCAGGAGAGTTGACTGATAAAGAAAAAGTCCTATACTCGGAACAGCTGTGGGACTGAATGAAGTCATTGTGGACTTTATTCAAAACGGGATAAAACATCGAAATGGCGATTAGTACGGATGTAAAATATATGTTAAGGAAACAGGAGAGTACCCGAGGACTAGAAGGAGCATACAAGGTGGTAATTTAGTGGCAAAGGTTGCAAACTCCAATGCAAAAACCATAGAGGTATCAATTTTTTAAAAGTCCCAGGTAAGATGTCTGGAAGAATCATAATATTGAAAATAACGTTGGAAATCAAGAAAATCGTAACAGAACAGTGTAGATCTCGTAATGGGAGTTGAGTAAGTCATATACTTACTCTAACACAGCTCAATGAGAAAATATGTAAGAAATGAAAACAATTATAATTGTGTTTGGTGGATCTGGACAAGGCGTATGACAGAGTAGGTGCACAAGGATCGTGGTATTCAATGGAATAGAAATACGTAATTTCGAGGTAATGAAGAGTGTGAGGCTTGTGTGATGTTTGGGGTCAATGTTGGTCTGAGGCGGTGTGTATGTATGTGTGATATTGTCAAAGCTTTCAATATGTATATATCTGGAAGGATGAATGAATCAAAGTAGATGTTGAACAGAAAAGAGACTGAAGGAAAATGAACAAGAATAGATGGCAAACAGTTGGTAATGTTCTCCTAGCACGCAGATAAGGGCTTCAAGACACAGGTGAAAGAAAATGGTAAGGTTTGTATGAGAATAAAATGAAAACTAATGTATCCAATAATGAAGTAACGGTGGTTTCTAGGAATGAGATAAAGAAATTTGACAAAGTAAAGAAGGACAGGCTTCGTGAATGACCTGGGGGACATATGGGATTGGGAGATCCAGGATCACATTTGGGGTGATGGGCGTTAACTTGAATTTTGTAAATGTAGATGACGCTGGGGGGGGGGGGAGGGCTAATCTGAATTTTGTGAATATAGACGACGCTTTTAAAAAGATGTACTCTATAGCACGAACACGATGATTTTTAATATAAATTGAAGTATATGTTATCTCTTTATTTTCTTTTTTCAAAGTATTGAGCAAAAGTAATAACGTGTTGACTATATATTTCTGCCACTGTAATGCTGGTTTCTGCCATGTACCAGTGTACACAGGTCAAGATCAGGTTTCTCGACTTCTACAATGAGGTAATGAAAGAACAAATTTGGGGGGAAGGGGGGATTCGGCCCCCTTTCCTGGATCCGCCACTGGCCTGTGGACGACGACGACCGAGAGGAGCAAAATACCAAAGGACTCATAAATTGTTGATGATGAGAGTACGTGAGGTGGGTGAAGTGAGGTCGGGGTGAGGTGTAGAATGCGGTTGCTATGGCTCAGTGGTAAAGCGCGTGCCTCGTAACCGCGTGGCAATTTCGGGCATGTGTTCGAATCTTGTCCACGACGGCACAGAGGTTAGAAGGGGCATCCACGAGTTGTGACCCCCTAACCACCGTTACCTTGGACCCTTCCGGAGCGACCTCATCTTGCTTCCGAGATATCGTCACTCTAACAGTGGCATACCGTGGACACTGTTTCTATTGTAAGGTTGAGATCCGGGCAGGTAACCCCCCCCCCCCAAAAAAAAAAAAAATATGATGCGGATGTCGAGCAGACACAAGTGTGAGTAGGGACACTGGGAGCGCTGGGGAAGAATGTAAACAATGATGGGACGGGTGCGTCAGGAACGAACTGGCAGAATACCCGGGAAGGAGATGAGGTGCATTTTTCAGATGGTTCAAGAAGGAAGAAGTGAAAGAGACGGGTAGAAGGGGTGAAGATGTTCCTCTCCCACGCCTGGCCACATTGATTTGAGGGTAAGAGCTAATTAATTAAACAGATAAAAGAGTAACAAATGGGTGAGAGATGGTCGTAGGTGTATACTTTGGCTGCATACCTCCCTTATGAGGCGCAAAAAGCCATTGGTGTGTGCATACATACATACATACATACATACATACATACATACATACGTGCATGCATATAATGTATACTATGAACTAAGCACCAGTGGACAAAAGAAGAAAAATAATGGCTTATGTCATTATTAAATGATGTAATGACACAATGTACATAAAATGTACAATCAAGTCGTGTATTTTTTGTATAAAAAGATGTAAAAATAACTTTAATCGCAACACTACGCCTTTCTCACTTCTTTCCCGTTTTTACTCGGGAAAAAAAATCCCATGTTTTGCTTTTAAGGCCAAGAAAATAACCACCATTCTTTTATTCATTGTCATAGTTTGTTCTATTTGTTCTATCATATACTCGTATTACGCACGCGCATGAATATGTTTGTGTTTGTGTGTGTGTGTGTGCGCGCGTGTCTGTGTATGCGTGTGTGTACGTGTGTGCATGTTTACATGTGTGTGCCTGTGTGTGCATGTTTACATGTGTGTGTGTGTGTGTGTGTGTGTGTGTGTGTGTGTGTGTGTGTGTGTACGGGTGTATGTACGTGTGTGTGTGTGTGTGTACGGGTGTATGTACGTGTGTGTGTACGTGTGTGTGTACGTGTGTGTGTGTACGGGTGTACGTGTGTGTGTGTGTGTGTACTGTGTACGGGTGTACGTGTGTGTGTGTGTGTACGTGTGTGATTCACCATGGTCTTGGATCACGTGTTGGACTCGTCATCGACATCTATTTCCCTCCCAGAAGAGAGCTCAGAGCTCATACATGACCGATCTATGGGTGATGCAGTGACCTTACACGCACACCCAACTCCCTGCCCACGAGAGTTGAAATAACAACTCGCAGCGCAACGATACTGAAATTATTTCAGCCCTGGGTGGGATTCGAACCCGGACCGCCGTAGTGGCAGCTGGGAACTCTAACCACAGCGCCACGAGGTGTGTACGTGTGTGTGTGCGTATGTGCATGCGTGTGTGCGTGTGTGTACTGAATTATTTTGGTGGTTCCCAAAGGCAGGAGCTACCACAAAACACTAAAAAGAGAAACACTTGTAAAAACTACAAAATTGGCATCAATAAGTGTCCGGACGCACGCCGTCTCCCCATCCTAGAAAACCTTGTACATCAATAATTTGTAACCGACTCTTAAACACCCAAACTTCTTATTTACAAGCTTTACCTAGCATGAGGAGAAATTCAATTCCCGGGATTGGCCAATCAGCGAAGAGAACGAGAGAGACAAAGGGCGAAGCCTACGTGACTGGCTACTCCTTGATCACTGAGGCGACACCATCATTCCTACGCCACTGAAGTAAAGTCAGACTCGAAATCGCGATTTGGCCTCCGTCGTAGGTCATCTTATACTTCATGTACTGGCCTAGCTTGTCAAGGATTTTTATTGTTTGGTTAAAACTCCCGTTTTATCTATTAATTCACTATTATCGTTGTTGTTATTATTGCTATTATTAGTAGTAGTATCATTACTATTATCATTATTATCATCATTACTATTACTATGTTATCATTATGATTATCACTCAATATTATAATTACTATTATAATCATATATTATTTTTTCATAATTATCACTATTATTATTATCATTATTAATATTATTCTTATTATTATCGTTATTCTTATTATCGTTATTATTATTATCTATTATTATTATTATATTTATTTTATTATTCTTTTCTGGAGAATCGTGGAGGGATGATTGTGGTCTCGGTATCTTATCACAAAAATTTCGGTGGAGAGTCATTGTTGTTTGAAGGGGCAGATTAGAAAGTATAACTGTCGCAGGAAGTTCGATAAACCAGACATGGTACTGTGAGGAAAACTCCACACTGGTAGGTGGGAGGGTCCTCCCTGTCATGAGGTGGCCATATGCGAGTTTAGAATGTTCTGTGCTTAGTTTTTTTTTTTTTTTTTTACAAATCATCGCTAATGTTGAAGTGAGAACAGATATGGATGCATGTGGGACTTAATTGTCTTTAGGTAGTTTCTTGGGTGTTGTTCAGTGCCTTTGCCACGCATTTAGCATTGTGGATAGGAAGAATGCAGTAATCTGTTACTGGTAGTGGAATGGAGACGTCGAAGTCGAGTCGCCTTGTCGGTTCGTTCGTTGCTGGGATGCCAACATGAGATGACACCCAGCAGAAGGATAAAGATTCGAGGCGGGTGGAGATTCAAATGATCCATGAGTGGATTTTGTGGACCGGTGAGTGGCGAGAACTATGGGTGGACTTACAGTGTCTATACAGAAATAAAACTGTTTCTGAATAAAGGCTTGTGGATCTATTGTATGTTATCCAGGGAGAGGGGAGGGTAGGGAGGGAGGGAGGGAGGGAGGGTGAGAGAGGGGAGAGAGGAGAGAGAGAGAGAGAGAGAGAGAGAGAGAGAGAGAGAGAGAGAGAGAGAGAGAGAGAGAGAGAGAGAGAGAGAGAGAGAGAGAGAGAGAGAGAGAGAGAGAGGAAGAGATATCGGGAAGGGAGATCTAAACTAGGTTTCGTACTGACACTTCTGCAGCCGACAAAAACGACACCACATTCATCACATTCAATTCGACGCAGGTGCATTTGCCAAAATGCTTTTCAAACAACAAAACTTTGTGGAAGGAAGTGAAAGTAGCACAGGCTGTCTAGCAGGTAGTGTACATGACCAGAATAACAAAACGTTCCTCTAGCAGTGTGCGTTCAAGATAAATGAAGACGTTTGTGAGTAAAGGACTATC
>NC_134797.1:33396689-33401689 GCF_046742065.1 Oratosquilla oratoria
AATGAAATCATCTGAAAGTACTGTATTACAAATTATGGTAGTATCCTCTGTAAAATTATACAAGGCATTTTTCATCATTGTTTTTGGGATGATATGCAAAGTTGAAATAAGTTTTACGATAACGTACTTTATTACATTGCTTAATGACCTCAAACAATTTGTGCATTTGTTTGAACTATTTTAATATTTCTACAGAAGAAACAGAGTAAGTTTTAAAATGTTAGAAAAGATGTTAATTGCATCTTTTCTTGAATTGTACGGATTATCTATATTTAGTGTTTACGTCGTTTGTTCCCACCATAGACGATACACTTTATATAGATCAGCGGGAGAGGTGAGTGGGAGTGTGCGATCGAGTAAAGCAACGGTTCACATGAGCAGTGTTTCGGCATCAAGTTCCCTATTTCTCGGCAGTTTTTTTCTCGGCATCTTTTTCCCGCCGTGATTGTGGCAACCGATCTTAGGCCGGGGTTCATTATGATGATATGGTTTAACGTCACAAACTCCCCCCTATCAGAGGGCTAGGACGGTGCCCCTCACAGAGGGCTTTGCAGCGTGGAATTTAATGAACCATGCCCTTGGTTCAACTTCGCTGGTGGCAGGATTCGAACCGCCATCCTCTCGACCTTCGCCGCAAGTAACGACGTCCTAACCCGCTCAGCCAGCGATCTTCCTTCTACAAAAATCGTTTCCCGTCTTCTGCTAAGACGCGGATGTCAGTGACGACAGCACACGCACTCTGGTATTACACCGAACTTGGTGTGCTCCAAAACGAGGTAAATTTACTTGAAACTTTTTGGAACCTACTTAAAACTTACACATTGGTTCTGGTTGCCACCGAAGGTTCTTATTCAAAGGGAATATCGTCACCCAGTATAGAGGTCTTTGTTCAACTTAGAGAAGCCATCTTGGGGCAGCAAAGGTAGGATTAGCTGTGACAATCTAGTGTCGAAGTTCTAGGAAAAGTGTGTACCTAGGAATAAATATCTTTATGAAGAGAAAAAAATAAGCTCTTATTAATCTAGTATCATCACTATTATCATTATCACTATCATAATTTTATTATTATTATTATTATTATTACTATTAATTATTGTTGATATTGTTACTATCTTCCTTAAAGGCCAGAGATTCTTCGTTTTGTCCGACCTTGACAATATAAATTCGCCTCTAATCTTTTTACATTTCCAATACCCTCCAAACAGAGAAGGCAGAAGAACTGCAGACGACAGCCTCCAAGAATCCATTTCAAACAACACCAAATCGAGGACACTCACCCACTACGTCCCACAGTTGCGTGTGACCTTTGAACGATTTCCCCCAGGATCGCCCTTACCTGAAAAGGTTAAAAGAATCAGTCAGAGTTACTATTTGACACCGTCTATACACAAAGTAATAGAAATAAACACAGATAGACACGTCAGGGTTATCCTCAGAAAGCCTGAAAGGAAGAACATATAAGAGTACAAATAGCAACTAATTATTTGAAAATGCGTTATGAAACGTTCACATCTAATGCTATAACTTGGCAGTGATCGGACCCGACAGAGAACTGCGTATCACTAAATAACACAACTGTTACTGATCCTAAGCGAAAAACCGAGACGCAGGCAACACAGTCGACGCAGCACAGGAGAAAGGCAGACTTCCTGTTGCTGAATTATAGTCTGAACTTCTCTCTCACTTGAAATGCTGAGGAAGTACATCTAGAAGCATTTTAAATGAAAGAGAAGTTCAAACTTTACTTCAGTTCAGCAACAGGAAGAAGTCTGCCTTTGCTCTGTGCTATGTCGCCTGCGTCTCAATTTGCGCTTAGGCTTGCTTAACCGTACATGTGTCCTACTACACAAGAGACCATTTATATGTTTCTCCTTCTGCCCAACCGTCCTTCACCTCCTTCCTGCATTACTAACTCCTCATCAACATGATTACGTGAAGACCCCCATTGCTGTCCCTGGCCCTGGCCCTCGACTCGGCAGCAAATGTCAGACCCTGCTATTCTGAAACCACACCTTTAAGAATTAACCGCCATTAGCCAGAGAGGGTACTCTCTTTTCGAGCGAGTTACTTTTACGTATTCTGTTAATAATTGTGTGTGTGTGTGTGTGTGTGTGTGTGTGTGTGTGTGTGTGTGTGTGTGTGTGTGTGTGTGTGTGTGTGCGCGCGCGCGCGTGGAGCGCAGACTGAGGGCGGGTAATTTCACCTCAATTATCCGAACACTTCCCATACCCGTACACCACCCCGGAACAACAACAGTCAGACGGCTTGGTATACGAGTATGATCCATCGACTATGGAAATGGGAAATGACAATTCAGCAATTTGTGGAGGAAAGAAAACAGAACGTTGAACGAAATGGCAACACTGAGCGTTGGAACAATGAGAAAAAAAGGAGGAAGAACTTGTTACATGTGCGAAGAAAAAAGAAGGAGGAGGAGAAGTAGAAGGTGGAGGAGGAGGAGAAGAAGGAGGAGGAGGAAGAGGAGAAGTAGAAAGAGGAAAAGAAGATTTAGAAGGATGAGGAGGAAGAGAAGTAGAAGGAGGAGAGATAGAAGGAGGAGAAGTAGAACAACAAGAAGAAGTAGAGGTACGAGGAGGAGAAGTAGAGGGACGAGAAGTAGAAGCAGGAGGAGGAGGAGGAGAATAGGAGTATTAGGAAGAAGGAGTAGGAGGAGGAGGAGGAGGAAAAGGAGAAAAAGAAGTAAAAGGAGGAGGAGAAGAAGTAGAAGGACGAGGAGGAGGAGGAGAAGTGTAAGTTCACAGCGTTACCTATAGATCGGGCCATATATGAGGTCTAAGCTCTCATCCGGGAGGGTAATACCTGTTTGATCACGAGTTCAATGCTTGGTTCAAGACCTTGGCGAATTAGACGCGCGCGCACACACACACACACACACACGCGCGCGCGCGCATTAGTATGCCATTATAATTTCAATATTGTGCAGCGAAAACGAGGTAATTTAAGATTTAGTTATATTGACTTTCATGTATTGAACGTTACAGTTTTCAAACAAAATGTGATTCTAATCTAAATAAAATAAACTCGTAGTTCATAAACTTTAGTTCTAATTTACTAATTCTATTATATTCACACACACATATACGTATATATACACACGCACACACACAGAGAGAGAAGAGAGAGAGAGAGATTCCGACAGCTTGGCGTGGTTGGGAAGAAGAAAAAAAGGGATTGTTAATCTGAGTTTATTCCTCGGATTAAGAGTCCCGTGTTTCCTCTTCCCACCCACGTCACACCCACGTCACACACACACACACACACACACACGACTCGGTGGCGCGGTTGGTAGAGTCTCAGACTGTCAGTATGGCGGTACCGGAGATACCTGGTTCGAATCCTGCCCAGGGCTTAAATGATTTCAGTATCGCTGCACTTCGAGTCGTTACTCCAACTCTCGTGGACGGGGAGTTGGGTTTGTGTGTGCGTGTAAGGTCATAGCATTACCCATAGATCGGTCATACGAGCTCTGAGCTCTCTTCCAGGAGGGAAATAACTGTCGATTACAAGTCCAACACGTGATCCAAAGACCAAGGTGAATCACACACACACACACACACCAAAGG
This sequence comes from Oratosquilla oratoria, assembly GCF_046742065.1. Classification (NCBI taxonomy): domain Eukaryota; kingdom Metazoa; phylum Arthropoda; class Malacostraca; order Stomatopoda; family Squillidae; genus Oratosquilla; species Oratosquilla oratoria. The sequence continues at coordinate 33,400,274 of NC_134797.1, forward strand.
ACCCTCCCCTCTTATATGGGGACCGTGTCGAAGCAGTCCCACACTGTAAACAAATAACAGCCATTCAGCGCCTTCACCATCCCACATCAGCACCTCGAGGTGACAAAGGGTCACCCTGACACCCGCCACATTGTACATGTAGTCTATACATACATATGTACATACATACACATACAAACCAGTGCATTAAAAACCACTGGTGCCTTGTATTCAATAAAGTAGGAGGAAAAGGAGACAAACAAAGCGCTTTCGTGTATTAAACAAAACGTAACTATATGAATCCACTGAAGAAGTAACTATTCAAAAACGCTTTGCTTCCTTGTTCCTTTTTACTAGCGGCTCCTTCTGCAAACATCTATCAGAACGTATTACAACCCTACATATGAAAAAAAAAAAGAATTTAGGAGTGCAATGTGCTGTAAACTTTTCTGAAAAATATTTAAGTGTGCCACAACGAAACATAGTTTGAACACAGCTGGCGCAAACCTTTAGCACAGTTGAACAGAAAGGGTATGTTGGTTCTTGTGCACCCGAACTTTTGAACACCCCTGTTCACTGGCCCATCAAAGGCACGGGGAGTTCAGTTCGCATTTCTGACCTTTCCCTCTCAAACACTGACATTGTCCTTCATGATATTTTTGTCACACCACATGCCCATTTTTTTTCTTTATCACCGAAGCATTGTTGTCATCTGTTTTAGTACGAGACGTGTTAGGGCTGATATGAAAGAGTATTGGAAGTACAAGTTTTTTGTTTTGGGAGTGTTTTAATCCACTTTTTATGATCAAGTTGTGAGTACAGCATTTTGGCACTTTGTGAGGAGACTTCTTTCATAATGTGAATACTCTGATACATTTTCTTGATTTATCCCAATGGCCTGAGCGGATTAGAGCGTCGCTACTTACGACGGAGGTCGAGGTGACGGAGGTTCGAACCTTACCGCCAACGAGTTGGACCAAGGGTATGTTTCATTAAATACCTCGCTACAAAGTCCTCTGTAAACCGAATCATCAGATATTTATATATCTATTTATTTATTTACTACAGGCCCATCAAGACCCGACAGCAGAGACCAAAACCCCACCTTGTAATGGAGACTGAATTAAATCCCTCAACCACAGATATATATATATATATATATATATATATATATATATATATATATATATATATCATATTGGGGGGGGTTGAGGGGGAGCTCAACCCTAACCATGGTTCTTCGATTGATCAAAACCTTAACTCTGGATCTTAAACTCTTCAACCCCCCCCCCCCAATTTTATATATATATATATATATATATATATATATATATATATATATATACATATATACACATATACATACAATATAAAATGAATAATAAAGTGGACGTCACTGGACTCTGTGTTAAAACTGTCTACATGTTATGACGGAGA
>NC_134797.1:33411689-33444189 GCF_046742065.1 Oratosquilla oratoria
ACATGTAACCTAATCTAACAGTTTAATTCTATCTAGCATCTGTGTGTATATATAAAATGTACGTATCAAGATAAAATACAGCGACCAATGCCTCAATATTAGCTCAATCCTTTTTGTTCTTCCTCAAAACAACGTAAAAATACTGTAGGTATATTTAAATGTATCTAATCATTTGTTTATTTGCTATAATTTCATTATCATAATGACTATCGTTACTATTATTATCATTATCATTATTATCTTCTTTTGTAAAACTTTTTGTTCACAGAATTTCCGCAAGCTATGACCACCGCATCAATTTCAAATATGACATAAGCACACGATTCAACTTGACCCTTGACTTTCAAATCGACAACTGGTTTTTCTTCCTTCAGTCAACTCGACCCATTACGTCATCGCCGCGTCATATCACACGAGCCACTGACGTCATCACAGAGGAGGAGGGGGTTGCCATGTCTCACCAGCTGATTAAAATCGCCTGGCCGGAGCTAGAGCCAAAAGACTGAAATATGTGTGTGCGTGTGCGGTTTGTCTGTGTGTGTGTGTGTGTGTGTGTGTATGAGTGTGTGTGTGCGCGCATGTGTGTGTGTTTAAGGAATGCGGGACATATTATTTTGGGTGTCCCCCTCGCACAAGTCATAAGTGGGTTGGAAAAGGTCAGAAGGAAGCAAGTCCCCCACAGTCTTCCAGTTATCATTAATAAGGTCAGACAACTAGACGAGAGAGAGAGAGAGAGAGAGAGAGAGAGAGAGAGAGAGAGAGAGGTACGGTGAGGGTTTGACATTATAGTGGAAGGGTGAGGCAGAAAGGGGGAGGGGGAGGGAGGGGGAGGAGGAGCGGGGAGAAAGTCTGAAATTATAGTGGATGGAAGAAGAAGAAAATGGAGACCGAAAGAGAGAGGGGGAGGGAGGGAGAGAGAGATAGAGAGAATGAGAGAGAAAGTGAGGGCGAGGGAGAACGGGACAGAGGGAGGGAGAGAGAGAGAGAGAGAGAGGGAGAGAGAGAGACAGAGAGAGAGAGAGAGAGAGAGAGAATGAGGGAGAAAGAGGGAGCGTGAGAGAGTGGGAGCGAGAAGGGAGAGAGGGAGGGAGGGAGGGAGAGAGAGAGAGAGAGAGAGAGAAAGGGAGAGAGAGATAAAGGAGGGAGAGCGAGAGGAAAAGAGGAAGAGAAGAGAGAGAGAGAAGGAAAGAAAGAGGGTTGGAGAGCGGGGGCAGGGTCTGACATTATAGTGGCAGGAAAAAGAGGGAGAGGGAGATAGAGAGAAAGAGAGCGAGGGAGAGGGTCAGAGAGCGGTGGGGGAGGGAGAAAATGAAAGGGAAAAAGAAGAGAAAGTGAAAGAAAATGAGAGCAGGAGAGAATGACGGAATGCGAAAGAGAGGGAAGGGATGGAGGGAGGGAGAGAGAAATTAAAGAGAAAGAGAAAAGGAGAGAATACGAGATGACAATGGCAGGTCATTACTGATAATGAGATAAGGTGAAGCACTAATGAGTATTTTACGGCTTTTTTTTTTTATTTGTGGGTTAAAACTGTCAAGGTAACTTCCACACTGTATTATCATCTTTATATGTATGTATATACATTCACACACACACACACACACACACACACACACACACACACACACACACACACATATATATATATATATTCACTATGTAATTATTATCAGACTACAGTGCTGTGAGGCAGCATAGGTATGCAGGAATGTATGAGGGATTGCTAACTAGAGGGGTGTCATATATGAGATGCAGAGGTAGTCGGCTGGAAATAGACAACAACAAGAGCGATGGCGATTTGGTACAAGTCATCGGGAACGTCGTATGGTGCACGACCCCCCCCCTTCGGCTGAATAAAATCGCCTGGCGACAGCCAGAATAAATACCCAAATCGTGAAGAGCAGTGAGTGTAAGGCTTGTTTCACACGTATCGACTTTTCGCCGTGTGCCGTCCACGACAAGACGTCGTGCTCTCAAATAACCATACGTGTCTATGGACGTTTTCACACGTCAGGACCACGACTACGTGTGAAAGCGTCCGTAGACATCCATAGCTATTGGAGAGCACGACGTCGTGTCGTGGACGGCCCACGGCGGAAAGCCGATACGTGTGAGAGGAGCCTTTGTCGTGGATAGCATTGCGTGCAAAGGAAAAAGGAAACCTATCAGGATCTGCTGTGGGATGTGGCAGTTGGGAGGAGGCCTTGTGGTGTTCTTTCTATATCTGTGGAGGTCAGAGAGAAGAGGAAAACAGGTGAGCGTATCTCCTGTGTGTGTGTGTGTGTGTGTGTGTGACCAGTGGAGAGGGACGAAGAGGAAGAGGAGGAGGAAAATTGGGGTGGGAGGGGGGGGGGAATGGGGGGAGGGGGGGCGGGGCGGGACCAAGTCTCAACTCCCACCCCTCCTCCTCCTCCTCCTACACCTTCCTACCATCCACCCTCTTGTCCCCTTTCCTATTCCTCTTCCTTTCTTTCTTTCTCTTTCCTAATTATCATTTTGCAGCATACCTTTCCGTCCTGTTCCTTCTATTCTTTCCCTTCCTCTTCCTCCTCCTCCCTTCTCTTTCTCTTCCCTCCTCCTCTTCTTCTTTCAATATCCTTTCTTTCAGTTACATTTCCTGTTTGTGTGATGTCCTGCCGTGTTCTTTTCAGGGTCGGCTGTGTGCGTGAATACAGGCAGTTACGCGTGGTAGGTTGTTAGTGCACACTACTCTCCTCGACAGCATTCGTGGTGCACATGGCACTCCTCGACAGCATGCGTGGTGCAAATTGCACTCCTCGACAGCAATTGTGATGCACATGGCACTCCTCGACAGCATACGTGGTGCACATTGCACTCATCGACAGCATACGTGGTGCAAATTGCACTCATCGACAGCAATCGTGATGCACACGGCACTCCTCGATAGCATTCGTGGTGCACATTGCACTCATCGACAGCATTAGTGGTGCAAATTGAACTCCTCGACAGCAATCTTGATGCACATGGCACTCCTCGACAGCATTCGTTGTGCAAATTGCACTCCTCGACAGCATACGTGGTGCAAATTGCACTCCTCGACAGCAATCGTGATGCACACGGCACTCCTCGATAGCATTCGTGTTGCACATGGCACTCCTCGACAGCATACGTGGTGCAAATTGCACTCCTCGACAGCAATCGTGATGCACATGGCACTCCTCGATAGCATTCGTGGTGCAAATTGCACTCCTCGACAGCATACGTGGTGCAAATTGCACTCCTCGACAGCAATCGTGAAGCACATGGCACTCCTCGACAGCAATCGTGAAGCACATGGCACTCCTCGACAGCACACGTGGTGCACATTGCACTCCTCGAGAGCATTTGTGGTGCAAATTGCACTCCTCGACAGCATTCGTGGTGCACATGGCAGTCCTCGACAGCAATCGTGATGTACGTTGCACCCCTCGACAGCATTCGTGGTGCACATGGCACTCCTCGACAGCAATCGTGTTGCACATGGCACTCCTCGGCAGCATACGTGGTGCACATGGCACTCCTCGACACAATGTGGTGCATATTGCACTCCTCGACACAATACGTGGTTCACATTGCACTTCTCGACAGCCGAGAGAAATACCACGGAGTTTTGTTGAGTCTTCCGAGTTGGACAACTACGCGAGTACTAACCGCCTTTCGACATATTTTTCATATATTACTTCGTTGCAAAAGGTTTAACTAAACATAAGAACATAAGAATGAAGGAGACTGCAAGAGACCATAAGGCCTACACTAGGCAGCTCCGTATCCATCACCACCTGTCATCCCCATCCATAAAGTTGTCTAATTATTTCTTAAAACATCTGATAGTTTCAGTGCTTACTAGTACTACATGGTTACTAAGTCTATTTCATTCATCGACCACCCTATTAGTAAACCAATTCTTGCCTATTTCCTTCTTAAATCTAAATTTGTTCAGTTTAAATCTATTACTGCGAGTCCTGCCCTGTTGTTTTAATATGATGACCTTGTTTGCATCACCCTTGTTAAAGCCTTTGATCCACTTGAACACCTCTATTAGATCACCCCGCATTCTGTGTCTCTCCAGAGTGTGTAAGTTAAGGTGCTTAAGCCTCTCTTCGTAAGGCAAATTTCTGAGTCCATGTATCATTTTGGTCATTCTTCTCTGTACTGATTCTAGTGAATTGATGTCCATTCTGTAGGAAGGAGACCAAAACTAGACCGTATAGTCAAGGATAGTCTAACTATCGCTAGATAGAGTTTGATAACTACCTCTGCACTTCTATTCGTTACCGTCCTAGCAATGAAACCTAATGCTCTGTTAGCTTTATTCCTGGCGCTAATGCACTGTTTCCTGGATTTAAGGTCGGGACTCACTAGAACTCCCAAGGACCGGAGTCACTAGAACTCCTGGAACAAAGCCACGGCATCTGGAAGTATTCATTTATTTATTGTCTATTTACCTTCTTGTTAATTTATTTTTGATGGATTAACAAAGGGCGACAGAGCTTTCGGTGATAGATGTAAATATGTTTTTTTTTTCTTTGTGATATATGTTCATATGTAGCTTACAATTTGGTAATTTCTTTGAATAAATAAATAAAAAAGTTATAAAAGATTTTGTATTTTGTATAATGAAAAACTATAGATGAGTCCAAAGTTTTGCTCGTGACTGTGGCTTTGATTGTCAAGCTTTGGGTCGTGCTTGCTTGTTAGATGGCTCACGCTTTTCCCCTCTTCTCCTCTAAAGTGAATAAAAATAATATTCATAAACTAAAACATAATATATAATAACAATAAACATAATAAAAATAAACATAATAAAGCATAATAATACATTTAAAGTAAAAGTTAATAAAGATGGCGCCATTGTTCCAAGAAAGTCTCTACTCCTTCATTACATCAACTCTCAAACCGCATACTGGGACACAAAACCAAAAAGGGTGTCCCTAAATTGTGAGGTCGCCAGGAGGCGCGACCCGTGACCGCCGAGTTTGCATGACCTGACGCTATCTCCCCACTCATGAAACGACATAAGCTAAGGTCAAAGACAGTCCGCTTCGAAGGGGAGACAATGAAGAGGATGAGGCGTAGGAAGAGGAAGAGGAAGAGGAAGAGGAGGAGGAGGAGGAAGAGGAGGAGGGAAAATACCACCTGGACGTAAGGTGGGTGGGTGGGGGAATAGGCTACACAAGATGGTGATACAGATGGATTACATGACAAATGGTTCCTTCAATCCTGCAGACATACACGACTCAAGTATAAGTCCCAAGAACACTGAGTAACATTTTGAGTTAGTTCTGTAGGAGTTAATAGTTAAATTAGTAATAATAGTTAAGTTAATAATTAAGTTAGTGAAGAGTTAATAACTTAGTAATAATAGTTAAGCTAGTAGTTTAGTAATAAGTTAATAGTTAAGTTAGTATTTAGTTAACAGCTAAGTTAGTAACAAGTTAATAGTTAATGGTATTGGTTCATTAATAACTACGTTAATAATAGTTAATAGTTACATAAGTAATAATAGCTAGTCAATAGCTAAGTTAGTAATAATATTTAATATTTTAACTAGTAAGAACAGTTAACATTTCAATTGGTAGTACGTTATTTTAATAGAAATAATAAAGCCAATTTACGTCCCAGCAACACTTTCTTCAGTCTGTGGTCAATACCCAACGATTGGATTCAACTCATGAAGAAAACGGAATCTTAATAACAAGTTTTTCGAACACCTGAATATTTCAATCAATACAAATCTATTTGATTTGGGTGTTGGCCAAGAAGAATGATGAAGCAAGACATACACACATACATAGATACATACATACACACACACACACACTTGCCAGGCGTTAAGTACGGCCGAGAGTGGCATTATCGATGATTATGTAGGATTATGAAGAGAGGAATGGGGGAGGGTAGAGGGGGGGGGTGCGAAACCCTGCATATCCCTCGGAACGACACGCAAAGCTAAAATTAAACTTCCCTGGCGCTTGATGGTGCGGAAGCTACTGATGCTTAGTCTTCCTGTGATTTCGTATACGGACAAAGATGCGTGACGTCATTCAAAAACCCAGTCTCCCTGCACGTCAAAGATCTATTTGCTAAAAAATAAATGAATAAATAGATAAATAAAATAACAATAATAATTATGTAGTATGGCCTTCCTTTGGCTGAATAAAATTGATTAACGGCAGCCAAAAACAAATGCAGTGCAGACCATCAATGACAGATCTCAAAATCGCCAATGCTTGTACCTCCATCCTTTGAAATTCTTCGTCAAATCACTGTAGCAGAATTCATAACTCTAAAGTCACAATATGGATGCAATGGAATATGAAATATCAGCGTGATAGATTAATATACACCAAATTGTAATGCGTTTGTATAACCGCTGCATTGGTTAAAAAAATCTAAAAATGAAATCCAATACATTTATTGCGATTGAGGTGGTGGTGGGGTGAGGGGATGGGGGTGAGGGTAATGGGGTGGGGGTGAGGGGATGGGGGATCCCAATTCTAAATGAAATCGCCTGACGGCATGTAAAACAAATACAGCCCAAGTCGTTATGTTGGTTGCTTATCCGGGTTCTTGCAAGAGGACCTTCACGCTGTAGTTGTCAACGAACTCAAGAATTCGGGTCTTGAGTGACAATGACAATGAGTCTCTGACGGCGTCCGTGGAGATGCGGAGGAAGAGAGAGGAAGGGAGGGAGGAAGAGAAGGGAGGGAGGTGGGGGGGAGGAGGAGAAGGGAAGAGGAGAGAGCTGGAAGAGGAAGGGCGGGTTCTGGGGGGGAATTGGCGCCTGGCTAAGAATAGCACCAGTTGGGAGGGTTGGGTTTCTGAATTAATGATAGCCCAATGCGAGAAATAGCAGTCGGTTTGTGGAACTGCGCGCGCAACTGCCCGCCGTCAAGCAGGCCCCCCCCCCTCGAACCAATCAATGCTTATTGAAGGTATTCGCAATGATCAAGTAGAATTGTTGACTAATCAAGCGTAGTTGCGGCCAATCTTCATGACTGTCTATCAACTGTTATCAAGTAGGACTGACAAAGGTCGATAATGATTGCTGAAAATTTACGACTTAGGCTTGGGGATGTCTTTTTATATGCACAGAGACCTTGACCTAATCATGGGTTGCTCGTGGTATTATTGCTTTTAGATAAGTAAAGCAACTTTAACATTTCTCACTGATTACTGACAGTAGAAAATTAATATTAGCGGCACTAACGACGGGGCAGTTTACTATGAATACACGATGATTTTGTTTGTGATCAGGTCATCTTCGGACTGAGTCAGACTAACCCATACACACACGATTAATTATATACATATGTATACGTTTATACATGTGTACACCTATACACACATGCACGTATCTTATCCGACAGCTGATCCCTTAACGTTGGTAAATATGCTTGTGTATCTTAATCACTACATGACCTATGTCAATAGATGAAAGTCTCTGTAGGGTCAGCCACATTGAACAGGTCTTGTACAAACGACGAAACGTTGCTCAGCTGATACAGTCGCAGGACCCACTGCTAACTGACACGCCCCTGCTGGCGAACAGGACAACTCATAACTACAGTGTTACGTCATAGGGACTGCATGCGCTGGTGGCGTCATCGGAAGCGTGCTGGTCTCGTATTCGCTTAGTTGTGGGTTCGAACCCCGCATTTCTCTCCGATTCTAGCAGTGACTGATACCTGACCCAACAGTCCAAGAATCGCATGGGGCAAAGGTGACGGCTTCGGCCGCAGGTACGCGCCTTCTGGCATAGCCTCTTCACCTTGACGGCATGTATAAGCATCCTTAAGATATATAAGACTCCACCGAATATATGGAGTAGCATGACACCAAACATTATCTCACCAGAAACTAGGTGGCAAAATGAGATTGTCATAACCTCCAAAATTATGTTTCACTGACACCGCAACTAAATTTATGATTAGCATTACTGTTCAAGCGTACCATCTCCTGTGCTTACGGGACGTAAGCCACATAAGCCACATAAGCATTGTCCAAGCATATCCAAATCTTGGGCACTAAATAACCTAAACAAGATTAGAATATAACGTAAGCCACAGAATGTAAGCATTGATCTAAGCAGATCTAAATCTTGGGCATTAAATAACCTGAACAAGATTAGAATATACGTTTACAAAGTGAATACCCTTTCAGAAGCCCTGGAGAGTTTAGTGGAAGAACTGGAGAACATCAACTGGTATATCGTGGGACTGAGTGAAGTCCTAAGGGAGAATCAAACCTCATGCAGCTACAAGACAGTCACTATCTGTTCTACTATTGAGGTAAAGAGAAAGAAAAATCCAATACAGTAAGATTATGTATATATATTTTTTTAATCCAGAGGTTGCTGGTAACGTAGTAAGGTTTGGTAGTGCGCTAGAGTAGCGTGGTTGTGTTTAGGTTTAAAAAATCGAAATAGTGCAGGTTCATGCACCAGCTTCACACGAGTTCATTCGATGAAATCAATTCCTATGATGAAGTCAGGTAATAGATCAAGAAAAAATAAATACACGTTAATAATCGGTCAATTCAGTGCTAACGTGAGGAAGAACATGACAAATGAATCGCGTGTTGCGAAGTTTGGAGTCGGTAAGAGAAATAACAGAGGTGAGATGTTAGTTAATTTAGAAGAGAATAATATAAGGACAATTAACATTTTCTTTCAAAAAGTTATAAGTTGTAAATAGACTTAGAGAAGTCTAAACAGAACAAGTATGAATGAAATTGACTCCAAATTAGGAGATGAAAACAACAGCCTAGCAATGTTAGTTATAAACATAGGTAGTGATCACAGATTGATAGATTGCACATTTAAATATATTTTAGAGCTGAGAGAAAAGAACTAGTCTTAAAGAAGAAATTGTCTTATGAAAGTAAAGGACAACAAAAGAATTTCAGGTGAAAATTGAAAGCGGATTTGAAACTAAGAAATAAAGTCGACACCATCAAGATTATGAATTGTAGCTTGTTTAGCATCGTTAAAGATTCCGTTTAGAGAGTAGGGAGTATAAAAACGTAAAAGAAAGCAAATGTTCCAATGAAACAAATGACCTAATAAAAACAAGAGGGACTGCAGATTTTTTTTTTAAACAAGGAGGGACAAAACAGTGGTGAACTTGGGAAGGTCCATCATGAAAACGCCGAGTTCAGAGAAGAAAACGAGAAACATGGATCATATAAAGGAAACTATCCGGAAAGGTAAAGTATTAAACAGGCCGAGCAATGACGATTTCTTTGAAATAAACAAATGGAGAACTTGTTAAATGCAAAGGGAATGGTAAAGAGTAGAAGAATCTTACCAAGAGCTTTACTCGTCAAATACCACAGTTAGGTCAATAAATCAATTTGTAGACGGTAGTAGTGTACCAGAAATTACAAAAGAAGAAATAAGGTTCACTCAAAAAAGTATGCCACCTTAGGGAAGGTGGCACATCAATAATTTTTTTTTTTTTTAACTCGCAGAGAAAGAAGTTCACTGGACATTAGATGTCAGGAAACTGTTCTTAAATATTTATGCAAAGTTATAATTTTCTTTCACAAGACAGGAGACCATAAAGAATTAGCAACTACCGATCGATTAGTTGATCAAATGTATTCTAAGTACTTTCCAAGATTCTTACAAATGGATTAGTTAAGGTTTACATGAAAACCATCCAAGGCAGGCTAAATTTAGAAGCGGATATTCGATTATAGACCATCTGCAATCAATTAATCAATCAACTGACTGTACAATGCCAGATATGATCTACGGATATGAGACTCGGAAATTGACTAAGGCGATGAAGATGAGTTTAAATAGTGTACAGAGGAGAACGGAGAGATCAATAATGGGAGTAACGTTGATAAATTGGAAGTCAAGCTGAAGGGACATAATTGGAGTGAAATATATTAAGAAAGCGATAACGGAAGAGCAAAACTGGGCAAAAAAAAAGTAAACCAAAAAGAAGAATGGGAGGCGGAGCAAATGTGTTACTGACTGGACGCCTCCGGATGGAAAGCGTAGAAGAGGAAGAACAGATATATGGAGAGATGATGTAGAGAAGTTTGCAGGAGTGACGTGGCTATGTAGGCACAGTCGTGCGACCTATGGAAATGTTTGGGGGAGATCTAAGTTCAGCAGTGGTATACGAATGATTGCCACACACACACACACACATTATATATATATATATATCACGATCTAGATCTAGGACCGAACCGAGCCTGTCTCTCTCTTCAGACTGCGTCACGGAAGGTATGAAAGTACGAGTACTGGAACCTTGTACTCCACTAGTACTCCACTGGCTATCTAGAAAGTGGAAATGAGGACCCTACGACAGGAGGAAAGTAGTTGCGCCCGAAGCCGTCATCTTGTGCTTGAGGAATTGTTGGGGAAGGTAGGTAACAGTCACTGCTGGGAATCGGAGAGGAATTCGGGACTCGAATCCACGACTATGCCAATGCGAACCCACGACTCTTCCCATTACGTCACCAGTGTTATCTAGACAGCGAACACGTTGAAATTCACAGAACACAATAAACGTTTGTTTTGTAGATTACGAAAATAAATATAAGAAAATACTAACTCGGTAGAACACGGCAATGATGAACACTATGCATAAGGAATGTTATTGTACGGCTTCTACAGAACATTTCCATCAAAGGTACAGGTATAATTCGACTACGCGAAGACAGAAGATATAAAAATCAAAACAACGGCTCGGCAGAGATACAAATTGACCAAAGTTGTTTACATTCCGTCTTCAAGAAAAGGTCACAGAGCTCAGATGGGAAAGGAATGGTTTGGATATTGATGGGGACATTTCAATCCGACGATATTTACGGACGAAATTCATCTCTCTTCAGAATGAGACGACCTACAAGATAAGCTCAGTGATCTCAACAAGGAAAGCCTTGAGTAGGTCTGATATAAGAAAAATAAAAGTAATAATCAACTCTAAATTTTCAGAATAAAACAATTATAATCGGTGGTAAAAAGCTGGAAAATGAAGAGCATGTCTAAATGCTAAAAAAAAACAATAATAATTTTTTAATTAAATCTCAAAACGTAACACAAATGATCGGAAAATTTTTGGGTAAAAAATTAGAACACGATAAGAGAAGTCCTAGTTGTGTATCTGAAAACCAAAGTTTACAATCAGAGACAAACCCCAGCTACGATCTTCGCATATGAAAGTTGGAAACTGAAGAGGCGATGGAGACTTAGCTGAGGAGTGTACTAAGAGCAATGGATATTTGGAATAAGACTGGAAGAGGAGAAACTGGACAAGGCTGATGTCACACTGCCCGGCGTTGCCGTTGCGGCTTGTTGCTGGCCACAGCAGTTTTCTCTACGAGTCATTGGATTCGAAAGGTTTTGAGAGTAATATTTTAACCAGGGAAGGGGAGGGGGGTGGCGGTCGTCATATGAAATTTTAGCTGTCGTCAGGTGATTCTATTCAGATAATTGAACTTTCCCATCGTCTGGCCGCATCCGACGCCGCCGCAGACTGTAGAGTGGGAGAGAAATTGACAGGATAAATGACTAGACAGGAGAATGAGATACTGGAAAAGTGGACGCCGTGTGACGGTAGACGCAAACTGAAACGATACAGAAGTCGGAGAAGCGATATGAAGAAGTTTGCAGGAGTAACATGGCAGAGGTGGGCATAGTCATGCAACTGACGGAAAAGTTATTTTCATTATTTTTTTTTTTCAGCAATAGAGAAAACTATGGACTGCTGTCCATGTTCTATTAGCGTGGAATTGCTTCTACACCACTGACTTGCAATAGCAGAAGATCAGTCTCCGGTTGAAATAAAAATATGATAGACACTTTGGACCCGGGGCGGAGACCGAGTATCAACCACTCAGGGCCGCACCTCCAGACGAAGGTAAAGATGTTGAGTTTTGAAAACCGTGCGACAGAGATGATCCTCTCCGACGTCCATTTTACATGACCGTCTCCAGGATATATATATATATATATATATATATATATATATATATATATATATATGTGTGTGTGTGTGTGTGTGTGTGTGTGTGTGTGTGTGTGTGTGTGTGTGTGTGTGTGTGTGTGTGTGTGTGTGTTGGTACATTGTGACATGTTGAAGGTGGAAAAAGAAGTCACGGGCCTAGTTTCGAGTTTCTGAGTTTATTCCTGCCCTTTTTCGCTCCATGCTTCTTCTGACGAAGCAACGAGCGAAGCCGGTCAGGAATAAACTCAGAAACTCGGAACTAGACCCGTGACTTCTTTTTCCACCTTCATATATATATATATATATATATATATATATATATATATATATTACATATATACATATATATATTATATATATATATATATTAGACAGAGAGGAAAATTGAATCAGAAATTATTATCAAACAACCGTCTCACTCACCCTAAGCACTCAGAAAACCTTGAAATTCCACACAAAGCGATAAGGGGTTCTCAGCCTGGACGGGGCCTACGTGGACCCCCAAAAGGAGCCGTGACAAAAAAAAAAAAAAAAAAAAGAAGAAGAAGGCTGGCCTGCTGTTACAAATCATACATTTCTATATAGTGTGAGGAATCTGAATGACAAAAAAACTATCAAATGTATGATAATCATGACTGTCAATTTTGTGATAAAGCAAAGGGTTTTTCTTCATCAACATTGTATTTATCTATCTATTTTTATTTTATTTTATTTTATTTATTTATTCATTTTTTGTAGGGTGGGGTTTGGGAGAAAAATGAAAGGGAGCGATACGAATGTTGAGAATTCATGAAGGAAAGCGATGGAGCGAAAAAGGTTGAGAACCACTGGTAAATATAAAAAGGGTTTCTCTTCAACATTTTATGTATGTATATATATATATATATATATATATATATATATATATATATATATGTGTGTGTGTGTGTGTGTGTGTGTGTGTGTGTGTGTGTGTGTGTGTATGTGTGTGTGTGTATTCTTCGGGAAAATATCCTCATGGTAAAAATAAATACCCGCATTCAAAAAAGGTGAAAATAAACATCCACACGATCATTCGCAAATGCTGAAAAATCCACATCCGATTCGTTTTTGTCTATACCAGTGATTACAAAACTACTCCCCCCCCCCCGCTCCACCCCGAAGGCCTGAGGAAAATACAAAGGGGGTCATAGTGAAGTCATCTGCTCAAAAATCATTGCTCAATAAAAACAACAAAATCATTCCACGAACAAGTATCTGCCGATACATCCGTGCAAAGTATAATTCTATCAGTCACCAACCCGTTTCCTATTAAATATATAATTATAAGAAATATAAAAATATATCATTTCATATTAATACAAATGGTTGGGGGCGTACTGATTTGCTGGAAGGAATAAGGGGGCACCATATAACTTATAGTGGTCACTTCTGATCTGCAACCATTTTCCACAACCTCAAATTCCTAAAACAATCTACAACAGAATATGAGCCTTCATTACAACTATTACGGTTTGTCTGTCCTCGCTTTTATTTCTATAACTCAGTGTACTTCGATTTGTAAACTAATTGAGTAGCGTTCTGCGGAGTCAATGATGCATAGTCACTTTATCAGTAAATCATATGCTTGATAAACTCAAGACAATTACTTGACAGGAAGTTGAAATAATTGTTTTTATTTCATAAGGGAAAAAATAAGATTTCAAAATGGTTTCGAAAGGAAGTATTTGTCGACAAGAAAAACTTCAATCCACACTGAAAGCGAATACAAAACTTCAAAACAAAACATTAACACGAAGAAAAAAACACTACCGCCAGTATATCAAACGAGCTGCTATTTCTTCTGGTTGTAGTAGAGCCAATAATTTCTGCAACAGCTCCATTAATCAAGAGGATATTATGAATTCATACCTCCATTTGTCCACAGTCTTGAATCAATAGACTCACTGGCAACTCGGGCCTTCCTAACGCAACTTGGCATCACAGTAGGGCAAACTCCAGAGCGTCTCCCCACTCACACGCTGAGCGAAGTCGCACGCAACAACTTTATTCCCTCTATTGTCATCCTGGAGAAAATTAGACCATCCTGATTAACCCGTTCATGTGTATCGTCACATGAAAACAAACAAATGCGTAAGTAGGTAAATGAATAAACACATCAATAAACGAATAGAATAAAATATATAAACAAGACAATCCATTTGATGCCTGAGGATTTTACTCAGCCTGGACAGAACCATAAAAAAAAAAAAAAAAAAAACAGAATGCACTCCGCACACTCTTGTAGTTTCAAATCCCTTTATCGCATTTGGAACATTTCCTATAAGTACCGTAAATTCGTCCGGCCAGCCGAGAATGCGCTTCCAACAATTCACATTTCCTATTGTTGCAGTGTTTTATGTAAACGCACGTCTTCACTGCGGTGAGTTTGGCCTACACCAAGGACTCTGAGAACAGAAAGCAATGTTGTGCAACAGAGCAGAGGGAAGCAAAACATTGACCCGGAGATGTTTGCTTTCCATCGCATTGTATAGTCACAACTTCGACCCAGAACCTTCCCACGACCTTCAAGAAAGCGAACCCCACCCTCACCACCTCCCCACTACCTTCCGAAGTACATAAATTCTTAATTATATTCATATTCTTTCGGTCTCCTTCTTCCTCTGTTCCCTCACTATCTTCCTCTCCCCCCCCCTCTCTCTCTTCCCTCTCGCTCTCTTTTCCTCTGTCCTCTAAGCTTTCACCAATACCCAATCTCTTACTGGAACTCAAAGCCACAATCAGCTCTCCGTACCCAATCATCTTAGCGGCCTGAGTCCCCGATCAGACAACACAACATCACGTCACCGTGGCGCAGTTCCAGGTTCCACTAATCTTCGTTCCATATCCGTGACGTCACAGTGATCCCTTTGCGTCACGCTGACGTAATGTTCACGCATGTGACTGACCAAGGCGATTTTCTTCACCTGTGGGGAATCGTAGCACCGTCCTGAGAGGCGTTATGGTTTCATCTTGAACACTGGATCACCAACGAAATTATGGACTCCTTCAAATCAGACTTCTGAAGTAGTAGTAGTAAATAATAATAATACATACATACATATACCAATGGCTATTTCCCCCTTACAAGAGAAGTATCCAAAAAACAAAGGCATAAAATCCACTCCCACCCATCCCATCTCCACATACTCCACTCCCATTCACCCCACTCGGTACAATCACTCCTTCATACATTCTCCTCTTAGCATCCATTCCAAAATGTCTATTTCTCATTACACTATTTAATCCCCCAAAGCACTTGCTTGTCTCAATCTACATTCTACCTCCACCTCCACTCCTCCCTTTCCTGTCACATTAGCACCCAAGTGTCTAAAGCTATCCTCTTCCTTCAGCCTCTCTCCCTTAATAATACTCACTTCAAATTTGCTCCCACATTCTCCCCTTGTACATCTCATCACCTTACTTTTACCCACATTTATCTTCAACTTCCTTCTATCGCACACCTTCCCAAACTCTGTCACTAACTTCCTTAATCCTTTCTCTGATCCTCCTAGCAAACAACAACTGGCTTATCTCCCATTTTACTCCATTATTTTTAACCATCTCCAATCCCCGGTCCATTACCCTTACGTTTACCTCTCGCACCACCCCATCCATGTATAAATTGAACAGCCAAGGCGACATAACACATCCCTGGCGAAGTCCCACCTTTACCTCAAACCACTCATTCTCTCCATTTCTAATTCTAACACAGGCTCTACTACTCTCGTAAAAACTCTTGACTGCTCTTAACAGCTTTCCTTCTATCCCATATATCTACAATACCTCCCACAGTGCCTTCCTGTCCACAACAATAAACCTTTTCCAAATCTATAAAGCCCCCCCCCCACAAAAAAAATCCTAATACACAATTGTGATTAAGACAGCCAAGGTAAAGCGTCGCTCCTCGACACTATAGCTTACATCATCACCCGGCGATTTCATTTAGACCAGTGGTTCTTAACCTGTGGGGAATTCCCCACTGTTGGGGAATGGCGGAGTTGCCAAGTGGGGAATGACCGGTCGGACAGAAGAACGAGTCTATTTTTTTTTTTTAATCGATGTTTTTGTTTCTTTTTGTTTGTTTCTGGTGTCTTCTTGTTTTCACCGATGCTGTGGTGGGAAATGGAGAGTTGACTCACTAAAAACTGGGGAATTAGAGAAAAAAGGTTAAGAACCCCTGATTTAGACTAAGGGTACGTCAGCACAACGAAGGGACTGCAAATAACAGAAGAGTGTCCTTTTTTGAAGCGAGATTAGAGTCGAGGTAGTCTCCCCCGTTTCACCTTCCACACCTTCCCCGCTTTTGCTCGACCATGGCATCCATCAGACATATAAATCAAGGGACCAATGGTCCCGTCCATTCCCATTATCAGACTATCCTCATCATCATCATTCTTCTTCCTCATCGTCCTTGTCATCTTCGTCATTCTTCCTCCTCCCCGTCCCTGTTCTTCTCCCTCCTCCCCATCCCTGCTCTCCTTCTCCCTCCTCTTCGTTCTTCTCTTTGTAATCTTCGTCATTCTTCCTCCTCCCCGTCCCTGTTCTCCTCCTCCTCCTCCTCGTCCCTCTTCTCCTTTCCTCCCTTCAGACCCTACCCGACCCCTTGAAGCAATCCCCTTCACCCTCCTTATCCCTTTAATTCTATTTACTTTCTCCAAACGCAGTCTCCAATTCCTTTCATTTTTGCTTTGTCTAATCTCTTAAGTTTTTTCAATGTCTATTTTCACTCTTCATTTCCTTCCTTCTTCCCGTTTTCTTTTCTTCCTCGGCGTACCACGAGCGCCTTTACTACCGAGAGGTCACAGCCGTCGGAAATAATATAACGAAAACCAGAATAAAATCATAAAATGCCACGACTCCCTCCCTGTCGATGAAGTGCCAAGGGAAGGAAGAAAATAATCTAACGGCATCCATAACAGAAAGAAAAGTGAGACCTGGTATGGAAGGGCCTAATCAATTAGTCAACCTGTGACTCCTTGACTGTCTGTCACCCACTTCACCCTGGGAGTCTTGGATTTAGCGGTCCCCCACACACGCACACACACACAAATGTTGTACAATACGCCTATTCCTTAGCTTAGTGTTTTGTTTATTTTTTTAATGCTTATAACACCATCTTTTCACTGTTATACTTTATAATTTCGAAATTCTGTAGGCTGCATCTGTTCAGCAGTAATGCTGCTATACCCAATAAACCGTATATTATCATTATTATTAAATACAAACGTATATACTTGACACACATTTCTTGTTTACGTAGGTCCAAATAAATTAATTTAATTTTTGTCAAACACGTGTTACTCGTGTATGTGAGACTCCCAGTTCGCAAAAACTGATAAACAGAGAAAGAAAGAAATGGATCTATAAATAGTATAAAAAAAAAAAAAAAAAACGCTAGCTTGCTCGTAATGCAATCCAGACCGCTGCGCGTTTCTTCATCCTTTCCCCCAACCGAAACGCACGCCGCCTGTACCTTTAATGTATGTGTTAAACTATCATATTCTTCCAACACCCCCATTCTCCTCCTTAGCCTTTCCTTCCCTCTCCTTAAACTTCCCAACACAGCCAAAGTTTACACACACATGCACGTTGAGGTAAATATCAGAAAAAATATATCGTGTGTAAATATTTCCACAAAGAAAAAATAATTACATCTCTATTTCATAATCGTGATATGTACGTGGTAGCATAAAAAAAGGAACACAAAATATATCTCAACAATGACTTAATATTAACGACACTGAAATACTATGGTTACTGTGTAATACGTTTATCTCAGTATATGACATTACAAAACAACAATAATGATAATAACAACAATAATGATAATTATAACAACAATAATACACACACGTTACATCATTCTAGTCGATAAATCAGACCTAGTCAACCGCCTTATACGTGGATAGCTCTCAGGGAGCGTAGGTGATCCCAAAATCGCCTTCACCGAACCGTCTTATTAATAAGATCTCTTACGGTCTAAAATTGGCCCAGACTTCCTTACACCAAGATATCTTCTTTACTCCGTCGTTTTGTTGATGGTATCCCAGTGTTATTAGTATTTATTTTTCTCTCCACTGTTTTGATACAAATTATAGGAATATGTTATATATATATATATATATATATATATATATATATATATATATATATATATACATATATATATATATGTGTGTGTGTGTGTGTCTAAAATTTATTTCAGACAAATGAGAGAGAAATGGGTAGGGAAGGGCAAACGAAGATGTGTTGGGAATAGAGTTTATTTCCCTAACGTTTCGACCAACTTGGTACGCCCAAGGACTCGAACCTACCGGGCGTACCACGTTTCAATTTCTGCATGTTGACTCCACGGTTCTTCCGATGTTGATGGCTTAGAATTAAAGTGCATTGTGGTTGATACAAATGTATCTCTAGTCACTGGGACCCATTCAGTGTTGTACACACACACACGCATATATATATATATACACATATGTATATATTTGAGTAGTTTCTCTGTTCAGTGAACGCCTGGGTCCTAACGAGTGAACAACAATATATCTCCAATGATCAATGAAAACTTCACCCCCAAGGAGAATTAAATATATATATATATATATATATATATATATATATATTATATATATATATATGTGTGTGTGTGTGTGTGTGTGTAATATTGTGGCTCATTAGTAAAATAAGACTTGTCTCCCACTATCGGAAAATAAGATTAGAGACATGTCTTATATATATATATATATATATATATATATGTGTGTGTGTGTGTGTGTGCGTGCGTGCGTGTTTGTGTGTGTATATTTACCTACCTAGTTGTATTTTACGGGAAGGGGAGCTATGCTCGTAGTGTCCGTCTTCATATCTCATTTTATCTAAACTATTTTTAAATTCATGTATTGTTTTCTGCACACACTACTTTCTCATCTAACTTGTTCCAACTGTCTATTACTCTGTGAGGAAAGCTGTTCTTTTTCACATCTCTTCTATAGCTGTCTTTCTTGATTTTCTTTCCGTGTCCTCTTGTATTTCTATCATCCTATTTTATTAGATCCTCTCTATCAATAATTTCTATGCCTTTCTTGATTCTGTAAAAGTGTGTGTGTGTGTGTGTGTGTGTGTGTGTGTGTGTGTGAATAAAACCACTTGGAAAATTAAATGAAAGGTGACCGAACGTTTTCGTCTATTTAAGACATTTTCAAGTGTACAGAGTAAGGAAATAATGACAATATATATACCAAAGAAGTACATTAGGGGGAATTAGAACAACTCCATAGTGACCTCACTCGCTCAGGCACTGCCGGACATTTGAGCCGGCTAATGTCAACAATTTTGTTTGATATAAAGTTGTCTAATTTATACATTCCTATGTTCATATTCATGCTGTTCTCAAATGAAGATTTAATATAAAAAGATTCTATGATATTTCTCTCCTTAAAGCTTCATTTGAGAACAACATGAATACGAGTATGGGAATGTATAAATTAGATAACTTTATAACAAACAAAATTGTTGATAGTAACCGGCTCAAATGTCCGGCAGTGCTGAGCACGTGAGGTTACTATGGACCTGTCTAATCCCCCCTAATGTACTTTTTTGGTATATATATTGTCGCTATTTCCTTACACTGTACCTTTGAAAAAAAAATTAAATAGACGAAAACGTTCGGTCACCTTTCATTTCATTTCCCAAGTGTTTATTACATATTTTGTGAATCACGTGTTCTTGTGATTTATTCGCATATATATACTGTGTATATATATATATATACGAGAGAATAATAACGTCTTAGCGGAACAAAACAGTTTCCTCGTGGCCTCAACAAGAATATTGAGAACATACCATCGAGATGGAAGCTATTGTTGTTAGAGACGATAGTTTACCAGCGTTTCTATACAGTTGAAAGACGTCAAAACCTTTTTCTTTCCTCAGACTCATTTTTGTCCACTACAATCCCAAGTGAATAAAATCACCTGCCTTTTGGCTGCAACGACAATTTCATGTTTACGTCACTGTGGTGAGTTATAATTATCTATATATTTACTTTTTTTTTTCATTTCCATTATTCTCACCAATCTTAACATGACTTCTACCACCCGCCCTTCCCTTATCTGTTTCATAAAAAACTAATTGATAAGTACATAGATAAATACATAAATAATAAATTACTTATGAATAAAAATATAAAATGTGAGGAACTTATATATTCAACCTTCGGCGTCAAGTCATCGCGATTTTTCCACAATCACATAATCACCTTTTCTGCCACTATTCAGCTTGCTACGACCGGTTCAAAGGCGCGTAATACAAAATACCAAGAAGTTAAATCCTCCACAATTACCTCTTTGTTACAGTCACATTCCCAAAGCCAAATAAGAGTCCGACGTTTGCCAGAATAAAATCGATTGAAAAGTGTTGTGCAACGTCACGGAGATAATATAGAAATAACTTGACCAAGGTCCCGTTCTGTCACGACGAGAGCACTCAGGTGAAATGAGTCTCCTGGTACGTCTATGCAATGCGTCACCGTGTTGTTGGTATAGAGAGTAATGTGGAGGTAAATATAATATATCAACTTGTCTTGGCTGTAATGGATTAGTAAATATACATAGACAGATCAAATACACATACACAGAAAAAGAGAGATAGAGAGATGGGGGGGGGGGAGGCTTCCACTCAGAGGAAATTAACTGTGAATGAGGCCCTCCCTTCTGCCGAATGTGTTCGACCTGCCTGGGCAAACGGTAGTTACTGGTAGTCACTGGGAACAAACCCCTTCACTATGATACCATCCTTTGTAGATTTTATTTAGAAAATTAGAACTAGAGGGCCAGAGTGATGAGACAGCATGGTAGTGTACATCCACCCCCTCCATCCCCCAAAACATGGGGGATGGAGGGGGTGGATTACAAGAAAATATTGACTGAATAATAATAATAATGACAATAATAATAATTGAATATAATGACCCTATGGGAGACCTCAATTACAAAGAGATCAGTTGGGAGGAATGGTAAGCAAGTGTTAATGAAGATTCCTGGGGAAATACAGTTAAACATTGTAATGGATGAGATGGTGACTCAATGGGTAAAAGACAAGACTCAAGGATGAGGACATGATATACTAATGAGTTTGGTCTTTTTTTCTTTTCTTTTTTAAGGAAGGATTAAAAAGGATTACAAAGAGTATGCCAACAGGAGTGACTAGGTCAAATGAAAAAAAAAAAAAAAAAAAAAAAAAAATATATATATATATATATATATATATATATATTATATAAACAGAATAAATAAATAGGTAAATAATAAACAAATTATAATAATCTACAATAAATAATTAAACAATAAAAAATAAACATAGTAAATAATGATAAACAAATAAACAAACAATAATGAATATATAAAATATATGGCAGGCATTACAGTATATTGCTTAGGTGTTTTTCTAAACCAATCTTAAAACTTCTAACCGTATTACATTGCACTGCCTCTGAAGGAAGTTTATTCCATTCATTTACTACATGGTTGGCAAAGTTGTTTCTACCCACTTCTAAGTTAAATCTATTTCCTGACAGTTTGATTCGCATTCTTGTCCGATTTGGATTCAGTGTGAAAATTTCCTCACTTTTGATGTTGTTAATTCCCTTTAGAATTTTAAAGATCTGTATCAAATCACTCGAGTCTACATTTTTTAGGGAAAATAAATTCATATGATTTAGTCAATTTTCATATGATTTATTTTTGATATTTGGAATCAGTCTTGTGGCTCACTGTTATACTTTCTCCAATCTGTCAATGTCTTTAATGAGATTTAGTGACCATACAGAAACATATTCCAAATGTGGATGAACTAACAATTTATAAAGCTTGTTATGACAGATGGACTTTTAAAATCAAAAGATCATACAATCAGTCCTAGAATCTTATTTGCTTTCTCTAAGGCAAAAATACAGTGCTTAGATGATTTGAGATCATTACTGATAATTATGCCTTGATCGTTTTCACAATTTTTGTTAAAGAACTTTCAAATAACTTGAATCATACTTCTTTGTTATTTTTACCTACATGCATAAACTTACATTTACTTGGGTTAAATTCCATTAGCCACTTTTCAGACCACTGTTGTAGTTTATCTTAATCTTCTTGAATATCTAAGTGGTCTAAGTGATCATTTGCCATTCTGCACAATTTTGCATCATCAACAAATCTGAAGACAATAGATTTCAGTCCATGGTCTGTGTCATTTATAGATACTATTAATAGAAGTGGTCCAAAAACAGAACCCTGATGAACTCCATTTGTAACATTTTTCCATCTAGAAGTTTTGTCATTTAGAACAACCCTCTGTTTACGATCGCTTAATAGGGTACCACTTATTCCGTGTGAATTAAATTTAGCAATTAGTCTTTCATGTGGAACAGTATCAAAAGCGTTTGCAAAGTCCAGATATATTCAATCTATATTGTTTCTTTAGACATAATTTGAGATGACTTAGTTGTAGAATTCAAGGTTATGCAAGAACACTTATGTCTGAATCCTTGCTGGCTATCATTTATTTAACATTTACTCTCTAAATCGTGTTCGATAGCATCTCTGATGATAGTTTCTATCATTTTTCCCATGACTCAGGTTAAGCTTATAGGCCTGTAGTTCATTGGCTTCTTTTTGTCGCCTCTTTGAATATGGGGTAACATTAACAAACTTCCATTTTCTTGAGACATCTCCAGATACGATTGATTTTTTGAAAATAATTTCTATTGGAACAACAATCTCGTTTTTCATTTCCTTTAAGATTCTTGGCTGCCAACTGTCAGGCCCTGGTGTTTCATTAAGTTCGAGTTTCTCTATACATCTTACAGATTTATCACAGACTTCAGTAAGCAATTAAATTTAATTTTGTGAAAGAGTGACTGTAGAGTATGTAGGTGTGAGCAAAAATACTATGTAAATAAAAGAAATGTTAAAACTTAAAATTACTAGATATGGGAAAAGCTTCAGGGGCTGACTGAGCACTACAAAAAATGCAGGAAGTGATTGGCAGAGAAAATTCTCAGTAATTGTGTGTTCACTAAATCTAATGAATACCAAGACCACCAACCAAAATAATCTCCAGCCTTGCAAATATGAGAAGAGATACATCAGACTTGCCATTATTATGGGATTAATGATAAAGAAGGGACCTCATTGTGGTATTCAAATCACTGAAGGGGGTGGTCAAAATTTACAGAGAAAATCTCTTGATTTGGAATAAGAGGGGACCATGAGGTAATGAAAATAAACTGGAAAAAAAAAAATATATATATATATATATATATATATTAAATATTTTAAAGAATACAGCCTTTCACACAGAGGTATAACTTGTGGAATTTCCAAGATGACAAAGACTAAGTTGGAACCATACATGAATATACAAACATAAATATGAAAATATCCTCACCTCTTGTTCAATTTTTTCACATACCTATCTCACCACAAACACTTGAACCATGCATCCTCTTCCTCCCCCAAACCCACACTGCTCTTCCTCAGCTACTCCCTCTCTTCTCCTAATCCTCTCATTTAATATCTGCTAAATCAACTTAGCAACCATACTCATCAGACTGACCACTCTTAAACCACTTCATTAATAACTGCCCATCCCTCTCCCCTTGTCAAATGGACCTATATGTGCTCTCCTATCCACTGGTACACTTCCCTCCCTTAGACACACATTAAACTATCTCACCATCCATGCCACTATAACTGCTCCTATTATCAGACATTCTATATGACAACTATCCAACCCACATACCTTTCCAGCTTTCACCTTTTTAAATGTTATGTGTATCTCCACTTTGTATCATTTCCTTTTCCAATCACAGTCCCCATCCTGACATTCCCCTCTACCACAATACTTTACATTTTTTGGCATGAAGTTAATTTTCTGCACCTGGCTCCAACAATACTGTCAAAATCTTTTGGTAAATACTTGTAGGCCTTTTTATCTTTCATTCTCATGATCTTGGCATTGTCTGAAAGCATGTTAGCATAACTTTCCATACCTTTCATTATGCCATTTACACAAATCAAGAACAATATGGATATCAGTACCAATATTTGTGGGACTTTATTTATCACTGCCCATCCTGAAATCTTATACTTCACTATTGCATGAATTGGTCTTTCAGGAAATCCTTTATCTAATGAAGGAAATCATCTATTCTGTAAGTCCTCCAATGTTTTCCGATTTCCATAGTAGTCAGGTGAGAAATACTTTATTGAAGTAATTTTCTTGATCAAAGTACACATAATTCACCCAACCTTTCTTATCTTACAGCTCATCAACCCCTCTCAAAGCATAATGGTTTTATATGCATGATCTCTCAGTTCCAAAACTGAATTGACTGCATTCAAACAACCAAACTTTTACAGTGGCTTCTCCTTACTTCCTCCTATATAATTTCATATGTACATCCCTTCCTAAATTTCTCCTGTTAGCTGGGATATTAAACTAAACTAATTCCCAAACCTAGCTACTCCTTTCCTTTACTTACAACTGGTATGCAGGTCCCACGATGTCCAAAAACTGCTTTTTCCTGGAATGCAGTTACTGCCACTCACTAATCACCATGTTGTCTGTGTGTGCTCGTGCACACATGAAGACTTTCGTCTTTCTCATTTTTTTCATCCAGAGCTGTGGTTTTCAATCTTTTCATCTCAATTATGGTTTCTTTTCAAAATTCCGGTGTAGGACAAGATCAGCCACATCCAATCATTCAGAAGAAATGGTAAGTGAAATATGAAAAAATGCAGCATGGTGTGGGATATTTTTGGTCAAGAAAACACCATTTGAAGATGATGCCTTTACTGATTGTACAACATTTGCTCAATAAAGGCATCATCATCAAATGGTGTTTTCTCAGTCAAAAATGTTGATACCTGCCATCTTTAAATGTAACGTGGTACCGTATTTTTCGGACCATAAGGCGCGGGCAAAATCCTTAAAATCGGCCAAAATCGGGTGGTGCGCCTTATCGTGTGGTGCGCCTTATCGTGCGGTGCGCCTTATGTGTGGCTTCAGTGCAAAAAAAAATGCCTCGGATAGTGACGTACTATTTTGACACGTTTCGTAGCTAGCCTGACGACGGCGACAGTGCATAGGCTTAACAAATGTTACAACCAAGTTATAACCAAGGTGCATGTATCTTGACAAGAAAATTGCGAAAACTTCGACAGTTTTCGGGTCCATGCCACCGCATTCATTCACGCTATCATGGCTATGACATGATAGCGTCCACAACACAGACAGCCATTTTGCATTGGTCTAGTCTCGCTTCACTCAGACTGTAGTCATTTGGGTATTTTTTTTTTCGATCATGGGCGCAATATAGCAATATAAGATTAATTATTAATTTTGTAAATTAAAATGTATCAACGTAATATGCTAATGAAAGAAGTCGGTAGCATAGGATCGGGACGCCAACGTCTCTCACGACGACGACAACAAGGACGAGCCGGATGACATTTAATTTGCAGGTAATGATTTATTAAACACAGGTTAGATTAGGTTAGACGTATTTATCACCCTTTCATTTCTTCGACGTCGGCATCTATCATAACAAACATGGCGTACCATTCGTCCGACACGACTTCGTTACTTACGAAATCCGTTTCAGCATTTTTTTTTATTATTATTTCCGCTCACAAAATTGCATATTACGTTGATACATTATAATTTACAAAATTATTAATTAATTTTCTATTGCTATATTGCGCCCATGGTCGAAACTAAAAATTTACCTTCATTTGTAATCTTGTGTTTAGTGAATAGAGAATTCCGGGAATAAACTGCTACTGTTGGTTTTATTCCGCACAATTCCCGTAACATGTTTGTTGTTTTATAGGGGTATTGGCAGGGCAGACCGTCCATGGAGGTGGTCTGATTTCACTGACCAAAAATAAAAAAAATATCATTTATTTTTGTAATTTTGCTAAATCCCAACCGATTTTTCTCATTCAACAACGAAAATATTCAGTTCTGAATGCACTCACATTTGCATGATTATCCGATGACGAGACCAAGTTAGCTAGGTCAACATGAAAATGGAATTCCTGATATTTGAGCTGAAGTAGTTCTCATGGGATGCAGAAAGTCGCTATGAGTACAATGCAATTTGAATTATCCATCTAGATATTGCATTTTGAAGGGAAAATCGGGCCGAAACGTGCGATCTGACTAATCGCCGATCAAACGTAAACACTGACGGTTTTTACTGACAGGCAAAATTTTATATAAGAATTTAGCATATGGTTGCATTATTTGACCTATTTTCTTTAGAATGTGTGATTTCCATGTAATTTAATCAAAGAATTACGTTTTTATCCTCTGTAAAATTACCCACCACAGCTACGAATACCGTCAAATTACATGAAAATCACACAATTTAAAGAAAATAGTTTTAATAATTCAACTATATGCAATCTATTACACTAATACCACAACAGTAACAAACTTAATAGTGTACCTTGATCCATACCACCAATGATCATAGATAGCGGGCAGGACGAATCGTAGCTGTGGTCCGTAATATTACGGAGGATAAAAACGTAACTTCTCTTTGATCATATTACATGAAAATCACACATTTTAA
Source organism: Oratosquilla oratoria (assembly GCF_046742065.1). Classification (NCBI taxonomy): domain Eukaryota; kingdom Metazoa; phylum Arthropoda; class Malacostraca; order Stomatopoda; family Squillidae; genus Oratosquilla; species Oratosquilla oratoria. The sequence goes on from NC_134797.1 coordinate 33,438,306, forward strand.
AGAAAATAGTTCAAATAATTCAACTAAGTCTATTACACTAATAACATAATAGTAAGAAACTTAATAGAGTGAAGTTTGATTCATACCACCAGTGATCATAGATAAGATGGCGGGATGGACGTTGATGTTGTTGTTATCCGATAATCCGACCCGATAGAAAAAAAATATATATATAATAATAATAATAATTAGTACCACCGATTTCTCAGCTCTTCCGTAACACGCTGCCTTTATTTTGGTATTAGAATAATCCGCGAGACTAGTAGTTTTCGTTCATTTTGGTCAGTTGCCAATTTAGCTCATTTTTTACACTGAAACATAAACCAATTTTCGATTTACTGCTGAATGCAAGCCGCCATGTTTATCTTATGTTTTTATGTACCGACATGTAACTGATGATGTAATTGTTTAAAATTTACTACGATCGTAGTAAATACACTCGCATAACATTTGCATGAATGAAATTTCCCGCGGTATGTAAATTTGGCCGTTTGCATGGCGTGCGCATAAAATGACGCGCTATTGTGCTCGTCATCGACGGTGGCGCCTCTGGTGGTGTTTGACCTACCTAACCAGGTGCGTCTTATGGTCAGGTGCGCCTTATGTAAGGACGGGGAACAGCAAATTACGGGTGCGTCTTATGGTACGAAGCGCCTTATGGTCCGAAAAATACGGTACATATGATGGGGAAGGAAGACCTTATGTTATACAGATTTCATTTCTATGTGATTATAACCATTCAATATTGAAAGTGGTTAAAAGAAAAAATGGGTAGTTATATTGGTTATGTAAATTTATTCACAATTGTTCTTCCCTATTTCATATTTTTCTCTAATGCAAAAAGTTATGGTAATATAATGATGAAGAAAGGAAATGTGTTCTATATTTGTTATGTTTGTTACTGTATGACTGAAGTTTCTTAAAAGAGATAAGAAAGTGTTGAAGGGGAAGTGAGACAAAACCATGCCAAGTTTTCAAAGATGCTACTTTATTGTTTTCGTATCTCGTGACAAATAAGAAAATAAATGCATTATTTAGGTATCACAAATTTACAAATTTCTCTTCACTTGTACAATCTTTTATACACATTTTTTCACAAATATGAATTCCTGCAACAATCTCAAAGACACTAAAAGGCATACAATGATTCATGTAATGTGACTTAGAGAAAACAGATTCTAGGAGACCTATGAAAACCAAACAAATCATTGTAATAAGCCAATCGCAACATAATCCCCACCACAGACATTCAAAACTAAAAGAAAAGAACACTATTCTTCGAACGAGACCGAGAATCACAATCTAAAATATCTCACTGATACAGCTTTTCATAAAAGAAAATGTTCAACATCTCAAAATAAATGCTATCTTAAACCAACACTTCTAGCATGTTACAAACTAAAAAGGGCATATCTACGAGTACAGTACATCATATGACCAAAATAAACCACATATAAACCTTAACCACTTCGGTACGATGATGCCTACATAGGCGTCATGAGGTGCTAGTGAATACACAAGGATGCCGGCATAGGCGTCTTGATTATATTTTTTTGTAGTTGTATGTGAGTTACCCTTGCATTCTGTGAACTGATTTGATATTTTCTGTGTTTATTATTACTCAGAGTAAAAGAGAATGAGTAATACAGTAGTGACTTTATATTTTATAAAGCAAGTAGTGTGATCCAAATTACATATGGCAGCCCATGCTGCACACAAGAATTTGAGTCGTACTAAAGTGATTAAAATTACAAGAAGTATTAAACATACATATACTGTAATAATTAACAAAGCCTTGAAAACTAAACTATAAATCTTAAACTAAACAAAATTACAAATCTAGTTTTCTGGAAACTAATTAATCTGCTACAGCAAGGACTAGTTTCTTCATATTCCTCAAGATAATTAGTAATATGCACAAATTATTTTACTGTTCCAGTAACTATGTTTTTTTCTCACCTCACAATTCTCACTATCCACTTGATATATTCATATCAACCAGTCAGGTTATATCATCATCCTCCAGGTGAAATCTTGAATTCTTTCATTAGCATCACCAAACTCAAAATTGAAGATTTCAAGATTGTGTAACCTTTGTATTGGTCTATTAATTAATCTTCTGGAAGCCACACTAACACTTCCAAAAAAGGCATTTATAAATGTTGACAGTACTCATGAACTAATAACTTTTGATTTCACTAAAAGATATTGATCTTTTTTTTGGATAGTTATTTGTTGTCATCTATTGTCAATCTTACTAAACTGTGCAAGATTATCTAGTGGGTCTATCCTATGCATCCCAAACTGGTCAAAGATCCATGAAAATACAAGTACATGAACCTCCATTGTCTTTTAGATTAAGTTAGTAGAATTTATACTTTATATAGTTTGATGCCATGGGTACCATTGATTTCTACTTTTGAGGAATGCTGAAAACTTTTTACATCTACTATTTTCCTTTCTCTACCCTCCTCTACCTCTGGACACTTTGTGGTGGGGACAAAAATACTACCAACTAACTGGGGTGGAACAAGGGAACTCTCTTTTTTGTATTTTTTTCTCCCGTATAGCCAGAAAAAAAGTATGTTTTAACTTTTGACTTAGCCACTCCCTTATGAGGGGGATTATGGCTGTTGTACCATAACTTATCACCCTTATAATCTAAAACTGAACCACTTTTCTTCAGACTACAATTTGGTGTAGGAAATTTCTATCATAATTTGTGCTCCACAATTTCTAAACCTTATTGTAACTCTGATTCCTAAAAATTGTTCTATCAATTAAATGCATGATCTTTACCAGAAATACAAGTTTTGGGCCTATAACAGTCTGAAAGCCAGAATTTCTTCCAATGATAAAGAGTGAAAAAGACAAAGAACTGACTGAATTTATCTCTTACATTAATCTGGGGCCTTAAATCAATATTAGTTTCTATTTCATAGTTTCTAATTAATTCATGTACACATATGTATGTGAAGATAGGAAAGGTGGACCATTCCTTAAAAAAATAATAAATAAAAATAAATAAATAAATATCATGGGACACTCATACCAGCTATCAAGGAGGGTAAAACTCCAGAATCATACAAACATGGATATTTAACATGAAATTTATGTTGTCCAATAGCTCATAACCTAATATAACCCAACCTAGCCAAATGCATAAAAGAAAGTGAATATTGTGCTTGCATGATACTGAAATAGAACAAAAAGATGCACTTTAAAGTTGGGGTCACAGGCTAGTTCATGAACACAGGGTCTGCCATTTATGAACATATGAATCTACATACATATGTACTTAGTCCCTGGTTTAATAGATCCCATATAACAACTTTCAGAAGCAATGAAAAAAATCCAGAGACTAAGAATAAATTTCTGAGCACCCCCCAATCACTATGATCATAGCATATCAAGAACACATCTTCACAATCCTTGTTAAGTCTGATAAATTGCAGTAAATATGATTAAATATGAATTTACTATATCTATCATACCAATCCTCCCTCCCCTATTGTCTGTTAAATCTAGGGATTGGTGTACATCTAGTGTGAATGATTCTGATGGTTTTTCCATCAGAGGATAAGAATGATAAATGAAAGAGTATGCAAGATATTTGTAAAATCAAGTCATTTAAAAATAGTTTTGAATCACAAATCCAAGTTTCAAGATCTCATAACAATATCAGTTTGACAAATCCCTGAATATCGGTATAAATCCAAAATAAAACAACAGGTTATGAGTAATAAACAAATGAATAAGAACAAATATAATATTTTGAATACAATAAAAGAAAATTATACCTGGACCAATTCAAATGAAAAAAGGAAAAAAATATAATGAATAAATAAACAATTTAATCAATAAATAAAACAAAAAATAAAATGAGACCCCAAAAAGGCTGGTTATCAAATAAAGGGAAGTAGCCAGTCAGCTTTACAAGAAATCATGGAGCAGCAAAAGAATGGGTCCTGAAAGTCTAAACAATATGATAATTTTATGTCAGGGAGGATCCTGATAAAAAGAAATGTGTTATAGTCATAGATTGGAAAGAAACTCATTTTTAATTCATGGATGGAAAGGCACATGAATTGCAAAATGTTAAAAAAACAACAACCTTTTTCTGGGACATGACTCAAAATCACAAGATCAGATTGAAGATGTGATTAGGTTTGGTTAGTCCATTAAAGGTTGAGCATATCCAGTAAAAATAAAGTTTGTCATAAATCAGCAAAAGAGGTGGTTGACATAAATTGCAAGGAGGTAAACTGGATGCAATGGAAAGCATTTGGTAATATTCCTAGGGTAATGCTTTGATAAATACCACAATGAACAACACAATGAATCAATGACACATCCAATGGTAAAACTGAATGAACCATTCCATTGGAAAAGAACCCAAAAATTCTGGGTACCACTTCTGATATTCATATGACTTTCTCCCCACACATCAAAATCCTGACAGTGAAACTCAACAGGAAAATAAACATACCAAGATCAGTAGCAAATATATGGGGAACAAAAGGAAACTCTAGTCAGCAGTTCTCCAGAACTACACTCAACTATGATTCCACAGCATGGTTCTTAACAATCAGGAAAACAGACACCCAACAAACTACACAAAATAAAGCATAGAGAATAAAAACAGAGAGCACAAAAACCACATCAACAGAACATATGCATATAGAAACTAAAGTAATCCTCATGGAACATCACATGAAAATAACAGGCACACAATTCTATCAACATGCCCTCAACTCCATTCATCAATCTCACACAAGCACAACCAAGTGAAAAAACACATTCATGCTCAGATCATAAAACAAATGCTCCAAGACCAACCACCACAAGGCATACACTATCAAACCCTTTTAGACATTAGCCCCACATAAAAAGCCCTCCCTAAAGTAGCAAGAATAACATTTGTATGACTTAACATAATCCTCCAGCACTAAGACAATACCAGTAGAGAATAGGATTGACCACAGAAATAAACTGCCCCGTATACAACTATCATATAGAAGACAACAAACACCTCATCTTACCCTACCCCACTCTAACCATACCTGGACAACAACACAATATTTTTTCCTTGAGTAACTTATGGTCCAATAGTGATTGCTGCTGGTTAACTTCCATAGCGGCCAGTTTCCAATCACTTGGTACTTTCCTTTTTAGAGAGAGTGAGAGAGAGAGAGAGAGAGAGAGAGAGAGAGAGAGAGTATATCTTGCCAACTAGTTGTTCCCAAGATTCCTTGAGTATCCAACCCAAGATCCCACCAGGCTCTGTAGTTTTCTTTTGTCCAGTGTTTCCAGTAGCTTTTGTATCTCATGTCCCTCCACATTTAAGTCATACAATCCTCTGCTTCTGGAAATCCCTTCTTTTCTGTCAAAATAACTCTCCTTGGTAAACACACACTAAAATTTACTATCCAGTATTTCTGGCATCTTCGTTCACCGTTCACCTACTTCCAACTTAGTGCACCACCTCTTTCCATCCTTGTTAGTTCTTTGACCCACTGTGTCATCAGATTTTCCATTGCTATGTTTAGTAAAGTATTACCCAATGATGTTACATGCCTACTTGCTTCTTGGTTTATCACTCCTTAGTTGAAGTCACCTATCAGGACCACATTCTCACATCTTTCGATTATTTCTTAAAATGTGTTCCTATGTCTAATAATATCTCTTAGTAATCTTCTTCACTCCATACCTTTGTCTTAGTGGGGACATACATCACTGCGAAATCTCAACATTTTCCTTCTACTGCCACTTTTATGTTACAAATTCTGTCCTTCCTTCTCCCACCTCAACCACCTTTAAGTTCTTCTCCACTATTCTTTTCACTACTCCTTCCTTTCTGTTACCTCTCCAAATTTTCCATTTG
>NC_134797.1:33449189-33456689 GCF_046742065.1 Oratosquilla oratoria
TTTCTTCCAAATGGTACACTGTTGTTTCTAATCAATGTTTCCATCACTTTTAACACAGCACTGGGCAAGGAAAAAAAGTGGTAGTTTACAGGATCATTCTTAATTTCTTAAAGATTGGCATAATATTTGTCTTTCTCCTATCTTTCGGAACACCACCCGTGTTCATGGATAAATGAAAATATGTTAATGTGCTCGATTATCAGCCTAAGCATCTAATATGGTACCACATGGCAAAGTAAATGACTAACAATCCCTTGAATAACTGAAGTAAGGTAATATAAGTCTATGATAAATATAGTTGTTGGTAATTTATTTTGCCACATTTAACTCTGGAGCGGTGATTAAATAGTGTTGTGGGATGGAACTAGAATTTTCCTTGAGTGTCTTTCACTTTAAGTGGAGACAACACCACTACTATTTATCTAAATAGGCATATTAGTAGTTACATAACTTTTTTATCTCATCCACATAGTAAAAAGCCACATACAGATTACATGTTTCACCTAAGATTTGCTGTTTGTTAAGTAAAAAAAAGTAGACATGACAATTACCTCACGGCCCTTCTCTTCTCTTGTTTTTGTGATTTAATAACTTATCAATTAATAATTTATTTGCAGTCTTTAAATCTTTTACAGATGTTACCCATTTCTACCTGCGATTTTGAGCATCCAGATTTATGCTGCCCCTCACACTATGATCAAACCACTACTACCCAAAACACGATTGTGAAAATGAAGATGACTGCAATTATTGCTGGGGTAATTGGACATAAGATAAGATCATCTTCGTATGAAAATATGTTGAAATGTTGGCTAATGAAACGTAACCTAATAAACTCACACACTGTTCATACCTTCCAGCTTGTTCTCATTTACATTATATACAATCATATTCACGAACAATCTAAACAATTTAATCTTACCTGGTAGCAGAAGGTGGCCTTACATGGATAGTTTTCACTTTAAAAGAAAATCATCTGAAGTAATCTCACAACTGTCAATGTCAGATTTTGTTTACAAATACACTCGGTTATAACCAACCTTCACAGACGTCAACATCCAACTGTTTGGGTGAGGGAGAGAGCTCATGTTCATGGGATGAGATTCTCCTTAGAAGTATCGATCCGTTTGTTTCCACTCGCCTAAAACGCGCTTGGCTTAAAGTTTTCCCTGATGTTTCAAACACTTATATTTAGCGCCAAAATGTTTGAATGAAATAGTAAAGATGAAAATGCGCATTATATTTTGGCATAATAAACGACTGTCACAATACAATTTGGTTGGGAATAATCTTATTTAGTTATGATGATTGTTTTGATCATTCATTAAGTACTATGTATGGTTTCGACGTCATACAACAATAAACGTGCTAAAGAGAATTTGACATGTGCCAGTAATTGTTTAGGTTCGTAAAAATAACCCATTTTCAGGAAATGTGTACATTGGATTTTTTTTTCAAACAGTTCCTAAACAAACAACACATCCTTGGTAATATCCGCATACTTCAATTTGACAGTGATCATTTTCTATATTCTTACAATCAATATGACATCTTTCATTCACACATGCGCTATCACACCCACTAACTGGGTTGCCAGGTTATCTGCAGAGTATGACAATTTAGCCAAACTTGATAGCAACTGCCATAAAGGTATAATAATTCCATGCAAATAACAATCCAAACATTCCATCGTTTTCTTAACCTTCATTAGTTTGAAAAATGACAAGTATATCATGGTAGCCGTTTTCGTTTAAAGAAAAAGTTTCTAGTTCCAAGACTTTCACAAATAATGTACCGTACGCTAAAATGCAAGAAAATTGCACATGTACCGCACGCACAATGATAAAGTAACATGATATTTGTAAGAGCCGATTGAAGTTATGATCACAGAGAATTGTTCGAGTTCAATATAAGAGAACATTTTCAATCACTTCTCATTATTCACTGCTGAAAGCACATTGGGCACAGGAGGTACTCAGTTGGAACGATAATTCTTTAATGTCACGATAATCATAATCCTACATTTCTGGGACATTCATTGCCGTTGTGTTTCGTTGGTAATCTTGAACATCTCTCCTTGTAAACGTTTTCTTTTTAGTTTATTCGTTAATTCATCGATATATCTGTCTATATACCAAGGACTTTCCTCCCTTACAAGGGAGGTGTATATATATATATATGTATATATATTTCTATATATATATAGATAGAGATATATATATATATATATATATATATATATATATATATATATGTGTGTGTGTGTGTGTGTGTAGTATTGGTATATAGATTAATTATCTATTGATTCTTATTAATTATTTTTTATCTTTATTGGGTGTTTTTTTTAACAAAATCACAACACATCGCATCCTGATCATCTGGCTCTTGGCACATACCACATTTCACAAACTCAGCACATTCTTCTATATCATCTTTCCTTTAATCATTTGTCTCCCTATTTCAGTTATCTGGTCTTCCTTTTCATACGTAGTAAATCTCACTGCTTCGTCTGAGATTTCCCTAAACGTAAGTTTAGATTTTCATTTCTTTATTTTAACTTTATGTTCCAGTTTCTACATTCCCACCAATGTGTGAGAAATGGGTCTTCCATACGAGCAACAAGAAAATTCAAACCTCCATACTTGCCACTGACGTTGGTCAGAGTACATCTCAACTACAGCTTTATGTTGTCATGAGCTATTTTCTTTGTTCTTTTTCTTCATAACCCTAAGGCAGTGTTTCCCAACCCTTTTCTTCTGCGACCCCAATAATCTATTTGTGTATGTGTTCATATATATGACTAGTTGTTGACTAAAAAATAGGGGAGAAATATAAGAGATATATGTGATCAAATATGAATACACACACATGTATATATATATATACATATATATATGTGTGGGTGGGTGTGTGATTCACCATGGTCTTGGATCACGTGTTGGACTAATAATCGACAGCTATTTTCCTCCCGAAAGAGCTCATATATGACCGATCTTTGCGTAATGCCGTGACCTTATACGCACATACACACACACCTAACTCCTCGCCCACGAGAGTTGGAGTAACAGTTAGCAGCGCAGCGGCACTGAAATTGCTTCAGCCTTGGGCGGGATTCGAACCGGACTGGACCACCGTAGTGGCATATGGGAACTCTACCACTGCGCCACGAGTCGTGTGTGTACATATATATATATATACACACACACATATATATATATATATACATACATATTCATATCGACAACTTTGAAACTGCATACGACAGGACAACACTGGTTTTGTGTGATGTTTCGTTGTTGCATCATTCGACAAGTGGATAGACGTGGCGTGACTCCTTTATCATATTTTTATCTATTCATTCATGCTTCGTGAAAGATAAAATCCCCTTAATACACATGTCACACCACAAAAGGCTCTATTTGTCCAAACTGATTTGTTGGAACAAGATATCTTACACATCACAGGGCGTAATAACTACACGTCACAGGACGTCACACTACGAGAAGATAGATACGTACGTCGTAGCAGCAGCACCAAACGGCTGTTGAGCGTCAGGTCTAACCCGAACCCGACTGGAGTTCCACTTAATAATGGCATTAGGCCGACCTGACCTTGACCTCTTAGGACACCTGGTCTGCACACGATACGACCGTTGAGAAGCGTACGTCCACAGAAAGAATTATCCCTATATTTTATTTTTCACCATGTATTATTAGAATATGCCATGTCCTTCTATGTATCATAATTGCATGTATTTTGTTTAGTACTGAGTGTATCACTCAACCATGTAAATACCTACTTCTGTCACATTGTTAATATAAACTGTACGGCAAAACTGACGTAGTGGCAACCGTCACAGCCTTCGTGGGCAGTTGCCTTGTTTCTTACCGCAGTTCACGACTGGCTATGCACAAGACAAGAGTAAATCCGTAAAACCAAACAGCCTTTACTTACTCCGCTACTCTCATCGCCTCCAAAGTGTGGATCAACCTTCCACATCGTTTTCAGTGACCGCATAAGAAATATTGCATCAAAAGTTGGTGAATCCTGCTGTTCAGTATATTTGCCATTAACGTTTCATTTCTGTTAAGACTATGCGAAATTAAGAATTAATGTTTTTTTTTCTTCTAAATTGACCCTTTGAATTGTGTGACTTTATATGGAAGCTAGGATTGCACGTAGAAGTAAAACGACCTTTAAAGTGTAACTGTGAAAATTAAAGGTGTCTAATTTTACTAGAATATGTTTAAGTACTTTCCAAAGTCAATATTAGCGAAACAAATTACACAAAACATCTTTCGTTTTTGTATCTATTGCAATTTGAAATTGCTGATCATATAACAAAAGTCGTCTGCTTCAGCTATTCTCGTAAAACCTACCCGTGGCGCCATCTTCTTCGCAGTGACGTTATATATTCTTTTCATTCTTTACGGGTCGTCATTGTGTTTGATGAAGAGAGACCGTGTTGAATGGCGCAGACTATCTAATATAAAATTTAAGAATTATTAAAATAAAGAAAGAACTACTGGGGAAACCAAACGATTGGGAAGAAAATGATGGTGGAAAATTTATGGAGAATAACATATTAATGATATACAGAACTCAGAAAGGCAGAAGCTTATGCCAATTACCCAGGAACAATGATATTATTCACATACAGAACATACATGGGGAGCTAAATGATGGAGCTAATTTTCTCATAATAATACAAAATTATTTTTATTCACTATACAAAACAAATAATAAGAGATATTGTTTATTAGAATTTTTTTTATTAAATTGAACAGATAAATTAGCCTAGAAAAATAAAACCAGGAGAAATAATAGGTGAATAACAAAGAAAATACATAGATTAATTTAACAAAAAGGAAACTAAAACAAAACAAGGCAGAAGATATAACGTGCAGTATAAGAATACAAAAAACTCTTGTCAAGCGATACTTTTAGTGAAACTTTCGTTATTATACAGTGTGTAAAAATCCAAAATAATGTATCTAACTTGTGTAAAAATAAATAGTTTTATCTAGTACTAACAAATCACCATGTAACCTTTTTACTAGCACACTTTGGCAGAGATGAAGAAATGTCAGTATTACGTTGTAGACACCAATGTTTATATATATATATATATATATATATATATATGTATATATGTATATATATATATACATATATATATATATATATATATATATATATACATATTCATCCAGGAGGTGTAGCGTGAATGTACAGCAGTTTCTATGGGAGCTCACTGAAAGAAAAAAATAATAATAATAATAATAATTGAATGCGTCACGTATACTACCCTTGCTTTTTTGAGTACCCAGAGACAGCATTGCAGAACCAACATGCATACACTGATGCACCAGTATGAAAAGTTCTTCAGAAGTATTTCGGTTCAAACTGATAGCCCATAACTATACGGTCTATCCACACAACTTGGCTGTTGTCAAAGATATTTAGGAAGTCGGGATTACTCTCAAAAGACGATGAAAACATCTCAATATCGCTGAATATTGTGTTTTGGTACAGGACGCTTGGGTTGGTACATAACCCATGACGACATCAGAACTAATACCAAGAGATAGCGGCTCTTAGATGTTACTTTTAATATAAGATATTTGCTGTAAACATGGTTCACGTGAAAACAAACAACATTACGAAAGAGAACATGCAAAACTACAACTGGGCTTGGTGGTTACCCCAAATAAAAATTGATTCACTAGATTTTACAGTCATTCATTCAGATAACGACTTACAAATCACACTTACTATATTCTTTTGTTTTACCGATCCTGTTTTTTTTTTTTCTTTCTTTTTAAGATTGGAAAATGTCCCTCCTCCCAATATTTCGGTTGGCACGTGAATTTTTTTTTGCATCGAAAATGGGATGATTTTGGCACGCGCGCATCTAGATTGATGGAATGTTTGAATATTGTTCAGACTACATTTTCTTCGTTGGCAGGCATTTTCCAACAGAATGGCATTATGAAGGAATGAAAATTGCAGTTACGATCTATTGGTTCTCTCAAGGTCATTGGTAGAGCAAAAAGGCATATCTTTACACCTGTGAAGGTTATTTGCACAAATGTTACTGTGTATACAAGGAACTCTCTTTTGATCCTCACCGCCAATCTTGCATGTATACAAATAAGAGCGAATGTGTGTGTATCTTTTTCTGTATTTGCAAAAACACAACAAAAGAATGTTAAATGTCGATGTGATTGACACTGATTGGGACGATGACAGAAAGAATATTTATCAACTTTCTACGTTCCAGAAACTTCTCTTTGAGGTTGCCACAAGAAGGGCCGATTTTCTTTCTTATTTTGACATTGGATTTCCTATTGTCATAGGTTTTTTTTTTAAATCAAGATGTTCTACTTTAATCCCTTCCTTTCTAAGTAACAATTTCCCTTTGATCCTGACTCTCGCCTGGAAGATACATTCGTTTTCTGTGGCAAAACTTCCTACCGGCCGTTAGTTTCTCTTTTATTGTTGTCGCAATCAGACAATACTTTTTATCTCTACAACACTCCCCTCGGCAAAGCAGACACATAACAAAATAAATTATCTTTCTGCTGTTTTTTTCAATAACCTATTTACTCATTATTATTATTTTTTGTCTATACTCTTAGTTTTATGAACTGAAGTCAAAGGTAGCCCTCCCTAGGAACAAATTTTCAAGTCGACGCGTAGCGCTGTTTTTAAACTTCTCCAAAACATAGATGACAGGATTTACTAAGCATGACAGTTATATTGTGCTTTTACGATACAAAAACCACTCCACCACAAATGTAGCAGAAATTACTTGCCATGTTCACACACGTATAAAACATCTGAAAGAACAAAACTAAAAATAAGAAGGCAAACATTTTCAGCATAAAAATCTAATACAGAACATGTAAGGCTCCTTTTACACGAATCGACTTTTCGCCGTGAGCCGTCCACGACCCGATGTCGTGCTTTGAAATAACCGTGAGTGTATATGAACCCTTTCACACGCGGTCATGAACAGCAGACGGCGAAAAGTCGATACGTGTTAAACGAGCCGAACTAACAAAAGGATTACAAAGGCGGAGCATGCCGACAGGAGACCTTTTGGTCCATATCTAGGTCGGATGCGAAAAGAATCCTAATAATAATAATAATAAATGAATAAATAAAAACTATAATAATGTAAGTATCAAATAAAATACATAAACGCATAGGCACAGTCAAACAACAAACAGGTAAATAGTAAATAATAATAAATTGACATTTAACTAGTAATAAATGAGAATCAAACAGACAAATGATAACAAAACAAAAACAAATAATATAAAATAAATAATAATCATTACAGCATCTTGCTTAGGTGTTTATCTAAATATTTTTAAAGCTTCGAACTGAACTACATTGCACTGCCTCTGCAGGAAGTTTATTCCATTCATTAACTACACGGTTGGCGAAGTTATTTCTACCCACTTCCAAATTGAATCTATTTCTATGTTTTTT